>NC_053495.1:70056081-70656081 GCF_905171775.1 Rana temporaria
GGTTGTGCCAGTGTCCAATCACCTCCAGTGAACTATACAACCCACTATTTAATGACTAAAGGCTGTGTCCCGTGGTGTACGATAAAGAAAATTGTTTTATGGGTCATACACATACCCATGAGAAAAATAAATAGGGCAAGATGAATGTGATCCTAACTAGCAGGTACCGAGCCATTGTGAGGTAGGGAGCATCACGTATGTGTCTTAAACTGTACCAGACATAGCTCTCTTCCTCGATATTGTAGGGGTGGCAACTATTGATAATTGCATACCGGTAGTTTTTTTTCTGGGTGCATATTACATTTTTAAACAGAGTGAAAAATATGAAAACAGTCCACAGCCACCTCTGTACCCCCCCTCCCCCCGTACACAGACACCTCTGTGTACCCTCCCCTGTACACAGCCACCTCTGTCTACCCTTCGTACCACTCTGTACCCCCCCCTCGTACACAGTCACCCCTGTTCACCCCTCGTACACAGCCACCCCTGTTCCCCCCTCGTACACCGCCACCCCTGTTCCCCCCTCGTACACCGCCACCCCTGTTCCCCCCTCGTACACCGCCACCCCTGTTCCCCCCCTCGTACACCGCCACCCCTGTTCCCCCCTCGTACACAGCCACCTCTGTACCCCCCTCGTACACAGCCACCTCTGTACCCCCCCTCGTACACAGCCACCTCTGTACCCCCCCTCGTACACAACCACCTCTGTACCCCCCATGTACACAACCACCTCTGTACCCCCCTCATACACAACCACCTCTGTACCCCCCTCATACACAACCACCTCTGTACCCCCCTCATACACAACCACCTCTGTACCCCCCTCATACACAACCACCTCTGTACCCCCCTCGTACACAGCCACCTCTGTATGCCCCCTGTCCAGAGCCACCACTCCCCCCCCCCCAATCCACAGTCACCTCTGTACCCCCTTATCTTCATTTATTAGCAGGTGACTGCATTCACATGACCCTTAAGTGGAAAAAGGTTGCTGACCTGTACTTTAAGTCATGTAAGTTGAGGAGTGGGGCCTTCATGGATCGGATTTGTTTTTCCAGCACATCTCCATGATGTTCGATTGGATGGAAACCTGGAGAATTTGTAGGCCAAGTCAACACCTTAAACTCATTGTCGTATTCCTCAAACCATTCTTAAATTCCTCAGACTAGGCCACCTTCTTCCATTGCTCTGTGGTCCAGTTCTGATGCTCAGGTGCTCATTGAAGGTGCTTTTGGCCATAGACATGGGTCAGCATGGAAACACTGACCAGTCTGGAGCTACGCAGCCCCATATGCAACAAACGGTGATGCATGTGTTCCGATCCCTTTTATCAGAACCAGCATTAACCTTTTCAGCAAACTGAGCTACAGTGGCTCTTCTATTGGATCAGACTACATGGGCCAGCCTTCGCTCCCCACATGCATCAATTAGCCTTGGTCGCCCACGACCCTGTGATTGATTTTCCTTGTTTGGACCACTTTTGGCAAGTCATGACCACTGCAGACTGGGAACGTCGCACAAGAGCTGCAGTTTTGGAGAAACTCTGACCCAGTCATCTAGCCATTACAATTTTGCCCTTTTCAAAGCCACTCAAATCCTTACGCTTGGCCATTATTTTCTACTTTCAACACATCAACTTCAGGGACATAATGTTCACTTGCTGCCTAATATATGCCACCCACTTCCAGGTGCTACTATAACAAGATAATCAATGTTGTGCATATTTCCTGTCAGGGGTCATGAAAAGTATTTTTCCTTCTGATGGAATTTTATAATGCTTTCGATGTAATACTTTATTGGTTGCTCTAACTCGTTACAATCTTACATTGTTATGTACCCATTCTGTTCATAAAACAATATGTTTAGCTTTATTGCCATTTGAATATTGTACCATCATCCTTATATGTACTCAATTTGTCAATCTTTGTTATATTTACAAAATAATAAACAACATTTTACGAGAAATAAATTCAAAAGGAGCATGATGAAAAAAGATCTCTCAAATTAACAAAATTCTAACTGTGCATGTGGTTTTTATTCAGGAAAAATCATACACATTGTAATGAAACCTGTTTAATATGTCTGGTACTACATTCAAAAATCAGATCTGGGCAAACTTTTAGGGCTTTCCAACTAAATTAGTTGACGTTGCGCAACAAAAGGCAAGTATTTTTTTTTCTAAGATTGACAAGAATTTTTGTAAAAACATTCGTACAAAATTCCACTAGTGTATGCGGAGCCTGAGTTAGAAACTCTGGCCCGGATTCAGATAGAATGGCGTAACTATATGCGGGCGTAGCGTATCTCATATACGCTACGCTGCCGTAACTTTGAGAGGCGAGTACTGTATTCAGAAAGAACTTGCGCCCGAAGTTACGGCGGCGTAGTGTATATGGGCCGGCGTAAGCCTGCGTAATTCAAAGTAGGCTGGTAGGGGGCGTGTTGTATGGAAATGAATCGTGACCCCACGTAAATGACGCGCCTAATGAACGGCGCATGCTCAGTATCACGTCGAATTTTCTCCCAAAGTTACGCCGGCTCAATGTTTAGTTGACGTGAACGTAACCTACGCCCATCCCCATTCACGGACGACTTACGCAAACAACATAAAATACGACGCTGTTCCGACGTTGCCGACATCCATACCTAACATGACTTACCCCTGCTTTATGAGGGGTAAAGTTACGCCGGACTGACGCCTTACGTAAACGGCGTAGCTAAATCCGACGGGCGCAAGTACGTTTCTGAATCGGCGTATCTAGCTCATTTGCATATTCAACGCGGAAATATACGGAATCGCCCCTAGCGGCCAGCGTAAATATGTACCCAAGATACAATGGCATAAAAGACTTACGTCAGTCGTATCTTAGACAAATTCTGGCGTATCTGATTCTTTGAATCAGGTGCCGAGATACAACGCCTTACATTCGGACTTACAACGGCGTATCTGGAGATACGTGGTCGTAAGTCCTTTGTGAATCTGGGCCTCCTTCAATATACCAAATAAATATCTTAGCTTATTTATGTGGTATAACCAGGGAAGCTAGTATTTTTTATGCGGTATGACAACCTCCACATTTCTCTCATAGCTGGCTATCTTTACGCAAACTATCCAAGAAGAATGCTAACCTAACCCCTACAGGCACAGATATTATGGCACCAGCATTGCTAGTATACACTTTACTGGCAGTGGTCTCCACGCTAATTAAGCCTGCTCAGTAATTGTCTTATTCCACTGTATTCAGCAATAATGTCACATTGAATCAGAGGAACTCTAATACCCCAGAAGAGGTCACTATAGTGTCAAGTAGAAGTGTGAAGAGAGAAGGTCACAGAGCAATTTTTAAGTAACTTGTATTATCACAGAGAGGCTAAATGTTATTAAAAAAAGATATTTGCAATACATGCAATAAGGGAATGAAATGAAACAGCATTATGCTTAATTCCTGAAACTTTGTTGTTTTGCCTGATCTCCTATCTTTACTCAAACAAAACAAGGCTCAAAGATTTAATTACTCTTAAATAGGAAAAAAAAAATACAGGGTGCATAACTAACCTGCCTATTTTCTCCACTTTTCACCATTGCCATGATTATATTCTCTGTGGCCATGAATGGTAGCTCTTGGCGAATTCTCCTTTCAATAACCTGAATGAGAAAGAGAAACAGAGACGTCAACAAGAGTTCTGACAGAATTGGGTTGTGCGCATTAGAATTCTTATTAATTTCCAATGCAATTTTTACTTATGATCTTTGCTTGTGATACTGTTGCACACATACTTTTTTTACAATATCAACTTTAAAGCGAAAAAAAGAGGCTTCCCCCAAATCCGATCAAAGAAAATAATTGAAAGCTCAACACCGGTCAATTTGTTTTCCCATGCAGTGGGGCTGCGCTGCAGTGCATGGGTTAACTGCTCATTTTGTCTAGGGATGCACTCATCCATTCCTTTGGTCCTCCGGAAAATGGCGATCCCCCATGTCCAGCGGTGGACTGTTTTGGACGTCTTCACTTTCAGAGCTGGTGTATGGGTGTGATAGCGCCAGGAACATTTCACCGCACAGCAGACCCCAGGGTGGGGGGGTGGGGGGTGTTGGAGTTGCAGGGACCGCTCTTGCACTGGGGGGATTGAGTGTACATTTCTCCAATACTAAACTAGCAGTTATCCCATGCAGTGCAGACACAGCCCCTTTCCATGGGGGGAAAAAAATTACATAGTTATATAATCGGTAAGGCTGAGAAAAAGACAATAGTCCATCCAGTTTAACCTGTGTAGTTGTGCGTGTATCAGTGTCTATAATAATTTCCAATATCCCTGTATGTTGTGTCCTTTAAGATGTATATCTAAGAGTCTTTTAAAAATATCCATACTCCCCGCAGCCACCAATGGTGTGAGAGCTCCACATCCTAATAGCCCTAACAGTGGGGAACCCTCCACGCAGAGTTTAAGGTTAAACTGCTTCTCCTCCAGTCTCATTGTGTGCCCCCATGTTCTTTTACACTCCCTGGGACTTAATAGTTTGTTTCTTATGCTGGGATTCCCATCATGTCCCCTCTCAGGCGTCTCATCTCCAGCAAAAATAAAGTTAGCGTTAGTCGTTTATCGTAATTGAGGTCCTCCAGTCCCCTGATTAGTTTTGTTACCCTTCTTTGGACTCTCTCCAGCTCAAGCACATTCCTTCAGAGAACTGGTGACCAGAACTGGACAGAAAACTCCAGGATGTGGAATAACCAGAGTTATGGCAGAATTATAGTTTTATGCCTGGAGTACATTCCTTTTGCCAACATTCTGCCTGCTTTGGTAGCTGCAGCTTGATACTGCATGCCGTTGCTCAATCTGTCATCTATTAGCACCCCTAGATCCTTCTCCATCCTTGATTCTCCCAGAGGTTCTCCACCTAATGAATATTTAGCATTTATGTTTTTTGCCCCCCAAGTGCATTAGTTTAGATTTCTCAACATTAAACCTCATTTGCCACTTGTCTGCCCACTCCTTTATCTTATTCAGGTCATTCTGCAAAATTTATATGTCCTGATGTGAGTATATTACTCAGTGTCATCCGCAAAAACTGAGACTTAACTAGTCATCTCATAGTCTATATAAATTTATGAATATATTGAATAGAATTGGTCCCAATACAGAAGGTTTAAGTACTCCACTCACCACTCCAGACCAGTCTGAGTACATGTTATTTACCACCACCCTATGGACCTGTCCCTGTAACCATTTTTTTACCAAAGCGCAGACCCTATGGGCCAAGCCTGCAGACCTCAGCTTGTAAATTAAGCATTCATGGAGGACTGCTTTTGCAAAGTCCAGATAGACCACATCCACAGGCCTCGCCCTATCTAGATGACAGCTCACTTCCTCGTAGAATTTTAGCAGGTTTGTCTGGCAGAACGTCCTCTCGTGAACCCAAAATTGCCTTCAGATTGCCAAAATTGCCTTCAGATTTAAAAAAAGGAACCATCATGTCCCAAACATTTTAGGAAGGTGCGAAAAAGTCTGTAAATTAAGAATGATTTTAGAAACAAAGGCATTCATATTTTATTTCTGACAGTTGTTTTTTTCAAGTTAAAATATATTTTTTTTGCTAGAAAATTACTTAGAACCCCCAAATATTATATATGTTAGAAGGCTGGCCGCAGCCTGTATTTGTGGGAGGAGTCTGAGGGTACTTAAGACTCCCTCCCTGTCAGGGCTGGGTCGCTGTCGGATTCTGGGTAGGAGGGGGGTGTGTCATGTCAGCAGATGCCATTCAGCTGTCAGCTTTGGAGGAGGGAGGGGTCTACGTGTTGTTCTGACCCACCAGCTTCTCCCTGGGCGAGTACCAGGCGGTATGGGGGGAGCGGGAGCCGCCTTCCACCCTGGGCTATCTGCGGGCTCACACGGGGGAGCACTGCAATTCACTACACGAGGGGGGGCCATCCAACCTCCCTCCCACTCCTCCGGGTTACAGGGGGACCGCGTCATTTCCGGTTTCCATGTGGAGCTACAGGTCGGCAGCTGGGGGCTCATGGAGGTTCCCCTCACGCCGGCAGCATGGAGACCTGACTGTCCGCCGTTATCCCGTCCGCACATGGTGCTTCAGGGGGAGCCGCTCACAGTCCGGTTCTCACACCGGGTCCATAGGGGGGGGGGCTCGCCTCCTGGTACTCGCCTCCCGGTGCTCATATGGGGGATTCCCGCATGTCTCCTGGTCCCTTGCAGGTGCCCCCTTCCAACCCCCACTCACTTATCTCCTCCGGGTTCACGCCGGCAGCAGCGGCATGGCCGCTCGTTTGTCCTCACTCCTCCCGGGGCTCACGCTGGTTCATGAGGGGGGGGGGGGGGCGGGCGCAGCATCCATCCATCCACCCACGCTGGTTGCATGGAGGGGCGCAGCATCCATCCATCCACTTCTCCCAGGCAAAGCCAAATGACTTTTGCATCCGATCAGATGCAGATACTATTTGGGCATTCTGGTAGCTGAAGGTGCCAGCTGCCAGTGTACGATAGCCAGGGATGGACTGGCCATCGGGAGGACCGGGAGATTCCCGGTGGGCCGATCCCTCTGTGGGCCGATCCCTCAGTGGGCCAATTTTCAGTGACAGCTCCGAGTCTCTGTGCTCTGCTGACCGCTGCTTATCAGACTCAGAGTACTGTATAAGCGAGGGCTTGCTGAGCAGCAGCTTGTGCGGGCTATTTTCATTCCCGCACGCTGCTACAAGCTACACTTTTTACTGCAGAGAGAGCCGAGTCAGCCGACATCTCTCCCTGCAGTCCCCGGCTGTCTGGCCCCCCTGATACACACACATAGCTGACTGCAGTGGAGAGAACAGAGCCCGCCCCCTCCTTCTCCTGCTGTGTGATGTTTCCTGTGTGCACAGAGGAGGAGGAGGCTCACCATGCTGCCGAGTCAAAGCTGCTCGTTTGAAAATGCCTGAACGACTGCAAAGTAAGTTTTCCAGAGGTGGGGAGAACAAGCCTACAGTTTACTATGAGTGGTTTGGGGGGAGAGGATATGTTTAAGGGGTCACTTTAGGACTTGTGCTACAAGGGGGCTTGTATATGAAATCCACCCCCCTTAGCACATATCCTCTCCTTCCCCCCTCAAATCAAAGAGATACTGTCTGCCACAGAGGGGGGTGGCCCTTGGCACCCCACAAGTGATGTGCACAAATGCTCCAGGTGCCCAAACTAATGCCCCCCTTCCAGCCAAGTTAATGCAGCAAAGTGAAAAACACAGGAACACGCTGTGTGATCTGTGCAATGCACGTCACCCGGGTGCAATTTCAGCCCAATTATGTCCGCACACTCTCTGACCCTCTCCTGTAGTATGTTTGCAGTCTCTGACCCTCTCCTGTAGTATGTTTGCAGTCTCTGACCCTCTCCTGTAGTATGTTTGCAGTCTCTGACCTTCTCCTGTACTGTGTCTGCAGTCTCTGACCCTTGCCTGTAGTACGTTTTGCAGTCTCTGACCCTTGCCTGTAGTACATTTTGCAGTCTCTGACCCTTGCCTGTAGTACATTTTGCAGTCTCTGACCCTTGCCTGTAGTACATTTTGCAGTCTCTGACCCTCTCCTGTACTATGTCTGCAGTCTCTGACCCTCGCCTGTAGTACATTTTGCAGTCTCTGACCCTCTCCTGTACTATGTCTGCAGTCTCTGACCCTTGCCTGTAGTACGTTTTGCAGTCTCTGACCCTCGCCTGTAGTATGTTTTGCAGTCTCTGACCCTCGCCTGTAGTATGTTTTGCAGTCTCTGACCCTCGCCTGTAGTACATTTTGCAGTCTCTGACCCTCTCCTGTACTATGCCTGCAGTCTCTGACCCTTGCCTGTAGTACGTTTTGCAGTCTCTGACCTTTGCCTGTAGTACGTTTTGCAGTCTCTGACCCTCTCCTGTACTATGTCTGCAGTCTCTGACCCTTGCCTGTAGTACGTTTTGCAGTCTCTGACCCTTGCCTGTAGTACGTTTTGCAGTCTCTGACCCTCGCCTGTAGTACGTTTTGCAGTCTCTGACCCTTGCCTGTAGTACGTTTTGCAGTCTCTGACCCTTGCCTGTAGTACGTTTTGCAGTCTCTGACCCTTGCCTGTAGTACGTTTTTCAGTCTCTGACCTTTGCCTGTAGTACGTTTTGCAGTCTCTGACACTCTCCTGTAGTATTTCTGCAATAAAGGAGGGCACAAGCATGAATTAATTTATTTACTGCCACTGCTGGTTATGGTCACTGATGAAATAATGTTTTTGTGCGTGTTTGCAAAATTAAAGTGGGCCGGTCTGGATGAAGTCCAGGGCCAAATTTTTGTCCCAGTCCAACCCTGACGATAGCTGCAGCAGGAGAGGTATCATCCAGGCTGGTTTAGCTGGAATGCTGGGTAGAAGCATGTTGGTTGCAAGGGGGGGGGGGAGGGCGTCCATACACTTCTCGTGCGCACGCTGGCAGGGGGGGGGGTGTACATCTCACTGCTGCAGTCTAGTGATAAGGTAAACCTGCCAGTGTGTCTTCCCTTGTGTGATCAGTGTTACAGTTAGTGAGTGCATGTTTTCAGTCAGGTTCAGTATGCATTCATGTCGCGTTTCTCAGGCTTAGTCATGTTTCCAAGTGTTTACGTTTCTCATGCCATTCACGTTCGCATGCGATTACGTTTCTCTGGCTAGTCATGTCTCAATGTTTACTTTTTCAATGCCATTTATTTTCTCATGCGACTACGTTACTCATGATGTTTCTCATGCGATGACGTTTCTCATGATGTTTCTCATGCGATGACGTTTCTCATGATGTTTCTCATGCGATGACGTTTCTCATGATGTTTCTCATGCGATGACGTTTCTCATGGTGTTCTCATGCGATGACGTTTCTCATGGTGTTCTCATGCGATGACGTTTCTCATGGTGTTCTCATGCGATGACGTTTCGCATGCGTTTCTCATGAGATTACGTTCATGATGTTTCTCATGCGATTACGTTTCTCATGGTTTTCTCATGCAATGACGTTTCTCATGCGATGACGTTTCTCATGGTGTTTACTCATGCGATGACGGTTCTCATGCGATGACGTTTCTCATGGTGTTTGCTCATGCGATGACGTTTCTCATGGTGGTTGCTTATGCGATGACGTTTCTCATGCATTCACGTGGCTCATGGTGGTTTTCTCATTCGTTTACGTTTCGCATGGTAGTCGCTCATGCGTTTACATAGTTATAGTATCATGCGTTTCTGCCCTCAGGTTTTCTGTCATAGCGTTTCGGGCCACACGATTTCTGTCACAACATTTTTCATTGCATATCTGCCTCAGTGTTGCAGGCGCAGCTTTCTCTCATGCCATTTATGCCCCAGGTTTTTCTGTCTGGGCGCTACGGCCCCCACGTTTTTCTGTCTGGGCGCTACGGCCCCCACGTTTTTCTGTCTGGGCGCTACGGCCCCCACGTTTTTCTGTCTGGGCGCTACGGCCCCCACGTTTTTCTGTCTGGGCGCTACGGCCCCCACGTTTTCTGTCTGGGCGCTATGGCCCCCACGTTTTCTGTCTGGGCGCTACGACTCCCGCGTTTTGTCTTGTTTCTGTCTGTCATTGCATTTCTGCCTCAGCATTTCAGGCTTAGTGTTGCTCTCATACCATTTCTGCCCCAGGTTGCTGTCCTATTATCTTTTGCCTCAGCATTCAGGTTCAGCGGGTCTGCCATACCATTCTGCCCCAGGGTTTGCCATAAGTTTTCAGTCTCAGCAGTTCTGCTGCCCCCACGATTTCTGTCCCCCTCAATTTCTGTCATAGCATTTCTGCCCCCACGATTTCGGTCTTAGCTTTGCTGCCCCCACGATTCCGGTCTGTGTTTGTTTGTCTTGGCGTTGTCGTCTTCGTGGTGACCATGTCTCATTGTACTTGTCCACTTGGTTAGCTAGTGCTCACATCTCAGGATCTGTCAGGTCTACAGATTCTTACGGGCTGAGGTTTCGTTTTTATTTGATTGTTGACCACAATCTTCTCGCCTGTTTACATACGTCATACGTTCATTCATTACACCTATACATAGTTAGTCAGGTTGAAAAAAGACACAAGTCCATCCAGTTCAACCACAAAAAATAAAAAAAAAACAAAATAAAAAACACAGTACAATCCTATACACCCAACTCCATACCCACAGTTGATCCAGAGGAAGGCAAAAAACCCCAGCAGAGCATGATCCAATTTGCTACAGCAGGGGAAAAAAATCCTTCCTGATCCCCCGAGAGGCAAATCGGATTTACCCTGGATCAACTGTACCTACAAATCGTAGTACTCAGTTATTTTATGTACATTTAGGAAAGTATCCAGGCCTTTCTTAAAGCAATCTACTGAGCTGGCCAGAACCACCTCTGGAGGGAGTCTGTTCCACATTTTCACAGCTCTTACTGTGAAAAAACCTTTCCATATTTGGAGGTGAAATCTCTTTTCCTCTAGACGTAAAGAGTGCCCCCTTGTCCTCAGTGTTGACTGTAAAGTGAATAACTCAACACCAAGTTCACTGTATGGACCTCTTATATATTTGTCCATGTTGATCATATCCCCCCTTATTCTCCTCTTCTCAAGAGTGAATACATTTAGTTCTTCTAATCGTTCCTCATAGCTGAGCTCCTCCATTCCTCTTATCAGTTTGGTTGCCCTTCTCTGCACTTTCTCCAGTTCTCCGATATCCTTTTTGAGAACTGGTGCCCAAAACTGAACTGCATATTCCAGATGAGGTCTTACTAATGATTTGTACAGGGGCAAAATTATATCTGTCTCTGGAGTCCATACCTCTCTTAATACAAGAAAGGACTTTGCTCGCTTTGGAAACCGCAGCTTGGCATTGCATGCCATTATTGAGCTTATTATCAACTAAAACTCCAAGATCCTTCTCCACTACAGATCCCCCCAGTGGTACTCCCCCTAGCATGTATGATGCATGCATATTCTTAGCCCCCAAGTGCATAACTTTACATTTATCAACATTAAACCTCATCTGCCACTTAGTCGCCCAATTAGACAGAGCATTGAGGTCGGCTTGTAAATTGGCGACATCCTGCAAGGACGTTATTCCACTGCATAGCTTGGTGTCATCTGCAAAGACAGAAATGTTACTTTTGATCTCAGACCCAATATCATTTATAAATATATTGAAAAGTAAGGGTCCCAGCACTGAACCTTGTGGTACACCACTGATAACCTTGGACCATTCAGAGTAAGAATCATTAACCACGACTCTGAATTCTGTCTTTCAGCCAATTTTCTATCCATTTACAAACTGATATATCCAATCCTGTAGACCTTACCTTACACATGAGCCGTGTGTGCGGAACTGTATCGAAGGCTTTTGCAAAATCCAAATATATCACGTCCACAGCCACGCCTCTGTCCAGGGTTTTACTTACCTCTTCATAAAAGGAAATCAGGTTTGTCTGACAACTTCTGTCTTTCATGAATCCATGTTGTCTGCTGCTTAAATAGTTTTTTTCCCCAGCAAGAACTCA
This sequence comes from Rana temporaria, assembly GCF_905171775.1. Taxonomy (NCBI): domain Eukaryota; kingdom Metazoa; phylum Chordata; class Amphibia; order Anura; family Ranidae; genus Rana; species Rana temporaria. The sequence continues at coordinate 70,067,547 of NC_053495.1, forward strand.
TCCATGTGGTCTTTTAATAAACGTTCCAGTATCTTCCCAACTATAGAAGTTAAACTAACAGGTCTATAGTTACTTGGTAAAGACTTTGTTCCCTTTAAATATGGGCACCACATTGGCCCTGCGCCAATCCAGTGGTACTATTCCTGTCTTTAATGAGTCCCTAAATATTAGATACAGTGGCTTTGAAATGACAGAGCTCAACTCACCTAGGATCCGTGGATGGATGCCATCAGGTCCAGGTGCTTTATCCACCTTTATTCTGTCTAAATATTTCTGGACCATATCACTTTTGAGCCATTGTGGATTTGGGGCTGTGTCACTCCCACCCCCATTTTGTACATGAGCCCCCCCCCCATGCTCCTTTGTATACACAGAGCTGAAGAAAGCATTTAATAAATTTGCCTTCTCTTTGTCCCCAGTCACCCAGTCTAGATTATTTTGTAAGGGGCCTACATGCTCAGACTTCACCTTTTTACTATTAATATATTTAAAGATTTTTTTGGGGTTTGTCCTACTATCTTTTGCAATCTGTCGTTCGTTTAGAATTTTTGCATCATTTTTTTTCTTTTTACATATCCTGTTATATTCTTTGTAACATTTAAACAACACTAGTGTTCCTTCATTTTTATATTTTTTAAAAGCTACTTTCTTATTGTTTATAGCTTTTTTAACTTTGACCGTGAGCCACATAGGTTTTATTTTTAGCCTTTTAAACTTATTGCCCATGGGAACATACTTTGCAGTGAGGTTCCACACAGTCTTTTTGAAGAATTCCCATTTCTGTTCTGTGTTCATCGGTGCCAATAGTCCCTCCCAGTCCAAGTCCTGGAGAGCAGCCCTCATCCTTGGAAAATTTGCTCTCTTAAAATGTAGTGTTTTAATATTTCCTGTATGCATTTCTTACTTATAGTTAACATTAAATTAAATCATGTTATGATCACTGCTACCCAGGTGTTCCTTTATCTGAACATTAGTAATAAGCTCAGCATGGTTTGAGATTATCAGGTCCAAAAGAGCATCATTCCTAGTTGGGGCCTCAATAAACTGCACCATAAAATTGTCCTGCAATAGGTTTTTAAATTTTTGTCCTTTAACTGTCCCAGAAGTGCCATTAATCCAGTCAATTTCTGGGTAGTTAAAATCCCCCATTATTATCACCGTCCCAGCCCTTTTCATCTGTGCAAGGAGCTGAGTCTCCACCTCCTCATTAACATTGGGTGGTTAATAACAAACTCCAATGATTAATTTTGAACTACGCACATCTGTATGCAGTTCCACCCATAATGCTTCAGCCTCATCACACTCTCCATCAACCAGGTTCTCTTTCACGCTTGCTTTGAGGTCACTTCTCACATAGAGACAGACCCCTCCACCTTTCCTTTTTACCATGTCTTTCCGAAAATGAGCATAGCCAGGAATATTAATAGCCCAGTCATGTGAGGATTGAAGCCAAGTTTCAGCAATACCGATTACATTATAGCTCTCCTCATGCACCAGAGCTTGCAACTCACCTGTTTTGCTTGGCAGACTTCTGGCATTGGTGAACAAACACTTAAATGTATTGTTACATTTTTCTCTGGTGTTTTTCATATAATTTATAGTAGTACAAATGGCACCATTATTTCCAATGGCTGTTTGCAACATGGGAACTTTCTTGTCACCTGCCATAACCCTCCATCCATCTATCCCCATTCCACTCTCCATTAATGTCTGACCACTAACTGACCTGTCTGCTCGATGTAATTCTAATTCACCCTCCCCCTCAATCCTAGTTTAAATACTCCTCCAGCATTCCCATAAACCTCTCCCCCAGCACAGCAGACCCCCTTCCATTCAAGTGCAAACCATCTTTAGCATATAGGTTGCACCCCAATGAAAAGTCAGCCCAGTGCTCTAGAAACCCAAATCCCTCCTTCCTACACCAGGTCTTTAGCCATGCATTCAGCTCTCTAATCTATACGATTACCCACCACCGTCCGTGGGTACACTAGCCCTGAGTATTCAGTTAAATTGCCTGTCTCTGCGCGGCAGGTTACTCAGGCTCACGTGCCAGTCACACTGGGTGGGGGTGTCATCGGGTTCATTCATGCGCAGCGATCTTGATGTTATGGCCATATTCTCATACATAGGTAGGCACATAGGGCGTTGTTGTTTCATGTCTGTTTTTTCTGTCTTGTCTACATTGTGTCAGCGCACCCCCAGTTCCTGCTCTTCTTCCATTTCTGCCGGCCATGTCATCATCCCTTTGGGTCCGGTCTATCAGACCTTCTAGTTTATGACTGAGCTATGGGTGTTCCTTGTCGGAGGTGGTGGTGGAATCTCCCATCCCTGATTCTCTGACGTCCCTTTTGTGGGTACTTTCAGCCAAGTCTATCAGGTAGGAACGGGTTCTGTGTGTAGGCATGGTTCCATGTTAGGTTGTTGCTGCCGTAGCGCATGGGTCTCGTCCTTCTGCTCCGTCAACATATCCATCAGCTATCCAGCACTTCAGGCTCCTGCCAGTTGTCAGTTTTTTGCAACTCACCCGCTCACTTTCTTATATCAAGTATGGGTAGGCCAGGGGTTGGGGGGTTTCCTCACGGAGCTATGTCTCTGGCGGCCGGTTGTAGTATTCGTTGTTAGGCATGGTTGCAGGGGCTTCTCAGGCCAGTTCTGGTTCAGTTGCCCTCAAGTATCCTCTCATCATAAACGCTTCAGGCTCTCGGCTGGGTTGTCGCAGGCAGCAGGCTCCTACCAATATTTCTCGGGGCATTGGTCGAGTTCAGGGCTGCTTCACGCGTTCGGCAGAGGCTTCCTTCTTTCACAGGTCATGAGTCAGTAGCTTCTCCGGTCATAACGGCTACTTATCGGGTATGCATACGGTTGCCATCCGGTCGCGTGCTGCTTTACTTCTTGGTCGCTTATCTACCCCTCTTCACCTAAATATGGGTCTTTTGCCCTCTTTCAGGCGTACCTACCAGCAGGCCAAAGGCACACTCCAGGCCATTGGTTATTAGGGTTATCGCATCCCTTACTCGAAGACTCTGATTACAAGTTAGAAGGCTGGCTGCAGAGTATTGCACAGTATGGGGCAGGGTATTGCAGAGTATTGCACAGTATGGGGCATGGTATTGCAGAGTATTGGCAGGGTATTGCACAGTATGGGCAGGGATTTCTGAGCATGGAGGGATGGCTGGATCTGTGTATGCAGTTGTCACAGATCCAGCTCACACTGCTGCTGCCTCCGCTCTCTTCCTCTCTCCTCTCACACTGTACCGATCGGTACAGAGAGGGGAGGAACCAGCGTCATCACATGACGCCGGTTTGTTTACAAGTGATCGCTCCGTCATTGGACGGAGTGATCACGTGGCAAACGGCCGTTGTAAACAGCTGCTATCCGTGATGCGCCGAGTCCTCTGGACCCGGCGGTCACGGACACTTCCGTGTGTGCGCTTCTGGAAGGCTGTTAATTAACGGCCTCCCAGAGTTAAGAAACTGCCCTGTAGCCGTACTTTGGCTAAGGGCCGGTTGCTAAGTGGTTAAAGCGGAAGTTCCATTTTTGGGTGGAACTCCGCTTTTATATATGTTGAAATTATGAAAATGTATCTATTTCTTCACCATTTCTTCACCAGCAGCCCGGCCGATCAGGAAAGGGGGTGGGGACGAGCGAGCGCCCCCCCTCCTTAACCTTGCCAGGCCGCATGCCCTCAACTGCGGCCCCCCCCACTCCAAAGCACCCTGTCCCCATGTAGATGAGGACAGGGCCTCCTCCTGACAACCCTGGCCTTATTTTTTACTATGGTTTTTTTGGTATTTGCTTTGCAGGTATTGTAAGGTCTTACTGTAATGTTACTATGTTTGAATGTTAACCATCATTTGCTTAGCAGGTACGCCATTCAGTTGCAGCACGGATTTATTTATCTGGCCAGCAACAGCATTTGCTCCCACGATACATAAAGCCGTGACTCCAACACTGTAGGAGGTGATTTCACCACCACAGTTAAAAAAAAAAAAAAAGAGCATATATGCCGAAGCATGGGGGCAGCAGGGGCGGAGGAGCAATTTTACTCCTAATGCCACGTACATACGGTGGAAATTCCGTCAGAGGCTTGCCTGTGGAAAAGTCAGACCGTGTATACGCGGCATAACTTTTTAGCGGGAGGTTGCCCTCATGCTTCGGCATATATAAAATGGTGCATGTATGCCCATCATTAGAAGTGGGTGGATGAAGGGAGGAATTCTAATGGTGGGCATATGATCAATCTTTTTTTTTGTTCAGCCAACAGGAAAAAAAGCTTACAATACATGTCCAACAAGGACCAGCAACGTACTGTTATGTTGCTGGACTTTGAATGATTATACCAGAATGATGCCTACGGGTTTAGGTATCATCTTGATATCAATGGATACCGATCCGATGGACGGATCGGCCTCGGAGGGACCGACATTGTGGTCCCCGTAAAGAGCAGAGCATTTGCTGCACTGACCAGGAGAGGTTACCCAGGGGACTCACCACCCAGAGGGAGACCGCTCAGCACCGCTGCCCGCCTTCCTTGTAAACACAGCGTATGTGTGAAAAAAAAAACCACTGAGGCGAATGAGCTGTGCGCCGTTCAGAAAGCAAGTGCTAGAGGCCAAAACCCACTCCAAAATGGCCGCCAGACACCTCAGATTAAAGGGGGCGGACCACAAGAAAATGGCCACCCGCAATGCCGACCTGAGTCACAGCGCAGCCACGGCAAAATGGCCGCCAATGGAATTTTCAATTGAAAAAGGCAGGCACACAAAAAATGGCATCGGCGCTGTAAAAATGGCACCTGAGCACTGCGATGTGGACGATAAGGCCGTGGCAGGGACTTTCCCAGGAGACAGACCCCCCCCTCACAGAAGCGGACCCCGGCGCCCCACGATCCCTCACAGGGACTCTGAGCCCCCCACAGGTACACCCCGGTCGCAGTGGGCCCTAGGGCAAGAAGGGGAAAAGGGCGACAGAGCAGGGAAAGGAAGGACAGGAGAACCCCTTAATCCCAGGAATGCCCAGCTGTTCCATCCCGCCCAAGGCAGGAGGAACCGTACTTACCCGTCGTTGCGAGGACTTGCTGGCGCGTCCCTGACAGACCCACAACCGATGGTATGGAATAGCTGTCAGCCCGGTCCACTGTAAGTGAGACAACAGCAGCCCAGTCATATGTGGACCCCGGAGCATATGCTCACCGGCCACCCCTGGAGCCATGGGGTATGTCGTGGCCAACCCAGTGTGTAGCTAAGGACTGCTCAAGCTCAATGGCCGGACTGGGGAGACTACAAGAATCTATTATATCCAGCCTGTCACCCACCTGGCAGTTGATAGAAGAATCACAAAAATAAAAATTTAAAAACGTTTTCAGGACTCTGGGCCCAAAAGGGAGCCACGTACTTCTCCTCTGTTAGGCAGAAAAAAACTGAAGCTGCATGCTTCGGGGTGAGGGGTTATGACTGGAGGGACCGCCCCCTGGGTGGGGCTGTTCAACTCTGTTAAAGTTGCATGTTTTAAGATAAAAAAACATGTTCTGCCTAGTCCTCTCCTATCAACAGGAACATAACCCAAATGTCAAGATTTAAGGAGCGGTGTCCGTCCATGGACGAAAAGAGAAATATCATTTTAGTGACAACTTAGTGCAAAAAAAAATAATAAAAAAAAAAGTATAATTTTCCCGCAACTTGTGGCAAAATATTAAATATTCCAATGACTCAACATGCCTCTCAGCAAATAGCTTGGGGTGTCTACTTTCCAAAATGGGGTCATTTGGGGGGGGGGGGGGGGTTTGTGCCATTTTATGGCCTTCGAAACGGTGATTGGTAGTGAGGAGTGAAATAAAAAAAATTTGCACCCTTAGAAATCCTGAAGGCGGTGATTGGTTTTCGGGGGCCCCATACGCGGCTAGGCTCCAAAAAAGTCCCACATACGTGGTATCCCCGTACTCAGGAGAAGCAGCAAAATGTATTTTGGGGTGCAATTCCACATATAGTGTACATACAAATGAATAGATACAAAAATAAATGTAACTATTGTGAAAATAGCTTCCAAAAAATGAATGTGAAATGCTATAAATAAACAAAAAATTACAAATATAGAACCCGTGAATCTTTTTTTTTTATAATGAGTGAAAAGCAAAAAGTTCATAAGTGATAAATGATCTTGTAATCTTCAGAGTCTTCAACCACACCAAATGTGTTCAGCGATTCCTTCACCCATCAAATTGACCACTCGCCAGAACGATAGGCCTAACACTCGTGTGCTTTGGCAAAAAGGCATAAACCAGGACCTCTGAAATGGGAACGGAAATCCTGTCTAACCCAACAGTGTAATCCAAATTGCTTCACATAAGTGATATGAAATAAAAAAAGAAGTGCACAATAGTGTAATACCGAATGGTCAGTTTTAATAAAACACCACGCACAAATCTTCAAATTTGCACTCACAAAAAAAACAAAAAACTTAAAATTAAGCAGTGAATCACAGCAAAGCAATCTTCCTCAATATCCTCAACTGGTGTAATAATGGTCACGGGGGACCTACGACCAGCTGTATTCTCACTACTCCACCGCACTGCAATCACTCTGTTTGGAAGCTCTCTCTCCTGATTCCTAGACAAGCTTGATGCGCCACACGTATTGACGTATCACGTTGGTTCAGATGCTAACTTTGTGGCCACGCCCCGACATATTTTGTCACATAGGACTTACTCATGGGATTGGTTACACATCTCTTGATCCCTCCCTTATATACTAACCCTTCAACTGCGCATGCGCACCGCAACAGCTCCGGGCGGAAGCGGCGCTCACATTAGAGTGATCTAAGGGCAGAACACTCATGATTTGCGTGTGAAATTCACACACGCACTGCCTGAACAGCAGGCGGAAATGACATTGATACTGGCATTCTATGAAGGCGGAAATCCCATGCCTTGTATAACAGCCTCTCGGGTGTCCCCGCAACCATGATTAACCAGTTTACATTCTGTTGCGATCTTCACACCTAATATTTATAGAGAACATATACTGCCATTATATAAACTTAATGGATGCCCTGATATATTTAAAAGACCCTGATCATTTTTAGTCTAGATACTATTATGTATAATACAGATTCATGCTATAGTATATCGCAAATAGCACAAATTTATACATATGTGGACAAATGGCTCAATACAGATTATTTGTTATAAAAACATCAATGTGTGTCGGTACAAATCAATAAATTATTTGACATCTACATGAACACACCCACACATATATAAAATTAAAATTAATTAAAAGTAGTTAAAAGTAGTTAAAATGTGTATATGTGAACTGACTGCATATAATCGTTTGTCCGAATCTGTGTGCCCAACCCTCGTGCTATGTGTCACAACTGACTGATACCCCTGTACTAACATTTCACGAGGTGATACGAACATTTCGCGAGGTGATACGATACGAACCGCCTGCCCTTCATTTATTTACAACATACACCTATTGATTTTATCACTTACATTGCAGAGACAAACATTTACGCATCCGCGAAACACGTAGGGCTTTATTGATGCCGATACATGCTGGGTATTATTGATATCTGCATTATGCATGTACATTTTTTTTTCTTATTGTATATGTGTATTTACTGGCCCAGCAACTTTCAAGTTTTATTGTTGCTCATTGATGTAGAACATTTGTAATCAATCTTTCTATATTTACTTTCATCTGTACTGTGTACATTATGCCGGGTAACTCACAATCATTGTTGTTGCCGCTTCATTACATAACAATAAATTGATTTAGTCTCATTGTTCGCTGTGAACATTGGCTAAACTTCTATCCCCTCATTTAAAGTCTCAGGGCTACCTCTTTTGTCTCTTTGTGTACTGCACCCTGTTGCAAACTTAACAATGAATTATTTGCAAAGATGAGTGCCCACCCAGGATCCAGTGCCCAAGTGACATTACAGGCTGGCTCCACATCTTCCCCAGGCAGGGTCCAGTCATGGTCCCCCAAGGCTCAGCCAAAGAGTCAGCCTATCCGGAAGCCTGCAGAAAGGGTGTGCAGAGCTTCTAGGGCAGCCAGGAATCTTCCCAGAAAAAAATCCTTCACGTAAAATTGGCAAGTTTCCCTCAGCAGAAAGAAGGCAGACATCACCTAAGGACACCAGTAAATAAACTGAACCTAGGTAGGCATGGCAGGATTTATATCAGGGATGTCACTGCAGTTTTTTTGCAAGCATCCAAATGCCTGGAAGTATAGTTAAAGACTATAGATCCTGTGTCAGGTCATGTACAACTAAAACATTTTTGATTTAGCTTTTCATGTATTAGGCTTCTGAATTTGTGTCTTATCTTACCTTTGGATAAACCACAAGTCCCTCAGAAATGTTCTGCAGAGTGCTAAGAACAATGTCCGCCGTCAGAAAAGCTTCAGCCAAACTCACTCGCCTGTAGAGAAAATAAACAACAAAATAAACAGAGAGCTGTAGCCAAGACTTTTACACTAAGCAACATACACCAGGGCACCCTGGACAGCATCCCCATGTTGCTTGTATACTAATAACAAGCTAATAATGTGAATTTGAGATGGGAAGCTGTCGTGCTATGCAGAGCAGGGCAGGTTGGTTTCTGGTGGGCAGCACATGTTTCCTTTACATACATAAAAAAAATGCATCTCTGAGGCGCAGCTGGCATAGTAAATGGATTAACCCATCTTGTTAACATACTATTTTTTGTTGAACACATAATCAATACTACCTCTTTCCACAAACACTACTAACCTAATTCTCAACTGAAAATCTAGAATGCAGGGTCCACTTTTAGTACAACCCTTTTATTAACAACTTAAGTGCCAGAAGACTTCATGGCCAGCCACTTTTTGCAATACGGCACTGCGGTTAACTGACAATTGTGTGGTCATGCAACGCTGTACCCAAAAAAATATATGTCCTTTTATTCCCCTCACAAATGGAACTTCCTTTTTGGCTGTATTTGATCAACTCTGCGGTTTTCATTTTTTGTGCTGTACACAAAAAATAAAAAACTAACAATTTTGAAAAAAAAAAAAAAAAACGTTTTTTTTTTTTACTTGCTGCTAAAATCCATCTAATAAAAAATTAAAATAAAATGTCTTCATAAATTTAGACCAATATGTATTGCTACATATTTTTGGTAAAAAAAAAAAATCTAATAAGCGTACATTGATTGGTAATGCAAAAATTATAGCTTCTACAAACTATGGGATATTCTTATTTTACTAATAATGGCGGTAATCATTATTATTAATTTTTACTATTGCGACAGACATTCTGGTACTGACACTTTTTGGTGACCAGTGACACAAATGTAGTGAACAGTACTAAAAATATGCACTGTCACTGTACTAATGACACTGGCTGGGAAGGGGTTAACATCAGGGGCAATTAAAGGGTTAACTGTGTGCCTAGCCAGTGTTTTACTATACTGTGTGCGAGGTGATTTTACTAGGGGAAGAAATGAAATGTATGCCCTGCTTTGCAAGAACACAAATTCCGTCCCTTCCCTCCAGTCAGTACGGCAATCTGCCTTGTTTACCTAGGCAGATCACAGTTTTGTCCTTCTGCCTGTCAATTGGCAGGTGCCAGAGGACATTGAGTAACGTGCATCTGCCGATCGACTTCCAAAGTGTGCAACGATCCATGTGTGCCCCCTACCCAGAATTGTCAGATTACACACACACACACACACACACACACACAGTATCTCACAAAAGTGAGTACACCCCTCACATTTTTGTAAATATTTTATTATATATTTTCATGTGACAACACTGGAGAAATTACACTTTGCTACAATGTAAAGTAGTGAGGATACAGCTTGTAGAATGGTGTACATTTGCTGTCCCCTCAAAATAACTCAACACAGCCATTAATGTCTAAACTGCTGTCAACAAAAGTTAGTACAACTCTAAGTGAAAATATACAAATTGGGCCCAATTAGCCACTTTCTTTCCCCGATGTCATGTGACTTGTTCGTGTTAAAAGGTCTCAGGTGTGAATAGGGAGCAGGTGTATTAAATTTGGTGTTATCACTCTCACTCTCTCCTACTGGTCACTGGAAGTTCAACATAGCACCTCATGGCAAAGAGCTCTGAGGATTTGAAAAAACATGTGTTGCTCTACATAAAGATCCTGAAATTGAGCTGCAGCACAGTGGCCAAGACCATATAGTGGCTTAACAGGACAGGTTCAACTCAGAACATGCCTCACCATGGTCGACCAAAGAAATCAAGTGCATGTTCTCAGCGTCATATCCATATCCAGAGGTTGTCTTTGGGAAATAGACGTATGAGTGCTGCCAGCATTGCTGCAGAGGTTGGAGGGTTCGGGGGGCGGGGGGTCAGCCTGTCAGTGCTCAGAGCATACACTGCACACTGCATAAAATTGGTCTGCATGGCTGTCATCCCAGAGAGAAGCCTCTTCTGAAGATGATGCACAAGAAAGCTTGCAAACAGTTTGCTGAAGACAAGCAGACTAAAGACCTGGATTACTGGAACCATGTCCTGTGCTCTAATGAGACTAAGATAAACGTATTCGGTTCAGATGTCAAATGTGTGTGGCGGCAACCAGGTGAGGCGTACAAAAAGACAAGTGTGCATTGCCTACAGTCAAGCATGGTGCTGGGAGTGTCATGGTTTAGGTGCGACATGAGTGCTGCCGTCACTGGGGAGCTACAGTACATTGAAGGAACTCTACAACCCTTTCTCTACAATATTTTGATGGAACAAAGGCATCAATTTAATTAACGTTGATATACCTTCAGCACTTCAATACACTACATTGAAGGAACGATGAATGCCAACATGTACTGTGACATACTGGACCTTCGGAGACTGGACCCAGGGCAGTATTCCAACATGATAACGACCCCAAACACATCTCCAAGACGACCATTGCCTTGCTAAAGAAGCTGAGGGTAAAGGTGATTGACTGGCCAAGCATGTCTCCAGACCTAAACCCTATTGAGCATCTGTTGGGGAACCTCAAACAGAAGGTGGAGGAGCGGAAAACTCCATGCCCAAGAGGCTTAAGGCAGTGCTTGAAAAAAATGGTGGCCACACAAAATATTGAAACTTTGGGCCCAGTTTGGACATTTTTACCTAGGGGTGTACTCACTTTTGTTGACACAGTAGTGTGTCGAGTTATTTTGAGGGGACAGCAAATTGACACGGTTATACAAGCTGTACACACACTACTTTAAATTGTAGGCAACCAAAAAAAAAAGTATATACACATATTAATTTAGTAAAAAAAGTTAACACATTTTGTTTCCATCGCAGATCATAAAAACACACACCTCCGTATGGCATGGGAGTAATAGAAAACCGTTATATATTATTAGGCTATAAAAACCGAGGAAGAGTGTCAACATCACATAATTATACATCATAGTATGTGGGTTATACAGTTGTTATACAATTGTTTGCGGTCATAGAGTAAACCCCCCACAGTAAACTTCCAACGGGAATCAGCCAATGCGTTTCGGATACCAATTTACAATATGCTCTTCCTCAGGGTGCCCCACACTGGAAGTGAATAGCATTACAATTCAACAATACTCCATGATATCATGTGGCTTACTCTATGGCCCCCAGAATTGAGCACAGACCTCAGACAAAGGAGGAACAAATTGGACATATCCCCATGTAGCAGAACTGAGACACACATTATATATATATGAGACTATGAGACTATGAATAACACAAACATTTCTTTCACTCATGGTTAGTGTTTGGCTGAAGCCATTTAGTATCAATTAACTGTGTTCATGCTTTTTAACTTATATATAATGACAACAGAAACTACCCAAATGATCTTGATAAAAAGTTTACATACCCTGGTGCTTTTGGTCTGATAACACGCACACAAGTTGACACAAAGGGGTTTGAATGGTTATTAACCACTTAAGACCCGGACCTTTAGGCAGGTAAAGGACCTGGCCAGTTTTTGCGATTTGGCACTGCGTCGCTTTAACTGACAATTGCTCGGTTGTGCGACGTGGCTCCCAAACAAAATTGGCGTCCTTTTTTTTCCCACAAATAGAGCTTTCTTTTGGTGGTATTTGATCACCTCTGCGGTTTTTATTTTTTGCGCTATAAACAAAAATAAAGCGACAATTTTGAAAAAAAAAATGCAAGATTTTAAATTTTTTGCTATAATAAATATCCCCCAAAAACACATATATATATATATATATAAAAAAATTCTCCTCCGTTTAGGCCGATACGTATTCTACCTATTTTTGATAAAATAAAAAAAAATCGCAATAAGCGTTTATTGATTGGTTTGCACACAATTTATAGCGTTTACAAAATAGGAGGTAGTTTTATTGCATTTTTATTATTTTTTTTTTTTTTACTACCAATGACCGTGATCAGCGTTTTTTTTTCGTGACTGCGACATGGCAGACACGTCGGACAATTTTGACACATTTTTGGGACCATTTTCATAGCAAAAAATGCATTAAAAATGCATTGTTTACTGTGAAAATGACAATTGCAGTTTGGGAGTTAACCACAAGGGGGCGCTGAAGGGGTTAAGTGTGACCTCATCTGTGTTTCTAACTGTAGGGGGGTGTGGCTGAAGGTGTGACGTCATTGATTGTGGTTCCCTATATTAGGGTGATGGTGGTGCCACAGTGAAGAACGGGGAAGCTGTGTTTACACGCAGCTCTCCCCGTTCTTCAGCTCCGGGGACCCGATCGCGGGACTCCCGCGGCCACGGAGCTTCGGACCGGGTCGGGCGCCCGCGACCCACGGCTGGGCACTTGAAGATGTACGTGCTTGTGCCCAGCTGTGCCATTCTGCCGACGTATATGTGCAGGAGGCGGTCCTTAAGTGGTTAAAGGTAACTATACTCACCTGTGATCTGTTTGCTTGTAATTAGAGTATGTGTATAAAAGGTCAATGCATACAGACCCTTGCATCTTTTATCCAGTGCTGCACTGGATTCTGAGTGTTGGGGAAAGCAACAGAATTGTCAACGGAGCTGCAGATAAAATATTTTTTGTACTCCCAGTAAAATCCTTTTCTCTGTCGTCCATGGAAGGACACAGCCTTCACAAGTCTTGACATATGGGTTATGTTCCTGTTCATAGGAGAGGACTAAGGAGAACATGTTAGATATTTAAATACATGTTACTTTAACAGAGTAGAACAGCCCCGCCAGGGGGCGGTCCCTCCAGACATAACCCTCCGCCCTGCAGACAGCAGCTCAGTTCGTAACAAGCAGTACAAACCTAAAAAGGAGGGGGAGGGGGGTGCTGTGTCCGTCCATGGACAGGGAAAAGGATTTTACGGTAGTACAGGAGTACAAAAAATCCTATTTTCTCTTTTCGTCCATGGACGGACACAGCCTTCACAAGTCTTGACATATGGGACGCCCCCAAGCAGTGTCAAAACAACGAGGGGTGGGAATAGCATCAATAAAAATAACTTCACCCCAAAACAAGCAGAGCTCAACGGAGGAGGTGCAACTTTAAACAGCCGCCTACAAAACCTTGCGGCCGAATGAAGGATCTGAAGATGCACTCATATCAACCTTGTAAAATTTGGAGGTGATATGCACCGACGACCAAGTCGCCGCAAAAACTGAGACGACCATTTGCAGGATGCCAACAGCTTCACCGCAGACTGGAGTCTGCAATTTCTCCAAGGGAAGGGAGACCCTCGCCTCCGAGGAGTCCAGAATCAACCCTAGGTAAGAGCACTCTCCTCCCTCAGTGCACGTACTCAACATCATATACAGAGGTTGTCTTTGGGAAATAAACGTATGAGTGCTGCCAGCATTGCTACAGAGGTTGAAGGGGTGGGGGGTCAGCCTGTCAGTGCCCAGTCCATACGATGCACACTGCATCAAATTGGCCTGCATGGCTGTCGTCCCAGAAGGAAGTCTCTTCTAAAGATGATGCACAAGAATGCCCGCAATCAGTTTGTTAAAGACAAGCAGACTAAGGACATGGATTACTGGAACAATGTCCTGTGGTCTGATGAGACCAAGATAAACCTATTTGGTTAAGATGGTGTCAAGCATGTGTGGTGGCAACCTGGTAAGGAGTACAAAGAACAAAGTGTACAAAGTGTGTCTTGCCTACAGTCAAGCATGGTGGTGGGAGTGTCATGGTCTGGATGAGTGCTGCTGCCACTGAGGAGCTACAGTTCATTGAGGGAACCATGAATGTCAACATGTACTGTGACATACTGAAGCAGAGCAGGATCCTCTCCCTTTGGAGACTGGGCCGCAGGGCAGTATTCCAACATGATAATGACCCCAAACACACCTGCAAGACGACCACTGCCTTGCTAAAGAAGCTGGGGGTAAAGGTAATGTACTGGCCAAGCATCCTATTGAACCCTATTGAGCATCTGTGGGGCATCCTTAAATGGAAGGTGGAGGAGCACAAGGTCTTTCAACATCCACCAGTTCCGTGATGTCATCATGGAGGAGTGGAAGAGGACTCCAGTGGCAACTTGTGAAGCTCTGGTGAACTCCATACCCAATAGGGTTAAGGCGGTGCTGGAAAATAATGGCGGCCACACAAAATAGACCCTTTGGGCCCAATTTAAAAATTTTCACTTAGGGGTGTACTCACTTTTGTTGCCAATGGTTTAGACATTAATGGCTGTGTGTTGAGTTATTCTGATGGGACAGCAAATTTACACTATTACACAAGCTGTATACTCACTACTTTGTAGCAAAGTGTAATTTCTTCAGTGTTCTCACATGAAAAGATATAATAAAATATTTACAAAAATATGAGGAGTGTACTCACTATTGTGTAATTATGTGTGTTATGAAGACGTTCAATTAACGAAACGTACGTCGGAGGCGGTACCTGGTCACGTGACGTGCTCTCCGACCTGTGGAGCTAGCAGCCGGGAACTCGTGGTTGTGCTACGGCGGTGGCGGCGATCCCCGACGACCCAAAAATCATACCGCACATTGGCGGTGAAACGTCTGCAGCCCCAGTCCCGGGTAGGCACTTATACAGTAAGAGGCCATTTGGCTTTTCCTTTGTTTAAGTGTTTTTAATAAAAGCAATATTACGCTATTGGCTTTCCCCTGGTTTTTCCACATATCCTTATTTGGAACGCCTGGGGACGAGGTTATACATCTATTTTCCTGTCAACATGTGTGCAGGCACAATCCTGCTCAAGCTCTTTTGACTATCTTTTTAACTAAAGTAGTCAACTCGTTCTGGTAAGCGCATCCATTTTCTTCAGCACATTTTGGGTGTAAAGAAGAATCAAGTGTGGTGGTGGCACTTTATTTTCACTTAAGCAAGATCACAGCAAATAAGAAGATTCAATTACCTACTTATTATCCACTTTATATTGGGACTTTGCCATAGAGTTAACTTATGACACAGAGACACTATTGAATATAATAATTTTGTATTTGTTCATATATATATATATATATATATATATATATATATATATATATATATATATATATCACGGTTATAGGCAATCTACTAGTTTATCACTTGTGGTCTAGCGCCCTCTACCTATTTTATATATATATATATATATATATATATATATATATATATATATATATATATATATATATATACACACACATACACACACACACACACAATATATATATATATATTTATATATTACACACACACATACATATATATACACACACACACACACTCCAGTGTGGTATTCCCTAAGGAAGAATGTATTGTAAATTGGCATTCAAAGCATGTGGAATTATTCTGGTTGGAAGTTTACTGTGGGGGTTTACCTCTATGACAGTGAATAATAACTGGATGTACCACATAAAATGAAGTAAATTCATGTGATGTTGACCCTCTTTCTCAGTTTTTATAACAAAGATGTAACCAACTGTTTATTACTCCCATACCATAGGGAGGTCTGTTTTTATTATATGAAATGGACATAAAAATGAATAACTTTTAACTACCGTAAATGAATAAAACCATCACATACATTTAAAGTAATAATTTGCTATTTAAATGTGGACCTGAAGATCTTGGATCTAAAGCTTTCATATCAATAAATATTTGTACCGCATGGTCCATAGAGACCAAGTTGGTTTTGTCACCGGACAGGCCAGCGACAATGTTCGCAGCGCTGTACACCTTATCCACCTTCTATATCAGAGGAAAATTCCTGGGTTCCTGCCCCCTTTAGACCTGTACAAAGCATTTGACTCCCTGACATGGGAGTATCTGCCATTTGTACTGTCCTGCTGGGGTTTTGGAGAGGCCTTCTTAGCCTGGATTCAGGCCTTGTATTTGAACCCATCTGCTTTGGTGAAATACGTAGGGTATGTCAGGGGCACAAGGCAGGGATGCCCTCTTTCCCCAGGTCTCTTGACCCTAGCGCTAGAACCCCTGGCAATGGCCCTACATGTCGACCAGAATTTCTTGGGGGTCCCTTATGTGGGCCATGAATATAAGCTTAAATCTCTTTGCAGGTGATGCTCTTTTGACTCCGACTAATCCTTCTTGTCGATTTCTGGCCTACTTAAAGCGGTTGTAAACCCAAATATAAAAAAAAAAATAGAAACCTGCAAGACAAAGGCATCATGAGCTACTATGACCAGCATACTAGCTCACTATGGGCGGAGTGGCGATGATGTCACTCCACGTTTCATTATTTTAAATCTCTAGACCTGGCTTGTTGGTAGTACCTGTTGGCGCTGTCATCCAGTGTACGTTCAAACCACTGAACAGAGGCAGTCTGTAGTGGGTTCATTATCAGTGTCATGAGGTGGCGTGCCAAGCTGCAGCAACGTTCAGAACGCATAGGATTTCGTTTATAAGGCATTGCACTAGAACCTGTCAAAGAAAAGCATGTAGGTTATTACTATAGACATCTCACAATTCAAACTACTGGTGGTATGTATAAATAAATTCAATAGCATTAGTTTAAAAACCAAACAACACTAGATAGAAATTAAAAGAGCATGTGGTCTTTACAAGCTCGTGGCTTTCACTTTAGGATTTTTGCAGGTCCTGCAATGTGAAGTACTCCCTATACTCCATCTGGTCATATTAAGTAAAATTGGGGTTTGTTCTGTGTTCTTCTTGTGCCACAAATACAAAAACAGAGAAAGGGGAAATTAGTATACTGGCTGTGTACCGACTATGTATAAATATATGCGTTTCCAGTGGCCAAACAAAAAAAGCAGGCAAAAACAAACCTCAGGGCAACACCCTGAAAAAGTTGCCACCAAAAACAGGACCCTGCAGCATTCCACCAACCATAACATGGTGATATGCAAATACAAACTGACATAATGAAAAATAACCTATTTTATCATAATAAAATATTAACACAAAACCGGGGTAGAAATGACCATTATTGTTTTAATAGTTATTAAGTATAGGGTCAAACCCAGATACTGCAACCACACCCGGCAATTGGAAATATCAATACCATATACAAAAATATCTACATTTGTTTTGTCTTTATGTTATATTATGATAAAAGAAAAGTTATATTTTAATCATCTATTTTGTATTTACATATCACTCATGTTATGGTTGGTGGAATGTCGAAGGGTCCTGTTTTTGGTGGCAGTTTTTTTAGGGCGTCTTTGCCCTGAGGTTCTATTTGGTGTTCCTCTTTTTTTTTTTTTTTTTTAAATATGGTCAATCTAGTTCAACCAAAAACAAAAAAATACAATCCCATTTTTAAGGAGCACCCACGCAAATTACGTAGCTACTGCTTCATGAATGAAGCGTAGCGCAGGTAACTTACGGAGGCGCAGCGTTAAAACCTCCGTAAGAGGGCGCAAGTCGTACCTGAATCCACCCCAATGCATTTTAAATGCATTTTTTGCTGTGAAAATGACAATGGTCCCAAAAATGTGTCAAAATTGTCCGAAGTGTCCGCCATAATGTCGCAGTCACGAAAAAAATCGTTTTTTTACCAAAAGTGGGTAGAAGAATTTGTATAGGCCTAAACTGAGGAAAAAAAAATTTTTTTTATATATTTTTGGGGGATATTTATTATAGCAAAAAGTAAAAAATATTGCATTTTTTTCAAAATTGTCGCTCTATTTTTTTTTATAGCGCAAAAAATAAAAACCGCAGAGGTGATCAAATACCACCAAAAGAAAGCTCTATTTGTGGGGGAAAAAAGGACGCCATTTTTTTTGGCATTTTGGTCCGGGTCTTAAGTGGTTAAACTCATTGCCCATGGGAATATACTTTGCGGTGAGTTCACAAACAGTCTTTTTGAAGAATTCCCAAATCTGTGACCATTGATGCCAATATTCTCTCCCAGTCCAAGTCCTGGAGAGCAGCCGTCATTCTTGGAAAATTTGCTCTCTTGAAATTAAGTGTTTTTATCTTTCCCAAATGTGATTTTTGTTTACAGCTAACATCGAATGAAATCATGTTCTGGTCACTGCTACCCAGGTGTTCCTTTATCTGAACATTAGTAATACACTCTGCATGGTTTAAAGTGGAGGTTCACCCGGAAATTTTAATTTTTAACATTAGATTCATGCTCATTTTGTCTAGGGGAATCGGCTATTTTTTTAAAAAAACGAAGCAGTACTTACCGTTTTAGAGAGCGATCTTCTCCGCCGCTTCCGGGTATGGGCTGCGGGACTGGGCGTTCCCATTTGATTGACAGTCTTCCGACAGGCTTCCGACGGTCGCATCTATCGCGTCACGATTTTCCGAAAGTAGCCGAACGTCGGTGCGCAGGCGCCGTATAGAGCCGCACCGACGTTCGACTTCTTTCGGCTACTCGTGACACGATGGATGCGACCGTCGGAAGCCTTTCGGAAGACTGTCAATCAAATAGGAACGCCCAGTCCCGAAGACCATACCCGGAAGCGGCGGAGAAGATCGCTCTCTAAAACGGTAAGTACTGCTTCGTTTTAAAAAAAACTAGCCGATTCCCCTAGACAAAATGAGCATGAATCTAATGTTAAAACTTGGACTTGTGTTTTTTGATCATTTTCATGTTGCAATGTCCAAGTAGGTCCCATGCGCAGCTTCCTGGCTGATGAATGTAAATGTTACTCTAGTATTTTTTGATAACATACTGCATTCATCTTGCCATCATTCTTTACCAAATTTCCTGTGCCTTTGTAGCTCACAAATCCCAAAAACATCAACCATCCACTCCCGTGTTTCACAGTAGGAATGGTGTACATTTCATCATAGGCCTCGTTGACTCTCCAAATGTAGCATTTATGGTTGTGGCCAAAAGAGCAAAATTTTGGTCTCCTCACTCCAAATGACTTTGTGCCAGAAGGTTTGAGGCTGTGCTGTTTGGTATATTGTAAGCGAGATACTTTGTGGCATTTGTGTAGTAACGGCTTTCTTCTGGTGACTCGACCATGCAGCCCATCATTCTTCAAGTGCCTCCTTATTGTGCATTTAAAACAGCCACACCACATGTTTTCAGAGTCCTGTATTACATCTGAAGTTATTTGTGGGTTCCACTTTTTTTCCCTTTTTTAAAAAGATTGTATTTTCCAAATGCACATACAAAGAGCATAACAGAGTACACAAGGTACAGACATAGTTGCACACATCCCTAAAATGTAGGGAGAACAAATAGATAAAAATATCATTCAATGTCATTCCAGATACATTCCAAACATGAACAGATATGCACATACAAATAGCGTTTTCCTTTCTTATTCAAACTATGAAACACTGCGCTCCATTTATAGATGTACAATAGATTACATCAGTTTATATCATCGTAAACATACACAGAACAACCAAAATAAAAAAAAGGTAAAAACAAAAAGAAAAAAAAAACATGGAGGCGAGTACCCCGTAAACCATTGTGCCATGTGCCGCCATCTCTCAGACCCCCAGAGTTCGCCCCCCCCCCCGTCAATGTACAGTGTACAATATTCAATCCTAACAGACAAGTTCTTCTTAAATATCCCCAGCTGTAGTATCCTTGGGAGTCCACCCATCTACCCCATACTTTATAAAAATTGTTTCTTACTGCCTCTTAAGTCATTTTATACAGCATGATATTTGCATTAACCAGACCCTTCCAAGCAGATAGAGCAAGATAATCCCTCTTCACCCAGTTTAGGACAATCAGCTTCCTGACATAGTAAAAGAGCAGCCTCAAGAACATTCTCATATCACTTCTCATGACTTAATCTTCTATAACACCTAGGAGCCCCAAAAGTGGACCACATATGTTCAGGAGATCAAAGGTATCTGCGATAAACTGGGTTACCTGTGACCACAACGGGCGTATCCTGTTACACTCCCACACCATGTGAATAAACGTACCTTCCGCCACCAGGCACTTATGACAGGTAGGGTCATCTCTCCTGCCCATCCTATATAATCTGTGTGGGGTGTAATACATTTGGTGCAGGTACCTCAGTTGTGTTAGTTTGGCCCTAGCAGAAATGACCGTGGGCAAATAAGAAGTCAGAACTCCCTCCCACCGAGTCTGTCAGCTCAGGAATCACATCAGTCCATTTGAGTAATTTTCTCTTTCCTCGGCTGCTTCCTTCCCATGAGCACAGCGAAATAAACAGATATTCGTTTGGTGTGTTCAGGTTCTACAATTAGTACTTCCAATTTAGTGTTTTAAAAAATAACAGGCCCAGTACCAAATTGAGCATGAGCTGCAAGCCTCAACCTGGTATAATGCAATAGCCATGAGTCGGGAACACCCACCTCTCTTTAATTGCGCAAATGTTTTGAGTTCCCCCTTATTAAATAATTGGTGCAGATAGACAAGACCAAATTTGGCCCATCTATGGCCATCATCCAATAGAAAAAAATCTGTTAGTCTGGGGTTAAACTATAGTGGGGCATTAGGTGATAAGTTTAAGGGACCATCCTGTACATGTTTCATTCAAATCTCAAGTATCCGCTTAGCTGATTTGAGTACAGTCATTCCGCCCACCGTGGGAACCTCCCCCTATAGAAAAAGTTCAGCAGTGTCTCGTAAGAAGTTGTCACAGCTGTCTCCACTGCAGTAGCTGCATTGTTCAGCTGCGGGAACATATGCCAGTGAGCCTGGACCAGCTGTGACGCCAAGTAGTACAGACGGAGGTCGGGAATCGCCAGACCTCCCCTCCCACCGACAACTGCAAGACGGTTAGCGACACCCGGGCTGCCCCGCAAGAAAGGTTAGCAGGGAGTCAATGCATCTGAACGTCTTCCTAGGAATGTATAATGGGGCATTAGAAAGAATATATAAAAATGTTGGGAGAAATCATTTTAAACAAATTTGCTCTAACAAAGTAAGCGGGAGATCCTTCCATTTCTGTACTCTGTCTCTGAAGTCCCTAATCACAGGCCATAGGTTCACCTCAGAAAATGTGTCTATTGGTAATTTTATAAGTAGTATTCCCAGATATTTAAATTGGGTCGTCACCGTTAGAGGGCATTGAGTGGGTGGAGTCAAATTTGGCTGTGGATCTAGAGGAAACAATGTCGACTTAGACCAATTGATCTGAAATCCAGAGAAATCTCTGAACTCCTGTATCGGGGTAAATGCATTAGACAAGGAGACGTCTGGATCTCCCAAATACAGCAGCATATAGTCTGCGTATAACGATACACGTTCCTCCAAATCTCCAACAGCCCCTCAATGTCAGCCTGACTCCTAAGCTTAGCCGCAAGAGGCTCTATGACCAGCGCACATAAGAGTGGAGACAGGGGACAGTCCTGCCTCGTCCCTCTACCAATCCTAAATGAGTTTAAAATAAGTCCATTGACCCCAATACTAGCCCTAGGTTCATTGTATAGTAGCCTAACCCAGTTCACAAATCGCAGTCCGAAGCCCAATTTTAGAAGTAGGGCAAAGAGATTATTCCATTCGACCAAGTCGAACGCTTTTTTCGTATAGAGTGATGCCACCACTCGCTTACCCGTGTTGACGTGGGGTGCTTGTAAATTGACATAAAGCCTTCTAAGGTTCATTTGCGTACATCGGCCCGGTATAAAACCGGTTTGATCCGAATTGCTCAATTTAAGTATTACCGACTGCAATCTACTGGCCAAAATTTTGGCCAGTATTTTGACATCAGTATTGATCAATGAGATCGGCCTGTATGATTCACATTCCATTGGGTCTGTGACGGTATCGGTATGATATCCCCGTCAACGTTCCCTTCTTCCCATAACGAAAATCACCCCAATATTCCACGAGGAGGGATATCCCTGGAATCGCCCAGAAAGCCACACATGAGACAAGCTTACTGCTTGAACAACACAGACTTTTAATGTTATAACACACAGCTTATATGTCATTTCCAAAACTGTTACAATGACAAATCTCCGCCCCCCTCACACTGGGGCTTCCATACAGATGAGTAGGTAGACACGACGGGGCCGATGCTGAAACACATTTTCTTTAGACAATGACATCAATGACGCTGAGCACTAGCTGTACTGAATACATCAACCAGACCGCTCGACCCCGCATATAGAGAGATAATTACCACAATGAAGCAATCAGAATAATTAACACAAGCCACTTAAACCCAGCTCTCCTTCACACAACACAATAGATCAATTAACCTTTAGAAATAGTGAGGGGACATTAGCACATCAATAACCTGGCTAGCAGGGAGCAGTAAACTGAGACATATAGGCAAATGTATCACAGGGTCTTTAGCAGGTTTTGGAATCACTACAATCAAAGATTCACGCATGGACTCTGGCAATATACCCTCTCTTTCCGCTGCTATAAACACTTTCTGAAGACGGGGAACCAGGCTCTTATGAAGCCGATACCATTCTGCCGGGAAACCATCAAATCCAGGCGACTTACCCGGTTTAAAGGAGGAAATGGCATCAGCTATTTCTTCAGGTGTAATGGAGTGTTCCAGGGCAGTACAGGGTCAAAACAGAGAGACAACAGCACATGGCACTAACCAACAGAACATAACAACCCTTCCCTTCCTGCACACAGCCCCAACATGCTGAGTGCCCGCATCCCATAACCATAACAGTAAATGACCTCAGAAGTTCACCAGTGAACCGGACAGGAACTTTTAAAAAAGTTATTTCAATCTGCAGGTAGATCCAGTGGTACTGGAACATCAGATCAATGGAAAGCATCTGTCAGCCGCAGGACAAACAAAACAGCAGCAAGTCCGTGAGACTTGAGACAGATACTGAGACCAAGGAGTGCGACATTCACTCAGTGTCCATCTTCAGGACTAGGGCGCCCCCTAGCATCCAACCAGCGCGAAGCATCCGTAGGAGAGTTGAAGAAAAAAAAAAAAAAAAAAAACGTTTCCCCTGACCACTCTGAGCTTTGCTGGGTACATCATACTGTAAGCCATGTGTAAGTTCCGGAGTCTCTTCTTAACATGCACAAAGCTGGCTCTTTGCTTCTGCGTAGCTGCAGAGAAGTCAGGGTAGATAGAAATACGATTCCCATTAAATTGCAGGTCTCCTATAGTACGGGCTGCGCGAAGGATGTTTTCACGATCTCTGAAGAGCAGAATACGGGCTATCATCGGGCGTGGGTGAGAGCTAGGGGGGGGGGGATTTGATGGCACCCTGTGAGCCCTCTCTATGGCAAACAAGCATGGGAATGTAGTGTCCGCCATGTTATCCTTGAGCCACAGCTCAAGAAAATCTTCAGGCTGTTTGCCCTCTGCTTTCTCAGGGAAGCCTACCAGGCGGATGTTGTTCCTCCTATGGGGGTCCTACATGTCCAGTGGCAGTTCGTCCATAGAGGGCGCCGGAGCGCCGCCCCCTCTGGCTCTCGCACAGCCACTGAAATACATAGATTCATGCATTGCATGAATCCATGTATTTTCGCCGCTGCCGCCCACTATTCAGATGGCCGGAGAGTGAGCGCCGGCTACCTGAATAACGGCAGCTGGTTGGCTTTCCCCAGGCTGTAGTCGGCTTCTGAATGCTTATCCTCGGGACGTACCAGTGGTCCCTTCCTTGTATAAGACTGACAGGCGTCTCAGCCAATCAAGTTCACGGGTTTTGGTTACCGGTAACCTGATTGGCTAAAGAGTCATCGCGGGCGGGATAAGACATCGAAGGACGTGGAAGGAGGATGGCCGACCCCCAGAAAGGTAAGTGCTGGGCGGGGCATTTTACAGGGCACAGTGGCGACAATGGGCACAGTGGCGACAATTAATGGGCACAGTGGCGACAATTAATGGGCACAGTGGCTGCGTTTGATGGCATGGCACAGTGGTGACAATTCATGGCACAGTGGCTGTGTTTGATGGCATGGCACAGTGACTGCGTTTGATGGCATGGCACAGTGGCTGCGTTTGATGGCATGGCACAGTGGCTGCGTTTGATGGCATGGCACAGTGGTGACAATTGATGGCACAGTGGCTGCATTTGATGGACACAGTGAGGCTGCAATTGTTTTTTTTTTCGTTTGCGCCCCCCCAAAAATTTTGAGCACTAGCCGCCACTGTCCATGTTCCCGAGCTTATCAGTATGCGCGATCACCTCACAGTGTACATTCTGCAGTTTATTTTTCAAGGGACGCACCACATCCTCTAAATCACCAATTCTCTGCTCAGCTTCAACAGCCCTCTCTCTAATAGTCTGCACATCATGTTTGAGGAATGACATCTCAGCCCTTATGCCATCTATGGGCTATATTCTCGTAGTTTGGCGTAACTTTGTGCGGGCGTAACGTAACCTATTTACGTTACGCCTCCGCAACTTACACGGGCAAGTGTTGTATTCTCAAAGCACTTGCTCCGTAACAAATGAAGAATAAAGGGGTAATGCTGCGCTATGAATGGGGTAACGTGCAAAGGAAGTGTGGCAAATCCTTATATATGGAAAAATATACTCTGACTAGTGATCATAAGTAACAATAATAAAGAATGGTAGTGGTAAATTCTAATAAGTAAATAACATCAAAATAAAATGTGCTACAATGCAGCCAAGGCTACCGTAGCTGCCAAAATGTGAAGTATTGCAAAGTGACAGTGCAAGTGTCATATAAAGTAGTAAAAAATGTACTGATACACAATGGGGTGTACAACGTGCCAAGTATAACATACAACGTGCCAAGTATAACACACAACGGTGATTATAATAGACTAGATTAAATGTCCATGCAGCAGATAACTGTAAACGGAACAACAGGCAAAGTCCAAAATAAAAGTGCTGGTGTAGATGCCAAAGTGACGTGAAGAAAGGTTGATTTCAGGTGTTTTCTTCAGAAAAAGTGAGGATGTCCCCTTACCTTACTGCTGTAAGGCAACAGCATAAAGACCCAGGTACACTTTTCTGGTCATGTCCACATACGTTATCCTCCAAATGGGCTGTAATGGGAAGGGTAGATCCCTCTCGATAGTCACATCCAAACAGGGACAGTGACTCGCATCCAGGGAGATAAAAAGTGCCAATAGTGTAGTATCGTTTAAAAAAGGAGTTTATTCAAACAAAATAAAACACTAGGTACTCACATTGTTGTGATAAAAAACATGCATATAAAAACAGGGCGTTCACCGACGTCACCTCCGGTACCTCTAGGTGGACTCTTTGCATCACTCATACGCGCATTCGTCACTTCTCTTGACTTCTTCAGGAGTAATTAGTGGTAAAATGAGGGTGCTATTATATAGGGTGGCTTGTTAGTAGGGCTGGAAGTGGGGCACTGAGCTACCTCCGTAAACCGGAAGTAGGTCGGTGGCCATTTTGTTGTGGCCTAATAACTGAATCAGGCAATGGGGCTCCAATTGCGGAACTACTGGGACATTGAACTACAGGGTGCACAGGGTCCTCTCTATCAAATGCAAGAAGGAAAAACGAAAATGATAAAGCTGTGATCTAATCCTGTGTCTCTCACATTGTGTGAGTTACACAGGAAGTCGGACGGCGGCCATTTTCTTGTAGCCTCACTGGCAGGTCTCAATACCGTTCGCTGTGGGAGTGGAATCGCTGGTTCATTGCACAGCTAGGGACACTGCACAGGCCACCCGTCCGCTTCCAAATGAAGGGACCACAAAACAGGGTACATACACACGGCGGTGTATGTACCCTGTTTTGTGGTCCCTGTCATTTGGAAGCGGACGGGTGGCCTGTGCAGTGTCCCTAGCTGTGGAATGAACCAGCGATTCCACTCCCACAGTGAACGGTATTGAGACCTGCCAGTGAGGCTACAAGAAAATGTCCGCCGTCCGACTTCCTGTGTAACTCACACAATGTGAGAGACACAGGATTAGATCACAGCTTTATCATTTTCGTTTTTCCTTCTCGCATTTGATAGAGAGGGTGCGCTGAGTGCACCCTGTAGTTCAATGTCCCAGTATTTCCGCAATTTGCCTGATTCAGTTATTAGGCCACAACAAAATGGCCGCCGACCTACTTCCGGTTTACGGAGGTAGCTCAATGCCCCACTTCCAGCCCTACTAACAAGCCACCCTATATAATAGCACCCTCATTTTACCTCTAATTACTCCTGAAGAAGTCACGAGAAGTGACGAATGCGCGTATGAGTGATACAAAGAGTCCACCTAGAGGTACCGGAGGTGACGTCGGCGAACGCCCTGTTTTTCTATGCATGTTTTTTATCACAACAATGTGAGTACCTAGTGTTTTATTTTGTTTGAATAAACTCCTTTTTTAAACGATACTACACTATTGGCACTTTTTATCTCCCTGGATGCGAGTCACTGTCCCTGTTTGGATGTGACTATCGAGAGGGATCTACCCTTCCCATTACAGCCCATTTGGAGGATAACGTATGTGGACATGACCAGAAAAGTGTACCTGGGTCTTTATGCTGTTACCTTACAGCAGTAAGGTAAGGGGACATCCTCACTTTTTCTGAAGAAAACACCTGAAATCAACCTTTCTTCACGTCACTTTGGCATCTACACCAGCACTTTTACTTTGGACTTTGCCTGTTGTTCCGTTTACAGTTATCTGCTGCATGGACATTTAATCTAGTCATAATCACCGTTGTGTGTTATACTTGGCATGTTGTATGTTATACTTGGCACGTGGTACACCCCATTGTGTATCAGTACATTTTTTTACTACTTTATATGACACTTGCACTGTCACTTTGCAATACTTCACATTTTGGCAGCTAGCCTTGGCTGCATTGTAGCACATTTTATTTTGATGTTATTTACTTATTAAAATTTACCACTACCATTCTTTATTAGTGTTACTTATGATCACTAGTCAGAGTATATTTTTCCATATATAAGGATTTGCCACACTTCCTTTGCACGTTACCCCATTCCCCATTCATAGCGCAGCACTACCCCTTTATTCTTCATTTGTTCCTGGTTTGATACACCATCCAGTGCAGCAGCTGTACCCCCTCTCTCTCCCCTTTCCCCCACTCTCGTGGTAAGCGCGGTAATACTCACCCCATCACTTGCTCCGTAAGTTGCAGCGGTGTAGCGTAAATAGGCCGGCGTAAGCCCGCCTAATTCAAATTTGGAACAGGGGGGCGTGTTTTATGTAAATGTTCTGTGACCCGACGTGATTGACGTTTTCACGAACGGCGCATGTGCTGTCCGTGGAAATCTCCCAGTGTGCATTGCTCCTAATACGCCGCAAGGACGTATTGGTTTTGACGTGAACGTAAATTACGTCCAGCCCCATTCACGGACGATGGCGATCGGGTGTGTGGGTCCCGCGGAGCTTCGGACTAAATCACGGGCGCGCGCCCGCGACCCACGGCTGGGCACTTAAAGAGGACGTACAGGTACATGCTTGTGCCCAGCCGTGCCATTCTGCCGATGTATATCTGCAGAAGGCGGTCCTTAAGTGGTTAAGTTGCATTAGTGAAATAAATTAACTTTTGCGCAGTATTCAAAACATTTTCGCGTTTCACATGTATACACAAACAACTGTTTTCCTTTTTTAATTTCTAGTTTATGTTTTAATGATTTTTATTAAAGTTTTACAGTACAAAAATATAACAATATCAACTTTCCATTGTACAAGATCAATACAGCACTTGGGGATCATATAATTTAGGTCCCGACTCTTGAGAGTTCTACTTATATCAACTATAATTACTAAATATGAAAAAAAAATAAAAAAATAAAAAATAATTACTAAAAAGAAATTCGAGTGAGGACTGGATCACATTAGCACAACAAAATACCATGCACAGGCCCACCAATCTAAGGACTTCAAGCCCCTCTTATATCCCAGGCTTAGGCAGGTAGTCCACCCGCTCAAAAGAGCCATCCCCCCCATCAACCTATCTGAGAGGGCTCAATTTCCCTGACCGTGCGGGTGCCTACCCAATTAGCACGAACCGACAATGCTTATTTATGAGCAAACAAGCAAAAGAAAAAAAGGAGTCAAACAAACCTATAAGGCTTGGATCTGACCCCAAAAGCGGGAAAGCAAAAAGTAGTAGGGATGAAGAAATAGAGGGGAAGAAACAAAGCGAGGGAAGAAGAGTGGGGGGGGGGGGGTAGGAGACACGGCTCAGCACCCAGAAATCCGCAGTGCAAAAATAAAGATAGATTACGATCGTCCCAGGATCATTTGTAAGAAATTGGATCCATGGGTCCCACACTTTATGAAATAGCTTCATACTTGCGCTAATGCTGTCAACCTTTCGCCTAACATTAGCCAAGTTAGTTTGCCCTTAAGCTGTTCGAATGGCAGGGCAGCAGAATTCAAATTTCTGGTTATGGTTATCTTTGCAGAAATGAATATGAATGCGAGAAGCTGCCTGCAAAATTTGGAGGCTTCTACCATTTATTTCTATTTTAAACTGAATGGGTTATTTTTAGGGCTGTGCGTTAAACGCGATATTAACGGCGTTAACGCAAACCCATGTTAACGCCGTCAATATTTTTGTCGCGCGATTAACGCAGGAGCCCTCGGGTGGACATGCAGAGTGTGCAGCGGCGCGGCGCGGCTTACCTTTTCGCTGGATTCACAGACAAGTTACTCACCTTGTCCCTGGATCCAGCGATGCCACCCCGCTGTGTGATCGAGCGGGTCCTCCTTGCTTGGCGGGTCCTCCTTGCTTGGCGGTTCCTCCTCGCTTGGCGGGTCCTCCTCGCTCGGCGGGTCCTCGCTCGATTCACAGTGCCTGTGTGACGCCGAGCTCCGTTCCCTGCGACGTTACGACGCACGGGAGCGGAGAACGGCGCCAAATTTAAAAAAGTAAACAAACACAATGCATACAGTATACTGTAATCTTATAGATTACAGTACTGTATGTAAAAAATACACACCCCCCTTGTCCCTAGTGGTCTGCCCAGTGCCCTACATGTTCTTTTATAAAATAAAAACTATTCTTTCTGTCTGAAAAACTGTAGATTGTCCAAAAGTGTCCCTTTATGTCAAAAATGGTTTTAGATCAGCTAGAAAACAGCGATAATAAATTATAATCACTTGCAGAATTGTGCGATATTTGTGGGGAAATTCGTCATAAATTAGAGCGATTAATCGTGAGTTAACTATGACATTAATGCGATTAATCGCGATTAAAAATTTTAATCGTTTGACAGCACTAGTTATTTTACAAGACTATAGTTCACATATTCATTCAGTATATGGTCCAGTTCAGGGGTGCCCAACCTGTGGGATAGCAGGTTGGCAAGCCCAGATCGCGGGTTGCTGACCAGTCATCCCAGAGCATCAGTGTTGTGAATGAAGCTGGCGGTAAAGGAAGAAAGCAGGTGCAGAGCCACATAAGCTGATGCTTTCTGTATAGCACTGGCTTCTCTCATAGGCAGAGTGATACTAAATGCACTCTACCTGGGACTGCAACAGCCGGCGATACCTGAATGACTGTTATTAAAAGGCAAGTTTATTACTAAAATCACAGTGTGTACATAGGCATATCTGTTCTGCAGTTGTTACTGGGCTGCTTTCGAACTGATCCGCAGGGTTAGCTGCACTGTGCCATAGACTTCTGTTATTACCTGCTGGTTTGGTATGTTTTCAGAAAGTGTGCCACACCTGCAGGATTATAATAAAAGTCTAAGGCAAATGCAATTAACCCACAGGAAAGCCACAGGTGCACTGCACTACACCCGCAGTTTGGGTGAAATGCAGTGCATCAGTGTGAAAGCAGTCTTGCGCCCCATTCACACGATCGGGCCGACTCAATTGGACACTCCAGTCACCTCTATAGAGCAGCAGATGAAAATGGGCTGGTCCATTTATACCCGCCTACCTCCAATCCGATCTGAAAAAAAAAAAAAAAAAAAAAAAAACACAAAACAGAAGGACATCCGTCCCCTTCCGTCTGGGTGGATCAGATTGAAGGGCCCATAGAGTAGAGTGGGCTGTGTTCGTGTCTGCTCTGCATATGCAGAGGGAACACTAATCCCATCATCATGGCCCGTGACCGGTCACTTAAGTGGCCCCCACTTTTCAAAAGGTTGGGTACCCCTGGTCTATTTCATATGGGTGGTAAAAGGGATGCCTTGTTTTTTAAAACCCACCCTAAAGAATTATCTGTGTGCCTGGCTAGAAGTATTCCATTTTAATAATTTTACCAACTGTTTCATAAATGGACTCACCAATCTGTTCTTTTTCAAATGGTTCCTCAAGCTCTTTCAAGTTGGCCAACAGACGAATATCAGTGCATATCTGCAGAACACAGGAATAAAACATTGTCAAGTTGTTAAAGAAACATCTGTCTCTCTGCCTTTCTTTCTGTCTCAGTGGGAGAGCCACTTGGCTATCCTTTTTCCATGCACTAATCAAGTCAAGGACTTATACTCTTTATTCTTTGCTAGCACAAACACTAAGCTTATATAAAAAAAACACAAATTTCATCTAACTGTCAGGAATCATTTTTGAATAAATGGTGACAATGCACACTTAGATACAGACATACGATTTGCTAAGGAGATGCTTTTAGCAATTATAATTTGACTGCTAGACCACCATGATAAAATTAGTAATTGAAGCCAATGGGTCACAATGAGTGCTTGGTAATTTTGAGAAAAACAGCTCAACAATGGAATAGAGGTGCGCATCTTCACTGGTCTCACGTTTCGATTTGTCAACGATTCGATTCCGTGATGCATCACTATTACTGACGAGCTCTCACTTCCGCTTGGGCCACCTAGGCGGCCCTTCCTCCCTGCAATCTACTGGGACACATTACAGGTCACAGAAGATTGCCCCGCTATGCAGGACAGCACAGTGAGACATGCGCACCCGGCTTTAAAGCTGTAAGGAAAGGATTCCATCAAGTAAAGCTTTGCCTAGAATTATAGTGCTGCTTTTGTTGGGCCTTCTTAAGAAAATTATATTTGCATGGCTGTTACAGTGCCTTGAAAAAGTATTTACACCCCTTGAAATTTTCCACATTTTGTCATGTTACAACCAAAAACATAAATGTACTTTTATGTGATAGACCAACACAAAGTGACACATGATTACAGATAAATAACTGAAAAGTATGGTGTGCATTTGTATTCAGGCCCTTTTACTCTACCCCTAACTAAAATCTAGAGGAACCAATTGCCTTTAGAAGTCACCTAATTAGTAACCTATGTGTAACCTATGTGTAATTCAATCTCAGTATAAATACCACTGTTCTGTGAATCCTCAGAGGTTTGTTATTTAACCTTAGTGTGCAAACAGCATCATTAAGGCCGAGGAACACACCAGACAGGTCAGGGATAAAGTTGTGGAGACGATTAAAGCAGGGTTAGGATATAGAAAAAAATATCCCAAGCTTTGAACATCTCAAGGAGCACTATTCAATCCATCAGCCAAAAATGGAAAGAGTATGGCACAACTTCGAATCTATGAAGTAGGGTTGTCCCGATACCGATACTAGTATCGGTATCGGGACCGATACTGAGCATTTGCCCAATACTTTTTTTTGTTTCAGAGAGAGCGGGCGGAGAGGGGGCGGCGAGGGGGCGGAGAGCGGAGCAGTGCAGTGCTCAAAGAGAAAGCCAAGACCCCCCCCCCGTCATCTAGTTGATAAGCGCGTGGACCATGCTGCAATATCATCTATTCTTACGTCCCGGTGAATTAGAGTGCCGCAATGCCTGCGGCTTGTGTGAGGTGTCTCCGTTCCTGCACGCCGCCAGCTCCGCTCCACCCCACTGTGCATTGCAGCTGGCATCTTTCCTCTCCCCAGCTGCACTGTGGAAGGGAGAAAAACTGAACCCGCCCTTCCTCCTTCTGTGCACAGAGGTCAAAGGAGGAGGAGGGAAGGAGGCACCTGTACCTCGAGCGCGCTGGTCTGAGGTCTGTCATCTGTGTAATCTAAAAGTGAGTATTGGAGGGGAGGGGGGATGAAGAAGTGGGTGAGTGAGAGGGGACAGGCAAAAAGTTTACTTTGAGTGATTTGGGTAAGAGGACATCCATCCATCCCCTCCATACCATTCCGGCTCAATTCCTCCCCCCGATCCAATCCCAGTTCCATCCATGCCCCCATACCATACTCCATACACCCCACCTCAATCCCATCCCTGCTCCATCCAATCCCAGCTCCATCCATCCCCCATACCATTCCGGCTCCATCCATCCCCCTGATCCAATCCCAGTTCCATACATGCCCCCATACCATACCAGCTCCATCCACCCCACTCCCATCCCTGCTTCATCCACCCCCCGATCCAATCCCAGCTCCATCCATCCACCATACCATTCCGGCTCCATCCTTCCCCCCCCGATCCAATCCCAGTTCCATCCATGCCCCCATACTAGGGTTGTCCCGATACTACACATTTTAAAAAAAGTATCGGTATCGGCGAGTACATGAAAAAAAGTATCAGTACTTGTACTCGGTCCTAAAAAAGCGGTATCGGGACAACCCTACTATGAAGACATGGCTGTCTACCTAAACTGACAAGCCGGGCAAGGAGAGCATTAAATCAGAGAAGCAGCCAAAGGGCCCATGGTAACTCTGGAGGAGCTGAAGAGATCCACACAACTCATGTGGGAGAATCTGTCCACAGGACAACTATTAGTCGCAAACTCCACAAATCTGGCCTTTATAATAAGAGTGACAAGAAGAAAGCCATTGTTGAAAGAAAGCCATGAGAAGTCCTGTTTGCAGTTTACGAGAAACTATGTGGAGGACACAGCAAACAAGTGGAAGAATGTGCTCTGGTCAGATGAGACCAAAATTGAAATTTTTGGCCTCAAAGCAAAAAACGCTGTGTGTGGAAAAAACTAACACTGAACACAACATCTCCACCATGAAACATGATGGTAGCAGCATCATGTTGTGGGGATCAAACACGGCTGACGTTCTCAGGCAAGGAGTCTGTGTCAGTCACTGCTGATGTTCTCAGGGCTCCCTGAGCAAGGCGCTGGTGACCGTCAGCCAGCATCTCTCTGCTCTTCGCCCCTCCCTCTCACTGGGAGTTCTGGGCTGTGGAGGTGACTGGAGCGGTAGGCTCTCAGCAGCTCGTTTAGAGGCTGAGCTGGGTGCTGATCCAGACATGATGCAACAAACACTGAATAGAGCTAAATCTATCATACTATATCATACGCTAGAAGATTATATATATATATATATATATATATATATATATATATATATATATATATATATATATATATAAAAACAGCAGAAAAAACACTAAAAAATAAATTAAATACATAAATAAAAATAATAGATCCACCTTAAAATTTAAAAAAAGTTTTAGTCAGGAAAATCTAAAAAAGACAATATGCCAGTCACCGCATGATTTTGAGTATTTAGCTGTCTGCCTTAGCTTTAAAGCCTAACTCCAGCTTTCTGTCACTCTAAAATAGGTCAGTTGGACCAAGCTATGCCGTGCCCGCTGTGAGCATTGTATAAACTGTATGTATTTATGCATCAGATGCATAAAAATTATACAGTGCTGTGCTCAGCTGCGGATCGAGGACTCCTTGTCCCGCTTCTGGAACAAAATTGATTTGGATTTCAAGCTGCTCAGCCATTCGTAGGAAGCCTTGTATTTTCATGAATGAATACAAGGCTTCTGCCAATTGACCAAGATAGAGGCAGAAAGAGAATGTTACAATCTCTACCTCTGTCAAACATAAAAAAACGCTTTAGGGAGGAGCCTTGCATGCTGACACCACGCTGACGTGTCCTAGTTTGGTGGCTTTTGAAGCAAGTTCGGCCGTTAATGGTTTTATACTGGCTGCACATCCCTCATTTTACTTGTGTTATTATTTTTACAATAAATTACTACATCATAAACCTTTTCTCGGGCTCCAAGGATATTTTGACATTGTGGCACTTATCAATGGCATTCTGGTGAGTGCATATTGGTAAAGGAAGCAGCACTGGAGTAACTCGATTTTAAAAAAGCATTTTTGTCACTTTATGCAGAGAAGCACTTCGGTTACCTTTTATGTCTGAGATCACCTGCGAATATACAGTTACAAATATTACACTGTCATGTTTTCCACTTTATGGACTTTTAGGCTGCATTCGCACCTGAACGCGGCGTATTGTACCATGACAAAACGCGTCGTTTTTTACAGGGCTGTGGAGTCGGTAGATAAATGTTCCGACTCCTCAGTTTTATGTACTTCCGACTCCCCGACTCCGACTCCTCTGTATTAATATGCAAATGTATTTTATACATTCCTTGAGGGAAAGAAACGCAACCTACCACAGGACTACTGGCTGGGAAGCCAACAGTCTACTGTATTGCACAGTTTAAGCAAAAGACAAACACAATGAAAACAAAGTTTTATTTTTATTTTTTTATTAATCAATCAAGTGGCTGGATAGTAGCAGCAGGCATAAACATCAGGAACAGGATCTTTACCAGTTCAAAAATACAAACCACATTATTTGGTTGTTTTAGAACAAAAACAAAGCTTATCTATAATGAACCAAAAACAAAATCTGTAAAACCTAGAAATGGTTTATATTAATCTTGAAACGTAGTTATAGTCTTAGCAAATGCAAATCAATTCAATGTAGAGTTCTAAGGAAGAGAATTGCCTCTGCCAGATCCTCTTTCATAGAGGCTCTTAAGTCAGACTTTATTATTTTATTCATGCATTGGTCTTTATTCTTACAGTAGAGAAGTCATTAATTATAACTTTTTGTGAATTTTGACATTTAAACTTGCTTTTTTTTTAAAATTCCAATCTAAATTTAGTAGGAGTCGGAGTCGGTGCATTGTTTGCCGACTCCGACTCCAGGTACCCAAAATTTCCCCCGACTCAGACTCCTCGACTCCGACTCCACAGCCCTGTTTTTTTAGCCTAAAATACGCCGGAGGGGTGATTAAACATTGTCGGCTATGCTGAACGCCGAAGCCACCTGAAAAAAAGGGTCCGGGACTTGTTTTGAGCTTCAGGTGTACGGCGTTCGGCGTGGAGATGTGAACCATCTCCATAGCCGACAATGTTAAATCACCCCTCCGGCGTATTTCAGGCTGCAATAGCGTCGGGCGTAAAAACGCCTAGGTGTGAATGGAGCCTTAAGATTTTGATTATTTATTTCTTGTGTGATGCAAGATGGTCACATATTTGATGACAATTTTTTTCTTATACATGGCACTTTATGATAGAAGTATTGTATTTATAAAAATCCATAAAAAAATTCATTCAGAAAATACAAGGCTTTCTGTGAATGGCTGAGCAGTGCTCACCCCAGCTCAATTTTGTTTCGGGAATAAGATGGAAAGTCCTCATCCTGCTGCCGAAACACAGAACTGCATACTATATGTAGCTAATACTACAAACAGTTTACACAGCGATCACAGCGGGAACATCTGTCAAAGTAATAGTTTATTTGGAACAGCTTGGTCCAAAAAAATTTAAAGAGTAACTCCACTTTTGTTGTGAAAAACACATTCCCTCCCCCCTCCCGAGTGATCTATGTACATTGCAAGGATTATAGCACCCTTTGTTGCAGGTTCCTACTTTTTGTTATTCTGAAGAAGATTGGTGAAAAATGTAGTGCTGAAAATATGAAACAATAAACAATGTTCCAAATGTTATGTACAAATAATAAAAATTGGGATAAAAATCAAATCTCAAATAAAGTGAATATGAGACAAAGCATATATACAACGTGTAGAAACACATTTTTCGTAATCTGGTGCTACAAGACTTATTATCGAACAAAAAAGTTCACATCAATCCAGGCATTAAGGCAAGATTGAAACAACTTTGTGAACGAAAAAAAAATGATCATCCGCCCCTCAGATAAAGGCGGAGGGATATCATACTGGATAAAGACGACTATGTGAGGCCCCGTACACACGGCCGAGGAACTTGACGTGCCAAACACGTCGAGTTCCTCGTCGAGTTCTGGGATGAAGCCGCCGAGGAGCTCGGCGGGCCGCCTTCTCCCATAGAACAACGAGAAAATAGAGAACATGTTCTCTATTTTCTCGACGAGCTCCTCGGCGGCTCCATCGAGCCAAAAGTGTACAGACGACAGAGTTTCTCGGCAGAATCCGGGTTTTGACCGAGTTTCTCTGTGAATTCTGCCGAGAAACTCTGTCGTGTGTACGAGGCCTGAAAGATGACCAAGATCTCTGGTGATCATAGTAAATATAGTTGTATCCCTATGGACCCAACATCTACCTATAAAAATGCCCTTGTGGATCTTGTTAAATGAGAGTTCCTCATTGGGCATTCTGCATAAGAAAGATAAGAGCTTTCTTGTACCTTTGGCCTCCCGCATCCCTGCAATATACTACCTTTCAAAAGGTACATAAAGACGGGGCGTGTCCGGATGTAGACGAGGCAGGACGTGTTTCTAGGGAGATTCACATCTCTCCTGTAATCTATCCGATTTTAGGAGCTTTCTGGCCGGATTTCTTGGAGCTGAAGCTCCGGACTGTGTGGGGGAACATCCGGACATGAGAAAGGGAGCATCTAGGGCCTGTCACCAGACTCCGAAGAGCCAGCGCCAGACCCTCTCCTCACGAGGCCTAGACACAGGCCCTTCCGCCGCCATCTTGCCTTCCCCTCCTTCATCCAGGAGCGCCAAAAAGCAGGCATGAAGGATGGCTGCTGCTGCGGAGGCTGCAAAATCTGCTGGTGCTGGGGGATTGCAGTCTGCCTCTCCTGAACAGGATGCTGCCCAAGATGCGATCACTCGCCCTATTCTGGAAGCGATCGATGCCAGCAAAGCCACGGTAATGGTCATAGACCATTTGGCCACAGAATGCACCTTGATCAGACATGATCTGGACAAGACGCACAGGACAGAATATCTGGGGTGGAGGATGCTTCACATACACACGGCAATCAGATTACGAAATTGCATGCTATGGTGAAGATGTTACAAAACCGCATGAATGATGCCGAGGACAGGCAGAGAAGGAACAATATGCGCGTGGTGGGCCTGCCTGAGGGAGCAGAGGGGACTCACACAACCACCTTTGCTGAAAATCTCTTTAAGCAGC
This sequence comes from Rana temporaria, assembly GCF_905171775.1. Classification (NCBI taxonomy): domain Eukaryota; kingdom Metazoa; phylum Chordata; class Amphibia; order Anura; family Ranidae; genus Rana; species Rana temporaria. The sequence goes on from NC_053495.1 coordinate 70,104,844, forward strand.
TGCTGAACTTGGGGGACATGCCGCCGACGTATGTGGTGGAGAGAGCGCACAGGGTCCCCACAGGCAGACGTCCCCCTGGAGATTATCCCCGTCCATTTCCAGTGCGATTCCTGAATTACAGGGATCGGGACATGATCCTAGCAGCATCCAGGAAGGCCCAGGGGCTGAAATATGAAAACACCAGAGTGATGTTATTCCCGGATTTCTCAGCGGCAGCGCAAACGGCGCTCATTTAACGATGTCCGGAAAAGGCTGCGGGAGAAGAATATTCAATATAGCATGTTGTACCCCAGTAAGCTGCGTATCCAACATCAGGGTGCAGTGAAGTTTTTTGATAATCCACTGGATGCCTGTGACTGGCTGGACAGAAATCATTGATGTGGCTGCAAACACGTGTGAGTATTTGCTCTATCAAAATTGCACCTGTTGTGCCTTAATCGGACTGTCCCTAGCATGTTTTGATCTTCTCGTGGGGGGGGGGGGGGGTTGATCGCGTTTTATTCTGTAACAGAACTGGTTTTGTTTTTTACTTTTTGGAAATTTTTGACTTTTCAGCTTGGTTTGGAATTCTGGTTGCATTTTCTCAGTACAATCCTGACTGAGCTGGCTGGCTTGACGCCACTAGATGGCAGCATCCTACTGTGGTTCATTGCTTGATACATTGTTATGCTCCCAATAAGAACTGCATATGTGGGGCTCTCTGGAAGATACAGGGACCATCTGTTAACCTGTCGGACATTCGTTGGTTTGGTTGACCTTCCAGCAACACTTTTTTCAGGTTTTGGGATTGTAAGCTACATATCAGACAATGTTTTTGCTTGAAGTTTTTTTTCCTTCAGGTTTTTTTCTTTTTTTATGTTAAGCCTGATATAAAAGCGGGGGGGGGGGGGGGGGGGGTTGTTATTGTTTTTTTTGGCATGAAGGGTTCACTATTTGGCTCCTGGTCCTCAACCAGTGCTAGCCTCTCTCTCATTGGCCCAGATTCAGGTAGATTTGCCCTTTAGTTGCACATGTGAAGAGCAGCTGATTTGCTCTGCGCTGGGGCAAATTGGAAAGATTGCCACCTGATTCAGGATTCCTTTTGTCTGCTAACTTGCTCCTTTGTAAGGCAAAAATCAGGGCCTAAGGCAGCGCAAGTGAAAGTGGGTGTGCCCTATGCAAATGATCTTTTTTCCACTCAGCAGTGGTTTGCGCCTATTTTCAGGGCAAATTTTGCCCACCTGCTTGCACTGAGCAAATAAATAGGGGCAGACCTGCGCAGGTCCTGTGCAAAATTACATCCTGCTTGTTCCACCCCCCCTGAGCAAGGTAATTTTGCCCTTTTTTCTGAGATGGCACCTCCTGATAAGGAAAAAAAAAAGAAAAGCAAATTTTGTCTCCGCTGAGATGGATATACTGCTTGCGGCACTGACGCGCCATACTGCCGTTCTTTTTGGTTCAGAGCGGAAGAATACCACCTTAGCCCAAAGGAGGGCAATATATGAGGCTATTACATTGGACATAAATGCCCTGGGCATTGAGGAGACATCCAAAAAAAATTTACTGACATGCGTAGTCGAGTCAGGGACAAAATTGTCCTAATCAGAAAGCATAGCAGGGGCACCGGAGGAGGACCAGCCTGTTCTGTGCGACTCAATCCGGAGGAGGAGGTCATCTCTCAGAGTCTAGCGCTGGAGCAGGTGGAGGGAGTCCCAGGCTATGACTCCACTGTTGGGGACTTGGGGACTGGTACGTTTTTTTTCTCATATTTGCTGTGTATCATGGGAGGGGGTAGAAGGGAACATACAGTAGGTGAACCCGATTTTGTGTCAATCTCGCTCTCTTTCTCGGCGAGATTGAGCACCTACGAGCCCCATCGCGGGAGCCAGCGCCGAGCTGGCTTGCCGCGATGGAGACAGAGCCGTCATAGAAGCGACGGGAGATCCGACTTGGATTCCCGCCAATTCTACACGCGTGCAGCGTTTGTTATGAATCCTGAGGGGGAAGTCCCCGCCGGATTTTAAATAAAAATCCGGCATGGGTCCCCCCCTCAGGAGCATACCGGGCCCTTAGGTCTGTTATGGGTTGTAAGGAGAGCCCCCCTACGCCGAAAAAAAACGGCGTAGGGGGTCCCCCTACAATCCATACCAGACCCGTATCCAAAGCACGCTACCCGGCCAGCCAGGAAGGGAGTGGGGACGAGCGAGCGCCCCCCCCCCTCCTGAGCCGTACCAGGCTGCATGCCCTCAACATGGGGGGGTTGGGTGCTCTGGGGCAGGGGGGCGCACTGCGGCCCCCCACCTCAGAGCACCCTGTCCCCATGTTGATGAGGACAGGGCCCCTTCCCGACAACCCTGGCCGTTGGTTGTCGGGGTATGCGGGCGGGAGGCTTATCGGAATCTGGGAGCCCCCTTTAATAAGGGGGCCCCCAGATACCGGCCCCCCCACCCTAAGTGAATGAGTATGGGGTACATCGTACCCCTACCCATTCACCTGCAAGAAAAGTGGTAAAAACACAAATAAACCACACAGTGTATTAAAATATTTTATTTTTCTGCTCCGGAGGCCGCCCCCTGTCTTCTTTATTAGCTCTTTTACCAGGGGGGGGCTTCTTCTTTGACGTCTTCGGGTGGGTGGGGGCCGCCGTCTGGTTCTCTTCCACCGCCGGGGGGGGGTGGCTTTTAAAAAAGCCCCCACCCCCCCGGCGGGTTTCCTCCGGCGTCTTCGGCGGGGCTCTTCTTCTTCCGCTATCCCGACGGGTCTTCTCCGCTATCCGGGGGGTCTCGCCGCTCTCCGCTGTTGACTCGTCGCACCCCGGTTCTTCGTCTCGCAGTCCGGTCCCTTCTTCCGTGCTGTACGTCTTCTTCCGCGCTGTGACGTCATGTTCTTCACTTCTCTTCTTCTCCCGATGTTGACTCGCCGGTCCTCCTCGCTGAAATGACGGATGCGCGCCTTGCATCGGACCTATATAGGCCTCACAGTCCCATCATGCTCTGTACCTACCCATGTGATACCTACCACGTGGTAGGTATCACATGGGTAGGTACAGAGCATGATGGGACTGTGAGGCCTATATAGGTCCGATGCAAGGCGCGCATCCGTCATTTCAGCGAGGAGGACCGGCGAGTCAACATCGGGAGAAGAAGAGAAGTGAAGAACATGACGTCACAGCGCGGAAGAAGACGTACAGCACGGAAGAAGGGACCAGACTGCGAGACGAAGAACCGGGGTGCGACGAGTCAACAGCGGAGAGCGGCGAGACCCCCCGGATAGCGGAGAAGACCCGTCGGGATAGCGGAAGAAGAAGAGCCCCGCCGAAGAAGCCGGAGGAAACCCGCCGGGGGGGTGGGGGCTTTTTTAAAAGCCACCCCCCCCCGGCGGTGGAAGAGAACCAGACGGCGGCCCCCACCCACCCGAAGACGTCAAAGAAGAAGCCCCCCCTGGTAAAAGAGCTAATAAAGAAGACAGGGGGCGGCCTCCGGAGCAGAAAAATAAAATATTTTAATACACTGTGTGGTTTATTTGTGTTTTTACCACTTTTCTTGCAGGTGAATGGGTAGGGGTACGATGTACCCCATACTCATTCACTTAGGGTGGGGGGGCCGGTATCTGGGGGCCCCCTTATTAAAGGGGGCTCCCAGATTCCGATAAGCCTCCCGCCCGCATACCCCGACAACCAACGGCCAGGGTTGTCGGGAAGGGGCCCTGTCCTCATCAACATGGGGACAGGGTGCTCTGAGGTGGGGGGCCGCAGTGCGCCCCCCTGCCCCAGAGCACCCAACCCCCCCATGTTGAGGGCATGCAGCCTGGTACGGCTCAGGAGGGGGGGGGGGGGCGCTCGCTCGTCCCCACTCCCTTCCTGGCTGGCCGGGTAGCGTGCTTTGGATACGGGTCTGGTATGGATTGTAGGGGGACCCCCTACGCCGTTTTTTTCGGCGTAGGGGGGCTCTCCTTACAACCCATAACAGACCTAAGGGCCCGGTATGCTCCTGAGGGGGGGACCCATGCCGGATTTTTATTTAAAATCCGGCGGGGACTTCCCCCTCAGGATTCATAACAAACGCCGCACACGTGTAGAATTGGCGGGAATCCAAGTCGGATCTCCCGTCGCTTCTATGACGCGCTTGCTGGGATGTGCTGTCACTATTCCAGTGAGTGTGAGATGTCGGCGAGATCTCGGCACCCTGTCGCCGAGTATCAGCGCGACGCTGTCCTGCTAAAAGCACAATATCACAAACACCTACTGTATGAGGGGGTAGAAGGGAAGATGTAAAAAGTTTTTATTTCTCATATTTGCTGTGTATCATGGGAGGGGGTAGAAGTGAACATATGAGGGGGTAGAAGGGAACATGTAACAAGTTTTTGTTTCTCATATCTGCTGTGTATCATGGGAGGGGGTAGAAGTGAACATATGAGGGGGTAGAAGGGAACATGTAACAAGTTTTTGTTTCTCATATTTGCTGTGTATCATGGGAGGGAGTAGAAGGGAACATATGAGGGGGTAGAAGGGAAGATGTAAAAAGTTTTTATTTCTCATATTTGCTGTGTATCATGGGAGGGGGTAGAAGGGAACATGTGATAAGTGTGTTGCTCCAGCAACATATTTTTTTTGTGTCATCCACAGATGTTGATGATGAGGCTGGGCCATCGTCGGCTGTAGGGCGACCCACGCCATCCCCAGAACATCATGGGGTCCAGTCAGGCCCCCTGCAGATCCTGGGCATGTTGGTGGAGGAGGATATCGCCCATAGTCCATCTAGGGAGGAGGAAGTGGTGGAGGAGTCCATTATCCTCAAACTGGATGAATCTGTGTACCTCCAGGAGGATCCCACCATCCCTGACCTCCCCACCACCCCCCCGACCATCACGTCATCCCCCTCCAGGGCAAGCCCCTCCAGTGTCCCCCCCTCCAGTGTCCCCCCTCCAGTGTGGCCCACTCCCCTTCTTCTCCCTCAGTTCGTTCCCCAGCCTCTCCTCCAAAAAAGGCTCTATGTAAAACGAGGGGTGTACCCTCCAGCCTCCGTGAAGGTCTGCAGGAGGAGCAGGCCCGGCAGACCCGCCATATAGGGGACATGGTGGGAGACTTGAGGCGGGTGGCGGACAGCCTGGCATCCACCTCCTCCTCTCTGCAGCAGGCCCTCACCCTGCATGCTGACCGGGGGATACGAGATACTGAGAGCTTGGAGGAAGTCAGTGCAAACTGTGGAGCCATGGTCACCTGCATGGTTGAGCAGCAGGGCGCCATCGCTTTGCTAACAGCGGAGGTGAGCAGGTTGGCAGGTGCGGTGGAGGCCAACACTGCTGCTGTGTGGGAGGAGGGGAGATTAACCCGGCAGCAGCAGAGGACCAATACCACCCGGCAGCTGCGAATGTTGGCCCAAACCAACAGCGTGCTCACCCGCCTGGCCAACGCCATGGAGGGCATGCAGGCACCACCTGCCAGGAGTGAGGAAGTAGGGGTTGATGCTCCTCCCCCCCCTCCATCCCCACCCCATGCTCGATCCCCACCCCATGCTCGATCCCCACCACAGGCTCCATCCTCAGCCCAGGCTCCATCCCCACCACAGGCTTAACCACGCAGACTGAGGAGCCAGAGCCAGGGCACCCTTGGCACAAGGATGTCCAAAAAAAAAAAAAATAATGATTTTCCTTTTATTTTTGTATTTTTTACCTATCCCTTGCTGCTCATATAATGAGCCTTTTCTATTTATTTTGATTATGCTTATATTTTTTTTTTTGGGGGGATATTTTTTTTTTGCTCAGATTAGGAGCTTTTCTATATTTAGTTTATGCTCAAAGTTTTTGTTTTTTTGTTTTTGTTTGTAGTCCCTACACACGGTGAGGAGTGATGTAGTTTCTCTCCAGCTGACCTGTGGTCATCTGTTGCTAACTTGCCCCTGCTTTTATAAAGTGCAAATTTGCCCCGGCTAAACAGCTTGCGCGCTTTGGGAGCAAAATGCTCCTCACACGCGCAAGTTTATGAATCAGTGGCAGTTCCTCATTTGCATATTTGCTGAGGGAAAACCATGAGAGCGCAAGTTGCTCCCTGAGCAAAATTGCCCCTTAATTGCGCCGGGGCAGAGAAACTGCCTCCGTGCAAAAATGGCACATTTCAGGCTTAGCTTGCTTTCTGGGTCACCCGCAAATTTGCCTGGGAGCAAATCCGTACTTGCAGGGCGCAAATCACACTTGCTCCCGCGCAAGTCGTACCTGAATCTGGGCCAATGTGTTTATATGTTGGTCGGGGAGGATGGGTCCCGCCCGTGATGTATTTCTCTTGCTGGACGACGATGGCTAACCCAATCAAACTGGTATCTTGGAATGTGAGGGGCCCTAAATAGTAAATTTAAAAGGGCCTCGATGTTCCAATATTTAAAGGTAGTAAAGCCGCATGTAGTCCTTCAGGAGACTCACCTGGATGGTAGTAGAATTCTAGCACTACGCAAACCTTGGATTCAAAAGGCATTTCATGCCACCTTCTCCACCTTTGCTAGGGGGGTGTCTATACTTATTAGTAGGGCACTACCATGCACAATTCACCAGGTGATCACTGATCCGAGGGGACGATATGTGGCAATCATTTTGGACATATGTAATTGCAAAATGTTACTAGTTACTGTTTATGTTCCACCTCCATTTAATGCACAATTTTTATATGATTTATTTGTGAAGCTAGCTCCTTCCACTCCTAATCATGGGAGACTTCAATGCCACACTTGAGGCGTTGGATTCCTCCAATCCTGGGAGGGGGGCTCGGTGGACTTGCAGACCTGGGCTTCGATGGCAGAGCTGATTGAGTTATGGCGATCAAAAAATCCTACTGACATTTGTTATTCGCACCTTTCTGAGTCGCATCGCTCCTCAGCCAGGATTGACTTGGCATTTGGTAATCGGGCCCTGCTATCCTGTGTGCGAGGGGTGGACTACCTGGCAGGGGGTTTGTCTGATCACAACCCACTCCCCGTCTCCTTGCTCTTCCCGTCGGGCGGAGGGTCAAGGAGTTGGAGATTGTCCCCGGGGTGGTTACAGGATGACCAGGTCTCGTCACATCTCCTGGATGCGGTCACAGACTATTTGGCCCACGAATGCGAAGTCTGCAGAGCCTCCGGTTGTGTGGAATGCCTTTAAGGCTGTGATCCAAGGGGAATGCATATCAGCTATTAACTAGCTGCCGACTAGCCGCCGTATAACGGCAGTTATACGGCGGCAGGTCGGCTCCCCTGCGCAAAATCACGTAGGTATACGTCACGCGCGTGAACGGCAAAGGGTTTGCGCGCGTGCGCCCACCCCGCCGATCAGATTTGTTTTAGAACTGATCAATCTCCAGGCCAATAAAATCTGGCCTGGACCTGGTGATCACTCCTGGCCAATGGTTTTCTTCCCCTGTACCCAACTGTAAACATTGACAGGGGAAGTGATGTTCTCTCCCTCGTGACGGTCTTTTCGTTCCAGACCAAGAGGAGAGAACATCTAAAACGTGAGTTGCACAACACTACACTGACACCAGGTCACGTAGGCACACAATTCACCCCCCCCCCCCCCCCCCCCCTCAATTAACCCCTTCACTGCCTGTCACTGTGTCACCCAGTACAGCAATCAGATTTTTTTTTATCACTGTGCTAGTGTCATTAGTGACTAAAAATAAGTGTTAGGGTAATTAGTCTTGGGACCCCCCTAACCCCCCCAATAAAGGTTTAACCCCTTGGTTACCCCGTCACCAGTGATCACAGTATAAGTGTCATGGGTGATGCAGTTTAGCTAGTTTATTTTTTATACCAATAAAGGTTTAACCCCCTGATCGCCCAGCGGGTGATCAAAGTTTGGTTTTAGCGCCAGATAGTGTCTGCGTCACCCCAGGCAGTGTCAGATTAGTGCCAGTAGCGCCAACACCCACGCACACACCATACGCCTCCCTTAGTGTTATAGTATCTGAACGGATCGATACTAGCGTCCCCTGCAGTTTAGGGTTCCCAAAAACGCATTGTTAGCGGGATCAGCCCAGATACCTGCTAGCACCTGCATTTAGCCCCTTTGCCCAGCCCACCCCACCCAAGTGCAGTATCAATCAATCACTGTCACAAAATACAAAAACACATAACTGCAGCATTCGCAGAGTCAGGCCTGATCTCTGCGATCGCTAACAGTTTTTTGGTGGCGTTTGACTCAGTCGCTGACAGTCAGGTGCTTTTTTACCTTTGAATCTTACTAGTGTACCCTTAAATTTAAAGCCCAAAATGGCAAATCGAAGGTACACTAGTGAAGAGGCCCACACGTTTGAGCCTGACAGATAGTGAGGAGGAGGTCACGCATCTGTCAGATTCTGTCTCAGAATACGATCCTGTAGACAGCGGCTCCCTGACAGATAGCTCTGACGACGGAGTTGTGGTCCCTGCTAGGGTCAGGCGTACCAGACCACGATCTTCTGCTGTCGCTGAGGTGCAAGAACCACAGGGCTCTCGTAAGGAGCAGAGAAGTACTAGCGCCACTATTCCTTCTGGTGAACTGGCAAGCACCAGCGGCCTAGTACATCCTGGTCGTACATCCAGCACTGCAGTATCACGTGGCGAGTCCCATAAGTGCAGTTCAAGCTGGCGAGGTGGCAAAACAGTACCTTCCCAGCAAGCGTGACAGATACGGGGTCAAGATGTATAAGCTCTGTGACAGGGCAACAGGCTATACATCTAGCTTAATGGTTTACGAGGGAAAAAGATAGCCACGTAGAGCCAGAGAACTGCCCAGATTACATAGGGAGTGCTGGTAAGATAGTGTGGGAATTGGTGTCACCCTTATTCGGAAAGGGGTACCACTTGTACGTGGACAATTATTACACAAGTGTGCCACTTTTTAGTCACCTTTTTGATTGTGGAATTGGCGCATGTGGCAGCGTACGACCTAATCGCCGGGGCTAACCCCAACGGCTTGTAGAATCCCGTCTTAGCTAGGGGGAGAGAGCCTGCTTACAGTGTAATAATTTGTTAGCAGTGGAGGGATTCATGGAATGTTTTCGTTCTGTCCTCGCTTCACGCAGACACGGCAGTCCAAATTCCTACGGCGACTGGTTTTGTGGAGAAATCCCTCTGTATCCACGAGTACAACCTTAACATGGGAGGGGTGGACCTTAATGACCAGTCGTTGGCGCCGTACCTAATTGCCCGTAAGGCCAGACGCTGGTACAAAAAAGTCTCTGTATATTTGTTTCAATTGGCTTTGCTGAACGCTCATGTGCTATACAGAGCTTCAGGACGGACTGGATCCTTCCTAAAATTCCAGGAAGAGATCGTCGGAGCCCTTCAAATACCACCAAATGAAAGCTATATTTGTGAAAAAAAAGAAAGGATGTCAATTTTGTTGGAGCCCGGCTTTAAAGATGAACTCCAGGCAGACAGTTAAATTCAAAACTAAAAATACACATGAAAATGGTTGTACCAGACAAATATTTATGTTACTGTACACATTTAGGCTGTTTTCACACTAGAACAGACAGCTGTCAGGGCGCTTTATCTCTCTGGCAGCTGTCAGTACCAAACTGCGGAAGGGGGCAGCGTTGTATGCGATTTGAAGTGTACCAAGGCATACTTCCTTCATGGTGCTGTACAGCATCATGCAGTTCTGTACAGTGCAGTACACAGCATGTCTGCATTTTATCACAGCACACTGCAGCGGCACAACTCCAGGCTCTGTTGCAGTGTGAATGGGACCCACAGAAAACAATTTTTTTCTACGTGTCTTTCCAGTGACAGGCATTTTAGAATTCAATAAAACACCTGTCGGTCATCGCAACATGTGTTAATTAGCCCTTAGGCAGCACAACAAGGTCTTGTTCCTGCTTCCAGCCTTTGATTGAACAATGGAGGAAAAGTAGCAGAGCAACAAGCTTGTAATGGCCTTTCTTCCTATCAGTGTGTTAGTTGTTAGCACAAAAACACTGCAGCACAACTGACTGGCTTATTGTGCCGCTTCTCCTTCTCTCATTCTTAACTCTGCTAATAGGTCGAATTTCAGAAGAACTCCTAATGTTTTTTAGTGAACATATACCTGCATAACGGTTTTATTATCAGAGATATAATTTTAAAATATGAATATAGCATAACCAAATTGTAATTAAGATGTTCGGTTTTGCTAAAACTGTTACTTTAAAATTAGTAATGCAGCCAACACCATACTGCAGTTTTCTTCTCTAACAGAGAGTCAAGCAGAAGGCCACAGACATGAAGGAACAATGTACACACCATAAAGTACTTTAGGCCCACTGAGATTCGCTGATTTACCTCTCGTGAATGATGGTAAAGGCACTAAAATATAGGAATAGTTGTTTCCTAAATGTAATCATTTTCCACTTTCAAATCCATAAGCTCACTTACTGCACCCTTTTAAAAAGGCCAATACAGACTGCAACGCACAGCAGCAAGAGCGATTTACTATGACCATGAATAGATAAACCATCACCCCCCAACGAAGCTAAAAACCGAGCTTTAGATAACAATGCCTCCTGACTGATTTTTCCTGCATTTAAAGAGGATGGAGGAACAACATGGTGCAGAACACTTGTAGGCCGTTATATAATCCAAGTAATGCCGTAACAGTGTAGTAACAGCAGCTAAATCGTGCATGTAGGAGAGAGTGCCAGGAGAGAAGGCCAGTCTGAAGTGCTGCCTGAAAAGAGTAAAAGGCACAGCTGCAGTCACCCTACTAAGAACAAAAGGCAGGCACATTATGGTTTGAGCTTAGTGTACACGGAGTTGAAATTGTGCAAGTGTACAAGAGTGCCAGTAGATCAAAAATGCTACCAGTTTGGCAAAAATATCTAAGCGTGGGAGGGCGTGACCGGATGTGGAAGGTGTGAGTTTGTGAGGAGCGAGATGCCTGTGTGATCTCGAGCTGCCTCGCTCCAACCTCCCCCCCCCTGCATTGGGACCCTCTTTTTTGCCCGAATAGTGTGCGCTGCACACCGCACAGGACAGTGCAGAGAGCGGCTTACCTCAATGGCTTCAATGCCATCTCATCGCAGCGGCTGATACTGTGGTCACAGTGGAGCCGCCGGGGCCCGGCTGGGTTCCCCCTCCCCTCGTGCAGCGCGCAGCGTCTGAGGGTGATTGCCTGTGCTCTCTGCTGGGAGATCAGGTGACCTCTAGCCGTCTCAGCCTCCAGCCCCCCCCCCCTCTGCACGGGGATTCTCTCCCCCTACTGATCGTAGCAGCGATGCTACACTGAACTGCGCAGCACAGCGTGACCGGATGGAGGGGTGAGTGTGTGGCTAGGGGGAATAGCTGTGCGTGTCCCCTCTCCTCGAATATGTTGACCGGCTGAGCCCGGGTGTTCTGAGTTCCCTGACGGAGGAGGGAAAAACCAACTGCTGGCATATTGATCTGACTTTTATTTATTTTTTTCTTGCTGCAGTTTATAAAAATACAAATACAAAGGCACAAAGGTACTTAGAGTACAGATCTCTGCCCGCTCTGCTCTGTCCCTATCAGCTTCACACTGCTTTGTTTCAGGAGTAGCAGGCTACTGCATTGCTCTATAGATATGCCGGATGATTAGGAGGGAGAAAGATGCCACAGGAAGGAATCCATGAGTGAGGCATGGAGGACGTCTGAGGATCTATATCAGCAAAAATACAGCAGTGTAACTAGGGAAAATACAGATTTTGAGCGGATCATCGCACCGCTGTGCCTCCGTGACTAATATAAACACTCCAGGACCTGAGGACTTTTACTTCTATTTTGGACAGGTCACGTGAGTAACGAACTGTAAATTAATGCCAACTGGAATTGGAATGTCAATGGAATGCCAGTGCCATTGCTTGGGCTATTGCTGAGCGACTGCCTTTTTTATGTGCTTCTCATAATTGCTCTCATTACTTTGTCTCTCTTCTCTCTCCTGTTGATGGCTCTTAAAGTTACATGAAGCAGTAGGTGACAATGACACAGGACTAGAGGGAATCTGTGTAAGCACAGGAACAGTAGTAGAAGCGGCTTAAAATAAGAGCTATTAGAGTGTCCGGTTTGGATGTATACTGAGCACTGATTGGTGACTGTTGGCGATTATTCTTGAGCAGATTGGTATACCAGGTACACCATAGAAAACGCAATTTTTTTTTTGGTGTTATTTCTTTGAAGAATGGCAGCAGCTACAAAAAAAGGACAGTCCAATCAGGAGAGTGGGTGCCCCCAAATAACACGAGCTGCGAAAGATAAAGAGAAGGCTGCGCAGGCGGCAGCAGCAGCGGTAGCAACAGCTAAACTGGAACAGTTTTCACACACCTTAGTAAAATCGCCTGGAAAAGCGGCACAGCACTCACAAACACAGGTTAAAAATCAAACAGGGGCAGCAATGGACAGGAAAAGTGGCGGACAAGGTTCATCAGCTCCCAAAGTAAAAAAAAACCCTGTGGTGGAGCCCCAAGGGGGGGGGGGGGGGCAATGGCATCAACCAAAACCCTTGTAGAAGTTCCCTCAGCAAACACAGCAGATGACCCCAGGCGGGAGGAAGAGCCAACACTGAAGGAGATATTAAGCGCTATAAATGCATGCAGGGGGGTCATTGAATAACTTGAACAACCAGATAAAAGAAATAAAGGAAGAATTAGCGATAATGGGCCAGGAACTACAAAAGACTGTACAAAGGATAACAACAGTAGAAGAGAGAGTGAGTCAAGTAGAGGATGAGGTGTATATATTAAAACAACAGATGCAAGAATTAAAGGAACAAAATGGATGGCAGGCATCTAAACTTGATGAAATTGAAAACAGGCTACGCAGAAATAATATTCGGGTGGTGGGCCTCCCGAAACATAGTGAGGGTACTGACCCCATAAAGTTCTGTGAAAAATGGTTTAGAGACATTTTTGGGGAAGATGCCTTTTCACCGCTCTTTGCAATAGAAAGGGCCCATAGAATTCCGTACAGAGCGCACCTTAAGGATGGACACCCTCGGCCCCTACTTTTGAAGTTTCTCAATTTTACTGACAAGGGAGTAGCACTGCAAAGAGCAAGAGAGAAAGGGGACATTTTTCATAATGGATCAAGGGTCTCATTATTCCCAGATTTTTCTCCAGAACTTAGTAAACGTAGGGCGGAGTTTACACCCATCAAACGTAACCTATTAAAGAACAAAATGAAATATGCACTACTATATCCAGCACGTCTAAGAGTAATGACAGCAGAAGGTCCCCAATTTTTTGATACACCAGGAAAAGCAGCACAGTGGCTGGAACAGAACAAAGTACAGGAATAAACTATGAGCTGATTGACTGGATAATATGGAGAAAACTGAATAAGGGTTACATTTTTTTTTTTTTTTTTTTTGGGGAATAATTGGGAATAATTGGGAATTATTTTTTGAAAAACCAAGGAAGAAGAGAACAGAAAAGCTAATTCACTTTAAACACATATTAAAAGGGGAAGAAAAGGAGAAGGAAAGAAAAAGGGAGGGGGGGGCAAAATTATATCATAGCACAAGCATCACGTTCCACTTATTTGACACAAGGGAAAGGATCGTACTTGAATATATATTTAAATGCTTTTTTCTTTTTTTCTTCTTCCTGGTTAGATTTAAAAATGGTATACAATTTTTTTTATTTTATTTACCTTCTGATGTTAAGGGTCTGTTTTGGTTTGATATCTTTGGGCAAGTATGAGGCCTAAAATGATAAATATAGGCTCCTGGAATGTGCGGGGGATGGGAGACCCAGTGAAAAAAGCTGCAGTTTTCACTACCCTGGAGTGGTATGGGGTGGAGGTGATTTGTATTCAAGAGACCCATAAGACTAAAGAAACAAAGTTAAAACTGGTTAATAAAAGAAAATATCAAAGCCAATACCATTCTGTCCACTCTTCCTACTCTAGAGGAGTGAGCATAATGGTAAAAACTGGCGTATCATTTGTATGCATGGAGTCAAAAATAGATGAATTGGGCCGCTATATTTTTTTGCACTGTTTGATAGAAAATGTACCATATGTATTGGCTAATATTTATATACCCCCCCCTTCAAGATGGAGGTGTTATATAAATTGATGGAATTTGTGGTAAACAAGGTAAATATTCCGGTATTAGTGGTTGGAGACCTAAAAAAACGTGCTAAATAGAACGATGGATAGATTTCCCCCGGGGACACGGAGCCTAGGGGAAGGAGAGGGGCATCTAAGTCAATTTCTGAAAGAGGTTGGGTGGTGGGACATTTGGAGGGTGAAATACCCAGACCTGCGGCAGTACTCTTGTTTTTCAAGTACATATTCTACATTATCAAGAATAGATATGACCCTGGGAAACGGTGCATGTTTACAAGCAGTTAGTAAAATATCCTACTACCCAAGAGGGGTTTCTGATCATTCCCCCTTGGTGCGGTCACTGAATACAGGGAAAAAATGTCCCCCAAGTAATTGGAAAATAAGTCCCTTCTGGCTAGAAGTGATGGGGAAGCCAGAAGAAATTAGCATCAAGTTAAGGGAATTCCTGGATTTTAACACAGGGACAGCGCCAGAGGGAGTGGTGTGGGACGCCCTAAAGGCATTCCTCAGGGGTATATTGATCCAGCAGGTAGCTAAGATTAAGAGAAACTCAAGGGAATGGGAGGAGAAAATCAGGGAAGAGGTCTTAGAGGCTGAAAAGCAATATGTGGAAAATCCAACACCGTCTAAACAACAACTATGGCTGGAGAAGCAACAGGAATATAAGTTAGTGGTTAATAAGAAAGTTGAAAATAAGCGTCTATTTCAGGAGCAGAGCGCTTTTTCGGAGGGGGAAAGTGTGGGTCATACTTTGGCCCTCCTAGCGAAAACTAATATGGCACCAGTACCAGCAGTTAGGACGGCAGGGGGTGGGATATCATTTGAAACATCAGCAATAGTGGACACGTTTGCAGCTTACTACAAAGATTTATATGGATCAAAAAAGGGGGAAGTCAAAGTGCAGATGGAAGAATTCTTTAGAGGAATAGGAACCCCAGTTCTATCAGAGGAAGACAGAAATGCTATGGAATCCCCAATTACACTATTGGAACTACAACAGGCAGTCAAAGGACTCTCCAACCAAAAGTCCCCAGGGCCAGATGGCCTGCCAGCGGAGATTTATAAACAATATGGTGAGGTGCTGCTCCCGGAATTATTAAAAACGCTGAACTGGGCGATAGAAGGAGGAAGGCTACCCCCCTCAATGATGGAAGCAATTATTATAGTGCTCCAGAAGGAAGGGAAGGATCAACTAGATACATCATCTTATAGACCCATATCTTTGCTTTGTTCAGATGTAAAAATATTGTCTAAGGTATTGGCAACGAGAATAAACAAATATATTCAGAAATTAATACACCCAGACCAATCTGGATTTATTCCAAATCGGTCCACGAGTATAAACATAAGAAGGCTGTACCTAAATTTACAGACTCCAACGGAGAATGTGGGAGATAGATCTATTCTATCATTGGATGCCACCAAGGCCTTTGATAGTTTGGAGTGGGACTATCTGTGGCATGCTCTGGAGAAGTTCGGGTTTGGTCCATCTTTTATTAAATGGATAAAGCTATTGTATAATTCCCCAAGGGCCAAAATAAAAATAAATAATGAAGTTTCACAGTCGTTTGAATTGGAAAGGGGAACGAGACAGGGATGTCCATTGTCCCCCCTCCTCTTTGCCCTGGCAATTGAGCCTTTGGCGATTGCTATTAGAGCAAGACAGGAAATACAGGGGTTTCAGAGAGGAGCAGAGGAGGAAAAAGTCGCACTTTATGCGGACGATATCCTTCTTTTTTTGGGCAACTCTACAACCTCCCTTAAAACTGCAGTTCAAACAGTAGAAGCGTTCGGACGATTCTCGGGCCTAGTAATAAATTGGGAAAAGTCAACACTCTTATTAGTGGACCCGGTAAGCAATATGGATGGAATAGGAATCCCTCAATTAAAAATTGGGGAGAAGATGGAGTATCTAGGCATTGTGGTAACATGTAACCCAGAACAATTTATAAATAATAATCTAGTGCCACTTCTGGGTAAATTTAAACGCAAAGCGGATATATGGGGACATTTGCCACTATCGGTGGCCGGCCGCAGTAATTTAATCAAAATGATATGAATGCCACAATTGCTCTATATACTCCACAACTCCCCAGTATGGATTGACAACCGATGGTTTAAAAAGATAGAGACCCTCTTTAGGACCCTAATTTGGAAAAAGGGAAAAGCAAGGATCAGTCTCCGAACGTTGCAATTACCAACAAATAGAGGAGGGTTAGCGGTCCCACACCCTTATAGTTACTTTTTGGCGGCACAGTTGCAGCACTTGGGGGGGTGTAGTATAGAGGGGGGAGGAAATGCAAGTGGGAAAATGATACTAAGAGGATCTCCTCATAGATCTGTAATAGAGACCTTAGAGGCCAACTCCTTCTCGGTGAAAAATCCAACAGTAAAGATGGTGGTAAGAATATGGCAAGCAGCAAAATTAGCTTTGGGCTATAAAGGATTAACAGAATATTCCCCATTATGGGACAATAACAATCTAAAAGAAATTCTGGCCATGGGGAAACTAAAAGAATGGGATAAACGGGGGATAACCAGAGTGGTACAATTGTATACAGGTTGCACATTAAAACCCTTCTCAGAGATAAGCAGTGAATATAGCATCCCAAACTCCATGTTTTTTACTTATTTACAGGTTAGACATGCACTACAAGCCCAATTTAAATTACAGCCGATAAGATGGCAAAAGCTCACGCATCTCCAAAGACTAATCAAGACGGGGGTTCTGAAAGGTCTTATCTCAGAATTATATGAACAGATTAGTGATCAGTTAATAGGAAAAGAGAAGTTGAGCAGGAACAAACAGAGGTGGGAGGAGGATATTGGACTTTTAACGAACGACTAATGGGACAGGATACTGGAACTAGGGACAAAGGTCTCATTAGCCCCATCACAACGGGTCTCCCATTTATTCCTCCTACACAGGGTCTACTATACCCCAAAGAAATTATATGGATTTGGATGGAAGCTGGATGACAAATGTCCCAGATGTCAAAATACAGGGGACCTCATCCACATGATGTGGAAATGTCCAAAATTGCATAGATATTGGGTCCAAATTTTGGACACTATAAATGCAACCTTTAGTATTACTCTGGAACTTGAAGCCAGGGTCTGCCTATTAGGTTGCATTGAGGAGAGAATGGGGCAGAGGGATACATTAGAAGCAGTTATAAGATGCCTGTTTCAGGCGAGGAAACTAAGAGCACTAAAATGGCAAGCACAAAATCCACCCACAGTAGAGGAATGGTTTAATATAATGAATAGCACAATTGGGAAAGGAAAGGGGAACATGGATTAGAAGGGGTAACCTCAAAAAATTTAAGGCAATATGGGAGCACTGGTTATGTAAAATAGGCCGTTCACTTTAAATTAAGGAAAGATGGGTAAAGAATAATTTAAGGAAAATAATGGAACTAAAAACGTGTATGCACTTTAAAAGCAAGATAGGAGGGAGGGAGGGAGGGGAGGGGTGGGAAGGGGATGAATGGACATTTTTAATCTTTGCAATTAACTTTTTGTATGCACATAAAATGCACTAAGTATATAAAAAAAAATGGATTGGTAAATTTTTCTTTGTATTTGTATGGAAACAATAAAAAAAAATATTGAAGTTAAAAAAAAATGCTAGCAGTTTTAAATAATCCCTAGTAAAGCAAGCTTCCCACCGTGACCACTGGAAGGGTGGTTGGTGGCTCTGACAGAGGGTCTACAGAAAAAAACCAAAAAAAAACCACTGGTACTTCTGGCCTGTACGCACAGAAGAACTAGTGTCAGAAACCATGAATCAGACCGAGACAGAAGTACAGTTAAATCACACTGGTTTAATAATAAAAATAAAAAAGGTAAAACAGAGTAAGCGTAGTCAAAACTATCACCTATTTTGTAGACGCTATAACTTTTGCGCAAACCAATCAATATACGATTATTGCGATTTTTTTTACCAAAAATATGTAGAAGAATACTTTCCGTCTAAACTGAGGAAAAAAATATTTTTGTTTTAAATTGTGATATTTATTTAATAAAGTAAAAAATAGTGTTTTTTTTTAAATTGTCGCTCTTCTTTTGTTTATAGAGCAAAAAATAAAAACCGCAGAGATGATCAAATACCACCAAATGAAAGCTCCATTTGTGGGGGGAAAAAAACACAAAGATTTAATTTGGGTACAGTGTTGCATGACCGCGCAATTGTCATTCAAAGTGCAACAGCGCTGAAAACTAAAAATTGGTTTGGGCAGGAAGGGGGTGAAAATGCCCCGTATGGAAGGGGTTAATAAAAATAAATAAAAAAGGTAAACAGAGTAAGCATAGTCAAAACATAGCCAGAGTTCAGTAACCGGATCGGGTAGTCGGCCAAGCTAATGTCCAAAAGCCAGCGATAAAGGTAGTAGTACAGCAAGCAGGAACATCAGTCAAGCGAGTCTTCAACAGGAACGCAGGAGATAACATCACAAGAGACCAACATCACAAGAGACCAACACAGGTGAAGGCAAAGAGCAAATGAACGAGATAGATCTTCTCCGCCGCTTCTGGGTATGGGCTGCAGGACTGGGCGTTCCAATTTGATTGACAGGCTTCAGACGGTCGCATACATCGCGTCACGATTTTCCGAAAGTAGCCGAAACGTCGGTGCGCAGGCGCCGTATAGAGCCGCACCGACGTTCGGCTTCTTTCGGCTACTCGTGACGCGATGTATGCGACCGTCGGAAGCCTGTCAATCAGATAGGAAGGCCCAGTCCCGAAGACCATACCCGGAAGCGGCGGAGAAGATCTCTCTAAAACATTAAGTACTGCTTCGATTTAAAAAAAAACAAAAAAACACCCGATTCCCCTTGACAAAATGAGTCTCAATCTAATGTTAAAAATTGTTTTTTGGGTGAACTCCCGCTTTAAGTAGGCAGAGCTGATGAGCAGGATAATCAACAGGTGGATCACCGTGGAGAGATGGGAGCTGGCAATCAGCTAACAGCTGAGCTGCCAGCACAGAGAAGGAAGGGCTGAGCCCAGCCCTGACAGTACCTCCTCCTCAACGACCCCTCCCCCTCAGAGGACCACCAGGCTTGAGGGGAAAATGTCTATGGAAATCACGGAGGAGGACAGGGGCATGTACGTCAGAGGATGGGACCCAAGAGCGTTCCTCCGGACCGTACCCCTTCCAATGCACCAGGTGCTGTATGCGCCTACGGGAGTCAACAATGGACTGTACTTCACACTCCTCATGGTTCTCAACCTGTATAGAGTGAGGACGTGGCACCGAGGTGGTAAAACGGTTGCAGACCAAAGATTTCAATAAAGAGACATGAAACACATTAGGCATACGCATACTGGAAGGGAGGTCCAACGCATAAGCCACTGCGTTTATCCTGCGAAGGAAACGGAAAGGCACAAACCGAGGTGCGAACTTCAGAGAAGGAACACGCAGTCGGAGGTTGCACGATGACAGCCAGACCCTGTCCCCGACCTGGTAGGAAGGCGCAGGCAGGCGTCTGCGGTCAGCACAGAGTCTGTACCTCTCGTTAGCCTGTCGCAAAGCCTCCTGGACTTGTACCCAAGTGGAACGAAGACCAAGAAGATGTTCCTCGAACGCCGGAATACTCTGAGGAACAAACGAGTCAGAAAACATGGAAGGTTGGAAACCATAGTTCGCTATAAACGGGGACAAACGGGAAGCATTACAGAGACTCTCGGGAACAAAGCAGCGGTCACAAGGTTTCTCAGGAGGGGCATCAACCTGAGCAGCAAGAATTTTGTCTCCCAAAGGAGAAGAGAGACTGGTGCGAACCGTAGCCAGAATACAATCAGGAGAAATCACAGGAACCGGAACAGTCTCCATTTTGGAAGTGGAGGAAAAGTGTTGTGGCGTCAGTTCTTACATTCTTCGTACCTGGCATGAATGAGACAATGGCCTAGATTCAGGTAGGGCTGCGCACTCTTACGGAGGCGCAGCGTACCGTTTTAACGCTGCGCCTCCGTAAATTACCTGCGCTACGCTTCATTCACAAAGCAGTAGCTCCGTAATTTGCGTGGGCGCTCCATAAAAATGGCCGGCGTAAGCACGCGTAATTTAAATGATCCCGTAGGGGGCGTGGATCATTTAAATAAGGCGCGTTCCCGCACCGAACGTAGTGCGCATGCTCCGTCGGGAAACTTTTCCAACGTGCATTGCGGCAAATGACGTCGCAAGGACGTCATTTGCTTTAACGTAAACGTAAATGGCGTCCAGCGCCATTCACGATTCACTTACGCAAACAAACGTAATTTTCAAACATCGCAACGCGGGAACGACGGGTATATTTCGCATTGGCTGCCCCTGCTAATAGCAGGAGCAGCCTTACGCAGAACCCGACGAACGCAAACGACATAAAAAGGGTACACAGGGCGCGCGTACGGTTGTGAATCGGCGTGAGTATGCAATTTGCATACTCTACGCTGACCACTACGGGAACGCCACCTAGCGGCCATCGTAAGAATGCAGCCTACGATACGACGGCATAAGAGCATTATGCCAGTCATATCTTAGGCTGCAGTCGGCGTAACGAGCTTTCTGAATACAGAAAAGTCGTTACGCCGGCGCAACTAAGCAATTGCGCTGCGTAACTATGGATATGCAGACGCAATTGCTTACTGAATCCACCCCAATGTAATTAAAACTTGACAAGAAAAGAGCCCATCGTGCCCTTCTGGGAGAGAGGCGCTTAGCCTCAGACAAGAATGTGAGATTTTGTGAGATTGTTATGGTCAGTAAGAATTTGAACTGGCACAGTGATGTCCCCATTCTTTCAGGGCTAAAATGATCGCCAACAGGTCTCTCGTAATTGCACTCAGCAGGTGACAATTTCTTGAAAAAGTAGCCACACGGATGCATAGCGCTGTCAGAGCTAGGACGTTGAGACATAAGGGCGCCAACTCCAGTCTCAGAAGCATCAACTTCAAGGATAAAAGGAAACGTAGGATCAGGATGTGCCAACACAGGAGCAGAAACAAAGGCAGCCTTAAGACTCAAAAGCCTTAATGGACTCTGGAGACCAACTCCGTGGGTTACGGTCCTTTCTGGTCATATCAGTCAGGAGCTTGACCAGAGATGAGAAGTTACGAATAAACTTCCGATAATAGTTGGAAAAGTCAAGAAATCGCTGCAGAGGACATAAACCCACGGGTCGAGGCTACTGAAGGACAGCAGAAAGTTTCTCTGGGTCCATCGAAAAATCAGCCGTGGACATTGCATAACCCAGGAATTTGACCTGTTCCTGATGGAATTCACACTTCTACAGCTTACAATAGAGATTGTTCTCTCAGTTTCTGAAGCACTCGACAGACATCCGTGTGGTGGCTCTCCAGGGACTTGGAAAATAGGAGGATATCATCGAGATGGACCACCACACATAACTGCAACAAATCTCAGGAGGACATTGTTAATAAACTCCTGGACAACTGCCGGGGCATTACAGAGGTCAAAAGGCATTACGAGATACTAATGACCTGTTCTGGTATTAAAGCGGAGGTTCAGCCTTAGAGAGCACATTTTCCCCTTAGATGAATGCTCGTTTTGTCTAGGGGGAATCGGCTAGTTGTTTTAAATTATGATCCGTACTTACCGTTTACGAGATGCATCCTCTCCGTCGCTTCCGGGTATGGGCTGCGGGAATGGGCGTTCCTTCTTGATTGACAGTCTTCCGAGAGGCTTCCGACGGTTGCATCTATCGCGTCACCATTTTCCGAAAGAATCCGAACGTCGGTGCGCAGGCGCATTATAGAGCCGCACCGACGTTCGGCTTCTTTCGGCTACGAGTGACGCGATGAATGCGACCGTCGAAAGCCTCTCGGAAGACTGTCAATCAAGAAGGAACCCCCGCTCCCGAAGACCCATACCCGGAAGCGACGGAAGAAGATGCATCTCGAAAACGGGTAAGTACTGCTCATATTTTAAAACAAATAGCGGATTCCCCTGGACCAAACGAGCAGGAATATAAGGGGAAAAGAGGAAAAATTAAATAAAATGGGTGAACTCCCGCTTTAAAGGCAGTTTTCAACTCGTCGCCCTCCTTAGTCCTCACGAGATTGTATGCCCCCCTCAAATCAAGCTTTGTGAAAACCGTTGCTCCCTTGAGACGGTCAAATAATTCCGTAATCAACGAAATCGGATAGGCATGCTTAATGGTAAGACGATTGAGACCCCTATAGTCAATGCAAGGTCTCAGTTCACCACTCTTCTTCACGAAAAAGAAACCAGCGCCAGCACAAGACGAGGTTTTGCGACTGAAGTCTGCAACATACTCCTCCATGGCCTTATACTCCAAGACCGACAAAGGGTACATCCGGCCACAAGGGGTTATGGCACCAGGTTGAAGATCAATTGCACAATCATACGACCAGTGTGGAGGCAAAGTACCAGCTTGACCTTTGTCAAAGACATTGCTAAAATCGTTGTACTCCTCCGGCAGGGAGGAGAGTGAAGAAGTGCACAGGACCTTGGCTACCTTCTGGAAGCATCTCTTACTGCATTGTGGATATCAGGACAGAACCTCAGCACGGAGCCAATCAAAAGAGGGGTTATGCCTCTGTAAGCAAGGATAACCAATAACCAGCAGAAACTTAGGTGAGGAAAAAACTTGGAATTGGATTATCTCATGGTGAAGGGCCCCTACGGCCATGGACAACGGAACAGTCTCATGAATCACATGGGCAGGCTGCAGAGGTCTCCCCTCAAGAGCATCAATGGCAAGTGGAGTGTCACGCAGCTGCAGTGGAATCGAGTGCTTCGATACAAAGGCAGCATCAATTAACAGGCTTGCAGCCCCCAGAGTCGATTAGAGCCTGTATCTCGACGGATGACTCAGCCCACAACAGGGTAACCGAAACTAGGGGCTTATCCTTCTGGGAAACTGGAGACAAAACAACGCCACCTAAGGTCTGTCCATCACAGGACCTCAAGGTTTGGGCGTTCTCTGGACGGGTAAAACAAGACTTCAAAAAGTGACCAGCCTGGCCACAATAAAGGCACAATCTCTCCCTCCTCCTAAGGGCTCTCTCGTCTGCAGAGAGACGCGTGAAGCCCAAGTGCATGGGTTCATCATCACAGACCGGCTCGGTACCAGGGGGCATGGGAGGTGAGGGAGGCAAGGGTGGGACTGCAAAGCTTGGAGACAAATGTACAGGAGGCTTCCGAAAGCGCTCCTTAAGAGAGTCTCTCTCTTAGTCTAGAGTCAATGAGGATGGCAAATGTGATCAACTTAGTGGGTATCTCTCGGGCTGCTATCTCATCCTTGATGTTATCCGAGAGACCGTGAGAAAAAGCAACCACAAGGGCCTTATTGTTCCAAGCAACCTCTGCTGCCAGTGTACACAATTCAATGGCATAATTGGCAACCGTCCTCGTACTCTGATGGACATGAGGCACTTGGCAGCAAAAGCGGAGCATGCAGGAACGTCAAATACCATTTTGAAGGAAGCCACAAATTCTGGGTAACTAAGGACCATGGGTTTTTGCGTCTCCCATAGAGGGTTTTGCTCAGGCCAAGGCTCTGTCAACAAGCAAAGATATCACAAAACCCACCTTGCTTCTGTCCGTGGGAAATGCCTGGGGCAGCATCTCAACCTGGTTGAGAAACCCTGTGCACTGAACTGGATTGCCCCCAAATCGCTGCACAGAGACTACCGAAGCGGCCACAGTGGGAGACTCTAGACGAGCTGTGCGACTCAGGAGCGCCTGTATCGCCATGGCAAACTGATTCATGCGGTGATCCAGGTCATCCAATCTGGAAAAATTATTAACAAGTGGATTGGCTGCATCTTCTGAATTCATGGCCCTTCGCCTACTGTCAGAGACCATAAATCAGACCGAGACAGAAGTACAGTTAAATCACACCTGTTTAACCTCTTCCCTACCGGGCCATTGTAAAAGGACGCCGGCAGGAACCCTCCCTCGATCCGGGTGGACGTCATATGACGTCCTTTGTTCCCGGGGGTCTAGGGAGCGCACAGATCCACCTCCTGTCAGAGGTGAGGAGACCGATGCTGTGTTCATAGTACAGAGGAACACACATTTGTCTCCTCCCCTTGTGAGTCCCCTCCCCCCTACAGTTAGAACACACTTTAGGGAACATTTTAACCCCTTCCCTGCCAGTCACATTTACACAGTAATCAGTGCATATTTATAGCACTAATCGCTGTATAAACGTGAATGGTCCCAAAAACGTGTCCGCCACAATGTCACAGTCACAAAAAAAAAAAAAAAAAAAAAAAAAATCGCAGATCGCCGCCATTACTAGTGAAAAAATGTATAAAATAAAAATGCCATAAATCTATCACCTATTTTGTAGACGCTATAACTTTTGCGCAAACCAATATACGATTATTGCCATTTTTTTTTACCAAAAATATGTAGAAGAATACGTATCAGTCTAAACTGAGGAAAACATTTTTATGTATTACATAAAAAAGGTAAAAAATTGTGTTTTTTTTTTTTAAATTGCCGCTATTTTGTTCATAGCGCAAAAAATAAAAACTGCAGAGATGATCAAATATCACCAAACGAAAGCTCCATTTGTGGGGGGGAAAAAACAAAGATTTAATTTGGGTACAGTGTTGCATGACCACGCAATTGTCATTCAAAGTGCAACAGCGCTGAAAACTAAAAATTGGTTTGGGCAGGAAGGGGGTGAAAATGCCCCGTATGGAAGGGGTTAATAATAAAAATAAAAAGGTAAACAGAGTAAGCATAGTCAAAACATAGCCAGAGTTCAGTAACCGGATCGGGTAGTCGGCCAAGCCAATGTCCAAGAGCCAGCGATAAAGGTAGTAGTACAGCAAGCAGGATCTGTAGCCAGAGGAAACGTCAGTCAAGCAAGTCTTCAACAGGAACACAGGAGAAAGTCTCTTGTGATGTTAACACAGGTGAAGGCAAAGAGCAATTGAACTGGCAGGCTTTACAGCCCTTTCACACGGAGCTGATCAGTAATGATCCGCTCCGTGTGTCCACTTTGCTCAGCGGGGATCCTCCATAAAATCCCCGCTGAGCTGGCAGCTGACAGGGCGGTCCCCCGCACACTGTGCAGGGACCGCCCTGTGTTTCCTCCGCTCTCCCCTATGGGGGATCGGACGAACACGGACCGTATGTCTGTGTTGATCCGATCCGGCAGACGGAAGAAAAATAGGATTTCTTCCGTCTGCAAATGCGGATCTTTGCGGAGGCGGACAAATTACGGGTGTCAGCGGATGTTCATCCGCTGACACCCGTAATCACATAGGGACCCATGTATGTCCCGTTTTCATCCGCAAACGGACGGATGAAAATGCGGACATACGGTCCGCTAGTGTGAAAGGGCCCTTAAGTAGGCAGAGCTGACGAGCATGATAATCAACAGGTGGATCACTGTGGAGAGATGGGAGCTGGCAATTAGCCAACAGCTGAGCTGCCAGCACAGAGAAGAAAGGGCTGAGCCCAGCCCTGACACCTAGTAAGAAGGCATAAACCTTATCCTAGCTGTGCCCTCTGATGAGCATATCAGGAAGATTTCTTCAGGGACAGGGCTCTGCCACACACCTGTGTAAGGCATCCCGTGGATAACTCCAGTGTTACAAAATGTGCCAAGGTGAGCACCAACAGCAGGACCCAATGCATGGCAATAAAATTATAGGCCAGTGCCCATCTAGTGGGGTCCAGGTACAGTCCCCAAGGCTTTGCTTTGGGCTCAACCTATCTGGAAGCTGCATTAGGAGAGATTTTAAGCAGAGGCTATATTTTTTTTCCAGTGTCCAATCAACTGAAAGAAGCCACATAGAACCCAATGGTAAAAGCTTGTGTCCCATTTGTATGGGACACAAGCCATAACCACTCTGCCATAACAATATATCTTAAATCTAAACAAAAAGTATGGGGGTTTGCTTCTCTCAGCAGGAGAAAAAAAAGACACTTTCTTCTAGAACACAAGCAAAAACAGAGGCATAATTGAAGTAGGAGGGGTTATGCTGGGCTGTCCCAACAGCTCTGATTAGTTGCCAGTGTCCAATATCCTTATGTCTCTGAATATCCTCCTGAAGATAAAGATAAATGTCGGCATTTCCTGGCAATAAAAATAGTAAAAAATAAAATAAAAAAAACAGCGCCACACACACACATAGTCCTTATCAGAGCATGCAGCCTGGAAAGTCAGAAAAGGAGAGAGGACGAGCGAGCACCCCGCTCCTGAACCATACCAGGCCACATGCCCTCAACATGCCCACCCCAAAGAACCTTGTCCCTATCTTGATGGGGACAAGGGCCTCTTCCCGACAACCCTGGGCTGTGGTTGTCGCAGTCTGTGGGCAGGAATCTGGAAGCACCCTTTAACAAGAGCCCCCCCCCCCCCATGTGAATGGGTATACCCCATCATACCCATTCACCAAAAAAAAATGTAAAAAAAATATTAGTAAAAGCAGTTTTTGACTAAGTGTCCCCTGATGTACATCCATCGTCAATCACAACGCCCGGCGGACCCGTAAAATATATATATATAAAAAATAAAAAAAATGCTCTGGTGGCACCACTCCTGATGGTGTAAAAATATTTTTTGACACTTTTGTTGTTAAATGGGTAGGGGCAGTGTTGCTCATCTTGCTTTAAAAAAGTAATTAGTTACAGTTACAAATTACTTCTCTGAAAAAGTAATTGCGTTAGTGACTCAGTTACTACATTGAAAAAGTAATTAGTTACTCAGCAAAGTAACTGACTTTTTTTTAATATTCTACAATGCAATTACGTTCTATCAGACCCTCAGACTGAGAGTTTTGGCTAAATAAGTCTACCGTAATGTACTATTACCAGGTGCATACTAGAACATTATGGCGTTGACTTGCAGTGGGGGCCTTTTTAATGCTATTAATACCACTTTAGGAGACCATTCACAGCAGCAGGTGTGCATTCTACAATGTTGTGTGTGGTGTAGGAGGGCGGTGTGATGCTTGGCTACTTTTAAAACTGAAGGTCCCAACTCCTTATTGTAAGGCCTCTTTCACACGGAGCGGACCGTTTTTGTGTCCGCTCCGTGTGTGTCCGTCGGCTCAGCGGGGATCATCCGTAATCCCCGCTGAGCTGTCGGCGGACAGGGCGGTCCCTGCACACTGTGCAGAGACCCCCCTGTCTTTCCTCCGCTCTCCCCTATGGGGAATCGGATGAAGACGGACCGTCTGTCCGTCTTCATCCGATCCGTTCCGCCGGACGGAAGAAAAATAGGGTTTTCTTCCGTCCGCAAAAGCGGATCTTTGCGGACGCGGATGGTTGCGGACGTTAGCGGATGCTCCATCCGCTAACGGACGCGATCCCATAGGGATACATTACAAGTCCGTAAACGGACTTGTAATAAACGGACGAACGGTCTGCCAATGTGAAAGGGGCCTTACTTGCATTTGATATGTTACATTATATTTAAGAATCCGGTACCTATTTTTTTTTATGTACATACATGTCAGTTGTTATATTTCAATAAAATATAAAAAACACTGAAGGTCCTATTTTCTGACAAGAGTGGTGCTTTAACCCTTTACTGTGGTGTGTGGGAGAAGCTGAGGCTGTCATGTGGTGTGAAGTCAGAGCCCTGTCCTCCTCTCCTCATACTAGTGGTGTGTATGAACACACACAGCATGGAGCTCTCTCCCCTCAGAGCACACATCTCTCAGTATGGAGTTCTCTCCTTCACACTGCGGGGCCGGGGAAGTGGGGATAGTTCAGGTGATGAAACTTGTGGCAGGCAGGCAGGGGGGTGTATATGAAAGCAGACACCCTCCATGCTGTGGAAGGAAGAGGTGGGGGCTGCAGGGAGGAGTGAGTGAGGGAGAGTGAGTGGCTGGGGCTGCTGTGACACCAATTAGGGCTTTCCTCCATACAGGAGAAGGGGATTCCTGGGAAGAAATCTGCAGCCTCACTGTATGTCCCATCCACTGTCAGCGTGTTTGGAGCTGGAGGGCAGACAATGAGGAGCAGTGGGGCTTCCCCTCCCGAGTCCCACCCCGACACAGGTGACCCGTCCCCCGGCAGTCCTTAGCCCCCAGTCCCCGCACACATCACCTGTAAATCCCTGGAAGAGCCCAGCACCATCCGCAGCAACAGGTGGAGAACCAGAAGAAGCTCGGCACCGCAGAAAACACTTTCAGCCAATCAGAGCCAGAGGCAGCTGCTGGCCAGGGAAGAGAAGAGGAGAGGAAGCGCTCCGCCAATCAGGAGAGGAGAGGGTGTGTCCCGGCAGTCACTTGTCTAGTAATGTGCCATCTAGATGCTGCCATCTAGTGGCAGTACATAGTTACATAGTTAGTCAGGTTGAAAAAAGACACAAGTCCATCCAGTTCAACCACAAAAAATAAAAAAACAAAATAAAAAAGAGATTTTTAATACAGCTTACCTGTAAAATCTTTTTCTTGGAGTACATCACGGGACACAGAGCGGCATTCATTACTATATGGGTTATATGGAGTACCTTCAGGTGTAGACACTGGCAATCTCAAACAGGAAATGCCCCTCCCTATATAACCCCCTCCCATAGGAGGAGTACCTCAGTTTTGTAGCAAGCAGTATGCCTCCCAAAATGGTCCTCAAAAAAGAGGGGTGGGAGCTCTGTGTCCCGTGATGTACTCCAAGAAAAAGATTTTACAGGTAAGCTGTATTAAAAATCTCTTTTTCTTTATCGTACATCACGGGACACAGAGCGGCATTCATTACTATATGGGATGTCCCAAAGCAATGCTTACAATGAGGGGAGGGAGAACATCTCCAAGACAAAAGGATTTAATTTAGAGATATACTCAAATCATAATAAATCCAACTTAGTTGAGAAAAATAAAATTTTTAAATTTAACTCGAACAAGAGGAGCCCCCGGAATCCGAGGGTCTCAAACTGCAGCCTGCAGCACTGCCTGCCCGAAGGCAGTATCAGTATTCCTTCTTACGTCCAACTTGTAGAATTTTGTAAACGTGTGGACAGAAGACCAGGTTGCCGCCTTGCAAACTTGAGCCATAGAGATCTGGTGGTGTGCTGCCCAGGAGGCGCCCATGGCTCTAGTAGAATGAGCCTTTAATGATACTGGAGGAGGCAACCCTTTCAAGCCGTAGGCCTGAGTGATTAATTGCTTAATCCACCTAGAAATGGTGGACTTTGCAGCTGCCTGCCCCTTCTTGGGCCCATCCGGTAGAATGAACAGCACATCTGTCTTCCGGATCTTCTTTGTAGCTTTAAGATAGGCCTTCATGGCCCTGACAATATCCAAGGTATGCAGCAACCCTTCCTTTCTGGAAGTAGGTTTAGGGAAGAAGGATGGTAATACCAAATCCTGGTTCAAATGAAAACTGGATATGACCTTCGGAAGGAAGGAAGGATGAGGGCGGAGAACGACCCTGTCCTTATGAAAAACAAGATATGGTTCCTTACAGGATAAGGCTGCCAGCTCCGAAACTCTTCTTGCGGAAACTATGGCAACCAAAAATACTAACTTCCTTGTCAGTAGAACCAAAGGAATATCAGCCAACGGCTCAAACGGTTGTTTCTGTAAACTTGACAGAACAAGATTTAAATCCCACGGACAAAGCGGGGATTTAACTGGAGGTCTAATACGTAAGACCCCTTGAAGGAAGGTCTTAACCAGCGAGTGGGTGGCCAGCGGCCGCTGAAACCACACTGACAGAGCAGAAATCTGTCCTTTGATTGTGCTTAATGCCAATCCTTTATCCACTCCTAGCTGGAGAAAACTTAATACTCTATCGATGGTAAATTTGCGAGAAAGCCATCGCTTGGACTCACACCAGCCTACATAGGCCTTCCAGACCCTGTAATAAATCACCCTAGAGACCGGTTTCCTGGCTCTGATTAGGGTAGAGATTACTTTCTGAGACAGACCTCTACCCCTGAGAATCAGGGATTCAGCTTCCAGGCCGTCAAATTTAGATGCCGTAAGGCAGGGTGGAGGATCGGACCTTGCGATAGCAGGTCTGGCCGTAGAGGAAGAGTCCAAGGGTCTCCCACTACCATCCTTAAGATTAGTGAGTACCATGCCCTTCTGGGCCATGCTGGAGCTACCAGGATGACTGGTATGTGCTCCACCCGGATCCTGCGCAGCAGGCGGGGTAGTAACTGGAGCGGGGGAAACGCATAAAGAAGTTTGAACTGATGCCAAGGGCAAACCAACGCATCGGTTCCGCAGGCCATCGGATCCCTTGAGCGGGACATGAACCTGTCTAGTTTCTTGTTGAGTCTCGATGCCATGATATCCACGTCCGGCACTCCCCATCTTTGGCAGAGTGCTTGAAAGACTAGTGGATGCAGAGACCATTCCCCCGGCCATAGAGTCTGGCGGCTTAAGAAGTCCGCCTGAAAGTTGTCCACTCCTGGAATGAATATTGCCGATATGCAGGGCACATGAGCCTCTGCCCATAGAAGAATCAAGCTCACCTCTCTCTGAGCGGCTTGACTCCTGGTTCCCCCTTGGTGATTTATGTGTGCCACGGCCGTGGCATTGTCTGATTGAATTCTCACCGGGAACCCCTGCAATTTTGACGTCCAAGCCCTGAGGGCTAGTCGAGCAGCTCTGAGCTCCAAGATGTTGATGGGCAACTGCTTCTCTGGCTTTGCCCAAGTACCTTGGCGAGTGCAACCATCCAAAATTGCTCCCCAGCCCGTCAGGCTGGCGTCTGTGGTCACTATCTTCCAAGCCACTGGGCTGAAAGACCTCCCCTTCAGTAGATTCTGAGGGTCTAACCACCAACACAGACTTTGTCGGACTCTTGATGAGAGCGGCAACGGGATATCCAAGGCCTGTGGCCTTCTGCTCCATGCTGACAGGATGGCTGCCTGTAGGATGCGAGTGTGGCTCTGGGCGTATGGTACCGCCTCGAATGTGGCCACCATCTGCCTAGTAACCTCATACATAGGCGAATAGTCGGTTCTTTCTTGCTTAGAACCAGTAGGAATAATTCCTTGATGGCTTTTACCTTCCTCAGAGGTAGGAACACTCCTTGTTGTTCTGTGTCTAATCTCATGCCGAGATATTCCAACTGCTTTGTGGGCTGGAAAGCTGACTTTTCTCGATTTAGGACCCAGCCGAACCTCTCGAGGTATTGGACCGTGAGGGCCACTGCTCGCTCCAAGCCGGGAGACGAGTGATCTATGACTAGGAGGTCGTCCAGGTATGCTAGGATCGTGACCCCTTGGATCCTTAGTTTGGCTAGGATTGGAGCTAGGACCTTCGTGAACACCCGGGGGGCCGTAGCCAACCCGAAGGGAAGCGCCACGAATTGGAAGTGACGCGAAGCCACCATGAAGCGTAGATATCTTTGATGTGGCTGATAAATTGGAACATGAAGGTAGGCATCCTTTATGTCTATGGACGCCATGAAGTCGTCCTTCTGGAGTGTGGCAGCTGCTGACCGCACGGATTCCATCCGAAATGAGCGGATCTTTAGATATGCATTTACCATCTTTAGGTCCAAAATTGGCCTGACATCTCCATTGGATTTTGGGATGATGAATAGGTTGGAGTAGAAACCCAGCCCCTGTTCCAGGACTGGTACCTCTACTATTACTTCCTGGGAAAGTAGATGATCTAATGCCGATCTTAATGCGGCTCCCTTTTCCGGATCGTTTGGAATCCTCGACTTCTGGAAATGAGGAGGAGGAAACCTTAGGAAATCTAATTTGTAGCCTGTGGCCACGGAAGACCGTACCCACTCGTCGGGAATGCTGGCTTCCCAAATCTCTGAAAAGAGTCGCAGCCTTCCCCCCACCTTCGTGGGTGGGGGCGCCCCTTCATAAGGTTGGCTTGGGGGCTGGTTTTGCTGGTTTGCGAAACCACTGCCTTTTGCCTCTAACAGCCTGTCCTTGTGATCTGCTGTTGAAGCCGAAGTTTGCTTTTGCAGGAGGCCGTCGATACTGCTTGGCATTAGAGGGCCCCTGCCCAGGGGAATACTGTCGTTTAAACGCAGGTCCCTGAACCTTCTTCTTAGTTGGCAAGAGAGTACTCTTGCCGTTTGAAATGGTCTGAATGTATTTATCTAGGTCTTCTCCGAAGAGTCGTCCTCCATGGAAGGGGAACCCTACCAGGAGTTTCTTGCATGGGGGCTCAGCCTCCCAGCTTTTTAACCATAAGAGTCTTCTCATATGGATAAGGGATAACGATAAACGTGACGCTTGCTGGATAGAATCCTTGATTGCGTCTACCGTAAAACATATGGCCTTAGGGACATCCGAAAATTTTTCTGCCTGCTGGGCCGGAATAAGTTTAAGCATCTGCTTAAATTGATCCGATAATGCTTGAGCGACCCCAATCGCAGCCACAGCTGGCTGTACTACTGCCCCTGCAGTAGTGAAGGAGTTCTTAAGTAGTGCTTCCAAGCGCTTATCAACTGGATCCTTGAACACCTGTATGTTTTCTACAGGGCATGTTAACGATCTGTTAACACATGAGATGGCTGCGTCCACTGCAGGAGTAGCCCATCTTTTGGAAAAATTTTCTTCCATAGGATATAGGACAGAGAACCTTTTAGGTGGTAAGAAGATCTTATCTGGCTTGTTCCAATCTTGGAACAAAATTCCCTCTAATAGAGGATGGATCGGAAACACAGCATTGCTTTGAGGCGCCCTCAGTGAGCCCAAAGCTGAAACCGTCGATACCTGGAGATCTGGTACTGGCAAGTTGAATGTCCTATGGACCAAGTCCGACAATCCTTGAATCCACCAGCTCTCCCTCAGGGAGACTGCCCCAGACTCCTCTGTATCCGGGTCTTCGATCCCTGAACCTACTTGGTCCGTGTCCAAGAGGTCGTCCAATTCCCCTGAGGAAAGGACCTCCTCTTCTGAGGGTCCGCGCTCGGGCGACGGAGATCTATTCCGCTTACTGCCCCGCATAGCTGCGGATATCATTTTTCCCATGCTTTTCTGCATCTCTTTTAAAGAGGTGAGTAATACCTCCTCCGTGACCATCTTAGGGTTGGACTGACCCGCGTCAGCTCCAGCCCCAGATCCCGATGGCCCCAAGGCTCCCTGTAGGGAAAACAGCAGCATACCATGGTACAATACCGAGGTACACCTGCTACCTATTGGTATTTGGAACTATAAAAGTTAATTGTCCAAACACCTGTTTGGGGGATAAAAAAATGCTTCCTCTCCCCTAGATGACTTTTTTTTTTTTTTTTTTTTGTTTCAAATCCAGGAAAGAAAAAACATTCTGTCCCCCTGAGTAGTATTGCAAAGAAAAACTATGAGATGGAAAAGAAACAGCCTATTTCTAGGCTTGACAAAACAGTCCTCTGAAGACTGCAATATCCTTTCTGGCCACTGTGTGTCCTCGGCGCCCCGTGCTGCCGCTCTGGTCTTTCTCCTCAGTTCCAAAG
This sequence comes from Rana temporaria, assembly GCF_905171775.1. Taxonomy (NCBI): domain Eukaryota; kingdom Metazoa; phylum Chordata; class Amphibia; order Anura; family Ranidae; genus Rana; species Rana temporaria. The sequence continues at coordinate 70,138,183 of NC_053495.1, forward strand.
TATTGATGGAACAAACAAGGAAGGGCCGCCCCTTCCTTTAAGCCACTGACCCGCCCTTCCCCCCCAGCAACCTCAAACAGGAAATGCCCCTCCCGACAGGGGGAGGGGGGGGGGATTTTGGGAGGAAGGGACCTCTCTGTTCCAGCAAACTGCAGCCTGCAGCCTGGAACCATGAGGAGGTCAGCGTTTTGCCTGCTTGCAGGCTCTGAGGAGGAAGACTGAATGGAGCATCGCCTGGAGGCCTGCAGGTAAGCAAAGCTCTCTGACACACACATATATTTTTATATAACACAGGCCCCACTCAATGCTTTTCCAACACTACAAGGGAGGTCACATCTTATGGGGAATAATACATAGAGAGCCATCCTATCTTTATGATATGTGACTAGTTTGCCAGATGCAGTGCATAACTTTAGGCATGTCCCCTGTGACCCCCCAGAAAAAAACCTGCTAAGAACCAAGTTCCGCAAGTTTTCCCCTCACTTACCTGCTCCATGCCGCAGGACTTTGCCAAGCAAGAGGCCCAATCTTCCCCCATCTCCGTGGGGATGTCTAGACCTTCAGGCCCTGGGTTCCTATGAAGGATCCACTGTCCTGGGCCCATATAGCACCCTGGCAACAGAAAACTTTAGGTACCCAAAGGTTTCTAAGTTCTGGGCCCAGGGTCCAGCTCTCTAAAAAGAAAAGCATTATGGGCTATACCCCAAGGGTTTGGGGTCCGGTTACTGACCACTTTAGCGCTGAGGCTTTTTTGGACAGAACCGGTAGCTCACCTAATCCCAAGGATGCGGAGGCAAGCTAAACCATGACTAACACCTAAGACACTGGCGTAAAAACTGAGGTACTCCTCCTATGGGAGGGGGTTATATAGGGAGGGGCATTTCCTGTTTGAGATTGCCAGTGTCTACACCTGAAGGTACTCCATATAACCCATATAGTAATGAATGCCGCTCTGTGTCCCGTGATGTACGATAAAGAAAAACAAACACAGTACAATCCTATACACCCAACTCCATACCCACAGTTGATCCAGAGGAAGGCAAAAAAAAAAACCAGCAGAGCATGATCCAATTTGCTACAGCAGGGGAAAAAATTCCTTCCTGATCCCCCGAGAGGCAATCGGATTTACCCTGGATCAACTTTACCTACAGTACAGTACAGTACAGTACAGTACAGTAGATGTAATTGCGGTAACGCCGCCCAAGTAATGGGAACAGCGTTGCCGAGAGGGGAAGAGTAATCAGGTAGATTACTCGTTACCCTCAAAAGGGGCTGCGTTAGGTAACGGCGTTTATTTAAACGCCGTTACTTACAACACTGGGTAGGGGTATGATGTACCCAATACCCATTCACATAAGAGGGGGCTGGGATCTGCCCCAAAGCACCAATCCCCCCCATGTTGAGGGCAAGTGGCCTGGTATTGTTCAAAAAGGGGGGGGGGGGCGCTCTCACACTACTGCTCCCCTTTCCTGACCTGCCAAGCTGCATGCTCGGGTAAGGAACTGGTATGGATTTTTGGGGGTAGAAATTTTTTCGATTGCCTGGAAATGCCGGCATTCTTTATCTTTACATTCATCTGTCCGTGAGAAAGCCCACTTGGATTTCAGCTTTAGGGGTTTAAAACACATACAATATGAACATATCATGAGTTCATTTACAGTTAAAACAATGAAGTTCAGTTCTTTATGATATACCGCACTGTTAACTTACCTTGTGGACTGTGGCTCCCAGACTGGCAAGGACAGACAAAACTTCTACATCAACTTTGCGGCTGTACGTTTGACCTGTTATTATGTATGCCCTAGAACAAGAAACATATGTATGTGACCCTGCAGACCTGAAGAGATCTCAAGTAGACTGTATATGCAATATGTTTTTTTAAATAAAATGGTTTCCAGCGTTGCAGAGATAAAAGAACATGCAGCAAGTCAGTAACCAGTCAGCAATCATCTACTTTACAAAGTTCTACATTCTCAAAAGCGGAAACCAAATTTGTTGCTTTGAGCTGGTATAATTTGGACATTAGTACCTTTTTGCACTGGCCTTTAAATAGGTCTGTCTGCTTTTCCACCTCTCAAGTTAGAGCTTCAGGCTCCCCACCATAAAAAATAATGCGCTTTGTGAATAGGCCGCAGTCTTCTGGAACCTGTGAAGGGTTGCAGGGGAAGCGGGGTGTTGAACTTCCGGTCAAAGACAAATGCCCGCCCCCCCCCCCCCAATTATGGCAGCGAAAAGGGAGATCAGCAGAAATACCCGTTTTGGGTGAAGCTCCACTTTAAAGTGATACTAAATTCACATTGTTTAACCGCTTGCCAACCGCCACATGACTATATACGTCGACAGAATGGCAACGGGCAGGCAGATTGGGCAAGGGCAGAACAGGGGAATTGCCCTATTCTGCCTAGTGACACTGTCACTGATGACGATTCCCCGTGATCGGAGCGGTCATCAGTGACATGTCACGTGTAGCCACGCCCCCCAACAGCAAGAATTACTTCATAGGGAACACTTAACCCCTGCAGTGCCACCTAGTTGTTAACCCCTTCACTGGCAGTGTCATCTTTACAGTAACCAGTGCATTTTTATAGCACTGTTCGCTGTAAAAATGACAATGGTCCCAAAAATGGTGTCAAAAGTATCCGATGTATCCGCCATAATGTCGCAGTCCCGATTTAAAAAAATCACTCAACGCCGCTAGTAAAAAAAATAATATTAATAAAAATGCCATAAAACAGTCCCCTATTTTGGAGAGGTTATACCTTTTGCACAAACCAATCAAAACACTTATCGCAATTTTTTTTACCAAAAATATGTAGAAGAATGCATATCGGCCTAGACTTGAAAAAAAAATCCTGTTAGACTTACCGGTAACAGTATTTCTAAGGAACCTTCCAGGACAGCTACTTGAGAGATGATTGGCTCCCCCCTCTACAGGAAACACAAAATCAGATACAATTTAAAAAGGCCCCTCCCTTTCTTCTGACCTTCAGTTGTTTAGAAGATCAAGTAAACCTCCAAAGTGCACTCGGCAGAGGAAAAACACGAAACAACTAAAAACACACCACCATCAGGTGAAAGAAAAAAAAAAGGGTGGGAATATAGACGCTGTCCTGGAAGGTTCCTGGAAATACCATTACCGTTAAGTCTAACGGGGGTTTTCCCCCCTCACCTTCCAGGACAGCTACTTGAAAGGATAAGCAAGATACTATACCTTAGGGAGGGACAACAACCCGAAGCACTTTCCGACCAAAGGAAAGGTCCTGGCTGGTAAGCATCTGAACTCTATAATGTTTGACAAATGCATGAGCGGAAGACCAGACGGCAGCTTTAGAAATTTCTTCCCATGATGTAGCCATGCATCTTGTTGAATGAGCCCTAATTCTTTTTTTTTTTTTTTTTTTTAAAGCGCGAACGCAGTCCCCCACTACCACAAATTATGCAGTCGAGTTTCTAGGACTACGACCTGACGCTTTGTAAGCTTCACAAATAGCTTCCCTAATCCATCCAGCGATAGAGCTTTTGGACGCTTTGGATCCATTTTTGGGGCCACTGAACAATACTAACAGCTGGGAGGAACTCCTAAACCTGCTGGATTTCTTCATAGGGAAGTTTTGGGGGTCTGCTTAGGCTTTGAACACCAAGTCCTTTTCTGCCCTTATGCTTGGCTTTGGGCCTTTCCCCTAGTGTTAGACTGGGGAGGCTGTCGCCACTGCCTGAAAAATTAGGTTTCAGGGGCTGGAGAAAGAACGCTTAAAATGAAGGACGTTTACTCTTCTTCTTAACCAGCAACAGAGTAGACTTGCCTCCAGTAATCTTTTGGATGTATTTATCCAAGTTATCCCCAAACAGGCGTCCTCCCCCAAAGGGGAACGCTGCCAAGTATTTCTTGCAAGAAATCTCGGCCTCCCAATGTTTTAACCAAAGGGACCTGCGCATGTTTAACTGCAGGAGATTCAAGCGGGATGCTTGCTGAACAGAGTCCATAATCTTATCAATCGTAAACACAAGGCCTTAGGAAGGTCCTCATAAACCTCAATCTCCTCTGTAAGGAGGAGATTAAAGGGTCACTAAAGGAATTTTTTTTTTTAGCTAAATAGCTTCCTTTACCTTACTGCAGTCCTGGTTTCATGTCCTCATTGTTCGTTTTTGCTTTCATGTTTCTGTAAATCCTCTCTGTTCTGGACACATCCTGGTTGCCTGTTTCCTGATAACCACAGTACTGGGAGATTTCTCACGGTGGTCACTAATCAAGGAGCTGTGTGTAAAACGAAACTGGATTGGTGCTGAGGAGTTTTAGACAAAGTATCACTGCTCTCTATTGGCTGACTGCCCTCTAGTGGCTCTCTGTACATCAGAGAACCAGGAAACAACAGCAAAAACGAAACTACACTGCAGGCACATTATATGATTGTTTTTTTATCTATTTTTAATCATTTTTAAAAGGAATCAGTTAACTATTATGTCTCTATGCCCTGTAAACAGTCATTTCAGCTAAAAAAACTTTTTCCTTTAGTGACCCTTTAATCATCTGCTTCATTTGTTTCTTAAGGAACTGACATACACCAATAGCTGCAACTGCAGGTTGTACTACAGCCCCAGCCATGGAACAGGAGGCTTTTAATAGGGACTCTGGCTTTTTATCAGTTGGATCCTTAAAACCCTGTGCATTGTCTATAGGACAGGTCAGGTTTTTGTTTGCACAAGAAATAGCTGCATCTATAGCAGGCACCCCCCATTTCTTAGTGAAACCTTCCTCCATAGGATAAAGGAGGGAAAACTGCCCAAGAGGAGAAAAAAACTGTTTATCTGGGTGAACCCAATCATCATACATCAGTTTATCCAGCAAGGGATGAACTGGAAAAGAGCATGCACCAAAAGGAGGCAATTTGTAAGTGGCACGCACCATCTCTGCAAAATATTGCACCTGCATTTTTAGCGACTGAGGAGGTAGCAGGAACCCTCTCATCCTCCGAGTCCTCAGACTGCACATGATCCTCATCTCCAGAGAGGGATTTTTCATCCATCTAATGAGAGCCAGAGCAGATGAAGGGGATCTACCCCATTTCATTCTCTGCCATCTTTCAAGAAGTTTGCTATAATAGTAACAATCCTTCCTTCTAAGCCATCCAAAAGCAACTTTTAAAGCGTCCTCAGTGAGGTATACAGGAGCTGCCATAGGAGAAGCTGCAAAACCAGACAGGGGAATATAATCATCCTGTGAGGCTGCTACCAGACTGACAGAGGGGGGTGGTAAACTGCAGCAAGCTCAGAATCCTTAGCTGTACGCAGGGATTTTCTGGTGCCTCTTTTACTAGCCCTTGTTCCTCTTCTCGGGGACATAGTCCTTACTGCAAAGCAAAGGTACTATCCACAAAATAAATGCAATCACTGTTGCACTATAGTCTTACAATACACAAAATATCAGCTCACTGCACAACCTGATGCCGAGTAGGAGTCTTAGGTTTGCCCGATTCAATCCACAGGATGCTTACAGCCTACAGCTCTTTGTCCATACCGCTTTACAGAAGGCTTCTGGCATGCTGGGCTTTTAAACCAGCCTCTTGGTGCCTGAACACAGGTGTTCCGTGTTTGCGCACGGGCACTAGCAAACACGGCCCTCCCCCTATCCATGTCTCACTAAGACAGTTAAAAGCACGCTGCCGGCGCGCGCACGCCGCTGTCATGGCGGCACCCAGAACGAAGAAAGGGGGGAGAGATTACTGGGGCATCATTGGGGACCCCTGTATGCATTTTTGTGGCAGAGCCTGCAGCGAAAGGAGGAGCGTGGTGTTTAAATTGACCGACTTCACTGAACTTGTTCCTGGATGGCTATGTAAGAATACACCAGGTATGCACTTACTCCCTCCAGTGGCGAAAACCAGGAAAGACATCCTACTCACAAAAGATAAATATAAAATTTAAATTATCCTCTTCTTACCTTATCCACGTCGCAGGAAAATCGAATAAAAGTAGTTCGAGCTTTCATCCATCACGGTGGGCAAGTTGTGCCAACCTTCAGGTTTATCAAGGGTTCCATTAGAGAAACCTCATACCTGAACCTGTAGAAGACTATGCCAGAAACTTTTCGTGCCACAGTTGTATTAGTATGCTAAAGTCTGGATCCCAGACCTCCGCAGAGAGACATTCCAGGCAAACCTCGTTTCTTCATTACACGAGGCACGGATACCACCCATCTTAAGCTTTTGATATCGGCACGACGTATGGATCCGGTTATAGCTCCGAGGCCTCCGCAGACAGACCATCAAAAGAGCACCTTCTTTTTAGCACATGTTGAACGTAACCAACCACCTTAAACACTGGCGAAAAAAGTACTCTCCATTTTGGAGGGGTTACCATATTTATCGGCGTATAACACACACTTTTTTACCCTGAAAACAGAGGGTAAACCTCTCCTGCGTGTTATACGCCGATATCTGTTTTTTTTTACCAACAGGGGGCGGGGATCGGGCCGGCTGGGACAGCGCTGGCAGTAAACTTTGAAGTTCAGAAAAAATTACTGTCAGTCCTTTGTCATATACCGCTCCTCCTGTGTAAACTCTCAATGTAAATCTAAGCCTCTGCATATCTTAACGCCGCTCGTTGTGGCTGCTCTCCTCCTTCCGCTCCGCCTCCTCCTCGTGTGTAGCTTTTGATTGGAGGAGGAGAGCAGTCATGTGACCGTCAATGAAGGAGAGGAGAGCAGTCACATGACCGGGTCCATAAGAGAGAACAGCGTTAATGGAGGTATTTTTAGAACTTTGCTTTACAATGAGAGTGACACCGTGTATGAGAAGGGGCTGGCAGTGTAAAATTTTCTCCACTTTAGAGTATGCTGGCAGCGCTGTCCCTGTCCCAGCACTGGGAGTGCTGGGGGGTGTCTTTATAATGAAAAGGGGCTGTGGTGTTGGCTGCGGTGTTGTACAGGGGGTCCATGTACTATGCCAGGGGGCTGTGTAATGTTTTTTCCTGAAATTTCCCTCTTGAAGTTAAGGTGCGTGTTATACGCCGATAAATACGGTATATAGGGGAGGAACGCAATTTTAATTGTGTTTGCCAATGTCCAATCACCTGTGGTGACTACATAACCCATTAAGTAATTAAGGCTCTGTGTCCCGTGATGTATGATCAAGAAATATATATATTTTTTTAAAACGCTCCCCGTCCCGTCAAGCTCGCATGCAGAAGCGAACACATATGTGAGTAGCACCCACGGTGTTCAAAGCACACGTGAGGTATCACCACGATCGTTAGAGCGAGAGCAATAATTCTAGCCCTAGACCTTCTCTGTGACTCAAAACATGCAACCGGTAGAATTTTTTAAACGTCACCTATGGAGATAAACGGCAAAAGTTTGTCGCCATTCCACGAGCGGGCGCAATTTTGAAGCGTGACACGTCTAGTATCAATTTACTAAGCATAACATTATCTTTCACAATATAAAAAAAATTGGGCTAACTTTCCTCTTGTCTTATTTATTCAAAAAAGTGTATTTTTCCAATAAAAAGTGTGCTTGTAAGACCAAAAAAATTTAACTTGTAAAACTACAAATCTCAGAAAGAGGCTCAGTCCTTAAAGCGGAGTTCCACCCAAAAATGGAACTTCCGCTTTTCCGGTTCCTGTCTAATACAGGTATTTTGCTCCCACTACTGGGCATAGATACAAGAGCCACGCGCGGGTATTAGCCCCACGTCCGGCGCCTTCTCCCCCCCCCCCCCTCAGAAGACCTGTGTGTCTTCTGGGAGACACACAGGTCCCAGAAGACCGCAGGTACCAGTGGGAACGTGCAGCACGAGATGCGCAGTAGGGAACCAGGAAGTGAAGCTGCAAGGCTTCACTTCCTGATTCCCTTACAGAAGATGGTGGCGGCAGTATCCGAGAGCTGAGGGATAATCATCTTTAGGTGCCGACATCGCGGGCGCCCTGGACAGGAAAGTGTCCTTATTTTAAAAGTCAGCAGCTGCAGGATTTGTAGCTGCGGACTTTTAAGAGAAAAAATAAAATTGTCAGACCTCTGCTTTAAGTGGTTAAAAACATATCCACTCACATTTGTATAAAGATATACAAGCATAGAAAACCGAAACCGGACGTTCACACTGGTGTGCTTCTCAATGGCCCGATAGGACATCACTACCTGCAGTCACCTGACATGTTTGGCCTTGTCACCTGACACGTTATCCTTGGGTAGTGTGGTGTGTTAATTTACAGTGCGATACTACTCCTCCTTCACCCAATCTATCATTGTTGTTCCTGGTTCATAAGCAGTGATGCAATTTCCGCTTCATCTTACAGCTTATCATCACAGCTTATCATGAGTGTACATCTCTTCAAATCCTAGCTAACATAAAAAAACCTGGTCAAGAATAGACTTGACATTTGGAAATCCCTCTCTTCTTAATGATGTGCAGGAGAGAAGTTATTTGTCTGCGGTCTTGTCAGATCATTGCCCACTCCTGGTATAGGTGCACATTGCTCACACTAGATCTAGGGAGCTGTGGCGCTTACGTAACCGGTGAATCTGTCATCTCACCTCTCAGGAACATCTACTCTACTATTACAAATGCTGGGTCAGCTTCTCCAGGTGCGGTTTGGACGCCTTTAAGGCATCCACAAGATATTCTTCTGCATCCACCATTGCCTCCATTAAGGCAGAGCCATTGGCCTGTGTTTCAGCTTTACAAACTTTAACAGAGGACAGTATGCAACGGTACTCAGAGTCCCCCTCCCTGGCTAATTTTGACCAACTTATGGCAGTGAGGTGGGATTTACAAATTTATTTAATTGAAGTTGCCCAATTGCAGATTCACAGCCATAAGCAGGAGTTTTTCAAACAGGGAAACAAAAATGGCAGGTTTTTGGCTATGCTGGCTAAACATCAGCTTCCACTTACCATTATGGGCGAGTTTAAGCAGTTTTACATTACCTTATATTCCTCCTCTCTCCGATTGGACTTTCACCAATTGTCCTTGGCTCCTTTGGTGTTGGGTTGGCTGTGTGACTCGGAGCGCACCTACTTAAGTAAGGAAGTTACCCCGGAGGTTACAGCAGTTATAGGCTCAATTCCTAATGGCAAGTGGAACTTCTGGCCTCAAATCTGGCTGCCTTGTATAATGCATGCCTGACCTCTGGTTCCATACCCTCATCCATTCAAGATGTGCATATCGTTCTTATTCCCCAGCCCCTAAAAAAACCTACGCTTTTGTGCCTCCTACAGGCCTATAGCTCTACTTTAATGCGCTTTCAAAATAATCACCAAAATATTGAATTCTAGAGTACGACAGGTAGTGTCAACTTTATTAGATCAGGACCAGATGGGTTTCATGCCTGGTCAATCCACCGACATTAACACCTGCAGGTTGTTTTCCAATATTCATGCAAAACATCTGAACCAGGGCTCTAGGACGATAGTCTCTATCGACAGAGAAAGCCTTCGATACTGTCGAATGGTTATACCTGTGGGAGCTACTAAGGAGGATGGGCTTCCTGCTCAATTTTATTTACTGGCTAAAAACTTTATAGCAGGTATTTATATATTTATATTTATTTTAAACTATCCCCAAATGATGATCGTTTAGATTGAAACATGTCGGGAATTTGCTGACAATACTGCTTTTTGTTACATGCCTGTTACAAGTGCTGAAAATGTGAGTGTAACCCCTTTTTTTGATTTTGCTACCAAGTAAACTTCTAAACGGATTTACACTATGTGCATCTTTGCCTTCTTTCTTCCTACTTTCGTTGTATTGAGTGTCTGAACCTCCATATGGACCCAAGTCTACAACCCATTACAAGGTGCCTCTGAACCGACCTTCACCTGATCCTGTGTTGGACTTCACCTCCTCGCTGGTATCATCAACTTTAAGCGCAATTGACCCATTAGGTATATGCCTATTTTGGGTCCACAGCTTCTGGTAAGCAACTTCGGTGCTGGATTTATACATCTTTTACCTATAAAAATGTATTATTATTTTTTTATTGAAGCTTTTTGCACATTTACCCACTTTGAACTGAATTTTGAGGATCTATTTAGTAGTAACTTTTTTACAGTTTATATTTATGGACTACTTCAACGTGTTTCATATGGACACTTTTCTATGATTGGCTAATTATCAATATACCCAATCCTTTATTTCACTTATAATTAGCGCTACACTTTATGTTTTATTTTATTGTACATTGTGTACTACTGTAATAGAGTGGGTTATAGGATTTTAAACTAGGGCTTATTTTCGGGGTAGGGCTTATATTGCAGTCCTCCAGGAAAATTATGCTAGGTCTTATTTTAGGGGTAGGTTTTATTTTCGGGGAAACAGGGTATGCGATGGATCAGAACACATATATATATATATATATATATATATATATATAAATAAAACAATTTTTCAGGAAAATAAAACTGATAATTGGCATGTGCGTATGTATTCACATCTTTGATATAAAGCCCATAAAAAGCTCTAAGGCTACCAATTACCTTCAGAAATCACATAATTAGTGAAATGATGTCCACCTGTGTGCAATCCAAGCATAATGATCCGTCATTACATATACACACCTTTTTGAAAGGCCCCAGAGGCTGCAACACCTAAGCAAGAGGCACCACTAACCAAACACTGCCATGAAGACCAAGGAACTCTCCAAACAAGCAAGGAGTCGGTTCACATGGGCAACATGACTTTTAGCGCGACTTTGCGAAGCGACTTAGACACGACTTGAGCGTGAATCACAGCACGACTTGGGGCAACTTACACACGACTTGAAGTCGCCTCCAGGAGGGGGAACTCCATGCCAAATTTTAAATAAAAAACTGGCATGGGTTCCCCCTCCAAGAGCATATCAGGCCCTTAGGTCTGGTATGGAGTTCAAGGGGAACCCCACCCCTACGCCGCAAAAACGGCATTGGTGTTCCCCCAAAATCCATACCAGACCCTTATCTGAGCACGCAGCCCGGTCGGTCAGCAAAGGGGGTGGGGACGAGCGAGCGCCCCCCCTCCTGAACCATACCAGGCCGCATGCCCAACATGGGGGGGTAGGTGCTTTGATGGGGACAAGGGCCTCTCCCCGACAACCCTGGCTGTTGGTTGTCGGGGTCTGCGAGCAGGGGGCTTATCGGAATCCGGGAGCCCCCTTTAATAAGGGGGCCCCCAGATCTCAGCCCCCCACCCTATGTGAATGAGTTTGGGGTACATCGTACCCCTACCCATTCACCTGGGGGGGGGGGAGTGTCAAGAAAAAAAAAAACACAGACAGGTTTTTAAAGTAATTTGTCAGCTCTGGGAGTCTTCTTCCGACTTATCCGCTCTCTGGTTCTTTCTTCCGGGCTCCTTCACGATCTTCTTCCAGCTCTTTTACTAGTGGTGGCCTGGTCTTCTCCCTTCTTCGGACTTCGGGGGTCTTCTTCTGACTTCTCCGCTCTTCTTCCTCTCTCCGGTTCTTTCTGCCTTCTGCCGGGCTCCTCCGCCATCATCTTCCAGCTCTTTTACCAGCAGCGGGCCACGCTTCTGCGTCGTCTTCTTTCCTCTTCGATGTTGACTCGACAATCTCTCCCGCTGTAATGCCGGATGCACAACGATTTATATGGGCCTCTTATGATGTCACAGTCCCATCCCTTCCCTCACCATTTCCATGTGACATAACTCACTCCCTCTCTCAATAGGTACAGACAACGCGCTTCACAATGTTGGGGTGGCGACGTATTGGCAGGGAGGCCGAAGGGGAGACAAGAAAAAAAAAAAAAAAAAGGAAATCCTGGTCATGGTTCGTGATTCCACTCTTTATTCCTCTATGGCTAACACCACAAACGGCTATGTTAGAACGCTTCTAGATCTTCTAAATTCCCTTACTCTCCCCATCAGCCCATCTCAGGTGCATATTGTATCCACCCTGCCCATGTCTTCTCAAATTCCCCTTGTTTGCCCTTCACTACTTGAGTCCACCTTTCGGCTTCCATTATCTGGTTAACCTCCTTTTTCCAGTCCAACAATGCTGGACAGGCAATCTGTTTCCAAAATCTGGGGATTAATAATTTGGCCGTGTCCAATAGGTGCGGTATAATACTCTTCCAATAAGCTTTAATGGACCTGGATGTTCCATGAAATAGGAAACAAAAAAGGTGTACACTCCATAGGTCTAGGGGTCAACTTCTGAATCCATGGTGCGATCGCTATCCAGAATGCATAAATGGAGAAATGTACCCCATTGCTTGCACTCTCTCTAGCACCGTGCGTCTGCCGCATTAAACTTACTGGTGTCCTATACCACCTTGTCATGAATTTATAGGCCATTTCCTGAACATACGAACTTATGGATGTAGAGGAGGTTTATTTATTAATTTTTTTAATTTGTTCGGCTGACAGTACCTTATTTAATTCTCTTTCCCATTCCCTAATAACATAAGGGACAGTATTATGTTGGGTGCCGAGTATCAGTCTATACATTTGAGACATGAAAAAACAACAAGAAAACTGGCGCTAAAAAATGGTAGTATAAATAATATTTCAGGAAATCACCAATATCTCATTGGAGAGTGTAAAAAGGAGAGTCCAGAGCTGCACGAAAAAAATCGTACCCAGAAGTACTATTTGAACACAGAAAAACACTTAAATCAGCGCTCATGGCTCTCAAAACATATAAAAACTAAATACCAAAAAGTGTGAAATTAAGTCCATTTATTTATAGCAATGGTATGGGATGAGTCCAATCCAAACATAAAACATAATAAAGATAGTCCATGTAATGAATGCAAATAAATAAAGCACAGTCAGCGATGGTATCATCCAAAGACCAGAGAGCACAATAGGTTAAGGTTTCAGGACTCGGAGAGCAGCTCCTGAGATGAAGGAAAATACACGGTACCTTAGGACTTCTAATCCCTAGCTGTCAGCCATCGATGGTAAAGAGGAAGGTGGAGGGGTCCTCAGGTGCAGACAGCGCTGGCCAGGGCTGCAACGCGACTCAAGGCTTCTGTTACCTGGCTGTCAGAAATCAATGGAAAGGAGGAAGATGAAGATATCCTCAGGCGCAGACAGCGCTGGCTAGGACTGTAGCGCGGCTGGGATAGGGAGAAGACCACACACACACACATCTTCTCAGTTCCTCTGAGGGAATGACGTCACACGTCTGCGACGCCAGCTGCCTTCTGAGGGGACAGGCAGCGCTGTGGATGAACGGTGCCGTAGGTGCCTTAGTCCTTCATGTGCTCAGGCTGGCATGAGGAAGAAATGAAAAAATACTGAATAAAATCCTCATGGACCAAATACGAATATAAAATCTAAAATAGATGAAGGGGGGGGGTTGCCTTGACAACGCGTTTCGCGCTCCATGCGCTTTTTCAAAGTCAAAGAAATGAGGCATTAACCGTGTTTAAATAGGAAAAGGGGGAGGGATTCGGGAGAAAACGAGGGGTGGGGGGGAACAGGGGCATGTTCTTCGAAACCCAAAACCTTAACCTCTTCATTGCTCAAAAATTACATAAATAAAAAATCAAAAAAGTATATGTATTTATATATATATATATATATATATATATATATATATATATATATATATATATATATATATATATATATATATATATACATATATACATATATACATATATATACATATATACATATATATACATACATATATATACACACACACACACACACACACACACACACACATATATACATACATACACATAAAAATGGAAATAATAAATATTACTAAAAATAAATCTAAATAAGAATACTGAAAAAGAATAAAAAAAAAAAAAAAAAGGATAATGAAAATAAAATAAATATATATATTAATGAATACGAAAAAAGGGGGGGGGGTTGGAAGACGAGAGTGAAGACTATAAAATTCATGTAAAATTTATTTATAGACATCTATATAAAACTACATGTCTCCATCTCCTCGTTTAACCCTTTCAGGGACAAAGAATCGAACATATAAATCCAGAAAACTTCCCTTTTACATAGAAGGGAGAATCTTTCATTTGATGTTAGGGTTCCTTTAGGAATATGTTCGATTGTGAAAACTTCCAAGCATTTGATGTCCCTATTGTGTGTACGGTTAAAATGTCGTGGCACACTGTGTTCAGTACAACCTTTTTTAATGAGTCGGCGATGATCTCCGACTCGAGCACCTAGTGCCCGTATGGTGCGGCCCACGTAAAAGAACCTGCATGGGCACCGCAAGTGGTAAACAACAAAATCAGTAGAGCATGTAATAAATTGTTTGATCGTAAACCCTTTACCTGAACTCATACTGATCTCGTCTGTTCCATGTGTAATGAACTGACAGGTCAGACATGCTCTTTTCTTAAATTGGAAAATACCCTTTCTATCGTTAAAATAAGACCTAATGTCTAATGGAGATCCTGAAGATTTTTTCTGTACTTTACTGGGAGCCAGTATATTTTTGATGGTTCTTGCCCTATGGAACGTTAATTGTGGAATAGTTGGTAGTACAGGAGTCAATCTCTGATCTAGATGCAAGATATTAAAATTCTTCTTAATTATTTTCTGATTTATACCCATCATTATAGGTAGACATAAACCTTATGGTATGAACATTAAATGTGTTCCTTTTCTACTCTTTTTTGGGTAGGAGCCCACAAAGGAGGAAAATGCCACATTAATTAGTTCACAAGGGTACCCTTTCTCTTCAAACTTTTTCAGCATTAAACCACTTTCTTCTACATAATCCTCATTTTTTGTACAGTTCTTTCTAAGTCTATTGAATTGACCTTTTGGAATGTTTTGTTTCCAAGTGGGATGATGGCAACTTTTGTAATGAAGATAAGAATTCCCACTAGTGGGCTTCGTATGATTCTTGGTGAAATTGGTTTTTCTAGACTTAGTGCTAACGAATGATTCGGACAAGATTATCACCAAGAATCATACGAAACCCACTAGTGGGAATTTAATTTAATGCTGAAAAAGTTTGAAGAGAAAGGGTACCCTTGTGAACCAATTAATGAGGCATGTTCCTCCTTTGTGGGCCCCTACCCAAAAAAGAGAGTAGTAAAGGAACAAATTAATAATGTTCATACCATAAGGTTTATATCTACCTATAATGATAGGTATAAATCAGTATTGAAAATAATTAAGAAGCATTTTAATATCTTGCATCTAGATCAGAGATTGGCTCCTGTACTACCAACTACTCCACAATTAACGTTCTGTAGGGCAAGAACCATCAAAAATATACTGGCTCCCAGTAAAGTACAGAAAAAATCTTCAGGATCCACATTAGATATTAGGTCTTATTTCAACGATAGAAAGGGTATGTAAGAAAAGAGCATGTCTGACCGGTCAGTTCATTACACATGGAACAGACAAGATCAGTATGAGTTCAGGTAAAGTGTTTACGATCAAACAATTTATTACATGCTCTACTGATTTTGTTGTTTACGTCTTGCGGGTCCATGTGGGTTCTTTTACGTGGGCCGCACCATACGGGCACTATGTGCTCGAGTCGGAGATCATCGCAGACTCATTAAAAAAAGGTTGTATTGAACACAGTGTGCCACGACATTTTAACCGTACACACAATAGGGACATCAAATGCTTGGAAGTATTCGCAATCGAACATATTGCTAAAGAAACCCTATCAAGTGAAAGATTCTCCCTTCTATGTAAAGGGGAAGTTTTCTGGATTTTTATGTTCGATTCTTTGGCCCTGAAAGGGTTAAACAAGGAGATAGAGACATGTAGTTTTATATAGATGTCTATAAATAAATTTTACGTGAATTTTATAGCCTTCACTCTAGTCTTCCAACCCCCCCCCCCCCCTTTTTTTGTATTCATTAATATATATATTTATTTTATTTTCATTACCCTTATTTTTTTGTATTATTTTTCAGTTTTATTATCTATATTAATTTTTAATTTTTAGTAATAATATTATTTCCATTTTTTATTGTTTATATATATTTTTTTATTACCTTTTATTCTTTTGATTTTTCATTTATGTAATTTTTGAGCAAAGAAGAGGTTAAGGTTTTGGGTTTCGAAAAACATGCCCCTGCTCCCCCGCCCCTCCTTTGCTCCCAAATCCCTCCCCCTTTTCCTATTTAAACACGGTTAATGCCTCATTTATTTGACTTTGAAAAAGCGCATGGAGCGCGAAACGCGTTGTCAAGGCAAGCCCCCCCTTCATCTATTTTTGATTTTATATTCATATTTGGTCCATGAGGACTTTATCCAGTATTTTTTTATTTCTTCCTCATGCCAGCCTGAGCACTTGAAGGACTAAGGATTGGATTGTTATTTCCTTTTTCTCCACCAGAGTGCAGCAGCACACCTAAGATCCTTGTGCATACACCAGACCTACGGCACCGTTCATCCACATCGCTGCCTGTCCCCTCAGGAGGCAGCTGGCGTCGCAGACGTGTCACGTCATTCCCTCAGAGGAACTGAGAAGACGTGTGTGGTCTTCTCCCTATCCCAGCTGCGTCCCAGCCGCGCTACAGTCCTAGCCAGCGCGGTCTGCGCCTGAGGATATCTTCATCTTCCTCCTTTCTATTGATTGCTGACAGCCAGGTAACAGAAGCCTTGAGCTGCGTTGCAGCCCTGGCCAGCGCTGTCTGCACCTGAGGACCCCTCCACCTTCCTCTTTACCATCGATGGCTGACAGCTAGGGATTAGAAGTCCTAAGGTACCGTGTATTTTCCTTCATCTCAGGAGCTGCTCTCCGAGTCCTGAAACCTTAAACTATTGTGCTCTCTGGTCTTTGGATGATACCATCGCTGACTGTGCTTTATTTATTTGCATTCATTACATGGACTATCTTTATTATCATACGTTTTATGTTTGGATTGGACTCATCCCATACCATTGCTATCAATAAATGGACTTAATTTCACACTTTTTGGTATTTAGTTTATATATGTTTGAGAGCCATGAGCACTGATTTTAGTGTTTTTCTATTTACATTTGAGACAGTAAATGTCTAAGGCCGCGTACACACGGTTGAACATGTCCGCTGAAACTGGTCCACGGACCAGTTTCCGCGGACATGTCCGACCGTGTGTACGGCCTAGTGGACAGGTTTCCAGCAGGCAAAAGTTTCTTAGCAAGCTAAGAAACTTGTCCACTGGAAACATGTCCGTCGGGCATGTCCGATGGTTAGTACACCTAATCGGACATGTCCGCTCGTTATAACGTGTAACCAGCGCCCTGAAATCCCGCGCATGCGTCGAATTGATTCGATGCATGCGTGGAAGCATTGCACTTCCGTGTTTGAGAACGCCGATGTCTTCTATGTCACCGCGTTCTCTGTCCGCGGGGATTTTGGTCCGATAGTGTGTACACACATCAGACCAAAAGCTCCCAGGAGACATGTCCGATGAAAACGGTCCGCGGACCATTTTCATCGGACATGTCTCCTCGTGTGTACGGGGCCTAAGCGCCCCCCAAACGCACACACTGGCCCTCAAACACCATAGTTGAATTTAAGGGTCTTAATATGGATTTCATCTTATTAAAGAAGCCTGTCATTTGGCAATATCTCCATCCTGATTTAGGTATATTCCCTACAGCTGCAACCAGCTCCAGGTAGGTTATTAGGATCCCTCACTGGGCAAATTTACCACACGTGGCATCTCCATCCCACCCCCATGTCCCCAGAAATTCCCCTCCCTCCCCCAGAGGGAACCATGGGAATCCCTCCAGCAGGGCAAATTTATTCAATTTGTCCCATGTTAACAAAGTATTCCATGTCAGGAGAGATGCCCATTTCGAAAGTCCTCTTGATGTACTCACGATCCAAGGGGCCCCCGCTAGATTCCTCCCCGCTATTGTTTTTTCTTGTGGAACCCACATTTTATTGGAGGAGTCATGGCACCAGTTCAAAATTCGAACTAGCGACATTGCCTTGTAATACAATGATATATCTGGCAATCCCATTTCTCCCTCTGCCTTGCTTCTACGTAGGTTATCATAGGCCAACCTTGGTCGTTTGTCATTCCACAGAAATGCTACAAAAGCTTTCCGTATTAGTTTAAAAAAAGGTAGATTAATCGGGACCGTATGTAATATATAAATAATTCTGGGTAATATGCACATTTTAATTGCACTCACTCTTCCAAACCATGTTAGATATTGTGCTGTCCATTTCTTCAAGTCCCCCTTTATCCCTGCCATTAAGGAGGTATAATTAAGCTCATATAACATTTTTTGATCTGAGGTAATGTGTACCCTCAAGTAGAACAAGAAATCCTTCTTCCATACAAAAGGGTTATGCCACCCTCAGTGTCCTCACCATCTCTTGAGGGACATGGCTGGGTAAAAGCATTGAATTTTTGAGAGCCTTTAGGGATATCTGTGGTGTCGAGAGGTAAAACAAAAAATCATCAGCGTAAGCCGATACTTCCACAGCCCCAATACATATCCCTGATATCTCCCCATTATTTCTAATCTTACAAAGAAACGGCTCCAGTATTATGGCAAATATTAATGGTGAAAGTGGGCACCCCTGCCTCGTTCCGTATATTAAGATATTCCGATAGTGTACCATTTACTTTGACCCTTGCTCTTGGATCTGCATATAGAGCCATTACCCATCCCATCATACGGTCACCTAGGCCCACCCTTCTCAATACTTCACTCATGAAGCCCCAATTCACTCCATCGAAAGCCTTTTTGGCATCCATTGATTGCAATGAAGATTCCCTCCCTTTGGAAGTACATTAATGTACGCCAACAAAGCTTGCAGCGTATTAGCAGCATTAAATTGTATTAAAATAATTGCATAGCAGTCTTATCAACTCAGAAGATTTTTTTTTTATTTGTCAGACCGTCTGGGCCAGGAATTTTACCTGTTGACAGGGCTACTATTACTCTGTTCAACTCTTCTACCTACAGTAATTGGATGTTCCATTTCTGCAGTAATTGTCTCCAGTAGGGTGGGCATTGATGATTCCCCAATATCATTCTATCTTTGGTCCTCCCTTTCTTCTAATTGTGAAGACTTGGGTGCCTGAATATTATATAAAGCTTCAAAAAATCTGTGAAATTCTGTTGCTTTGGCCTGGGTGTCCACTATCTTTTATTAATAGATTATAAACATGTCTGTATTCTTGTTGCTTTTTAAGTTGCTTCGCCAGCAACCACCCACATCTATTCCCTTGTGCATAAAACCTGTGAGCAAAGTATCTATATTTATTTAAAAGTTTTTGATCTAAACATTGTGCGAGTTCTGCTCGTAGATTCCCTTGTTGTTGAATGTCTAAGGGGTCAAGATTTTTTTTGTGTTTAGTCTCCAACACATTCATTTTCTCTAATAGCTCTGTCACCTCCTTCCTTCTTTATATGGGAACCATAAGCTGTCAATTCTCCTCTTATGACCGTTTCATGGGCCTCCCACACTGCCTGGTCTGACACCTCACCTGGTATATTCCTCTCAAAATATTCCCTTATTTTAACCAACAGTTCCTCGGCTATCTTTTTGCTATCTAATATTGGATTTGTTCAATTGCCAAGCCGGTTTCTATATAGCCTGCCTGAATCAGAGATCGTGTCTGAGTTATGGGGGCGTGGTCTGAAATAGTTGTGGACTCGATGGCACAGTTTCGGACCTTTTCTAAACAAAATTGATCCTTCATAAATACATCGATACGCCAGTACATGTTATGTGTTTTAGAATAATAACTGTAGCCCTTAATTCCATTGAACATTACCCGCCAGCTATCAACCAAGTGTTGGGTGCGCAAAAGTTGTTTTAAATGCTTTAAAGCTCTATAGGATAGAGATGTTTTCCCTGTTGTTGTATCCAAGCTTGGGTCTAACACAATATAGAAATCTCCACCCAAGATCAAACAACCTTCCCTAAATTTCTCCAACATCTTCAAATTAGTTGTCCCTACATTTGGAGCGTAAATTGCAGCAAACGCTGGGTATATATTGTACCTTTAACAAATAGGAAACAACCTTCTCTGTCTGCTTGTACAGACGTCAATACCCATGGACAGGTTTTCTTAAAAGCAATTGTTACCCCCCTTGCTCTTGCAATAGGCGATGTTGCATGGTACCAATGGTTGAACATGTGTCCAGGCATATTAGGTATAGACCCCTGCCTGAAATGCGTTTCTTGTGAAAAAAAAAAACTATATCTGCAGCATAATGGCGCAGTTCATGCCAGAGGTGGCACATTTTTATGCTGTGAACACAGTCCCCTCACATTATATGATACAATTTTTAGTGGTGTGGCCATCTCTCAAAATACCAGCCATATTCTTGTACTCTTTGCCTTTGACCATATAAAAAAAAAAAAAAAGAAGAAGGGGGAAAACCTTATAACACGCCCTCCCTAAAAGATACTCCAAATGTACCCACCCCCCTCCGGGCATCACAACTAACTGGTAGAGGTGTCAGCGTACACACCCTGTACCCGGTCCTCTCCACCCCCTCACTAAGTTTAACCAATCCTATTATAATAATAGGAACTGTCCTACTTGAAAACAAGATATTCCCACTCTAGCTCCCTCCTCCTCGAGCACTAGTCTCTTATATTCTCCCAGTAGCTGGGTCTTCTGGCTATATCGTTTTAAGGACCCTTTTTAAAACCGAGGTGCCCGCTATGGCCTCTTATTGCCCCCCCCTCCTTGTACTATAATGTAAAATAATGGCATAAATACAGATCCCCCCCCCCCCATAGCAACAGATAAATATATGCATGTGGAAGAAATTAACATATACACCATGAACAGTGGTCCAATATCACCCCTTGTATCTCTGTTCCCCTAAGTTTCCATCCCATACCCATCCCCCCCAGACAGGGAACACACTTTAACAAGAAAAAAATAAAAAATTAAAAAGGGCAAGATCTCATCCACATATACGTTAGATTAATGTAGCGTATAACAAACCGCAACCCCCATCTTCCTTTAAGTCTATTCATAGTGGTCATAAATTTAATTCATCCCCCCCCAAAATTTAAAATAATAAAAATTGCAAAGTGGAAGATCTCGTCCACATACACATGTTAAACATATATAGCATACAACAAACCACAGCCCCCCCATCTCCCTTTAAATATATATTCATAGGGATTATAAAATTCACCCCTTACCTACTCCCCACCCCCCCCCCCCAAAAAAAATCTCATCACCATATAGGATTTTTACCCAACGTAAAAAAAAAGGGCTTTAATTAAGAGCTTCAGGCCTCTGTCATATGTCCTCCAGTCTATAAAGTATACTATAGGAAGATCCAATGTTTCAACAAAAAAAACTGCAAATCGTCTTTAGTACGTAAAGTTGCTCTTCTGCCATTCCTAGAGGCCGTCAGGCTAAATGGAAACCCCCAACGATAATTAACCTCCTTTGCACGCATGGCCTCCAACAGGGGCCGAACTGCTTGGCGTTGGTACAGGGTCCTGCGTGTTAAATCTTGGTACAGTGATAGATTTGTACCGTCAAGGGATATTTCAGGATTACTGCAGCCATTTTTATAATGGTTTCCTTTACTGCATATTTGTGTACTCTACATATATCATCCCTGGGTTTCTCCATATTTTGGGTAGTGTACGTGGAAACTCCATGCACCCGGCCTATCTCAATACACTCAGGTGCAGAGGCCCCCATAATCTGACCAAATACTTTTTGGACTACTGAGGCTAGTTCGAGTGTTTGAATTGTTTCAGATAACCCTTTTATACAAATGTTCTGCCTTCTGTCTCTATTCTCATAGTCATCCAATTGGTCCTATGAATTTAGGGCATCCTCATGATCTTTAATAGTCTTGCACCTCTGCCAACACCTGTACCATTGCCTCTTCACTCTCTTCTACACTTTCCACCCTATGCCCCAGTGCCCGTGCATCTTCTCTTAAGTCCTCTACCGCTTGTTGGCAAGCCTGCTCAATCACACTTATTAGCTGCTGAATGTCTGCCCTTGTAGGGAGGGCCTTTAAGAGTTCCCTGATGTCCATCTCTGCGTCCCCCACTGCCTCCCCTGACACCGGGGTCCGCCTCTTCCCCCCTACCAATGAGGGGCTTGTAGCCTGGGGATTCAGGTTCTCTCCTTGTGTTCCAAGGCTATAGCTGGAGCCAGCCATTGCTTGGTTCCCCTCCCTCACTGTCAGTTCCTCCTCCAAGAGTGGGGCACCCCCCTCCACAACTACCAGGTCCCCCTCTGGAGTTAGAACATCCAGTGCCACTCATGAAGACCACGTTCCAATATCAGGGTATCTAATGTTTGCACATCTGTCTCCATTTCCATGCCACTATTGGTCAATTTCCACCCTTTCCACCTTGGAACCGCCCTCTTCAGGCATCAAACAGCCTTGCCCCCGCTCTGCAATGTCTTTTTCCACATTCAAGGTGTATTGTTCTACGTTGGGAATGTCCCGTTCAGGGAGCTTCCTCCCCCGTCCTATTGCCGGCTATCCCCTACCCGCTGCTTGGACACCACGACTTGATGTCAGGGACACCCGGTTCGTTAGTTTTTCCACTATCTCCATTGCCATCCATGGCCCCTTCTCTCTTCCTGTCTTCCTATATGGTGTCCGTGCTCTGCAAATGGGGAGAGGTAGGGTCTTATCCCTCCTGTCTCATACCGGCTTCCCTTAGCTGGCTGCTGTGCAGCTTGATGGTGTGTGTTCATCGCCAAGTGCAAGTCTTAGGCCAAAAAAAAAAAAAAAGACACTTCAGCTGTCCTTCATTTGCAGCTTCTTTAAAAGCGATTTCATGAACAGTTCTTATATTATTTTCCTAAGAAATTCCAGCGTAGTTTCAATGCCATTTCATAGTTAGTTTATTCTTGAATAGTGCTTTAAATTTATTAGCCCTGGAAGCCAATATGATTTCTCCTTAAACTTCTAGGGGGGGGGGGGGGGGGGCAGAACAGTCTCTGCATGTCAAAGCAAGGCAGGACCAGAATGTATACAGATAGAGCTCATCAGGGGTAGAAGGTTATTTGTTTGGGGGGGGGGGGATTTCTGCAGATAGATGGCCAATAGCGAAGCAGTAACACAATCAAACAAGTTAGCATTAGCAGGTCAATTTAGCCAGGCTGGTAGGCAGATTTTCAGCTTCTGTATGTAATACAGCAATGAATAGAGAGGCAAGCAGTCCACGGATACAGCATTAGAAGTCAAAGCCGCACAGGACATATATTTTAAATTTCAACAGCAGTCCTCCTTATCCTACTTCAGCAGACCAGCTTCCTAAATGGCATAGCACTTTTCCTTCTAGCAAATAGGTAAAAAAAAAATTCTAACCGAAATTCAGTCCTGCAGTTTAGCCATTCTGAAAGCTTTATGCATCTCCATGAACCTCCATACACCTCTCTCTGTAAGCCACAGTCCTTGGGGGGGTCTCCAAACAACAGATAGCCGCCCCCCCCCCCGGCACTGTCCCAGGTCACCGTCCAGCTACGGTTCCAGCCACAGCTCTGACCGCCCTCCTGGCTCCAAGCTCAGCTTGCTGGTGTTCTCAACCTCGGCTTCTCACACTACAGGCGTGCAGCCACAGTAGCCGCAGCAGCTTCGAATCCCCCCTCTTCAACACAGCGATGCCGCCCAGGAGATGGTCCATCGCAGGTCGCTCCACCCGGGACAGGGGGGAGGAAAGTGGCCAGCCAGCTGAGATCCAAAAGTCGGGTAAGTTACTGACAGATAATCGCCGTTGCAACAGCCGTGGAGGGGATGCAGGTAGGCTTTAGCCCAGGAGCTCAGCCACGCTTAGCATGCTCAGGAGGAACGCTCGGGAGCTCACATCGTTACAACATCACGCTATTACGCCCAACAGCCATCTTCCGCCTCAAAAAAACATCCAACTTGAAGGAGCTACAGGAGTTTTGCAAGGAGGAATGGGCAAGGATAGCCGCAAAAAAGGTGCCTCTACAAGGGGGTGAATTGTTATGCACATTGACTTTTTCTGTTATTTTGTCCTATTTGTTGTTTGCAAGGCAGTATGTGTGTATATATATATTCTTTGTGTCACACTGTATTTGCACAAGGGTCTTACAAGCGCATTTTGGGAAAAAAAATACACTTTGACTTAAAAATAAGGCAACAGTAAAGTTAGCCCAATCTTTTTTTTTATTGTGAAAGATAATGTTATGCCAAGTAAATTGATACCCAACCTGTCATGCATCAAAATTGTGCCCGCTTGTGGAATGGCGACAAACAGCTAGCTTCTGCCATAACAACAGTAATCCTTTTCAAACAGCCGATGTACAGTACAACTGCGGCAGGCATACTTAAAGCGGAGTTCTGGCCACAATTTCACTTTTTATATATAAATACTCCTGTAATACACAAGCTTAATGTATTCTAGTAAAGTTAGTCTGTAAACTAAGGTCCGTTTTGTTAGGTTGTTACAGCATTTAGACACTTTATAAAATAGAAATTGACTGCAGCCATCTTAAGTGTAGGCATCATGAAGCCAGACTGTATGACTTCCTGGATTTCAGCCTTGCAGATCCCGCACATGCTCAGTGCTGCGCAAGCAGTGTCAGATCAGGTTTCAGCACCTGTGCTGTCCAAGTCACATGATTCTTTGAGACTGGGGAGTGCACAGACTCCTGGAAAGTTACACCCACTACATTCCCAGGAGTCTGTGCGGTGTAGGTTAGGAAGCTTAAGCACCTAGGTGCAGGAAGTGGGAAGATGAACTATTCTGCCTAGCAACAACACTTTGAAGGCATCTAAAAAAAAAAAAAAAAAATTCGTAAAGGACTAATGACATTTTTTTTAAACTACTCATGTAATGTTATATTTATGGGTGGAACTCCACTTTAAGTAGTAAGATAAAAAAAAACCTGTGTGCAGCAGCTGCCCCAGCACACCCTAATACTTAACTGAGCCCCATCTCTCTCCAGCGATGTCCACAAGGTGCCTTGGCCATCCAGGACTCTCTTCCCGATTGGCTGAGACCAAGCAGCGGTATCATTGGCTCCCGCTGCTGTCAGTCAGTTAGCCAATCAAGAAAAAAAGAGAGCAGGACCGAACTGGGGCTCTGTGTCTGAATAGACACAGGGAGCTGTGAATCAGCTCAGGTGCCTCCATAGCAAGCTGCTTGTTGTGGATGCACTCAACAAGGGAGAGGCCAAGAGCGCTGAAGAGGAGGAGCAGGGCTGCTCTGTGCAAAACCACTGCACAGAGCAGGTAATTTAGCATGTTGGAATGTAACTATAAAATAATTGCACAATGGTACAGGACTCCAGATAAGTTACATAGATACTACCCAAACATAAAAAACGAATGCTGGAGATGTAAGATAGGAAATGGTACGATGGTGCATATTTTTTGGACATGCTCTAGAATTAGGGGGTTTTGGGGAGGGGTCCGGAAGATTACACAAAAATTTAGTAAAAGGACTATACCAGATGACCCAGCTTTCTTCCTGCGGCATCTGTCAGACATTGCCTGGGGAATAAAAGGGAACCCATTACTGTATCACCTGTTGAATGCTGCTAAAGCATGCATACCGCTTAAATGGAAACAAATACAACCCCCTACTTTGAGCATGTGGATTAGAAAGGTGGAAGAAGTGAATAGAATGGAGGATCTGATATGGACAAGTAGGAAACAAGGAGAGGTATATAGGAAAATTTGGACACCATGCAATGATTGGATTCAGTCTGAGGGAGAAGGAGGGCTGAAGTAGGGTGTTTGGGGAGGCGGGAAGAGAGGGAGAGATACAATCCCCCCCCTTTTTTTTTCTTTTCTCTTTTTTTTTTTTTTTTTGTGGTTAATTATGATTGGTTTTTGAATTAGATAGGGGTGGGGAGGGGAAACTTGTGAATGTATATCTTGCTAAGGAACGAGAAGGAATTATAAGCATTATGGGGGGAGAAGGCACTGGGAGTGGGCTAAAATAAAAAAATAAAAAAAGGGGGAGGGCATGGGATAGCGTCCACCCATGCCCAAATATTAGGGAATTTGAAGTTTTTGTCTATCAAATGCTACCCCCTACAGGGCTCTCCCCCCCTCTGCTATGGATTAATATTGAGAGTTAATTGGCCATGCCTTCGACTCGGAAGAGTGGGAGGATGGGAATTAAAAAAAGGGGAGAGGGAAAGACCCCAATGGTAGGAATGTTACTGTTTGGTTCCTTTTTGTTTTTGTTTTTTTTCTCTTCTTCCCTTTCTCTCTCTTTTCTTCCTCTCCTCGGAGAGGAACGAATAGAGATTGTACTGTGATAAGTTCTTGTGAATGTATTTGGATTTATTTACTTATATTTGTTAAAGACGATTGCTATTTTCCATGTTTTGTATAAATGAAGAGGAAAATTTATTTTGAAAATAAAGAAACTGAAAAAAAAAAAAAAAAATTTAGCATGTTTGTTAAGTCTAGATTTTTTTTCTCTAAAACTAACAATCACTTTAAGACCCTGGCAGACGTAAGAAGTATTTGGAAAGTAGCCTCTTGTGTATATATATATATATATATAAAAAAAAAAAAAATTAACCCGTCTATGTGTACCACCTTGAAGGCTTGGCAACTGGGACTCCATTTTGAAACCATTCCCCCAAATTCAGCTTCCCCTCATACTCCCATGTGGCTTTATCCCTCTCTCCCCCACTTGTATACTCTTCCAGACCTACATGTCTTGGTCAGATACAAAATTAAAAACACATTGTTGAGAACTGTAAATTGCAGTCTCTCACTTATCTTAGAGATCAAATTAACCCTCTCCAGTACACATTTAGATACTAACTAACTGACCTTGCCTTTACTGCTCAATTTTCTAGTCACCATTTGGAATGCAAATATTTAGAATTAGAGTCGATCATATGTGCACCTGGGATAGAGGAGCTCACCTCGGAACTCTATAGTTACCTTGCCACAGCAGCTCTACCCGAACTGTCCCTAAGTAGGACAAGGACGATTGGTCCGAGTTATGGGATTTTAATTTCAAGTATCTGGTGTCCGTCAGGGCCAAATTATTACAATTAAAAATTTCTCGCAGAGCATATTTTAGCCCATAGTCTCACATTTAACGGGTGACTTTATACATGTCTTTTGGTCTTGCACAGCAATTGACATACTGGCAGGGGGTCCTACAGTATAAGACATTGTTTCAGTGGTGCATATACAGTATTTGTCCCCATGTCACCAAGGACCTGCCTGCTCAGTCTCGTTTAAAAACTAGCCCCAAACTGGCAACAAGGATCCTTTTAACCTTCTGTTTTATGCCCGGAAAGCCATCAGCCTTCAATGGAAAGAGTCCTCTCCCCCATCAGTTAAATTCTGGATGAAGCTGGTTAACTCAGTTCTACCACTATACCATGACGCATATTGTAACAGAGGGTGTCCAACTAAGATTGATAAAGTTTGGTTTTCTTGGGTGGATAACCCCTCAACTGCTACTTCTCTAGGTTACTAAAATCATATTTCCACACCCTGGGTGTTATAGTTTGACGGGGAATAGCCCTATATGTACCAGCCAATTGTACTTGCACCTACTTTGCGATTATAATTGCTCATTTAGCTTTAGTACTAACCGTACCTTTATTTCTGTACTTTTCTAGTTACTACTGGTTATGTCGAAGGCAGTAGCCCCTGCATGGGCACCAGCTCTGTTTGTTTTATTTACTATGTGAATAAACAAATAAAAAACAGATAAAAAAAAAAAATCAAATCTAAAAATCTGCTGCCTTAGTTTTTATGATGGCAACTTGCATATACTCCAGAATGTTATGAAGAGTAATCAGATGAATTGCAATAAATTGCAAAAGTCCCTCTTTGCCATGAAAATTAACTTAAATCGCCCAAAAAAAACATATTTCCAGTGAATTTCTGCCCTGCTGCAAAACAGGTGTCGGCGTTGACGAGGACAAGCCTGGAAATTGCTCTGTAATGCTGATTGCTTTAGAGTAACAGACCGGAAGCTTTAAGGAGGGTGGCGCTTAAAATCATTGTTCTTCCTCCATTAATCATTGTTACCTGCAAAGAAATGCGTGAAGTCATCATTGCTTTACACAAAAAGAAATTCACAGCCAAGGATAGATAGTTGCTACCAAGGTTGCACCTAAATCAACCATTTAACGAATCAGCAAGAGCCAGGACCGTCTGCTACAGTTGATTCAGCTGCGGGATTGGGGCACCATCATTGCAGCGCTTGCTCAGGAATGGCAGCAGGCAGATGAGAGTGCATCTGCACACACAGTAAGGTGAAGACTTTTGGAGGATGGCCTGGTATCAAGAAAAGCAGCAAAGAAGCCACTTCTCTTCAGAAAAAAATAAAAATAAATCAGGGACAGACTGATATTCTGCACAGGGATTGGACAGCTGAGGACTGGGGTAAAGTCATTTTCTCTGATGAATCCCCTTTCCGATTGAGACCATTCATGTGGGATTGCTTCTCAGCCAAGGGAGTGGGCTCACTCACAATTTTGCCTAACGCAGCCATGAATAAAGAATGGTACAAAACATCCTCAGAGAGCAACTTCTCTCCCAATCATCCAAGAATAGTTTAGTGACGAACAATGCCTTTTCCAGCACAATGGTTATCACTTTTGCTTTATGGCAAGGTGCTTCAAGTGGCTTGGGGAACAAAACATCAACATTTTGGATCCATGGCCAGGAAACTCTCCAGATCTTAATTCCATTGAGAACTTGTGGTCAATCCTCAAGGAGGTGGGTGAAAAACAAAAAAAACACAAATTCTGACAAACTCCAAGCATTGATTATGCAAGAATGGCTGCCATCAGTCAGGATGTGGCCCAGAAGTTGATTGACAGCATGCCAGGGCCAAATGTAGGGGGGGGTGAAAAAGAAGGGCCAACACTGCAAATATTAACTCTTTGCATAAACTTAATGTCATTGTCAAAAGCCTTTGACACTTCTGAAATGCTTGCAATTTTACTACAGTATACCATCATAGTAACATCTGACAAAAAGATCTAAAAACACTGAAGTAGCAGACTTTGTGAAAATGTATATTTGTGTCAGCCTCAAAAACTTTGGCCAGGGCTGTACAACTCAGTGTTGCAGAACAGACAAAGTGCATCCGATAAAGCAGTGGGACTTGCATATAAGCAAAATAAAAAATAAAAAAAATATGGGGGAGGGGGGAATAAGGCACAGAGAAAAGAGGGGAAGAGAGGAGAAAGAGTCAAAATAAAGTATCATAATAGATCAAATGTCACTAGAAAAGCATCTCCCATGGGACTTTGTTGCAGCAATAGAAATCACACAATTTAAAATGTGCCGTTACAGGAAAGGGAGACGCCCGCCCTTTCAGGGCATAGGCCTGAATCGCAACCTGTCTGATCCACCTTGACCAACCACCGAAACAAAGTTAGTCCGACCTCCGAAACGGAGCAGTAGCAGACAGGTACACTCGCAGAGCACAGACAGCGTCCAGGGAATGCAACGCAGCCTCTTTGGGATGCGACGGACGAGGACACAAAGACGGGAGTACAATGTCCTCATTGAGGTGAAAAGGCGAAACGACCTTAGGAAGAAACGAAGGCTGCGGCTGCAGCACCGCCTTATCCTTGTGGAGGATCAAATAGGGAGCCTTGCATGACAAGGCTAACAGCTCAGAAACCCAGAGGGAATCTCTCTAATGTTCTCAAACGGCAGATTATAAAGTACCGAGAGGACCAGATTCAAGTCCCACTGGGGAAGTGGAGGACGCACCGGAGGGGCCACATGTCAAACCCCCCTGCACAAACGTACTCACTAGAGAGTGAGCCGCCAAGGGTCGTTGAAAGAAAAAAACAACCAAGGCGGAAATCTGCCCCTTAAATTGTACTTCAGGCAAGTTTTTGGTCCACCCCCACGCTGTAGAAACAGTAGGACCCTGGAAACTGAATATGCACGAGGACGCCACTTCATCTCCTCACACAGAGATGTAGGCCTTCCACGTGCGATGGTAAATCTTCCGAGAGGACGACTTCCATGCCCTCAGCATGGTAGATATCACCAAGTCCGACAGGCCATGGTCCCTTCGTACCTGGCTTTCAACAGCTACGCTGTTAAAGCCAGCCACTACAAAGCAGGATGGAGTATGGGACCTTGCGACAGAAGGTCCTCTCGCATCGGCAGACGCCAAGGAACATCTTCTACTAGACGCACTAAGTCGGCGTACCAGGGCCGCCGAGGCCAATCTGGAGCAATGAGGATCATCAGAATCCCTTCGGCCTCCACTCTGCGAAGCAGCTTTAGAAACGGAAAAGCATAAATTAGCCGATACCGACCCCACGTGCCACCAATGCATCTGTCGCGTCTGCCCATTGGTCTTTTGACCTGGCCACAAATCTCACTACCTCCCGATTGAGTCGCGAGGCCATGAGGTCCACGTCTGGTGTGCCACATCTCAGGCACAGGAGTTGAAACACCTCCGGGTGTAGGGACCATTCTCCTTGATCTAGAGTCTGGCGACTTAGGTAGTCCAAGAGAACAAAAAGCGGCGCCCTCTAAGCGTAGTATAGGATTTATTGAAACAACAAAATAGACATCAATTCTTAGGAGGATGCTACTCACAAGACTGCAGGGGGTACAGGCATATCAAGATAGGATATCATCCGTGGCTGGCTTCCGGGGTGCATGGACTCCGCGCTGGTGTTAAAGTCACTGGATCAACACATGCTCTGAACTCACTTAGCAGGGAGACACGGTAGGCGATCCATGAGCTGGTACAGTCTTCGGCGTCTGTGGGGATCCCTGGATGGTCATCCAGCGCTGATGGAACAGGGAGATGCAGAAACGCCGTGTGACAGCGTGATGGAACGCAGCCGTGGAGCGCAAGCGGCGGAGCGTCACTTCCGGGTTAGGTCACGGGGCGGTGCACGCGTTCGAGGCATGCGTGCCTCTTCATCAGGCTCTATGGGGGCCATGTTGGATGAGGGACAGAAGTACAGCTCGAATGAAGCCGATTGGTTGGCACACAATTACACAATAGGTCAAGTCAATAGAGAATCAAGACGTAAACATTGGGCATATGAAATAAAAGCATATCTTTGCGGATCAAAATAAAAAATACATTCACAAAAAACTGACTAATACTAAGAAAATTAGATGGGACTTAAAAGGAATTAACACACTTGTGCAAATGGGAGTAGTGGTACTAAAGGGGAGGTTCACCCTAAAAACGACTTTCTAGTATTACATTGGCCCCCCACATTACAATACAATTATGCCTATTATGTTTTTTTGTATGCTGTACATACCTTGGTACAGCTAATTCACCCGTGGCTTCCGGGTTTGCGAGTCCCGCGGGAGTGGGCGTTCCCAACATGCTGGTGATTGACGTGATGACCAAAAACGAGCTCCCCCCGTCGCGTAAGCTGTGTCACGATTGCCGAAAGGAGCCGAACGGCGGTGCGCAGTATAGCGCCGACTCGCCTTTCGGCTTCTTTCGCCAATCGTGACGCAGCTTACGCGACGGGGGGAGCTCGTTTTTTGTCATCACGTCAATCACCAGCATGTTAGGAACGCCCACTCCCGCGGGACTCGCAACCCGGAAGCCACGAGTGAATTAGCTGTACCAAGGTATGTACAGCATACAAAAAAACATAATAGGCATAATTGTATTGTAATGTGGGGGGCCAATGTAATACTAGAAAGTCGTTTTTAGGGTGAACCTCCCCTTTAATTTAATGGTATACAATTCATACCTATGGGAACCTATATCTGTATCTAAATGGTTTCAAATCAATTTTAGAATAAATTTTAGAAGACAAACAAAGTAGGTACGCACTAATGGATGTGGGAAAGAGGTTATTTTAAAAAACCATCTACGCATACATTATCTGTACTGTATGTGCAAGATGCTAACAGCTTGGTTAGGGGAAGGGTGTATATGAAAATAACATACATGAGTTGTATTTATAAATATACATATATGCACATATAAATGCGCGCGCATGCGTATATACACGCACATATACGCACATACCTATACATGATGGAACTCACATGGGGACATACATGTGGGTAAAGGGAAAGGGTTTTTATGAAATACATGCAAAACACGGATGTGGATATATGGGAACTAGCTCGATATATAAAAAAGAGACAAATCAATTAAAAGTGGAATTGGAATAGGACATTAAGATAAAATATTATATTAACATTAGAGTAAAATGTTAATCTCCAGACCCTCATTCAACCCTCGGGGGGACAAACAGTCTAATGTAAAGATACAATAGTTTTCCCTTTCACATAATTTTTTATATATTTCGGCCTGAGGGAGAAGTCTGGAGATAGCCTCTATGACCCAAACCCGAAGTTCCGAAGAAGATTGTTGATGGAACTCTTTGAAGTGTCTGGCGACCCTATACTTATCTAGACCTTTCTCCACAAAGTTACGGTGTTCGCCAAACCTCTTCCGTAGTGTCCGAATAGTACGGCCCACATAGAAGAGGCCGCAGGGGCAGGTAAGACAATACACCACATATTCAGAAGAACATGTAAAGAAGCCAGTTTTTTACCGCCCGTAATGTATACGGCCGAAAGAGCGGGCACGCTCCGTTCCGCCCACCTCCAACACTGCAGCCGAGCTTCTTGTCCCTCCCTGATGGTTGACATATGCCACCGCTATGGCGTTGTCCGACTGGATGCCCTTGTAGCCTCTGAGACCACGCAGAGAAGCCCATCCTGATCGGCCAAAGTTCCAGAACATTGATCGGCAGGCAGGATTCTTCCTGAGTCCAGTGACCCTGGGCTGACTGAACTCCCCAGACTCCCCCCTAACCGGTAAGGCTGGCGTCTGTGGTGATCACCGTCCAGTGAAAAGCAAGAAACGACTTCCCGGACTGAAGAGTCAGGGATGTCAGCCACCAAACCAGGGAGGCCCTGACCCGGTGGCTCACCCAGATTAGACAATCCAGGGACGATGGGCATTTGTCCCATCTTGACAAAATTTCCCTCTGCAACACTCGAGTGTAAGGGACCGCCTCAAAAGGAGGCTACCATGAGACCCAGGACTCGCATGCAAAAGCGTATCGACGAACAAAAAAAAAGCCCCGTCCCGCCGAGCTCACGTACAGAAGCAAACGCATATGTGAGTAGTGTCGCATATTAAAACAGTGTTCAAACCACACATGTGAGGTATCACCATGATCGTTAGAGCAAGAGCAATAATTCTAGCCCTATACCCCCTCTAACTCAAAACATGCAACCTGTAGAATTTTTTTAAACGTCGCCAATGGAGATTAAGAGTAAAACTTTGTTTCGCCATTCCACGAGCGGGCGCAATTTTAAAGCATGTTTCACAATATAAAAAAAATTGGGCTAACTTTAAAGTTTTATAAAAAAAAAAAAAAAAAAAAAGGAGCGCTTAGGCAGGCCAAATTGGTGACATCCCCTCTCTCCCTTTCTTTTTTCCCCCTCTTATTTTTCCTCTTTATCTCTGGAGACCCCTAGCGTCTCCCACTGTTATGGTATTTAGAAGCCAAGATTACTGCTCAGATTAGCCACATCATGCAGTTGGTCCGTAAGGACGATGATCAACTCGAATTCCGCCACGTTGGCGACACCAGTTTTGATAAGCATGCTGGCATAGTGGCAAACGCCAAGCAGAGAAAATGCATACTCCTTCCTTTATTGTTAATGTCGTTTTTCTTTATTTTGTCTTCACATGATCAGAGCATTGAATGACTGTAAGCTGTGTACACTTGAATCTCTGACCAATAAAAATTGTTATTGATAAAAACCTTCTGTGTGTAGCAGCCTCCCCAGCTCCTCACTAATTACCTACCTGAGCCCCTTCTCTCTCCAGCAATGTCCACGATCATCTCAGCCATCCAGGACACTGATCCTGATTGGCTAAGACAGAGCAGTGGCGCCATTGGCTCCCGCAGCTGTCAAAGTCAGCCAGCCAGCCAATCAGGGGGAGATGGGTGGGGCCAAGTCAGGGCTCCATGTCTAAATGAATACACGGAGCTCTGACTCAGCTTGGGTGCCCCCTGTAGCAAGCTGCTGACTGAAAGGCACTCAAAGAAGGGAGGGGGTATGAGCAGCAAAGAGGGACCCAAGAAGGAGGATCCGGGCTGCTCTGTGCAAAACCAAAAACACACAGAGGTGGCAAGTATAACATGTTTTTTTTTATTTATTTTTTTTTACAAAGAGCCTTTACAATTACTTTAAATAAATAATAAAAAAAAATGATTTCCACCCTGGATAAAATAGAGAATCGCAAAGTTTGTTCTTCACAAAAAGCCAAAGTCTCCCACTTATATACGGTAAGAATGTAACAGAACATATTAATCGTGTAAATCTAGTCAAAGATAAGCTTACCTTTTAAACCCTGCCATAGTGGTCACCATCCTGTCTAACTCTTCCACCTGCAAAACAAAAACATGCAAATAAAATTCCTTCCTCATCTCCGTTCAGATACATCTTTGATCAACAATCTACAGTGTTATTTCTAGAACTATTAAAATGTCTTTAAACCCATAAAATAAAAATCTGATTACATTAAATATTGCGTTGCCAACAGTCACGGATTGCCAGGTCTGTCCCTCTCCTGGGCAGAATTCCAAAAATCTGGCTGTGTCACGGACATCGGGAGGTTGGCACCGGCACCGACACAGAGCAGGGGTGGACAGTGTATTGTTTTTATACTCCCATCTTCCGCTTTGTGCCTAGTTTTTGCACTGTACTGGCAGGAGTAGGTACTGCCCCTTGTCTCATAGCTGTGGGCACACTGTGCCCGGGCAGTGGGTGCTGCAGGGCTAAGATGCCCTTCGATAAACAGGAGCGTTTCTGCCATCTCCCCACTTCTACTCTGCATGACATCAGATCAGAGGTATGTGAGCACCACACCTAAGGGCTGGAGGGGGAAACACAACTTCATCTGTACTGGGGGGTGGGGGGGGTGAAGGGGGAGGGGGCATAAGTCTATTACTGAGAGATCTGTACTGGGGGGTGAAGGGGTTTCTACTACTGAGGGGTCTGTATTGGTGGGTGAAGGTGGGGGGAGCTTCTACTACTGAGGGGTCTGTACTAAAGGGTAAGATGGAAAATATTAAAAAGCGCAACTCCACTTTTGTTGAGGAAAACAAAAAAAACAAAAACAAACATTCCCCCTGGGTGCTCTATGTACATTGCAAGGATTATAATAACCTTTGTTGCAGATTACTACCTTTTGTTATTTTGAAGAAATCCCTGTATGTTCATCTGCTCTGAGCGGGCTGAATGGGAGTGATTTCATAATTATCTGTCAGCTGTGCAGCTGCAGAGCACCAATGAGGAAATCTGGTGGGCCTGCATACCTTTTGATGTGCTCATAAGTTTACATACCCTGGCAAAATCTATGATTTGTTTGTCAGAGAAAATGAACAACACAAAAACGTTTCTTTCACTCATTGTTAGTGTTTGGCTGAAGCCATTTATTATCAAATTAACTGTGTGTACTCCTTTTACATCATAGTGGCAACATAAACTACCCAAATGACCCTGATCAAAAGTTTACATACCCCAGTTCTTAATACTGTTTAACCTATAAAGCGGAGGTTCACCCAAAAGTGAACCTCCGCTTTTTGGAACCCTCCCCCCCTCCGGTGTCACATTTGACACCTTTCAGGGGGGAGGGGGTGCAGATACCTGTATTATACAGGTATTTGCACCACTTCCGGGTTGGCCCCTCTGCGTCACCCCTACCCCCCCCCCCCCCATTGTGTTCTGGGAAACACTCGGCTCCCAGAACACTACCGCTCGGCTTCGGCTGCCGACGTCGCAGGCGACATGGACAGGTAAGTGTTCATTTTTTAAAAGTCAGCAGCTGCTGTATTTGTAGCTGCTGGCTTTTAAAAAAAAAATTCAGGTGACACCACGCTTTAAGATCCATGACAGCTTGAAGTCTTTTGTGGTATTTGTGTACGAGGCTCGTTATCTTCTCAGATAGTAAAGCTGCCCATTCCTCTTGACAAAAAGCCTCCAGTTCCTGTAAATTCTTGGGCTGTCTTGCATGAACTGCACATTTGAGATCTCCCCAGAACGGCTCAATAATATTAAGGTCAGGAGACTGAAGGCCACTCCAGAAGTTTCACAACTTGGCCTTGTGTTTTGGATCATTGTCACGTTGGAATGTCCAAGTACATCCCCGGCTGGTGAATGCAAATGTTCTTCCAGTATTTTTTGATAATTTACTGCATTCATCTTGACAACAATTTTGACCAAATTTCCTGTGCCTTTGTAGCTCACACATCACCGAAACATCAGCGATCCACCTCCGTACCTCTCCAAATGTGGCATTTATGGCCAAAAAGCCCAATTTTGGTCTCATCACTCCAAATGACTTTGTGCCAGAAGGTTTGAGGCTCGTCTTTGTGCCATTTGGCATATTGTAAGCAGGATACTTTGTGGAATTTGCACACTAATGGCTTTCTTCAGGCGACTCGACCATGCAGCCCATCTTTCTTCAAGTGCCTCCTTGTTGGGCATCTTGAAACAGCCACACCACACGTTTTCAGAGTCTCCTGTATTTCACCTGAAGTTAAAGAAAGAGAAAGAGAGAAAGAGAAAGAGAGAGAGAGAGAAAGAGGGAAAGAGAGAGAGAGAAAGAGGGAAAGAAAGAGAAAAAGAAAAAGAGAGAGAGAGAGAGAAAGAGAGAGAGAGAGAAAGAGAGAAATAGAGAAAGAAAGAGAGAAAGAGAAAGAGAAAAAGAGAAAGAGAAAAAGAGAGAAACAGAAAGAGAGAAAGAGAAAAAGAGAAAGAGAAAAAGAGAAAGAGAAAGAGAGAGACACACACAGAGGAGAGAAAACTGTGCATCTGTCAGTGGGCCAAGGTCACGTCTCCACTACCTTTTCTTTAAACTTACTGTTCAGTATTTCATTACTTTTTAGC
Organism: Rana temporaria; assembly: GCF_905171775.1. Lineage (NCBI taxonomy): Eukaryota > Metazoa > Chordata > Amphibia > Anura > Ranidae > Rana > Rana temporaria. Next base: position 70,174,917 of record NC_053495.1, read on the forward strand.
TATGAGACCCTGCTTTTTTTCCTTCTTTTTTGAGCAATGGCGTTATTGTAGCGCTACGCCCGCAGGAGCCGCTGGTTGTTTGTGGGATCGGCGTATTGAGTTACCTTGCAGGGTGTCTAGGGGTGATACTAGTGAGTTGAGGCAATGAGCAAAGGTCCAGTCATCAATTGGGTTTTCTTCAATGCTTTATTGCAGGGATATGCAATTAGCGGACCTCCAGCTGTTGCCAAACTACAAGTCCCATGAGGCATAGCGAGACTCTGACAGCATCAAGCATGACACCCAGAGGCAGAGGCATGATGGGACTTGTAGTTTGGCAACAGCTGGAGGTCCGCTAATTGCATATCCCTGCTTTATTCCAAGGCCCAACATCAACATAAGACAAGACAGGAAAGGTTGATGAAGCATGAGAACAACTTTAGTATCAGACCTTGGATATGAGAAAGAGCAGTCCTGCTCTTAGTGATGATGAGATCAGTTCGTCGCCACTCCAGCCAGAGTGGGTAAAGTGCCCCCGGACAGACCTCTGCCACAAGCCTGGCAGCCAAAGTGTCACTTGCAAATCGCTGGGAGGAACATACCTCTGCCACAGGCCTGACTCTGGACCTCTGCCACAGGTCTAGCAATTTAGGGTGCAATAATTGGATTGAGGGAATCCTCCCAGTAAATCCAGTTAAAGCCACCAGTTGACAGCTGTAATATACCTGTCAGTATCGTGGTGACCAGATCCCTGATGGTTCGTTCAGGCCTCCTGGATAACCTCTCTCCGGGTTCTCCCTGAGCCAATTCCCCACCGCACAGCTCTCAGCTTAGGATCCTCTTAGCAAAGGCTGGGACCCAGCAAGTCGCTGGGGCCCCTTTCCGCATCAGGATGGAGCTCCGCATGGTGCGCAACTCTGGCAAGGTAGGCCATGGTGGCGGGGTCCATGGATGCGCGCACCCTGAAGGTGGATGCCGGACCTGGAACTCGAACCCCGCAAAAAGGACCCAGAATCAATGGCGTCTGCCCTAGATATACCCTTCCCCAGCATGCCCAGCGAGGGAAAACTCCTCTAATTGGCTGCTGGGCAAAAGTGGCTCTGCCAGAACCCCTTCAAGTGCCAAATTCCGCCCAGAGATGGAAGCACACCCCTGAAACGCAGACTGACCTACAAGCCAGTTCTGAAAGGACAGCAGCCCTGCAATTTAACAAATTGTGAATGGGAGCAAAATAACTCTCCCATTCCCCACTAACTTTAGCGTAGTGCCCATACTGAAAGTAAGGGGGCGCTACATTATATTAAGAGTTGTTGAGCTTAAATTCCGATGTATGTGACTGAACCTGTATGGCGTGTCTAAGTTGCAGGTACTTGAAGAACCTCTGTCTTGGTATCGCAAATTCCTCAGATAATTGAGCAAATGATTTGATATTATCATTCCAGAACAATTGCTCCACATATCCAAGTCCTTAAGTTTGCCAGAACTCAAACCCCTTTAATTTCTGAACTTCTACATAGTTTCAGTTATTTCAAATTGGCGTGTGAGAAGTATATCCTGTAATTTCTTTATCGTACACCACGGGACATAGAGCCTTTAGTCATTACATAGTGGGTTGTATAGTTCACCAGAGTTGATTGGACACTGGCACACCCAATGAAGACGAGTTCCCCTCTATATAACCCCTCCCATAAGGGAAGAACCTCAGTTTTTTTGCCAATGTCAAACTTTGAGATTGTGGATTTGGGGTTTTCATGAGCTGTAAGCCACAATCATCACAATTAAGACAAATCACGGCTTAAACTATCCTGCTTTGCATGTAAGGAGTCCATCTCATGTTAGTTTCACCTTCTAAGTTGCATTAGTGAAATAAATTAACTTTTGCACGAAATTTTAATTTTTGGAGTTTCACCTGTAATTTGTTCGGCATGGACTTCAATGGCATGCAACACTGCATGCGGCCAGAGGTAGGGGGCGCCGCAGAGTCTCGAAAAAAAAAGCCGGAAAGGCCAGAGGACAGCTGGCTGACCATGGCAAATCTCAAAAGGCTCAAAATGGAGTATGCATTCTTTTTTAGAGAGTACAAGATGAGCTTTTAGCTGCCGGGGACCATATGATCCTCCACTGTTGTATGAAAAGTTTCTCCCCAAGAGCCTGTTCCCATCTAAGCATGTACCTAGGCTTCCCTTGGGTATCCATACTAAACTCATTTGATATCAGAGACTAGACTTTTGTGACGGGCCTGCAAAGACTATGCACTTAAAACAGGGTCAATTTTGAAAATTGGAGGTTAGGAGCAAAAAGGTAGAGCATGACGACCTATCTGAAGGTAGCCAACAAAAATCTATGGGGTGGGGAAGGTCATGCTTCCCTCGAAGTTCCTCAAAAGTATGGTAATTTTCACGTTACGAGATTAACTAGGTGATCAAAAGTGGAACAGACTTATCGACCATGGTGAGATCATTTGGGAGGTGAGGGTTATAGAGGAAGGCTGTCAAAGAAGCTTCAGTCTGAAGGGGGTGTTTTTGTTTCAGCTGCCTACAACGGTGGTAGAACAATGCCATAGTGTGCAGAAGAGGCAGAAGGCATATCTGCATCAGTATTCCACAATAGATTGTTTGGGTGGATTGGGGCCAGCCATAGTTTATCTTGGTCCAGCAATTGTAGGGTAAACCATGAGGCAACGGCCCTCAATTGTGTTGCATGATAGTAACGTATAAGATTGGGGAAGGCCAAACCCCCAATCTTTCTTTGAGGCAAAGAGGACTGAGTGAGCCATCTTATGACGTTTGTGGTTCCATGTAAAAGCTCAAGAGATCCCCCTGAAGACTCAGAAGATGCGCCAGGGGATAGGTATTGGTAGGGTCATCAAACAATATAGAATCTTAGGCAAGATTGTCATTTTAACTGAGGCTATGCGACCTAGCCAGGAAATGCGGTAATGCTTCCATTTAGTTAAGAGATTTAATTAATGCAAAGAGAGGTTTAAAATGTTACCTCTGTACAGAGAGTCGTACTCTGTACTGTAATGCACACCCCCAAGTATTTAATAGCAGTAGATTTCCATGCATAGCAAAAAGACCCTGAGAGATGCTTCACTTCAGTTGGAGGGATGTTAAGTGGCAAAGCTTCAGATTTAGAGGAATTAACTTTATAACCAAAACAAAAGCACCAAACTCTTCCAATAGCTTATGGAGGTTATGGGGGGTTACTCGAGGTTGTGTTAAGGCAAGGAGAACGTCATCCGCAAACAGCGAAATTTTAAACTCCCCTAACCGGGACCCATGAACAATGGGATCACAGTGGATCTGGGCTGCAAGAGGTTCAATGTTTTACCTGAAGGCTTCGATACACAAAATAAAAGACATTGGGCCAGATTCAAGAAGCAATTGCGCCTGTGTAACCATAGGTTACGCAGCGCAATTGCTTACTTGCTCCGGCGTTACGAATGCTCCTGATTCAGGAACATCGTAACGCCGACTGCAGCCTAAAATCTGCGTGGCATAAGGCTCTTATGCCACGCAGATTTTAGGCTGCATTCTTGCGTTGACTGCTAGGGGGCGCTCCCATTGTGATCAGCGTATAGTATGCAAATTGCATACTAACACCAATTCACAATTGTTGCGTGGGCCCTGCGTACGCAAGTTACGTCGTTTCCGTACGGCGTGCTTAGCGTAAGGCTGCTCCTGCTAATAGCAGGCGCAGCCAATGCTAAAGATACCCGTTGTCGCGTTGCGACGTTCGAATTTTACGTCATTTGCGTAAGTGAATCGTGAATGGCGCTGGACGCCATTCACATTCACTTTGAAGCAAATGACGTCCTTGCGACGTCATTTGCCGCAATGCACGTCGGGAAAGTTTCCCGACGGAGCATGCGCTTTACGATCGGCGCGGGAACGCGCCTAATTTAAATGATTCCCGCCCCCGGGGCGCCCTCGCAATTTACGGAGCTACTGGTCCGTGAATCGAGGGCAGCGGTGCAAATTTGCGGGGGCGCAGGGCAAAATCGTTGCCCTGTGCCTCCGCAAAAAAAAAAAGAGCAAATCTCTTTGAATCTGGGCCATTGACATTAAAAGACCTTAAAAAAAAAAAAAAAACATACCAGAATGACAACACAGTAAAAACCTGGGGGTCTGTCCGTCACACCCTGTTAAAATTAGGGGACTCCAAAAGTTTGTATAAAAAAGTATGGTTTTCAATTCCTTTTCGGAATTTCAAAAAGTAATTCTCAAGTCTTAGTTTCAGAGGCAAGGAGTTTCAAAATTCAGCTCCTTGTACTTCACTCGTTCTCCCTCCCTCCCTTTTTTCTTTTTGAATTATTTTGGAATCTTCAATTTGGACAGATTCGCCCATCTCAAGGATCAGGTATGCGCATACTTGATGAATTTTTCTTATGGCGACACGACCATGCAGCCCATCTTTCTTCAAGTGCCTCCTTATTGTGCATCTTGGAACAGCCACACCACATGTTTTCAGAGAGCCCTGTATTTCACCTGAAGTTATTCGTGGGTTTTTCTTTGCATCCCAAACAAATTTTCCTGGCAGCTGTGGCTGAAATTTAAGTTAGTCTACCTGACAGTGGTTTGGTTTTAACAGAACCTCTCAATTTCCACTTCTTAATTAGAGTTTTAACATTTTCAATTCCTGTTTTATACAATTCAAATACCTTTTCCCACAGATCCTATGACAATTCTTTTGCTTTCCTCATGATTTAGAATCTAGAAACTTCAGTGCAGTACGGGATGAAAGATGCAAGGGTCTGCCAGAAACTCATTGACCTTTTATACACACACTCACACACACTAATTACAAGCAAACAGATCACAGATGAGGATGGCTACCTTTAATAGCCATTCAAACCACTTTGTGTCAACTTGTGTGCATGTTATCAGGCCAAAATCACAAGGGTATGTAAACTTTTGATCAGGGTCATTTGGGTAGTTCCTGCTGGGATTATGATTTAAAAAGAGTTAACACAGTGGATTAATAACAAATGGTTTCAGCTAAACACTAATCACTCACTCGTTTTTGTTTTATTCATATTCTCTGAAAAACAGGCAAGTAAATCATAAATTCTGCGAGGGTATGTAAACTTATGAGCACAACTGTATATGAATGGTTATCATTGGATATCATGAGATATCATTGGATATCAGGACAAGTTGCACAAGTCATGCGACTTGTGCAACTTGTCCTGCGACTTGGGACTGCAAAGTGTGAAAAGGGACTAAAGCAAGAGATCGATGAAATTAACTTGAACAGTGTGTTAAGCTACCCACACCTATTTGGGTCCATTCACACTGTCTGCACACTAAAGCGCAGCGTTCTAGAGTGCGGGCAGCTGTTCATTTCAGATGCAGTGATCCATAGTGAGGTAGCAGTTTACCGCATCACAGTCACTTTTTTTTTCTTGCCAACTTTATTTGAAGTGCACAAAGTGACACTGAGCTACTGTGCGGTGACATCCAGCATGTAGATCAACTTCATTTCATTGCAGGCTATTGCACCGCACCTCCCGGCTATATTGCAGTGTCAATGGGGCACATTGAAAACAATTGTTTCCGGCGCAGAAAAACACCAACCACGCCACTAGTGTATGCAAGTGTATGTAAGCCCACAACCCTTTTAATTTCTATGTATACCCATCTAAGCCAAGTAGATTTTACATTTAGATTGCAACAGGTATGGCAATTCTCTTTACGTTCCTATTATAGTTTTAGTAGATTTGATTTATTTTTTTATACAATTGCCTGCCCATAATAGGTATGGCAACATTTAACACATTCAATTAAAACAACAAATGTTAACTACGTCACCTTATCATGGTCTCCATCAAAAAGCTGCAAGAAGCTGGCTTGTGTTCCGGTTGTACCCTTCACCCCTCGAAATCTGAGCTCATTTCGGGCTCGTTCTACATTGTGAAGATCCATGCACAGGTCTTGAAGCCACATACAAGCCCGTTTGCCTACTGTAGTCAGCTGGGCTGGTCTGCAAAAATAAACATTGCACAGTTGATCACTAAATGATTATTAAAATAGAAAAAAAAACATGGACAAACAGCAGGAAATAATATCTTGGAATAGATTCAAGTGCACATTGATAAGCAAAAACAATAAGGATATGGACAGCCGCACTCCAGTAACTTGAAAAAAAGACGTGCCCTTTATTGGGTACAGGAAAAAATGCACTACAGATATCAGCACACAGTGGGATAAACATCTGACGCGTTTCGCATTGAGTGTCAATGCTTAATCATAGCTATGACACTCAATGCGAAACGCGTCAGCTGTTTATCCCACTGTGTGCTGATATCTGTAGTGCATTTTTTCCTGTACCCAATAAAGGGCACGTCTTTTTTCAAGTTACTGGAGTGCGGCTGTCCATATCCTTATTGTTTTTGCACATCCTGTGCATTGCCAGCACCCATCTGCTTCTGAGTGGACATCAATTACCCTAGTGAGCTCACCTGGAGCGGCAGCTCTCTTACCTGCACATTGATAAGGGCAAAGCGCAATGTTGTACTGAAATGAAACATATGATTTCAGCATGAAGAGTTACAGCATAACCACCACTCCATTACAGGTGACATACCGCCTGAAGTTAGATCACAACTGCAACCAAAACGTTTTTCTTTTTTTTAGGATTGAACTTCTGTCAGGTTTATTGCAGTCATTGACCCATTACTGGAGAAATGTCCCCATCAATTCCTTGCTGTGTGCCATCAAGTCAGGAAAGGGAAAAATGGGAGTAGCCAGAAAAGCGTGATGTCAGAACAGTGTTGTTTCCACATCTCTATTGTGTAGAAAAAAAAAAAGAAAAAAGACCCCCTTCATTGGGACTTTATAGGAAACAACCACACAAGTAAACTAGAAAATAGATTTATTGTTGCACATAAAATTATTCGATGATTCAAGCATGAAATGATCGTTTAAAAAGACATATCAGACAGTCACAGAAACACCCTTCCCGCAGTGGAGGTGCAGCATGAGGTAGCACGCTGCATGTCGCAGAGCCGGGGGAGGAGCCAGATCGTGGCGGTGAGCGGCTGCGGGGAGCCCCAAGGCTCTGAGAGGACGAGAGAAACAGCCGGCGGAGTGCGGCGTGAGAGGCCGCTGGGAATGCTGGCAAACTACTAGCGGTCCCCCCAGGATCACCCCCCCGCCCCCGGATATCTAAGACTGAGACCCGGCGTATACCGAGGGTGAGAGGTGTTGAGAGGCGGTGAGCCGGCATCCCTGATAAGAAATGCACAGACCATCCACGCTGAAGAGAACCCCCCCGGTTCCAGGACATTAAAGGAGAAGCACAGGGGAGAGGTGAGCAAATATGGAATGCAATGTTAAAGAGGATTAAACTTTTGCCAAATAGTCCCTGATATAGCGAGAGGAGGAGGAGAGTACAGGTGGAAATGCTGGAATATGTAGTCCTGAGTAAGCCTGGATGTGTCATTATGATATAGTGAGACTGAGTGCTGATCCCTTACTAGTACTGAGATAATAACTATAAAGGAGCAGATGAGCTGTGGACTGTGATAAAATGTTTACATTATATCTGGTGTGAGGTGGCTGTGGAAATAATCAGAGTGCCATGAAGTAATACTCAGTACGGTGTTAGGGGAGTATCAGCAGTATCAATTATCTACCTATATTGTGGAATTATATGCCTTGGAATGGGATATGCAAATAGATAAAAAGGCAAATATATGAAGATATGGTATAGAGTACCGCATGTAGCGGTTCAACCGATACATGCGGGACGAAATGAAGATCACCTGCATTCCTATGCATTTGAAGTATCATTTTATTTGTTAGTCTGAATTCTTTCAAAGATGCACTCTATAGTTAGAATTTATTTTATATCTCTCTTTTTTTATGTCTCTATATAAAGAAAGTTTTTTATTAAATAAATCTTTTGATATTTATACTTGCTGTTGTGGCTCTCATGATTGAGGTTTGACCAGGCCCACACATCTTCATACTATACTACTGTTCATGCTTTAATAACAGTCCCTACATTTTTCCTGTCTAAGGAAACCCCCGTAAATCTTCTTCTTTAGAGGGACTTGAAAGCTGACAGTCATTTTTATATAATCAGTGTTATACTCGAATACGAAAGATGGAGAACCAAGTGGGTACAGGGGAGCAAAGCATACAAATGCAAATGCTGACCAAATCAGAAATGGTGGAAAATTCCTTTAAGACAGAAATTGCAACAATGCGAGCAGATCTGGGACACCTCCTTAAAAGGGTGGAGGATACAGAGGACAAGAATGATAAACAGGCACTTGAAATACAAGAATTAAAAATACAAATCAAAAATCTAAAAAATCAAATTAACCAGAGAGAAGTAGCATATAAAATAGAAAACCAAAGTAGACGTCAGAACCTAAGGCCCCATGCACACGAGACGCTGGTAAACTCGAGTTCAGAGGCATTTGGGCATTTTTTTCAACTGCCCCTGAACACATTTAATGTTATCCTATGTGTCCATGCACACATTCACTTTTTTTGCGTTTTAAAGCAGTTGGGTTTAGGCTCGTTTTTTCAGAAGCAAAATTTTGGGTTCAGACACAAACGTTTTTGCGTTTCAAAGCTTTGGGAGGGTCTACAATGTCTTTGTTGTAAAAGCTGATATCCGCAAACGCGGTAAGATGCCGCTAAACGCGGCAAAAACAGGCATTTTAAACGCCGTTTTTTGCCATTGAAAACTTGAGTTTACATGTGTTTGCATTTGCTTCTCGTGTGCATGGGGTCTAAAGGATAAGAGGAATCCCGGAGGCGAAAGGAGAGGACCTAAGAAAAGTCATGAAGGAAATTTTTAACCCCCTACTGGATGGAGGAACAGAACAAGAGACACTGGCAAAAGAAGATTCCTCAAGTCATTATTGGCTCAAATGAGAACAGTCAATATTAAATATAGTTGGGGGTTTCCGACATCTTTAGTGGCCCAGAAAGACAGCAGATTTGTGAGGTTAAAGCATCCGGAGGACTTGGAAGACTTTTGCAAAGAAATAGGAATACCTAGAGTGGATTTACCGGAAGATCTAACCCGATAAATTAGGGGGAAGTCATAGAAAGGACATAGATATTGTGAGAGGGGCGGGATGGGAAAAAGGGAGCTTAAATTGAAAGGAAGAAAAAGGGAAAAAAGATGAAAATTTAATAACCTGGACAACCTCAGAGCGGTTGACTTTTCCCCTTATCGTCTTTCAGGACAGCACCTTGAGAGGATAACAAAGACTTACCCACTTAGGGAGGGACCACAGCCTGCAAGACCTTTCTGTCAAAAGCCTGATCGCTTGCCGACAGAAGATCCAGTCTGTAATGACGGTTGAACATAAGGTAACTTGACCACGTAGCCGCCTTGCAGATCTGATCTGGGGTGGCACCAGCGATTTCTATTTATGTAGTGGCCTGAGCTATAGTAGAGTGTGCTCTAATTCCCAATGGGGGAGATAGCCCTGCTTGGGAGTAGGCTTCCAGAATAGTATTTTTTAGCCATCTAGCTATTGACCCCTTCGACGCTTGGTGGCCCTTTTTTCCCTGAAAAAAGTATGAACAAGGAGTCTGAAGATGGAAAATCCTTGGTCACTTCAATGTAATGTAGCAAGGTTCTTCTCACATCCAACATGTGGAATTGGCGTTCCTTCACCCCTGATGGGTTAGAGCAGAAGGTCGGTATGACAATTTCCTGCCACCGATTGAGGGCTGACGCCACTTTTGGTAGAAAAGCTGGATCAGTCTTTAGTACAACCCTGTCCGCGTAGACGGACAGGAAGGGTTTCTTTGACAGGGCGTGCAGCTCACCGATTCTTCTGGCTGTCGTAATTGCCACTAGGAACACCGTTTTGAGAGTAAGGTACTTCAGAGAAATGTCTTGTAGCGGTTCAAAGGGTCCCTTAGATAGTGTCTGAAGAACCACTGACAAATCCCAACTGGGGAAGTGTCTCACGGGAGCTGGTCTGGATCTGGAAAGCACCTTGAAAAACCTTGACACTAACCGCTCTGAAGATATAGGCCTTTCCAGAAAAACTCCCAATGCGGCTATCTGCACCTTAAGTGTACTGACTGACAAGCCTTTTTCTGCTCCATTCTGAAGAAATTCCAGAATTGACACTAGATTTTTCACGAGTGACACCAGGAGTTGTAGACCTTCCTGGTAACCACCTTTCTACTGGAAAGCAAGGTAGTCACAAGTAGTCGAGACAGACCTTTTCGTCTCAATAACTGCCTCTCAGATACCACGCCGTGAGGCTTAGACAGGCCACCTTGGGATGGTATATCGGACCCTGTAGCAGTAAGTCCTGCCGGAATGGCCTGACTGCCATTCGAAGAATGGTGGTAAGCCAAGCCCTTTTTTGCCAGAATGGAGTAATTAGAATTACTTCTACCTTTTCCTTCTGAATCTTCCTCAGTACCAACGGAATTAGTTGAAACGTAGGGAAGGCGTAAGCCAGCTGGAAGTTCCAAGGCTGTATTAACGCATCTGTTCCTTGGGAACTGTCGTTTCTGTGAATGGAGAAAAAGACCGGAAGTTGCGTAGTTTCTTCTGACGCAAATAGGTCTATTTGTGGTTGGCCCCAGGCTCGGATGATCAATGTGAAGACTTCCGGATTTAGGGTCCATTTTGCTTCCTGAATCAGTCTTCTGCTTAGAAAATCTGCCACTATATTTAAAGTGCCTTTGAGGTGGACCGCTAAGGACAGCAAATGATTTTCTGCCCAGTTTAGGATGTCTGAGGCGAGAAGCTGAAGTTTTTTGCTTCTTGTGCCTCCTTGCCTGTTTAAGTAGGCTATGGTAGTGGCATTGTCTGAGAAGACTTGAACATGGGCACCTTGAAGGTCTGTGGAGAAGGCATCCAAAGCCAAGGCCACTGCCCTAAGTTCTCTCCAATTGGAGGACTTTTCTGCTTCTGACCGGGACCAAACATTCTGAGCATAGTTCTGACCCAGGTGTGCCCCCCATCCTCATAGGCTGGCATCTGTTGTTACCACTTTTTCTATTGGAAATGAGAATACCAGGCCTGCTGACAAGTTTTTTTCTGACTTCACCACCAAAGCGATCGGTTTACTTTGGTTGGGATTTTTGCCTCCAGAGATTCTGTCCTGTGATCCCATATTTTCAGGAGGAAACTCTGAAGCGGTCTGTAGTGAAGCCTTGCCCACTGCACCGCTGGCATAGATGAGGTAAGGGTTCCCAGAGCTGACATTACTTGTCTGACTGATGGCTCTTGATTTGTCTGTAAGGAGGCTACGACCCTTAGTATCTTTAGTTTTTTGTCTTCTGGGAGAAAAATTCTTTGCTGCACTGAGCTTATCTGATATCCCAGAAATTGTGCCTCTTGGGTTGGGTTGAAATTAGATTTTTCCATATTTATGATCCAGCCCAAAGCTTCTAGATGACTGCGAGCTCTTTCGAGATCCTCCAACAATTTCTCCCTGGAGGGGGCAAAGAAGAGCAGGTCGTCCAGGTATGGAATTACTGCTAATTCCTGTAAGTGAAGAGGAGCGAGGGCTTCTGCCATGACCTTTGTAAATATTCGACGAAAGGCCGAAGGGGAGGGCTTTGAATTTCAGGTGCACAACCTCTTTTCCAATGTTTACCGCCAATCTTAGAAATGTTTGGGATTGAGGGGCTATGGGGATATGCAGATAGGCATCTCGCATGTAGATTGATGCCATAAAGCACTCCTTTGTCAAAAGATTTTTGACCGTGAAGATTGAGTCCATACAGAATTTTTTGTATAGAACCGATCTGTTTAGCGGCTTCAGGTAGAGAATAAGTCTGAAACTTCCAGCCGGCTTTTTTTATCATGAATACCTGGGAATAAAACCCCTGATAATGCTCCCCCTGTGGTACTTGAGTTACAACCCCCTGGTTCATCAGATCCTTCAATAGGCTCTTCATTGCTAGGGACTTGACTATATCTCTTGGTGGATTTGTCAACAGGTACCTCTCTGGGGGAGGGTCCGAGAACTCTATTCTGTAACCTTGGGACAGCATAGAGAGAATATACCGATTTTCTGTTATGCTTGCCCAAAAAGGGAGAACACTTTGAAGTCTTTCCCCTACCTGCAACTGGTTGTAATTGTGTTTTTCTGGTTGCCGCAGGAGGATGGAAAAAGGACATTACCTTTGCCCTGACCAACCTTTCTTCCTCTCTTGAGGCTTGTTTTGTTCTTGAGCCCTTTGAGGACGAAAAAAACCTTTTGCCTGTCTGCTTTTTCTTCTTGGCAGGAAAAGATTTCTTCTTGTGTGCAGTTCTGTCGAGCACTGCATCTAAAATCGGGGCCGAACAATAAATCCTCTTGGAAGGGTACTCCACACAACTTGTTTTTAGATACTGTGTCCCCCAGGCCAGGTTTTTAACCACAGCGCCCTCCTAACTGAATTAGTAAGGGCCGTGGATCTTGCCGTCATTCTGATAGGCTACAGCTGCTGACAGGGTTGAAAAGGAGTCTAGGATTTCTTGCTTTGGAGAATCAGCCATTATATGATCCGTAAGCTGGTTCAACCAATACTCCATATTTCTGGAGACGCAAGTAGTCGCCATTGCTGGCTTAAGGTTGCCTATGATGGACTGCCAATCCATCCGCTTATCCATGGGGTCTTTCAGAATCCATGTCCTCAAATGCTAGATCTGAAGATCTTGAGAAAAGGCTGCATCGAGTTTTGGAACTTGATTCCAGGGAGCTGCTGGGTCTTTGTCAAAAGGAAACCTTTTCTTGTGTGCCTTAGCAAAGAAAGGTTTCTTTTCAGGATCAGTCCATTCTTTCTTGATCGCTTCAGAAATTACTGTATGGACTGGGAAGGTACGTATCTTGAGCTCACTGAGTCCTGCATACATCCTGTCGTGTAAAGATAATTCTTTACGTTCCTCCTCTAATCCAAAAGTTGCATGAATAGCTTTTAGGAGGCCATCAACTTGTTCCAAAGACCATTTATATTTTGAAGACATTCTCCAGCTCATCCTCCTCCTCATCTTATTCTTGAGAATGAGGGGGGGGGGAAGGACCTTCCTGGTTCAGAGGACTCTCTTCTGTCTCCACTACCGGGACTAACAGTGCGTCTTGTGAGGTAGAGGTCTGTCTCACGGATGGTTTTGCAAGTGAGGACTTAAAGAATTGGATGCTACTATTCAGTCCTTTTAACAGATGCGATTATGTCGCTGCAAGCGGCAGACGCTTCCTTCTTCACTAATGAGTCAATACATGTCTGACAAAGCTTTTTTCCAGCCTTCAGGTAGTTTCGACTTGCATGAAAGACATTTCTTTTTATTCCCAGGATCAGAGCTCTTGGCCTGCCATGATAAGGGAAAAGAAAAAAAAGGAAAAAAAAGACAAACCATCCTTTTGAATCAGCCTGAAAACCAATCAAGATGCTCACCACAGGTGCACAGTGAGAGATCCACTACACTCATGTGCCCAAACAGGCCCCCGCCACCAGGGGGGAAAAAACACTCACACCCCCCTAAGGGAGAAGAGAGCTAGAGAAACCCCATAGTAAAATGAGGGTAGAACCTCAGTCTATCCCTTACCTGGGACTTGCTGGTGCCAGTGCCTGTTCAACTCGTTAAGGATCCTGCGTCCATGTTGAGGCAGCAGCGTGATGCTGGTGGCAAAACTGCCGATTCCGGACTCCACTAGCGCCACTGCACCAGACCAGAACCAGCTAAAAGGCACCAGACCTGTTCCTCCCTCCTCCCTCAGCGCTTCCTGGCGGAAATAACATCCATGCCCTGCGCCCGCTCGTAGGATGCCGCCCCTTTTCCGGTTACCTCACTTCCGGGGGAAGCAGCCCGACTGACCTTCCCAAGATGGTGGCGGCGGTCGGCTGCCCGGACCGGAAAAAAGATGTCCGTGCCGTCTACCTTGCCAAGTAGCAGTATCCCGGAGCAGTCCCTGGCTCCACTGAGCACTGATGAGGGAGAAGGAGCCCATGCACAAGGCACACTCTATCCAGTGAATGGGAGGAACAGACTCTGAGGTAAGAAAAAGAAAAAGTAGGGAGATATGACCTCTCAGGAAGTACCTAGAGTGCTCCTAACCCCCACATGTGTTCCCGCCGGAGGAAACACAAAGACTGATAAGTTGAAGGAGCCTCCCTTTTAAGAAGATTGGTGGAGGTGTGTTTCCTGTCAAGTGGGTGGCGCCACGCTCTCAAGGTGCTGTCCTGAAAGACGATAAGGGAAAACACTATTTTTCTTCGAATACAGAACGTGACTAACCCACTGGGCGAAAACAGGACTCTAAAACTAACCAATTATGACTACGGTTACACTTTTGACCTACAACGTACGAGGGCTGAACACACCTACAAAAAGGCATAAGATTCTCAAAGATTGAACATGATCACGCATGAGTGGTCTTCTTACAAGAAACCCACCTGACACATGAGACTAATGTAAGCTTGTATTCCCATCGGCTTTCAATTTGGTACTATGGAGATTTAACGACAAATAAGGCAAGGGGAGTCGCAATTGGAATAGGCTGAGGAATTCGGTTCGCCCTGGAGAACTGATTAAACGGACCCAGAGGGAACATCTCTTTGAGGGGGAAGCCGATGGGAATGGAATGCACATTGGCGAACATATACTGCCCCAATAGGGAGCCAAGGTATATTTGGGGAGAGCCCTGGAAAAATAGTTTGAATTTGGAAAGGGTAAAGTGTTCATGGCTGGCGATTTTGAATTTCGTATGGACCCAAAACAAGATAGTACGTCACGTGTACAGGGGACAAGGAACACTCAGTAAAAGGCAATAAAACTAAAACTACACCGCCACCAATTAATGGACGTGTGGAGAATACAACATCCACGGCACAAGACTACACGTTCAATTCCCCTGTACACGGGACCTACACTAGGATAGATTATTGGATGGTGGAACATAGGATGCTAGACTCAGTGATATCTACGAATATTGGAATAATTACCCTATCCGACCATGCACCACTGTTCATGGAATTTAACCACTTAACCCCCGGACCATATTGCTGGTCAAAGACAGGAGTACTTTTTGCGATTCGGCACTGCGTCGCTTTAACGGACAATTGCGCGGTCGTGCATCGTGGCTCCCAAACAAAATTGGCGTCCTTTTTTTCCCACAAATAGAGCTTTCTTTTGGTAGTATTTGATCACCTCTGCGGTTTTTATTTTTTGCGCTATAAACAAAAATAGAGCGACATTTTTGAAAAAAAAATATATTTTTTACTCTTTGCTGTAACAAATATCCCCCAAAAATATATAAAAAAAACTATTTTTTTCCTCAGTTTAGGCCGATACGTATTCTTCTACATATTTTTCGTAAAAAAAAAAAAAAAAAAATCGCAATAAGCGTTTATTGATTGGTTTGCGCAAAAGTTATAGCGTTTACAAAATAGGGGCTATTTTTATGGCATTTTTATTAATATTTTTTTTTTACTAGTAATGGCGGTGATCAGCGATTTTTTTTGGTACTGCAACATTATGGCGGACACTTTTGACACATTTTTGGGACCATTGGCATTTTTATAGCGATCAGTGCAATACAAATGCATTGGATTACTATAAAAATGCCACTGGCAGTGAAGGGGTTAACAATAGGGGGCGGGGAAGGGGTTAAGTATGTCCCTGGGTGTGTTCTTACTGTGGGGGGGGTGGCCTCACTAGGGGAAATCACTGATCTTCTGTTCATACATTTTATGAACAGGGGATCAGCATTTCCCCCCGACAGGACCGGGAGCTGTGTTTACACACACAGCTCCCGGTCCCCGCTCTGTAACGAGCGATCGCGCCCGCCGGGCACGCGTTCGGGAGTCGGGGGCGCGCGCGCCCCTAGTTCCCTGTGAGAGAGCCGACGTAGAGCTATGGGCTCTTGCGCAGGAGAGCCAACCTGCCGCCGTAGAATGATGGTGGCAGGTCGGCAAGTAGTTAAGACATACAAAAATTCAATGATAATTTTAATACCGAAAAATTGGAAAGGAGTAGACAGCCCAAAGATAGGTGAATGGCTAGATGGGATAGAAGAGACACGGAATATGGAATATTTAAGATGCTGTCAGAAAGATACAAGAGGGAGTTTTCACCCCAAGGAACATAACTACACGTTTTACTCCCCCCCCCACGGAACGTACTCCCGAATCGACTACATCTTGGCGGACCACAGGCTTTTGGACTCTATAACGGAAACGGACATAGGAATAATGACGGTGTCAGATCACGCTCCAATCTATATGAAAATTAAACTGTCCATACAAAAGAGACAGAGGCCGGTGTGGCGCCTGGATGATAGCCTGATACGCGATGAAGGAGGGGCAAGCAGAGTAGAGGAGGAATTAAAACAATTCTTCCTCATCAACGATACAGAAGGGATAACCAGCGCAACCCTTTGGGAGACACACAAAGCCTACATCAGAGGAATTTTAATTGCGGAGGGCGTAAAAAAAAAAAAAGAGTTGAAAAGTAAAGCAAACACCCTGACTAAAGAGATAGAGACCTTAGAACGCGAACATAAAGCGCAGGGATCAAAAGAAACATACCTTAACCTAACAATAAAGAGAGACGCCCTCAAGGAGACCATGGAACAGGAAGCGAGAAATAAACTTAACTGCATCTCTAAAGAGAGATACGTATGGGGTAATAAACCAAGCAAGCAACTAGCTAAAATGGCTCAAAAAAAGAAAGCTAGAAACTATATCGATAAAATAAAAAGGAAAGACGGGAACATGGTTTACGCAAATAGAGAAATAGCGGATACTTTTAAAAATTACTACGAGGAACTTTATACTCTAAAAAATCCAGGGTGGCAGGCAGGGGAAAGGGAGGGGAAGACCCGAGAATTTCTAGACAGGGCAGGACTTCCTAGTTTAGAGGAGATGGAAAGTTTAAATATGGACCGCCCCATAACTGAAGAAGAAATAAAAGAAGCTCTAAATTCCACCGCGGGGGGTAAAAGCCCGGGGCCAGATGGGTTTACCCCCCAGTACTATAAGAGATTCAGCAACATTTTGATCCCAAAGATGTGCAAATACTTCAACGGGCTAGGGTCTGAATTTGAAATCAGCAGGGAAGCTACTGCGGCCACGGTAGCAATAATTTTAAAGGAAGGGAAAGATAGCTCTCTCTGTTCGGCGTACAGACCTATCTCTCTGTTAAACACAGACACTAAGCTCTTTGCCAAGATTCTGGCGTGGCGATTAAAGGGGGCTATGCACGTTTTGATTCACCCCGACCAGGTAGGATTTGTGCCCAACAGAGAGGGCAAAGACAACAGTCTCAGGGCTATCCTCCTGCTTCAGACCATAAGGCAGAATGGGCCCCCAGGTCTATTCCTGTCAGTTGATGCTGAAAAAGCTTTTGACAGGGTAGACTGGGGGCTCATGATGGAGACTCTCAATGCTATGGGAATAGGAAAAAGGATGTCGCGCTGGATTAAAACACTTTACCATCACCCTTCAGCAAAAATCAAAATCAATGGGACACTATCGGACCCCTTCGAGATGAAAAATGGGACAAGGCAGGGATGCCCTCTGTCCCCCCTTCTTTTTATTCTTTCTTTAGAGCCTCTGTTGTCTACCATTCGTAACGACCCCGACATTAATGGAGTCAGAGTAGAAGGGGAGGAACATAAATTATCGGCGTTTGCCGATGATATTTTGTTCTACCTAACCAATCCGGCCAAATCTATCCCAAAGCTCTCCAAAGTGTTGCAACAATATGGTGCCATTTCTAATTTTAAAATTAACGAAACTAAATCTGAAATTCTGAACATTAATTTAAACAAAAAGGAGGCGGGTCGGGTCAAGGAGATCTGTGTGTTCCCCTGGACCAAAGAATTAAAGTATCTAGGAGTCAAACTGGCCAATACAACCCAGAAGATGTATAAAATAAATTATATTCCCCTACTAAACGAGATCAAGAGCGAATTAAAAAGAACGGTTAATAAACCCATTTCATGGATCGGGCGCATAAACATGCTAAAGATGGTTGTAGTCCCAAAAATTCTTTATAAATTTTTATTACTCCCAATAGCACTCCCTCAGCAATTTTTGAGAATTCTTAATTCCTTGTTACTAAACTATGTTTGGAAAAATAAGAAGCATAGAATATCCCTCTCTATCCTAAAACAGGGAAAGCCACTCGGCGGTCTGGCAGTTCCGGATATTAAAAGTTACTATAAGGCGGCGGTTTTAGCACGTGCGGTAGAATGGGCACGGGATAGGAAGGATAAAAGGTGGGTGCAAATTGAGAAAGCACTAACTAGCAAACATTTAAATAATATTATTTGGATTCCTGCACAACACAGAGTACTAGACCACAAAACACATGATTTAACACGGGACACTTTAAGAATGTGGGACAAGACCCTGACACAAATAGAGGGTAAATTTAATTCCCCTTTAATGAACCTCAAAGAAAATCCTTATTTTGCACCAGGGGAAAATAAAATTGGAGGGAATTGGATTAAGGTAGACACGGTATATTTAGGGGATATTATTAAAGAGGGAGAGATAATGACCTATGAAGATCTGAGATCCAAAACGGATTTTTGGAACTTGGATAGGTGGCATTACTCCCAATTGCATCACTTTGTGAGGCACCTCCCCCGTCCATTACGGACAGAGGCGGAGTTAACTCCACTCGAGAAGATTTGTAAATCTAAGAATACAAAGGGCACTATCACTAAATTATATGGATTATTGGTAAAGATAGGTTCACGGAGCGAAGCACCCTTCATAGGTAAATGGGAAAGAGAATTAGGAACCACAAGAGGGACAAACAGTCATAAGAGGATTATGCATCTTACCCATTCATCCGCAATTGACGTACGAACCGCCGAAACAAACTATAAGTCTATCTCAGGGTGGTATATTACACCAGATAAAGCAAATAAATATAAAGCAGAACAGACCGCAGAGTGTTGGCGGGGCTGCTCTGAAAGAGGCACGATGGCCCACCTGTGGTGGTCATGCCCAAAAATACAAACTTACTGGGACATAATTTTGAGTCAAATTAAAGTTATTACGGGCAAAGACTTAAAGAAAGACCCCTGGGTCGTGCTCTTTCATTGTAGCCAAGAGGGGGAAAAAAAATATAAGCAGTCTTTGATTCCTCATCTCCTAAACGCCGCAAAGAAACTTATACCCAAAAAGTGGCAGGAGACGGAAAGTCCACACGTTTGGAACTGGATAGATGAAGTGGAAGAAACGTACAGGCTGGAAGAGTTAAAGGATAGGCACCTGGAGACGAGCGGCGGACACGGGGAAAAATGGCGGGAGTATAAAAAAACATGGAGTTATGCAGAAAGAGTTAGGGTATGCTACTAACAAGCCATATGTCGGCAACATGGAAATTAAAACATTTCCCAGGCTAGGGTCCTTCCCTAGAGCGAGCCACATATTATTCATGATCCATGAACGTTGGAGATTGTTTTAGCTTGCGAAGGAAAAGTTAGGAGATTCCGGGGAGCCAAGAGGGGGGGCGGGGGGGTGTTAATCAATATAGAGCCACAATGGTAAGCTATTGTTACAATCCATTACCATCATTATTATAGTGTTGGCCTATATTTAAAAAAAAAAAAAAAAAAAACATAAAGGAGCATAGTAAATATACCACACATGATGCAAACCACAAAACGAGACGTAAGACGCATCAAACCATGAGCCGGTCTCAAGGATTTGGTAAAAGCTGAGGTGGTAGAAAAAAAAAAAAAAAAAAGAAAAAAAAAAAAAATAAAGATACAAGAGAGGAGTTTGCCAAGATATGGGAGGTGTGGAAAAAGTTTAACCACTTCCATACAGGGCACGTATACACCTTCCCGCCCAAGCCAATTTTCAGCTTTCAGCACTGTCGCACTTTGAATGGCAATTGCGCGGTCATGCTACACTGTACCCAAACAAAATTGGCGTCCTTTTTTTCCCACAAATAGAGCTTTCTTTTGGTGGTATTTGATCACCTCTGCGATTTTTTTTTTTTGCGCAACAACTAAAAAAAGACTGAAAATTTTGAAAAAAAAATACGTTTTTATTTTTTTCTGTTAATTTTTTTGTAAATAAGTAAGTTTTCTCTTTCAATTACGGGCACTGATATGGCGGCACTGATGGGCACCGATGAGATGGCACTGATGGACATCGATGAGGTAGTACTGACTGGCACAGATGAGGTGGCACTGATTGGCGGCGCTTGTATGCGGCACTGATGGGCACACATAGGCGGCACTGATGGGCACACATGGTCGGCACTGATGGGCACACATGGTCGGCACTGATGGGCACACATGAGCGGCACTGATGGGCACTCATGAGCGGCACTGGGCACTCATAGGCGGCACTGATGGCTACTTATGGGTGGCACAGATGGGCACTGATAGGTGGGCACTGGGCATGGATGGGCACTGTGGGGTGGCACTGATGGACACTGTAGAGTGGCACTGATGGACAATGTGGGGTGGCACTGATGGACACTGGGGCGACACTGATTTACCTATGTTGCCAATCAGTGCCCATTTGTGGGCACTGATTGGCATCTTTTTTTTTTAAATGCTTTTTTTTTTTTTTACAGCCTTTTTTTTCATCTGCCCTTCCCTGGTGGTCCAGGGTGGGCATCCCTGGTGGTCCATGTGGCGATCCGAAGGGGGGGCTGCGCTGATAAACAATCAGCGCGAACCCCCCCCTGTCAGGAGAGCCACCGATCGGCTCTCCTCTACTCGCGTCTGTCAGACGCGAGTGAGGAAGAACCATCAACGGCTCTTCCTGTTTACATCGTGATCAGCCGTGATTCGACACGGCTGATCACGTGGTAAAGAGTCTCCGTGAGAGACTCTTTACCGAGATCGGTGTTGCAGGGCGTCAGACTGACACCCAGCAAAAACGATCGCCGCGATGCGTGCCCCCGGGGGCGCGCAGCGGCATAGAATCCTGAGGACGTCATATGACGTCCAGTCAGGATTCTACAACCACTTTGCCGACGTCAATCTGTCATTGGCGGGCGGCAAGTGGTTAAAGTAACAAAGATATTGTGAAATTAAGAGTAAAGTAGTACAGTGTAGGTACGGGGAGTAGGGGGGAGGGAGAGTAGGTAGGATGGGGGGGGGGGGATAGGAAAGAGGTAAGGGTAAATATGGTAAAGTATACTCCCACTGGGTGGGAAATGTATCTTGCTTTTATTATGCATGTGTAAATTAAAAATCAATAAAATAGGCGTGGCCGGCATGTGAACAAGAGCAGATGTGTGCTAGCTGAGCTCTGCTCCTACCGTTATCCTGGCTTGATTTCCAGCGCCGATTCCTCCTTCCAGCAACCGCCTGCCCGACACCCTGGGGCGGAAGAAGGCACCCTGAGGCCTCCTCCGCTGTCTCCGGGTAAGCTCCGTTCCTCCGCGGGGATCGGCGACAGGAGATGTCGGCTAGCTCTCCAGCCTCCTCTAATCCGCCGGCATCCCACGCCGCCTCACACGCTGAGCTCCTGGCGGCTATCAAGGAGGGTCGGGACTCGGTGATGGTCAAAATAGACCACCTTGTTGCGGATGTCAGCTTGATCCGCCATGACATGGACAAATTTAGGGCCCGGTTCACGGAGGCGGAGGGCCGCATTTCTCAGTTGGAGGATTCCACAAGGGCCGATTCCAGAGACCTGCATGCCTTACAACTGCAGGTCAAAGCCCTGCAGGAGAAGTCCATAGACACCGAAAATCGGCTCAGGAGGAACAATATCAGGGTCCTGGGCCTCCCTGAAAAGGTGGAAGGCCTCAGGCCTGCAGAATTCACAGAAACCTTCCTGATCTCCCTCCTGGGCCTGCCAGCCATGCCGCCTACATTTGTGGTTGAAAGGGCCCACAGGGTCCCCCTCAAGCCTCCGATCCCAGGAGCCCCTCCTCGGCCTTTCCTGCTCTGCCTGCTAAACTACAGGGACAGGGATTGAATCCTTGCTGCTGCCAGGGAGAAGCGGGACCTGCTTTACAACGGGGCCAAGATCATGCTGTTTCCTGACTACTCCCCAGAGGTGCAACACCGACGCCGCTCTTTTACCGAGGTGAGGAGATGCCTGCGAGATCAGGGCCTCAAGTTCAACCTGCTCTATCCCAGCAAGCTGCGGGTGATTGATGGGGACCGCACGCGCTTTTTCATGGATCCGAAGGCGGCCATGTCATGGCTAGAGGGTCGCTGATGGACTTCACCTCGTGGCAATTATTCTTGTTTGTTGCCCTGTCGGCTTCCCCTGTGATGCCTGCCTCCCCTCACCTGGCTCCTTGGCACGGCGCCCTGGCCTACTCCCTCTCCGAAACTGCTCTATTTACTTTCTATGGATGATTTCACTTTTTCATGTCATTCCTGCCTGTTTCTCGCTATGGCTGCTGATGCCCTCACCCCCCCCCCGCTCCTGGCAGGTGTGCAGGTCTGCCATGTCACCTGTGGTGTCACATGATGACTGGTTCGGGATCCGTTACCTTTCCCCTGACCCCCCCATACTTTTATTTATTTATTTTTTTTGCCCCCAACCCTCCTTGTGTTTTTTCTCCTCCTCAGTAAACTTTGGGTATTGGCCGCTATGCGCTGCCTTGACCGGGAATCGGTCCTGATTCGGCTAATAGGAGCTGTGGTTGCTCAGTGCACGAACTAGGACACGCACTACCTCGGCCTACGGACGTGGTAGCACTCCAGGACTGCTACCCCCCCCCCTGTGTTTTTTGGTCTCCCCCTTTTTCTCTTCCCTTTTTGTGTTTTGTCCCCCTTTTTGCTCTCCGGAGCCTGGACACTGACCGTTGGTCTTTGATGTACCCCCTGTCCAGGTACCGGAGCATCGAATACCAGAGATATTACTTAATAACCGCAGTATTTTTATACTACTTCATGCTTACTATGTAATCTGTTATGTCTGTATTTTTTTATATTTTTTTTAGGGACTCATTTACACTGTTTTTTGACTGTTTTTGGGAAGAAACTATTCCCGCCCCCCTGACCGTTGTTAGAGGGCTGGGACATAGAAGGATAGGCACTCAGTGCCTGGGAATTAGTTTTTTCTTAATGTTGGTTTTGTCTTTTAAGCTCAATGTCTTTTACTGTTTTTTGAATATGTCATGCTCAAGTGTTCATAACGTGCTGTGTGCTCGAGATCTTGCTGCTCCTGGGGTGCTCCGGGGTATATCTATATAGTTATCCCTTTTATTTCCTGCCCCCTCCGCCAGATGGCTGACCGCTCACCTGACTCATTTACCATTCTCTCCTGGAATGTCAGAGGCCTTAACTCTAAATTTAAACGTCCCACCCTCTTTCAATACCTAAAAACCTGCTCGCCCCAGCTTATTCTACTCTAGGAGACTCATCTCATGGGCAGCAAGATCCTGACTCTCAAGAAGCCCTGGGTACAGCGGGCGATACATGCTACTTACTCTACATATGCCAGGGGTGTGTCGATCCTTATTCACAAAAATTTCCCCTGCGTGATTGAAGAGGTCCGTACAGACCCCCTGGGTAAATATGTGATACTGATCTTCACGCTTTGGGCACAGAGGTACATTGTTGTTAACTTATACATCCCCCCCCCTTTTTCACCTGCCTTACTATATGAGGTGATGGATAAGATCACGCCGTTTTGCCCGGGGAAGGTTTTGGTAATGGGTGATTTCAATGCCATCTTGTCGCATGACCTGGACAGACCTGCGCCGCCTAAACATCGGTGTATGGACCTGCCTGCCTGGGCTCAGGCGGTGGGTCTGGAGGAGGTCTGGAGGTGGAAGCACCCTGAGGTGAGGGCTTATTCGTGCTTCTCGGCTTCCTACAAGACCGCGTCCCGGATAGATTTGGCCTTCTCCAATCCCGCACTGTTAGCGGATGTGTTGGGGGCGGACTATCTTCCGAGCGGTCTGTCGGACCATAGTCCTTTGGTGGTGGTGCTCCGCACTCCGGCATCGCGCAGTGCTGCGCTTTGACGGCTGGGCGCGCAATGGGTCACTCATCCTGATATAGCTGATACATTGCCCCCCCTTACTAACTGAATTTTGGGAACGTAATGCAGGCACTTCCTCCCCTGAGGTTGTGTGGGATACCTTCAAGGCCTACACTAGAGGGCAGTACATCTCCTCCATAGCTAATGTCAAGAAACAACACTCAGTCCAGACTCGGGAACTGGAGCAAATAACTACTGACAGGTACAACTTGGACCCCACCCCGGATCACTTTAATCTAATGATGGCGGCCCAACGGGACTTGCATCTGCACCTGGCCGAGGCAACGCGCCTGGAGATCCACAAGGGCAAGCAGCGGGCCTTTGAGCAGGGGGACCGTAACGGCCGCCTGCTGGCCATGATGGCCCAACATGACCAACCCCTCACGACAATTTCGCTCCTTCGGACCCATGGGGGTGGGACTGTGTCCTCCCCCCAGGAAATCCTCCAGACCTTTAGTGACTTCTACAGGACTCTGTATTCCTCTGGCCTGCCCGCAGACTTCCGGCCTGAGACTCTGAACATTTTGATGGATTCGTTGGCGCTGGGCTGGCTCTCGGACGGGGAGAGAGAAGCTCTGGTTCAACCATTTACGGCCCTAGAGGTACAGAATGCCATACAGTCCTTCCCGCCGGGCAAGGCGCCTGGGCCAGATGGGCTCCTGCTAGATTTCTACAGGGCCCTTTGGCCCCCCTTGCTGGCCCAGCTGTACACCTTGTGCTTGACATGTGCTCTGCAGGGTGGACGCTACATAGGGAGGAAGTGCTTCATCTTTTTTCTTTTATCAAATTTTTTATTTTGTCCCCAACAAGTGTCAAAACAGATACCAGAATAAAAAAGGATGTAAAGTTATAAAATTACCGTACATACAATATGTTAAAACAGTGCTTACATTGTCTTACCCTAACCACCCTCCTTGTCCACACTATACAGACCTTGTTTCCTAGTGTAGTCATAGTTTATTTACCTAAAGGAAAGGAAGATTACCTATCTTATAGAAAAGAAAAAGGAAGAATGAAAGGTGGCAATAGAAGAAAAAGTTGCAGAAAAGTATAAAAAAGGAACAGAGGGAGAAAGGAAGGAGCTAGATGCCCTTGTTGATAAATTATGCTGGCAATGGCAAGACGTCCCAATTTGTATAGGGACAAGGAGACCTAGGGCGGGGGGAATGCCAACCCCTTAAAGAGGATACCCCATTGCCCCCAGCCATGGCCCCCACATTCTCTCAAACTTTTTATAGTTGCCTTGTCTAATAAACGCCACTCTCTCGCACCAAATCATTGTAGCAATAGTCTCCACCCAATTTTCCACCGATGGAGGAGTGTGTGCCTGCCATTTCTGTGCAATTAACTTTCGTGCTTGGAATATGCATCTCAGCACCACTTCCAAAGTACCTGACGGGACTCTACGATCCCTCATACTCCCTAGGAGGCAGGTTATAGCCACTGGTTCTAGTGAGGTCCTAATGATTTTATTAACCCCGTCTATTATCTCCACCCAATATCTAAATAGCTTGGGGTATTTCCAGACCATATGTATATAATCGCTTCATCTTTTTTCAAGTTGCATTGTAGAACATACAGCGTGACAAACTTATTACTACACATACTCTTGTCCAATACCCCAGACGAAAGTGCTTGAACCACAAATGCATCGAATACCAGAGATATTACTTAATAACCACAGTATTTTTATACTACTTCATGCTTACTATGTAATCTGTTATGTCTGTATTTTTTTATATTTTTTTTATATATGTCTTTTAAACGATCATTTCATGCTTGAATGATCAAATAATTTTATGCACAACAATAAATATATTTTCTAGTTTACTTATGTGTGGTTGTTGCCTATAAAGTCCCAACGAAGGGGGGTCCTCTTTTTTCCTAATCAGAGAAATCAGGACACCCCTTTCTACTATAGAACCAAAGATTATATCCCCTCCTCATAAAATTGGCAATCATATCCTGTCAAAAAGAAATGGCGCACAAAATCTATTCTATAAATAAAAAAAACACACACACACACACACCAGTTCTTCAAGTCATAAATCCACTGCAATGACTGCTTATTTTAAAGCTCTGACAACTGTAAAAATGTACCGTGGTGGACAAGGTCTTAGGGTAGAAATAATTTGTATATTATCAGCTATCCAAAACATTAGTCATTTTAGAACTACATATTTCAGAAAATAGCCCATTCTATATTACAACCTTTTCTATTAAAATATATATTTTATGGAATCACCATACACTTAACAGTCATTAGTATATATACTTGGAATATTGGCAAAATGTAAATTTAAATGTGCTCTCCTCTGCTGAGTTTTTTTAGGGCCCTTTCACACAAGCATTCAGACTGAATCTGTAGGTCAGTTTTTCAGAGGGATTCAGACTGGACCATAATAATAGGTTTGTACAGTATAAAGATATGCGACTGTAAGTAGACTTATGCCAGGTAATGTCTGCAGAAAAGAACAGAAAAAGGGCTGCATGCTTTTTGTTTTTTACTGACATAAATGCACGTCATCCTTTTAGGTCCAATCTGAATATGTCCATTTTTTGTTTTTACTTTTGTCCATCTATATTAGGGCTGCAACTAACGATTATTTTCATAATCGATTAGTTGGCCGATTATTGTTTCGATTAATCACGTTTAAAAAAAAAAAAAAAATTTTGCAGTGATTTGCATTTTTTATTATTTTGGCCAACTTGTTGTTGGGCAGATTAAAAAAAACACAAATTGCCACAAAAACGCATTACATGCTTTTCTGCAGCTTCTCCATTGAAGTATATTGAACCAAAAAAAAAAAAAATGGCACCGTTTTGCGTTAAAAAAAAAAGTCCTAGCCCTTTCCAAATGGGCAGCAGCTGAAAAAAAAATCATGGATGTGAACGTGTCCCATAGGAAACCATGTAAACGAACTGTAGTTTGTTTCTGCAAAAAAATACAGAGGTGTGACCCCGGCCTGAGATGTTTAGTAACATAATGGGGGTTAAAAAAACTAAAATTTGTACAAAAAGAGCAAATAATTGGTACTGTAAGGGGTTCTTTTTTTACTGTTGGACAGTGAAAGTAATATTTACAGTAGCGATTTGCTCTTTTTGTAGTATAAAGGGCCAATTTTAGTTCTTTTTAACCCCATTATGTTACTGGCCGATTAATTAATTATGAAAATGGTAATCGATTAGTTGTTTCGGCCCTAATCTATATAATTATTTTCTTCAACTGAAAAAAAAAAAAACAATGTGCTAATGCAAGCTAAACTGAAGGTGGATGGATTCATGATTTTTTATTTATTTATTTTTTAATCTCTCAGCTTTCGTGATGGGATTTATGACACTCATCAGAAAGGACTCTTAGGCCTGGTTCACACCTATGCAGTTTACTTTTAATACATTTCTGTGGTGCTTTTTGTGGTGCGTTCGGCGCATTTTTCATTTATGCTTTTTTTTGGGCAGATCTGCAGATTCAAAAAAACGCAAACTGCAAAACACGTCAAAAGCCACTTTTCTGCAGTGTCTCCATTGAAGTCTATTGACCATCGTTTTGCCTTTCAAAAAGCTCTGATCCTTTGCAAAAAGCAGCATCTGAAAAAAGCTGAGATGTGAACATGACCCACCCATATTAAATGGACAGAAGTGCGTTTCTGCAAAAAGAAGAAAGATCCAAAAACTCACGTCTGTGCGATAAAACCAAGGCTAAAGGTTACAAAGCTTTGACACAAAGATAATAGGATATTTGACTTTATGTATTCCAAGAAAATGATTATACATTAACCTCCCTGGCGGTATGATTCTTTCAGAAAAAACATGCTGAAAGCGGTACCATTATTTGCAAGGAAATTTGGCGTTTTATATTGTAGGTCTGTAATTTTTAGAAATAACTCACTTAAATCTGACCAAACAAGAGTCTAGTAGGCATCCCGGGTATGACATTTTTTTAAAAACAAAATTATAAATTATAATAGATTAAATAATTATAAATAATTATAACAAATAATAATATAATTATAATAAAAAATATTCAATAATGTAATCAAATCAAGATCACTGAAATTTGCTCAGTTGCAGAATTGTCGCTGTCATTATTTTTTTTTTTTTTTATGACGAATTTCCCCACAAATCGCTATCGCACAATTCTGCAAGTGATTATAATTTATTATCGCTGTTTTTTAGCTGATCTAAAACCATTTTTGACATCAAGGGACACTTTTGGTTGATATGGACAATCTACAGTTTGCAGGGAGAAAGAAACGTTTTTATTATATAAAATGACATGCATGACACAGGACAGACCACTAGGGACAAGGGGGGTGTGTTTTTTTTACATACAGTACTGTAATCTATAAGATTACAGTATACTGTATGTAATGTGTTTGTTTACTTTTTTAAATTTGGCGCCGTTCTCCGTCCCCGTGCGTCGCAACGTCGCAGGGAACGGAGATCGGCGTCACACAGAGGCACTGTGTGAATCGAGCGAGGTCCCGCTCGCTCACACAGCGGGGTGGCATCGCTGGATCCAGGGACAAGGTAACTAAACCATGCCTGTGGATCTAGCGAGGCAAGCCCGAGTCTGACTCGGGGTTACCGCTCGCAGCAGGAAAATCTTACCCCGAGTCAGACTCGGGAATACCGCCAGGCAGGTTAAGAGATACATAGTTAATTCTGGTACAGAGTTATCCTGCTGCTTTCAAAATATTGGACAAATGCCAAATAAAGTTATATAGGACAGCCTAGCTTAACTCTTTCTACAACCATCATCCTCCCGTTTTGTAGCAAAGCAATAGAATGAGTGGATCATAGGAACCTGATGAAAAAAGGATTTCACTGTAGGTCAAAAATACCATTATTTACTTACTAGTACCGGTATTAAAATCTCAGCTTTTTTCTAAAAATAAGAGTCATGTCATACTTACGAACTGGAAGGACACAGAGTTAACAAGGCTGCACACCCCAAAGAATTTGCAAAATGGGATGGTTCCCCCAAGGTTTTTTTTTTTTTTAGCAGCAGGGTAATTAAAATTAACCCCTAACAATGAAGGATATGAGATTGTTTTTAGGCCTTACGCTGAATATGGGGCTTACAAAAAAAAATTAACTTCATTCATATTGGTCTAAAAAGCCCATCCACCATATGCCAATTTTTTCAGTTACGATGTCCAGGTCCCGCTATGACATGATCATACAGTTCCTGCATTTCAGTGACAACCCCCCCCCCCCCCCGAAATCATACAGCCTTTGATAGATTGTATAAAATTTTCCCCCTAATAAAAAAGTTTGCCGAACTTTACATCCCGGAACAGAACATCTCTGTGGACGAATCCCTGGTCCATTTCACAGGCCGGCTGGGAATCAAACAGTATATTCCCAGTAAGAGAGCGAGGTACAGCTTGAAGCTAAACAAGCTCTGCGAAAGCTCCTCCGACTATGTGAATGCCTTTCGTGTGTACGAAGGCAAAGACTCCCAGCTCCAGCCCCCTAAGTGTCCATTGTATATGGGAATAAAAAAACATATAAACAATATATATATATATATATATATATATATATATATATATATATATATATATATATATATATATATATATATATATATATATATATATATATATATATATATATACATATACACACACACACACACACACACACACACAGCAGTGCTCCTTATGGAATTTAAATGCTATTATATGACAGTCCAAAAGTTCGTTTGAAAAGCCTATGGTAGAAAGAATAGTCCCAAACAAGATGTTCCGTGAGAAGACTTAGAAGAAATCTCCAATAGAGACAATCCAGTGATATCCTTAAAACCACCACCACTCGTGCAATGAGCAAGTAAAAACTCTTACCAGACAACGCTGGGTAATAAGCGTTGTATCGTAACTTAAATCACAGCAGGGGTAAAATCCAATCCTCATTAGATATCCTCTCCCATGTGAGAAAAGAAACAGACAGTGGCCCATAGCATAATTCCGTTTGGTTTAATAATAAAACAACAGTAGAGTATAAAATGTACACTTACACTTTAGAAGAGTAAGTCAGGCAATACAAGTGACAGCTTTCATCATTCGATCGAATCACAGAAACGAGCATCCAGGGCGGCATCCCAAACGGAATTATGCTATGGGCCACTGTCTGTTTCTTTTCTCACATGGGAGAGGATATCTAATGAGGATTGGATTGGATTTTACCCCTGCTGTGATTTAAGTTACGATACACCGCTTATTACCCAGCGTTGTCTGGTAAGAGTTTTACTTGCTCATTGCACGAGTGGTGGTGGTTTTAAGGACATCACTGGATTGTCTCTATTGGAGATTTCTTCAAAGTCTTCTCACGGAACATCTTGTTTGGGACTATTCTTTCTACCATAGGCTTTTCAAACGAACTTTTGGACTGTCATATAATAGCATTTAAATTCCATAAGGAGCGCTGCTGTATATATATATTGTTTATATGTTGTTTTTTTATATCATGTTCATCTGTCTATGTGACAGAGATTAAGTAGCAGCTTCAGCTTTCATTAGCTTGATTGCGAGGGAGGTGCATTATAGATCTGCATATTACTTCTCGCATGGTTTGGTTATATTAGTGTATTTTTAATGGTTTATCTGTGTCCATAAGCGCTGAGTGCTTGGGGAAGGGCTGAGAGCTTTGGTTTGCGTATATGGGAATAAGCGGGAAAATTGTATGGGAGTTGGCATTCCCACTTTTCCAAAAGGCAGGGGCGGACTGGGCTGGGATGCAAGGTGGCAATGTCCCCCCAGGCCGTCCCAACTTATATGCAAAACGGTCGGCGATCGCCCACTGACAATTTTTTTTTTCTGTGAAGAACTGAGCCAGGGGCATGGCAGCGGCGCCCAGCCGCATGCTGTGGCTTCTGGGAATTGAATTCTACTCAAGCGCCCCGTGATTGGCCGACCAGGGTCATGTTCGGCCACACGATGTGGCATACTGGAATTTGGAGTTCACACGAGCGGCGCGCCCTGCGATTGGCTCGGCCGAGCTTGTCATGTGTGGCCCCAGGCGGGGCTGGTCTTACGGGAGAAATGTAGAAGGTAAGGGACAGTCTAAATGGAGAAGAGAGAGACATGGGAGGATACAGAAGATCTGAAAGGAGAGGGAAATTACATAGGAGGTGATGGGCAATCTGAACAGAGAGAAGATAGACACAAGAGATGATGGAAAATATGAAAGGAGAATGGATAGATACACGCCTGTCCCTCTGTCCGCCCGTCCCCCTCTGTCCGCCCGTCCCCCTCTGTCCGCCCGTCCCCCTCTGTCCGCCCGTCCCTCTGTGTCAGCCCGTCCCTCTCTGTCCGCCCATCCCTCTCTGTCCGCCCATCCCTCTCTGTCCGCCCATCCCTCTCTGTCCGCCCATCCCTCTCTGTCCGCCCATCCCTCTCTGTCAGCCCACCTGTCCCTCTGTCAGCCCACCTGTCCCTCTGTCAGCCCACCTGTCCCTCTGTCAGCCCACCTGTCCCTCTGTCAGCCCACCTG
This sequence comes from Rana temporaria, assembly GCF_905171775.1. NCBI lineage: Eukaryota > Metazoa > Chordata > Amphibia > Anura > Ranidae > Rana > Rana temporaria. Next base: position 70,206,311 of record NC_053495.1, read on the forward strand.
TCCCTCTGTCAGCCCACCTGTCCCTCTGTCAGCCCACCTGTCCCTCTGTCAGCCCACCTGTCCCTCTGTCAGCCCACCTGTCCCTCTGTCAGCCCATCCCTCTCTGTCCACCTGTCCCTCGGTCAGCCAATGTCTCTCTGTCTGCCAGTCCCTCTGTCAACCCTCTCAGGTCCACGGCCAGCTCCCAGCAGGACCCACACGCTGTAGGTCCTGCTGGGAGCTGGCCGTGGACCTGCAGGCCACTAGCCTAGGGTGACCAGACGTCACCAATTTCCGGGGACAGTCCTCGGGCTGAGGACACTGTCCCTAGACCAAGTCTGTCCCCGGGCTAATCGGGGGCAGGTGCCAATCGGGGGCGAGTGCACCGCGAGCTGGGGCAGTGGGAGGGCACCCACGGCAGGCCTGGGTCCCGCTGTGCCCATTGGGCTGCCTCAGAGGGGAAGAGCCAACAGTTTACACAGAGCGGGGATCTCTCACTTACCTGGCAGCCGCTGTCATACAAAGTACTGGCTCCTATGATAAACAGCACACTGATGACGTATACCATAGGAGCTGGTCCAGCAGGCAAGACTTCGTATTACATTGGCCACGCTGGGTAAGCGGTAGATCTCCGCTCTGTGTAATCCGGCTGCTATCCTCTCTAATCCCCATGCACTGGTGAGGCTGTGCTGATGGGCACTGGTGAGGTTGCGCTTATTCGGTGGTTCAATGGGCCACTTGACTGGACTTGCCCCCCAGCCCTAAGGCTGCCAGCCCTCCCCTGCCAAAAGGGGTATCACATATACATGGACAATTACTACACCAGTCTGCCCCTTTTTCGCCACCTATTCCTAAATAAAACCTTGGCCTGTGGTACTGCACGTAAAAACAGGAAAGGCTTCCCACAGAGTTTAGTCACCACAAGGCTACAAAGGAGGGAATGAGCAAGCCTGAGGAACAAAGAAGTTTTGGCCGTGAACTGGAGGGATAAGAAAGACGTTTACATCATGTCGACTATCCACAATGACACCTCAGTGGAACTTCACAGGAGACGCGTTACCGCTCAAAAGCCCTGCTGTTTCAACGAATATAATAAGTTCACGGGGGGGGGGGGGGGTGGATTTAAACGATCAAGTTCTGCAGCCCTATCTCTCAATACGAAAGTCTACTTTCTGGTTAAAAAAAGTTGCAATATACTTCTTCCATATGGCCCTTTATAATTCATACGTCACTTATCACAAATCAACGGAAATGCCCATCCCCTTTATCAGATTTATCGAAAATGTCGTCACTGCCCTGATCTATCAGCAAGGCTCCGCCCCACAAAGAATTTGCTCCGATTGTGTCAGCAGACTGCACGAGCGCCATTTTCCTGACACTATTCCACCATCAGCAACCGGAAGAAGACGCCCAAAAAAATGATGGGTGTGCAGCAAACGTGTAATTAGGAAAGACACCAGTTGCTATTGCCCCGACTGTCCGGACCAACCTGGCCTATGTATGACACCATGCTTTAAAGCGATATCACTCTTTCTAAAATTATTAACCCAAATTAATAATAGACTGCCACTTCCCCGTTTTCAATTTCTGTGCCGATTTCCCTGCTGCCTCAACAAACCAACCTAGTGCCTCAACTCAACTGACCCTGGCCTGTTTATCGACTATGCCTCTGCCTGCCGTCTGCATTGTTTATCCACCATGTTTCTGCTTTTCACGTGAACTGACCCTGGACTGCTTCTCGACTATGCCTCTGCCTGCATTGTTTATCCGCCATGTTTCTGCCTTTCACATGAACTGACCCCGGACTGTATCGACTATGTCTCTGCCTACCGCCTATTTCTGCCTTTTATCTGCACTGACCTCGGCTTGTTGACCATGTTTTTGCCTGCCCCTTGGACTGATCTTGCACCCTGCTACACAGGGGTCTCACACCCTGCTACACAGGGGTCTCACATATGTGATGGGCTCCAGAATAGTGTTCGGAGTTCAGAAAAACTGTTTTTGGTTTTCTGTGTTCCCAGAACAGGGTCTGGTTGCCCGGAGGCTTCAAAGCGATTTGGTTGGGAGAAGCCTCTATCCCTGTCCCCATACTTTCCTGACTGAGGCCCTAAACCTGATGGTCCTGCATGCTGCCTGGACCAATACTTTGGCTGCACTAACCATATCTCTGCCTGCTGCATGTACTATGGACAGTATTCCTGCCTGCTGCATGGACGATCCTTTCGCTGCCGCTGACCACATCTGCCTGCTACCTGGACCGATGCTCTCCTCTGTGGACCACTGCACTACTAAGACAGCAGGTAATCTTTTTTTTACTCTTTACTCAGAAGAATGTATTTTGGTTTGTAATTGGTATGTACAGTACATGCTATGGGTTAGAAATATGAAGGACCTTCAACAATGTCAAAGGTTGGCAGGAATTTGTATGTGTAATTTATGCTCCTAGAACGCCTGGAGGTGCTACTTGGATGTTGGACTTCTGTATGTGAACAGGCTGTGTAAAAGTCTGACAAATGTGGTATTGCCATACTCAGGAGGAGTAGCAGAATATATTTTGGGGTGTAATTTTTTCCATGTACATGCCATGTGTTAGAAATATCTTATAAATGGACAACTTTGTGTAAAAAAAAAAAAAAAAAAAATCATTTTTTTTCCACATTTTCAAAAAAACTTCTGGAAAAAAACTGAACTGTTCAAAAGACTAATTATGCCTCATAGATTATACAATGGGGTGTTAGCTTTCCAAAATGGGGTCATTTTGTGGGCGTTTCCATTGTCCTGGTGCTCGAGAGCCTTCAAAAGTGTAACAGGTAGTTGAGAGATTAGATGTGCAATTTATGCTCCTAGAATGCCTGAAGGTGCCACTTCAATGTTCGGCCTCTGTATGTGGCCAGGCTGTGTAAAAGTCCCACACATGTGGTATCACCATACTCAGGAGGAGCAGCAGAATGTATTTTGGGGTGTCATTGTAAGTATGCATGTGCTGTGTGAGAGAACTAACTTGTTATGATAATTTTGTGTAAAAAAAAAAAAAAAAAAAAAAAATTAAATTTTCCCAAGAATTGTGGGAAAAAAAATTACAACTTAAAAAAATTCACCATGCCTCTTACTAAATACCTTGGAATGTCTACTTTCCAAAAAGGGGTAATTTGTGGGGTATTTGTACTTTCCTGGCTTGTTAGGGTCTTAAGAAATGATAGGACGTCAGGACATCAGCTGTGATCAGATGTGATCATTTTTCAATGATTTGCACCATAGCTTGTAGACTCTATAACGTTCACAGAGACCAAATAATATCCACCAATTTGGGTTATTTTTACCAAAGTTATGTATCAGTATACATTTTGGCCCAAATTTCTGAAGAAAAATTATTTCTTGGCAAAATTTTAAGACAGAAACTAAAAAAAACGTGTTTTTTTTTCAACATTTTCTTTTTTTTGCCTATATTGCAAAAAATTAAAAACCCAGCGGCGCTTAAATACCACCAAAAGAAAGCTCTGTTTGTGAGAACAAAATGATAAAAAATTTGTTTGGATACAATGTAGCATGACTGAGTAATTGTCACTCAAAGTGTGAGAGCACTGAAAACTGAAAATTGGTCTGGGCAGGAAGGGTATATTAATGCCCTGTATTAAAGTGGTTAAATCGGGGGGGGCGTGGCCAGCACGGCATGTGAACAGACGCTGGTTCACAGAGCTCCGCACTGATCCTGTAATCATCCGGTTTCCGGCACCTCAAACACCCGGATTTTTTCACCCTGGACGGTAGGGGAACCTCCCCCCAGCACCCTGCATTGCTCGGCTCACTCCCGGAGGGCATGATGACCCGGGGACAGAGGCAAGACGGTTCGAGGCCGGAAATCCAAGATGGCGCCGCCACGCCATCAGCCCAGAGAGCGCGCGGAGGGGACAAGGGGAAAGAAACTGTGAGTAAAGCCCCAAAAAAGAACAAGGAGGGCTCCGGTGACCCCCCCAAAGATATGAGGTACTATGCCCAGAAATTAACAGGGAAACCCCCGGAAACGAGCGCGCAGCCCATGGATGATTGTGCCCCACACAGTGACACTGAGATGGAGGAGGAAGAGAATGTACAGGGAGCAGGGGCCATATTGGATCATACTGAGAGCAGCGCAGGGCTGCAGTGGGATACTGAGGAGCCTGAAGTGGAGGGGGGAGACCAGCCCACTCTTGCTGCTATACTAAAGGCAGTGAATAAATGTACAGCCTCTGTAAATGGATTGCGGCTCAGATTTGGTAGTTTGGAGGAAGAGGTAGGCCTGATCAGACATGACATACAGAAAATGAGGGAGAGGACCACGGCTGTGGAGGGAAGGATCAGTGACCTGGAAGACAGAATGCCCCCATTGATTAGGGAAACCCAGAACACCTCGAGACTGGCCAGAGCGGTTGATATGCGCGCAGAGGATTTTGAGAACCGTCTCAGACGCAATAACGTTCGCATAGTCGGACTGCCAGAAAAGGTGGAGGGCCGTGACCCCACGCAGTTTGTGGAGCAATGGATGGCCGAGGTGTTCGGCAAAGACTCTTTTACTCACTTGTATGCGGTTGAGAGAGCCCACAGGGTCCCAACTAGGCCTCTCCCGCCGGGCAACCCCCCCCGCCCGATCCTGGCCCGCCTGCTGAATTACAGGGACAGAGAAATTATACTGCGGCTGGCTAGGGAAAAGAAGAATGTCCAGTTTAACGGTACCCGGGTCTCATTCTACCCGGACTTCTCTGCGGCGGTACAGAAAAGCCGTGCCCGGTTCACAGAAATAAAGAAACGCCTGCAGAAGGTGCAGGCCCCTTATGCCATGTTATACCCTGCGAGACTCAGAGTCATTTTGAATGGTCAGGCTCACTTTTTTGAACACCCTGCTGACGCCTCGGACTGGCTGGATGCTAACGAAGGGGCACTACGACAAGTCAGGAGGCCCCCTGCGGAAGAGGACTGATACTTGCTCACATTAGCACACGATTTACCAAAGTTGCCCCTTGGAGGAGGGCTATGCCGGAAACACACAACATCCTTTACTCTGTTGCTCTGAAATGCGAGTTCGGAAACACTGTTATTGTTGCACCCAGTACTGAGGAGTGCAGTGGCGGCGGCCACTGGTGCTGCTTACCTGGAAGGTCACAGGGACCTGTTGTCCCACGGTTTTAGGGGCTGCCCGTTGGCACCCCACAGTTTGAGTTTGCAAAGGTCCTGGGAGCAGGGGGGCACACACCCTTTCCAGGCGGTTGGCCTGCAGCGGAAGAAATTAGCGAAGTGCTCGGATGCACGGATGTCTATCTTTGCTCCCTACGTTGCTTCAAATTACTCCAGAGCTTTTTTTGTCTTATTTTTACCTGTCTTTTCTTTTTTTTCTCATGGGAGGTCAAGCCTTTCCCTCTGCACCTGGCATGTCAACCTGTTTCAATTGCCAGCCCGGAGGGGCAACCCAGCTTTTTCTGATAGGGGGGCGGTGGGAGGCGGTAATGTTGGAATTTTTACCCAGTCCGGTGACATGCAACGACCCCCCTGATGGCGAAGGTAACGGTATTGTCATGGAATGTTAGGGGACTGCAAGACCCGTTGAAAAGAACTATGGTCTCGTCCCTGATGAGAAAACAGCTACCTGCTATTTGTGCCCTTCAGGAGACTCATCTGACCCCTGACTCTGTGTCCTGCATGGGATACCGGTGGGTGGGGAGGGCGTATCACTCCACTCACACCTCGTACTCTAGGGGGGTGAGTGTGCTGATACACAGCTCATTGGACTATGAGGAATTACAGGCTGAGGTTGACACTGATGGTCGCTATGTCTTTATTATGTGCAAGCTGTTTGATTTCAAGTGTATTCTTGCTTTTGTGTATGTACCCCCCCCTTATAACAACCAGGTACTGAGGGCTCTGGTTCGGTTCCAGGTGGGATTCCCGGAGGTGCCACTGTATGCCTTCGGGGATTTCAACTGTTACATGGACCCTCTGGTGGATAAACATCCACCGGGCGGGGATGGGAGGGGGACCCGCCGGACGGCTCTTAGGAAATTAGCGGAGGAGGTGGGGTGGGGAGACCCCTGGAGAGCTAGGCACCCAGCGGATAAACAATTTTCGTGCTTTTCTAAAACTTATTCATCCCTGTCTAGGATTGATCTATGCCTGTGCTCACATAATGCAGAGAAATATATTTCAGAAATGAGGTATGGTTTGAGAAGTGTATCTGATCACTCCCCGTTGATAGTGTCCCTGGAGGTGCGTCCCCCTTCGACGGTGGCCAAGGCCCCGTGGAAGTTGAATGCCTTCTGGCTGAGCCTTTTCCCTTCACACGAGCACATTGAGGCCCGTATTGAGGAATACTGGCGCTTACATGCAGACACTAATGATGTGGCGGTCACTTGGGAGGCCTTCAAGGCTGTCCTGAGGGGCTTGTTTATCACTGAGATCCAGGCCGTTAAGGGGCGGACAAATGCACTTAGGGAAGGGGTAGAACGAATGGCGGAAAACCTTGAGGCCAAATTTATTGCAGACCCTTCGGACTCAAACAGGGAGGCGTGGTTGTCGGCGCAGGATGCCCTGTACCGGGTCACGACCTCGGGAGCAGAGAGGAAACGCTTTTTCCAAAAGGCGGCTTACTATGAGGAGGGTGAACACACAGGCCGTATGCTGGCCACCATTGCCCATGCCCAGCAGATGTCTCCCTCCATTGGAGCGCTACGCGCCTCGGGTGGGGGGGTGACGAACTCCCCGGACCAGGTCCTGGGGGAGCTGGTCGGGTTTTACTCCTCCCTCTATGAGTCCAGGGGTACATACTCCTTGGACTCGTTGGGGGACTATCTGGAACCTGTCCTGTTACCGCAACTGTCGACCTCTGATAAGGAGATGCTGGAGGCACCTCTGACTTTGGGTGAGCTGCAGATGGCGACTAGCCTTTTCCCTAATTCCAAGGCCCCTGGGGATGATGGCCTCCCTGCGGAGGTATACAAACAATACGGGGAACTGATGCTCCCACATCTCTTGAAGGTATTTAATGCCGCAAGGGAGGTGGGCACTCTCCCCAAGTCGATGACCAGGGCAAACATTGTCTTGATCCTCAAACCTGACAAAGACCCACTTGACCCGGGATCCTACAGACCGATTTCCCTATTACAGAACGATGTAAAGATTCTCGCCAAGGTCCTGGCGGTCAGGCTGAATGGTGCCATTTCTAATATTATTCATTCTGACCAGTCGGGGTTTATGCCGCAGAAATCGACGGCGATAAACTTGAGGAGACTCTTTCTCAATATGCAATCTCAGGCGGACAACATGGGAGACAGGGCCCTACTATCTCTTGACGCACACAAAGCGTTTGATAGTGTTGAATGGGAGTATCTTTGGGCGGTGATGCGAAAATTTGGGTTTGGAGAGGGCTTCATTTCCTGGGTCCGACTCCTATACTCTTCCCCGGTGGCGGCGATAAGGGAGGGTGGTAGGGTGTCGCGCACTTTTGACTTGCACAGGGGCACGAGGCAGGGGTGCCCATTGTCGCCTCTCCTCTTTGCCCTGGCCATTGAACCTCTTGCGGTCATGATTCGGGCAGATCCTTTGATTCAGGGATTCCATTTTGGAGACCTGCACGAGAAAATTATGATGTATGCCGACGATACCATGCTGCTTCTAGGGGACACGGCCGGGTCATTGACGCAGGCCATGACGGTGGTCCGACGGTTCGGCGTTTACTCGGGCCTGACTATTAACTGGACCAAGTCCTCCTTGCTACTGCTTGATCGACGATCTATCCCGCCCGTGAATAATATACAAGATATCCCGGTATCTGAATCTTTTCGGTACCTGGGTATCCAAGTCACGCCATGCCCACTAGATTACATTAAACTCAACCTTACCCCGCTGATTAATCGCTGCAGGGACCGGGTCAAGGTGTGGAGCAAACTTAAACTGTCACTGGTGGGGAGGGTGAATCTAATAAAAATGATCCTTATGCCACAACTGCTATACATATTACATAACTCCCCGATGGTCATCCCTCTGAAAAAATTTCGAATTATTAATTCCCTCTTCCGCTCATTAATCTGGTTAGCAAAACCTCCCAGGGTCAAATTGGAACAACTGCAATGTCCAAAGGAGGCCGGCGGATTGGCATTGCCCAACCCCTGGCTCTACTATTTAGCCTCCCAGGCGCAGCATATTGCGAGAGGGTCTGCCCCCCAAGGGGACCTCCAGTTGAACCTGAAGGACTCTTCGGTTCGCCTGCTCAGGTTCACGACCGGGGCGGAGGTGGCGGAGGGATTGGAAGCATTGCAGTATGCTAAATCCAACAGGCGGTTCCCCACATATGTCCTCATGCAAAAGGTCTGGAACAAGATCAGGATGATGCAAGGCGTGACAGGGTTCACAAAATACAGCCCCATATGGGATAATCTACACTACCGAGAGATAGCTAAGATACCGTATGGATCGAGATGGAAAGGGCATGGGATATCCGCAATGTCACACATTGTAAGGGCGGGCAAGCTGAGACCTTTTGCAGAACTCAGGGAGGACTTTCAACTCCCTACGTCCATGCAATTTTATTACCTACAACTTAAACATGCATTCGATGCACAGCAGGAGGATGACATATGGACGTTGAATGTAGCCCCGGTATTTAACTACTTATTAGATGTGTCCACATATAAGGGTTTTATATCCAACTGCTACGCTATGTTGCTAAACCTCTTCCTACCGGGTGCCCCGCATAAGGCGGTGGCGCAGTGGGAACGGGATGTGGGTGCGTTTGAGGATGAGCAGTGGGAAGAGGCCTTGCAGGCGATCCCCGCCTGCTCCCTGAACGTGGCACATAGACTATCACAACTTTACATCCTTCTACGGGTACACTATACGCCGGCCCGGCTGGCGCGGATGGGACTGGAGGTGGACCCCGGTTGCACTAGATGCTACAGGGACCATGGTGACCTCATTCACCTTTTGTGGCGATGCCCGAAGCTCCATTTGTACTGGTCGGGGGTGGTGGACTCGATTAATAAGGCCTTTCAGGCCCAAGTCCCTTTGGATCCCAAGGTCTGTCTTCTTGGGATCACGGAGGGTATCCTGGCAGAGGCTATCCCTAGACAGGCTATAGGCAGGGCTCTGTTCCAGGCCCGCCTGATGATACTAAGACACTGGAAGGACACTGAACCCCCAACAGTGCAGGAATGGATTACACAAATGGGAGTCACTCTTAGATTAGAGAAGGTGGTATATCAGAAACGAGGGTCGAGCGGTAAATATGAAAAGTTATGGGCAAGGTGGCTGGATGTTCCTGGGTTGGCCCCAATAGACTTGGTGTATGACAGACTGTTCTAAGGCGGATGCCGGCTGAATAGGGGACGCCGTTACGGGCCTCGGAAGGGATAGGGAGGGAATTGTCTCCTGGAATCCTTACAAGGTGTTGGGGATTTGACTGTAATACACTGCTTGGTTTTTATGTGTACTCTCCCATGTAATGTTCAATGTTTTAAAAAGCTCTGGAGAATGTAAACTGAATTTATTTTATACATGCTCAATAAAAGACCTTTGTTTGAGAAAAAAAAAAAGTGGTTAAATCGATGAGATATTTAGTTGGAAAATGAAGAAAAACAATTTGAAAATGTGACATGCACACAGCAATTCTGTTATATGTATATGCATTGTAATGCATCATAAATGACAACGTATTATAGTGAGAATTCCTGTATTGACTGTTGTGGTTCTCTTCGCACCCTCTGAGGCGAGTACAGGCTTTCCATTCAGCTTCCCGGTACAGTGGAGAGATTTTGAATTTGAATTTTTTCACAATTCTCCCAATTCATATGCTCACACTCATATGTTTATCCATCTCGTTCACTGGGGGGAGCATTTCCGAGCTGGCTGCGTCCCTTGCTCACCACCGGACGAGCAAAGAAACCGAGCGCATGCGCACATGGTGTCACGCAATTGCAACGAAGGCGACAGCGGATGCCGAGACTTCGGCCTTCCAGAACGCAGAGGGAGACACGAGGAGGGTGCAATCATGGCAGCAAGGACAGGGGGAGAGGTGGAGAAGGAGGGCACCTGCGATCAATAAGCCTGGACACTATTTAAACGGACAGCTTTCAGTGGATCTTGAGGAGACCACAGGAGAGCTGTTGGCATATACGTACAAGAAGGATTGGAGTACCGAGTAAGTGCTGATATTGGAAACACCAGACTGGCTGATATTACTATTACATTGAATTGCTGTGATGTCTCACATATCATCTTGGAGAATTTTCTTGGCTATTTACAGATAAATATATACGTAAAATACAGATATGGTTCTATCCAAAAACACCCTGTCTATCATCATACATATTCCTTCAATTTACTTATGGAGATTGTTTGAATATAATGGCCCGGATTCACAGACACTGGCGCACATTTGTGCCGCCTTAGCGCATCTCCTTTACGATACGCCGACGCAGCGCAGAGAGGCAAGCATGGAATTCACAAAGCACTTCCTCCCAAAACTGCGCTGGGTTTCCTAGGCGCAAGCCGGCATAAGTGGAAGTGGGCGTGAGCCATGCTAATGAGGCGTGACCCCATGCAAATGATGGGCCGAGCACCAGATATTCATCGCCAACTGTGCATGCGCCGTCCCGTGGGCGCATCCCAGTGCACATGCTCACAAATACGTTGGAACAACTGCCTAAGATACGCCGGATCACTACCTACAGCGTGAGCGTAACCTACGCCCAGCCATATTCACGTACACCGTAAAATAGCCCGGCTTGGGTTCCCTGGTGCAGCCCTTTGCATGGATGCTGCCGAGTTACACCTCCTTTATGGGGCATAACTTTGCGCCGTACGCACAACTTACGCGCACCAGTCGTAGCCTGTGTCGGGCGCAAGTACGATCGTGAATCGACGCATCTCCCTCATTTGCATATTTGAATAGAAAATCAATAGGAGCGCCACATGCGTCCAGCGTAAATATGCGCCCACTCTACGATGGCGTAGGCAAGTTACGCCGGTGGAATGAAGCCTGTTTTTAGGCGTCTTAGTTTTGTGGGACGGCGCACAGATACGACGGCGCATATTTGCACTTACGCGGCGTATCTCGAGATACGTCGGCGCAAGTGCTTTGTGAATCCAGGCCTATATCACAGGTTCTTTACATTCCCTCTCCCTTTGGAGGTTCAAGTGAGTGTCTCCTTGTAAACCATCTGGAGCGGAGCTCGCCTGGAGGAGGTGGAGACAACACATGGAGATTACAGAATCATTGTAGTTAATCTTTTAAATAACTCTGGTTATAGGATATATTCCTTCTTTTCCCCATCTTCTGAATAGTAAATATATCACCACATATATGGAGAGGTGTTTTGCATATTATGCAGTGTTAAAAGATATTTAAAAACAAGTTTGATATATATCCATAGAACAAAAATATCCAGTGTGTGATTTTTGCCAGGAATGATGGAATATGTTTATCTTATGTCAAAATCCAGAGCTCGGGGGCGTGTCCAAGATGGCGCTGTGAGCGGCTGCTTCTGCTGAGAGCTCCGCTGCATAATCGCCTATAATTCAGGTCCTAGCCTGTCCTAGCCCCTTTCGCACTCCCAGATTGTGGACAGTGCTGCGGACACCCAGTGGGAGCAACTGGCAGGGGGAGAAGCTGAAATTCCGGCGGAAACTGGCACTGAGCATCCCGGTCCCCACGTGGAGCTAGGCCTCAGGCATGGCACGGACCTTCCCGACGCCTGCATGAGGGGACGGTTCGCTACGGCACAAGCTGGTAAGGGGGAGAACTGGCTGGGGACCCCACTAACCCAGGTGCCTTCTCACATACGCTCCGTCCTGCTCGTGGAGCCCTGCACTGCCCGAGCAGTACACAGGCCCTCAGTGACTAGCCCTGTGCCCCCTGAATGAGGAGCTCGGGCGCCAAGTTCAGCTAGGGAGGAAAGAAAAGAAAAAAAAAGCAGAAGGACTGTCTCCTTCCCAGGCACCCTCCGGCCACCGAGTGGAGCCCTGCATTACCTGTAGCACCCACAGGGCCTCGCCGACCGCCCCTGGCTGCAGACGTGATGGCGGCCATAGCGACCCGCCAATCCACCCTTACAGCGAAGAAAGATGGCGGTCGTAGAGATAGACGTGGGCCTCATATGGCAAGACATGGATGAAATCAGGGCCACAGTTGCAGAGACCGAACAGAGAGTAAGCAACACAAAAAAGACACGGTCGCAGAACATGGCGCAAAGCTCCGCACACTCCAAACTAAAGTAAAGGCCTTGGAGTACAGAGCTGAAGACCCTGAAAATAGAAACCGGCACAACAACCTCTGCACTGTAGGCCTGCTTGAAGGAGCTGAAAAGAACAACCCCACGTGCTTTGTTATAGACATGCTGCGCAACCTTCTCCCCGATGCTCGCATGTCACCCCATTACGCGGTAGAGAAGGCACACCGCATTCCACCTAAACCTGGACCACCGGGAGCCCCTCCAAGAACCTTTATTATCCACCTGCTCAACTTTAGGGACAGAGACGAAATTCTCTGTGCCTCCAGGAATGTCTGAGACCTGCGCTACCAGAATACCAAGACGATGATTTTCCCTGACTACTCGGTGGAGACCCAAAAACATCAAAAATCGTTCGACCAGGTTAAGGCGGAAATAAGGGCACGCAACATCCGCTACAGTGTCCTGTTGCTGGCTCGCTTCAGAGTCCAGGATGGAGAGACGACCCGCTGCTTCAACTGCCCTAAAGAAGAATCTATCTGGCTGGACTCGCTGCCGCAGCCCGCTGACCGGGTGACTGGTACGTAACACCTGGGCCTAGACCCGCGCAACTTATAGCCTACCCCACCGATAAGGCGCTTGTGCCTCTGTTGTGCACCATGTTCATTCCCCTGATAGGCACTGCGCACAGCTTGCAGCGGCTAGCCCCCTACTGTGGGAACCAAAGATAGTGCCCCCGACAGACATGGTCAGGAGTACTCTGCGGCCTGACCGCTTCCCTTTGTTTGATTTATTCCTCCTTGAGGCAATAGAGGACATACTAGCTATGCCTCGTTACTGATGGACCAATTTTACTGTTGGGACATCTGACTGTTTACTTTCTCCTCCTGGATCCTTGTCCCATGCAGCAGGTTTCAATGTGCCAGCGGATGTCTCGCATGTGGAGAGCTGCTCAGACTTCTGCTTAACCTCCCCAGATACTATCCGGGGAGGTGTCAGCATATTGGTACACAAATCGCTCCCCTTCAGACTGCTGGATCTTGCGCTGGACTCGGAAGGCAGATATGTACTGATTCATGCACCAATACGAATATTGAAGTGGGTTATTGTGGGTCTGTATCTGTCTCCCCATGTGTCCCTGACTATTCTGAACCAAAATAACGTCAAAAATAGCCAAGTTTGCTAGTGATAACCTTGCAATTCTTGAGGATTTTAACCTGGTCCCCGACTCAAGTATGGACAGAATTGATAGCGGGTGGCCCTTCACACTCTGGACTGGTAATGTGGGCGGGAACATATGGCCTGACAGATGTGTGAACGTGGCGACACCCTTAATCCCGGGCCTTCACCTGTCACTCTGCAATGCACCGCTCCTTTTCCAGGATTGACCTGACCTATGCGGTTGGGGTGGCCCTGCCCAGAGTTAAGGATATTAAGATTCTCCCCAGAGGCATATAAGACCATGCACCTGTTTCTGACCCTGGACCTGTCCACGGCCCCGGGTGACACCTTGTGGAGACTTTCCCAGGTTCTAGGTGTCGGACGCAGAGGTGAACGGGCAATTCAGGGGGGCACCACAGGACTACTGGGCGGTCAACCTTGGATCGGCAGACAGGCTAGTGGTGTGGGACACCTTCAAGGCTTATACCAGGTGGCAGTACAAGACCATTATAGCTAAAATTCTTAAGGCCAGAAGGGCTGCACTGACCAGAGCAGAGACGGAATCGGGGTTGCAGGAAGCGAGCTTTGTCACGACTAGAGACCCACAGGACTATGTCAAATTACAGTCTCTGACTGGGGAGGTTCTACGTAGCCGCACCTCTCTCACTCAGAAACTGTTGGCCCAATCCTAGCATATCTTTGAGCAGGGGGAAAGATTGGGGAAACTGTTGGCCTGGCTTTCACAAGAAATAAATGGTTGTTATGTCTCCTTCTACCAAACCTTATATAGCTCTAGGGCGACATACACCAGTGATGAATTGACATCCCTGTTCTAACCCCAAAAAAACATAACAAACCAGATGACCCGATTAAGGTTGAGGAGATTCCAAAGGTGCTCAATAGGCTCCAATCAGGTAAGACTCCCAGCCCGGACGGCATACCGATTGAGTTTTCCAAGCAGTATGCTGAAGAGATAGCTGTCAGAGTACACAGTATGTTAACAGAGGCGCAAACGAAAGAGGAACTTCTGAAATCCTTGAGTAAGGCAGTGATCCCAAAGCTGGGAAAGGACCCACCCCTGTGCTCATCCTACCGCCCTATATCGCTGATTAACGTAGATGCTAAAGTTTTGGCAAATAGGTTAAGCACGGTCATCTCAGCGCTAGTACATCCAGATCAAACTGGGTACATGCCTGGGAGAGGCATGTACCCAAGTTTGGGTTTGGTTCAACCCGGTTGCGTATGCTTTATGCCAACCGGAGGACCAGGGTCCGCACTAATGGCAGTCTCTCAGACACCTTTCCATTGGGGCAGGGTATGCGCCAGGGATGCAATTATATATATATATATATATATATATATATATATATATATATATATATATATATATATATACACACACACACACACACAATTTATATATATATATATATATTATATATATATATATATATATACACATACATATACACACACACACACACACAGGGCATTTGGATTAGATATTTCCAGAGTCATAATTAGACACTAGTTAGCCATATATAGGAGCAGGATAGGTAGGATATGGGTTTAATATGTCTTGTAATTAAGAATTTGTTTTCTACAGGTGAAAGTAGTCATACATTAATATCCATTTTCCATTTTCTTCTCTCTTTTCCACATTGAGCTATGATAATTTATTAGCAGTATAAATAAATATTATATATAAAAAGTAGTATGTGACTATACATTGAGTACAGGGGTGGGGTTAGAGCACATATCAATTTTATATTTTTTGTATGCTGGTTAGTGGAGGGCTCCCCCACCAGGGTAATTCCGTAAAGTGTGCAAACCTTGCAGGACTCCAGGACTTTCTGTGTGCACCCAGGGTGCATGTCCTTAAGAGTCTTGCCAGCGTCCAATCACCTGAAAATGCACACCTATAAAAAACTTATGGTATATGAATAGTCCTGTACCATACAATTAAGATATGAGTAACATATGAGTAAAAATATAATATAAAAAAAAAACATTAAAGGGTGTTGTAAACCCTCATGTTTTTTTCACCTTAAAGGGTTTGTAAAGGAATTTTTTTTATCTTAATAGCTTCCTTTACTTTAATGCAGTGCTGTTTTCATGTCCTCATTGTTCGTTTTTGCTCTCAAGTTGCTGTAATTCTTCTCTGATCTCCACACTTCCTGGTTGTCCGTTTCCTGATAACCACAGTACTGGGAGCTTTCTCTCTGTGGTCACTAATCAAGGAGGTGTGATTACTGTGTGTCTAAAACCCCACAGTACCAATCAGTTTCGTTTTCCAAACTATTACTGCCCTGTATTGGCTCTGTGGCTCTGTACAGCAGAGAAGCAGGAAACATGCAAAAACGAAACTAGAAACTACAGGTACATTATATGATTGATTTTTATCTATTTTTAATTGTTTTTAAAAGGAATCAGTTAACCATTATGTCTCTATACCCTGTAAACAGTCATTTCAGCAAAAAAACTTTTTTTATTTACAACTCCTTTAATGCATCTTATGCATTAAGGTGAAAAAACAGAGTTACTTACCGGTAACATCCTTTTCCAGGAGTCTTTCAGGACAGCCACCATAGAGAGACAACGGCTCCTCCCCTCTCAAGAAACACTGCCTTCAATTTTAAGATTTAAGCCTCATCCTCCTGCCGTCCCCTCAGTTCTTCCAGAGTACCTCCGGCCAGCTAGGGAGACACAAGAACACGGCATACAAAAAAAAACGTTTATCTTACCCGACGGTCTCATATGATGAGTTCTCAGAGATAGCCAACATATTCGGTGGGTACCAGTGCTGTCCTGAAAGACTCCTGGAAAAGGATGTTACCGGTAAGTAACTAAGTTTTTCCCTTGTTCGTCTTTCAGGACAGCCACCATAGAGAGGATAAGCAAGCACCTTACCTTAGGGTGGGACTACTGCCTGCAGTACTTTACGACCAAAGGCCTGGTCTTTGGCTGACAGCAAGTTCAATCTGTAGTGCCTCACAAACATGGCAAAGCTGGACCACCTTAACCATCTGGCCATTGTGCGTCTATAAGCTCTGGAACCCTAGAAAAGAGCTCTTAAAAGAAAGAAAGAAAGAAAGAAAGAAAGAAAGAAAGAAAGAGCAGCCATAAGCTGGAGCCCACCAGGAGTGACCCCCCCCCCCCAAACCCCCCCCAAGGACCAACAATCACCAGGGGAGAGAGAGAGAGAGAGAGAGAGAGAGAGAGAGAGAGAGAGAGAGAGAGAGAGAGAGAGAGAGAGAGAGAGAGAGAGACCCAAAAACCAAGCACCGCCTTCAGGCTTTCTAAGGGTGTACATTTTTAATTTTACTCCTCACTGCCCATCACAGTTTCGGAGACCATGGAATGCCCAGATGGCACAAAACAAAGTAGACACCCCAAGCTATTTGCCGAGAGGTATGGTGAGTATTTTGCACATCTCGCTTTTTGTCAAGTTTGAAAAATTGAAAAAATATATATATCACATTTTTTTTTTTTTTTTTTCGTTCTTCATTTTCAAAAACAAGTGAGAGCTGTAAAATATTCACTCACCATGCAAATAGCTTGGGGTGCCTTCTTTCCAAAATGGGTTCATTGGGGGGTGGGGTTGTGCAATTTTGGCAAAACTGAGGAGTGAAATCAAAAACCCTGCATTCTTTACTTGATAATTCAGGCCGGTTGTGGTGTTTGACCCTGCTAATCAGAAGTTTAACTGCACCAACGAGAGTGGCTAGCTAAAGATACAAAGCATCATCCTTCTTCAAAGGGACTGAAGTTACTAGTGCCACATGGGCACGTACACACATACTCAGGGCACTGTATATGCGGGACAGTTTATCTGGGAAGCTAAGCCATTTAATATAGCTTTGATTACAGCATTTGTCGTTGAGCCTGTGGAGTTAGGAATCAGGAAGAGGTCTGAAATAAAGAGGGTCCGTCTTCTGCTCTCCTCATGCCTGGACTCGGAGGCAAATTTGAGTAGAGGCAACCAATCCTATATAAAAAGTGTCATATTGTTATTTATTTGCCATTTGTGTGCCTCTGCTCTTGGGGTTATTTTCAGGTTGGGAATCCCCTGATAGCAGCCTGAATACAGTATTAATCACTTGCTTACTGGGCAGATATACCCCCTACCTGCCCAGGTGAAATTTCAGCTTTCGGCACTGTGTCATTTTAACCGACAATTGCGCGGTCGTGCGACGTAGCTCCCAAACAAAATTGATGTCCTTTTTTCCCCACAAATATAGGTTTCATTTGGTGGTGTTTGATCACCTCTGCGGTATTTATTTTTTGCGCTATAAACAAAAAGAGCGTCAAAATATATATATATATATATATATATATATATATATATATATATATATATATATATATATATATATATATATATATATATATATATATATATATATGTATGTATGTATGTATGTATGTATGTATGTATGTATGTATGTATGTATGTATGTATGTATATATATATATATATATATATATATATATATATATATATATATATATATATATATATATATATATATATATATATATATATATATATATAATTTTTTTTTTTTTACTTTATAATACAATATCCAATTTAAAAAAAAAAAAAAAAAATTTTTTCTCGTTTTAGGTCAATACGTATTCTTCTACATATTATTGGTAAAAAAAAAAAAAAAAAAACGCAATATGCGTATAGTGATTGGTTTGCGCAAAAGTTATAGCGCCTACAAAATAGGGGACAGAATTATGACATGTTTTTTATTATTTTATTTTTTTTACTAGTAATTGCGGCGATCTGCGATTTTTATTGGGACTGCGACATTATGGCGGAGACATCGGACACTTTTGACACATTTTTGGGACCACATTTATACAGCGACCAGTGCTATAAATATGCACTGAATACTGTATAAATGTGACTGGCGAGGAAGGGGTTAAATGTTTTCCCTACTAGTGATTCTAACTGTGGGGGAAGGGGACTGACTGGGGAGGTGACCGATCTGTGTCCCTTTGTACAAGGAACACAGCATCGGTCTCAGATCCACATCCTTGTCTGTGCAACGGCCGATCGCGGGTACCTGGTGGACATTGTGTCCGCCAGGAACGCGCATCGGCACCTCAGTAAAGCGGTGGGCACGCGCGCATGCCGCCGGCGCTCGCTCGCCCCCCAGTGGCCGGAGGAGCAGAGGACCTCAATAGACGTCCTCCCAGCATTTGAGAGCCACCTTATGGCCGTCATTTGGCTATGGCCCGGGCTCAAAGTAGTTAAGCTATAGTGCTCTTAATCTCAGTAATTGCTCTCCAGTTGATCACTTGAAGATATTTACTGTTCTTTTTCCAGAGAAATATTATAGAAAAGAGAATTTCTGTGTTTTATCATAACGTGTGCGTTTCTCATTGGTCATTGCACTTACACTATTGCCAGGTGTGCCAAGAGGGGTAGAGACTGTTATTGGGGTTGAGAGGTAGAGTACAGAACCAAATATACTTAAGCAGATCCTATGGGGGGGGGGTAGTTCTACACAATAAATATGGCAGACATATCTGAGGGCGTTCTGTACACTATCTGTGTACAGTAAGCCTCCAGGAAGCCATATTTCCATGCATTTTACAGAAAATTAAAGCACTGCCGATTGAAAAGGAAAGGGAATGTTTAATACAAGTCATATTGTAACTGAATGTTATCGCAATTGTATATGCTTTTTACCCCCCACGAAAGTGGAGTTATCCTTTAAGCACATTTATTATACCTGAATACAACTCAACATGACAAGAGATCACTTATTACATCTTTATTGATTTACTTACTGGTAGTGGGTGAATCCTAGTGTTGGAAGATCAGCATATCTTTCTGCAAAGTCTGCCAAGCGGCTTATTACCCGTGCAAGCTGTTACAATGAATAAAACATGCCATTAAAAAAATAAAAATAAAATAAAAAAGTTCATGTATGGGCTTATTTTATTTTCAGTACACTGAACCGAAATGCTCACCTTTGGAAGAATTAAATCGAATCCATCACGCAAAACAATAAGATCCTACAAGAGAAGGAAAACTAGTCAAAATCCTATAAGAATTTGAGCACCTAATAAAGGAGGTTGTAAAGGTTCTAAATAGGTTACATTAAGCTGGTGCATTGTTGGTTCACTTAGCTTTTCCTTCGATTTCCCTTCTAGATGTTTTTTTTTCTTTGTTTCTCACTTCCTGTTACACCTCAGTAAGGTGTTCAGTAAGCTGTTCTAAATGACTTTCCACCCCTCGGATGATGGTGGAAAGCTTACCGAGGAGAAACAGGAAGTGAGAGATTCAAACAAAGAAAAACAAAACATTTAGAAGGGAAATCGAAGGAAAAGGCAAGTAAACCAACAACGCACTAGCTTAAAGGAACCAATTTAGAAAATGAAAGACGAACCTTTACAACCCTTAAAAGCCAGAGTATACTGATAGAGTTGCACTCATTGCAAGCATAAAATAGAATTTAAACAGTTCCTAAAAGAGTCCATATGGGTTAAATAATCATCCATGGGGACAAAAGTTTTCACCTCCTGCTTACATAATAGCATCTGGCAAGTACACACAGGGAACTCAGAACTCAAAAAATAACATACAAGTTATTGTATGTATAAACACACACACGTACGCATGTAAACACACAGGGGATATTAAAAAAAAAAAAGTCTACACACCCTGTTAAAATGTCAGGTTTCTGTGATGTAAATAAATGAGACAAAAATCAATAATTTCAAAACTACTGGTTAACCCCTTCACTGCCAGTGTAATTTTTACAGTAATCAGTGCATTTTTATAGCACTGATCGCTGTATCAATGATAATGGTCCCAAACTGGCATCAAGTGTCCGATGTGTCCACCATATTGTCGCAGTCACGATAAAACGCGGATCACTGCCATTACTAGTAAAAAATAAAAAAAAATGTATTAATAAAAATGCCATAAAACTATTTCCCATTTTGTAGCCGCTATAACTTTTGCGCAAACCAATTAAATGCTTTTTGCAATTGTATTTTATTACCAAAAATATGTAGAATACGCATCGGCCTAAACTGAGGGAAAAAAAAATATATATATTTTTTGGGGGATATTATAGCAAAAAGTAAAAAATATTGCTTTTTTTCTAAATTGACGCTCTATTTTGGTTTATAGCGCCAAAAATACGCATAGGTGATCAAATACCACCAAAAGAAAGCTTGATTTGTGGGATAAAAAGGACTTCAATTTTGTTTGGGAGCCACGTTGCACGACCACGCAACTGTCAGTTAAAGCGACGCAGTGCCAAATCTCAAAAAGTGGCCTGATCTTTAGCAAGCCAAATAGTCCGGGGCTTAAGTGGTGAAAAGAAAGAAATGCTTGAAATATATCACTTTGTGTGTAATGAATCTTTATAAAAATATAGGAGTTTCACTTTTTGAATTGAATTACTGAAATTAATTAACTTTTTGATAGTCAAATTTTTTTAAGATGCTTTTAAATATAATCCAACTTTCTATAGGCAAGGCTTACTGCCAAGCATGGCATACTCACTGTGTTATCACCCACATAACAGGAAGTGGCCCCGAGATGAATAATGGGCGCAGCTCGAGGACAACAATGCGCAAATGTATGCACATGAGCCATGACATCATGCCGCAAGCGTTTCTCCTCCTCAGCTGCCATTTTGAAGTCTATGTTCTCCAAGTTGGTCTCCATCTCCTGGATCTGCTCCTCTGTAATTGGAAGCCCCAAACTCTACAAAAGCATAAATAATAAAAGGAAAAAAAAAAAAAAAATTAATTAATTAAATATATATATATATATATATATATATATATATATATATATATATATATATATATATATATATATATACATATACACATACATATACATAGGGAGTGCAGAATTATTAGGCAAGTTGTATTTTTGAGGATTCATTTTATTATTGAACAACAACCATGTTCTCAATGAACCCAAAAAAACTCATTAATATCAAAGCTGAATATTTTTGGAAGTAGTTTTTAGTTTGTAGTTTGTAGTTTGTTTTTAGTTTTAGCTGTTTTAGGGGGATATCTGTGACTATTACTGTGCATAATTATTAGGCAACTTAACAAAAAAAAATATACCCATTTCAATTATTTATTTTTACCAGTGAAACCAATATAACATCTCAACATTCACAAATATACATTTCTGACATTCAAAAACAAAACAAAAACAAATCAGTGACCAATATAGCCACCTTTCTTTGCAAGGACACTTAAAAGCCTGCCATCCATGGATTCTGTCAGTGTTTTGATCTGTTCACCATCAACATTGCGTGCAGCAGCAACCGCAGCCTCCCAGACACTGTTCAGAGAGGTGTACTGTTTTCCCTCCTTGTAAATCTCACATTTGATGATGGACCACAGGTTCTCAATGGGGTTCTCAATGGGGTTCAGATCAGGTGAACAAGGAGGCCATGTCATTAGTTTTTCTTCTTTTATACCCTTCCTTGCCAGCCACGCTGGCAAGAAGGTGTCTTCCAGAAACTGGCAGTAGGACTGGGAGTTGAGTTTGACTCCATCCTCAACCCGAAAAGTCCCCACAAGCTCATCTTTGATGATACCAGCCCAAACCAGTACCCCACCTCCACCTTGCTGGCGTCTGAGTCGGACTGGAGCTCTCTGCCCTTTACCAATCCAGCCACGGGCCCATCCATCTGGCCGATCAAGACTCACTCTCATTTCATCAGTCCATAAAACCTTAGAAAAATCATTCTTGAGATATTTCTTGGCCCAGTCTTGACGTTTCAGCTTGTGTGTCTTGTTCAGTGGTGGTCGTCTTTCAGCCTTTCTTACCTTGGCCATGTCTCCGAGTATTGCACACCTTGTGCTTTTGGGCACTCCAGTGATGTTGCAGCTCTGAAATATGGCCAAACTGGTGGCAAGTGGCATCTTGGCAGCTGCACGCTTGACTTTTCTCAGTTCATGGGCAGTTATTTTGCGCCTTGGTTTTTCCACACGCTTCTTGTGACCCTGTTGACTATTTTGAATGAAACGCTTGATTGTTCGATGATCACGCTTCAGAAGCTT
Organism: Rana temporaria; assembly: GCF_905171775.1. Classification (NCBI taxonomy): domain Eukaryota; kingdom Metazoa; phylum Chordata; class Amphibia; order Anura; family Ranidae; genus Rana; species Rana temporaria. Next base: position 70,228,699 of record NC_053495.1, read on the forward strand.
TGCAATTTTAAGAGTGCTGCATCCCTCTGCAAGATATCTCACTATTTTTGACTTTTCTGAGCCTGTCAAGTCCTTCTTTTGACCCATTTTACCAAAGGAAAGGAAGTTGCCTAATAATTATGCACACCTGATATAGGGTGTTGATGTCATTAGACCACACACCTTCTCATTACAGAGATGCACATCACCTAATATGCTTAATTGGTAGTAGGCTTTCCAGCCTATACAGCTTGGAGTAAGACAACATGCATAAAGAGGATGATGTGGTCAAAATACTCATTTGCCTAATAATTCTGCACTCCCTGTATATGAAAAGTGATTGTCACCGGCGCAAAAATAAGTTCTAAATAATACTATATTGACCTGCTGCAGTGCTGTATAAACTATCCAAGAGGTTTAGGTGAAAAAATTAGAAAGGTGTTGGTACTGCGCTGGTATATTAATGTGATATCAAAAAAATTTGGAAGAAATTTTTTTTTTTTTAGTTTACCCCACAAAAAAATTATTTTTTTCTATTTGACCCCTATAGTGATATAGTGTTAGATCCAGTATAGTGATATATGTGATGGGTCACTATAGAAACAGCTCTTGTGAACATATGTACTAGCTTGATGCTATGTGCATATGCTGTGCCATCAAAAATAAATAAAAGAAGAAATAAATAAATAAATATGGCTACCCCAAATGATGTGCTTGTGAAACAATATTCCAAAGTGCTATAAGTGAGTCTATAAACTATTATGAATATACATGCCCAAATGTGCGAACATATAAATAATGAATAATATTATTAATATATACAAATAATAATAAAGTGCGTTGGTGCCAAAAATTAGTTTTTCACAATTCATGTGCATTCATGCTGCAACACGTCCCCAATTATGGGTGAGCGCCAGTTCACAAATTCCAGTCCAAACAGAAAGTGTTGCTGAGTTTAAATCCTGGTGCTATATTTCATGCATACAGGGTGCTGTCACTTCTTCCACCCGGCAAAGATAAGTGCTACCACCACCAACTGCTGAAATGCGAACTCACCAGACCCCAGCTGGTAATGTGCCTCAAAAACGTATTCCGTTAAAGTTGGTGAGTCCTCTCAGGATGTTCCTCAATGCCTCAAAGAAACCAAGGGGCTCATCATGGTGAAATACGTTTAAAAATATATTTATTTAAAATTCATAATAAAAAACTACTCACAAGAGAGGTGCTTTAAAACCAGCACCTGGTGTCTTTGGCAGTGTCAGTCTTTTAGACAGCCGCTGACCAGCTTATCGTACGGGTGCGTTCCTGGCTCCTGCTGTACCTGTGGTCTCACTGGTTAAAATTACACTCCCCCTTGCGCTGTCCACATAGCTTCTTACGCGTTTCGCAGTTTTGCGTCTTTTTTTTTTTATTATGAATTTTAAATAAATATATTTTTAAACGTATTTCACCATGATGAGCCCCTTGGTTTCTTTGAGGCATTGAGGAACATCCTGAGAGGACTCACCAACTTTAACGGAATAAGTTTTTGAGGCACATTACCAGCTGGGGTCTGGTGAGTTCGCATTTCAGCAGTTGGTGGTGGTAGCACTTATCTTTGTCGGGTGGAAGAAGTGACAGCACCCTGTATGCATGAAATATAGCACCAGGATTTAAACTCAGCAACACTTTCTGTCTGGACTGGAATTTGTGAACTGGCGCTCACCCATAATTGGGGACGTGTTGCAGCATGAATGCACATGAATTGTGAAAAACTAATTTTTGGCACCAACGCACTTTATTATTATTTGTATATATTAATAATATTATTCATTATTTATATGTTCGCACATTTGGGCATGTATATTCATAATAGTTTATAGACTCACTTATAGCACTTTGGAATATTGTTTCACAAGCACATCATTTGGGGTAGCCATATTTATTTATTCTTTTATTTATTTTTGATGGCACAGCATATGCACATAGCATCAAGCTAGTACATATGTTCACAAGAGCTGTTTCTATAGTGACCCATCACGTATATCACTATACTGGATCTAACACTATATCACTATAGGGGTCAAATAGAAAAAAAGATTTTTTTTTGGGTAAACTAAAAAAAAAAAAAAAAAAAATGTTTTCTTCAAAATGTTTTTGATATCACATTAATATACCAGCGCAGTACCAACACCTTTCTAATATATATATATATATATATATATATATATATATATATATATATATATATATATATATATAAATAATCACACACACATATATATGTGTAAATATATATATATACACACACATATATATGTGTAAATATATATATATATATATATATATATATATATATATATATATATATATATACACACACACACACACACATACATATATATATATATATATATATATGTGTAAATATATATAAATATATATATATATATATATATATATATATATATATATATAAAAATATATATATATATAAAAATATATATATATATATATATATATATATATATATATATATATATATATATAAATATATATATATATATATATATATATATATATATATATATATATATATATATATATATATATATATATATATTTAAGCTGACAAGCTGTAGGCTTGTTCAGCCTGGTAGTGAGGGCCTATATATATTGTATGTTAGAGCCAAGACGCGGCTAGGTTTTTGTTCAATTACTTTTGTTTTGTTTATTTTTCTGCACACTGTACAGCACCTGTAAATAGATTTTGTATATAGCACCAATAAACACCCCTCTGTTTTCACTTATCCCATGGACTTGGTATCTGTGCCTGCTCATCCCAGGGAGCTTTTGTACCTGCTACCTATCCCCCAGGTTACATATGGTGGAGGCTGCGACCAGCAGTAGTAAGTTACTATTCAACCACTTGAGATCCGCGCTATAGACAAAAGACGTCCACAGCGCGGCTCTCAAGTGCCGAGTGGACGTCTTTGGACGTCTTTTTCTGTGCATTACCCGCGCGCGCCGCTGGGGGGTGCGCAGCGGGTAAACACTGTGCCGGCGCATCGCTGGGAAGCCGATGCGTGTACCTGGCGGCCGCGATGTCCGCCGGGTACACGCGATCGGCGGGGACGTGGAGCTTTGTGTGTAAACACAGAGCTCCACGTCCTGTCAGGGAGAGAGGAGACCGATCTGTGTCCCTTGTACATAGGGACACAGCATCGGTCACCTCCACCAGTCAGTCCCCTCCCCCCACACAGAACACACCCAGGAAATACATTTAACCCCTTCCTCACCCCCTAGTGTTAACCCCTTCCTTGCCAGTCACATTTATACAGTAATTCGTGCATTTTTATAGCACTGATTGCTGTATAAATGTGAATGGTGCCAAATTTGTGTCAAAAGTTTCCGATATGTCCGTCGCAATATCACAGGCCTGACGAAAAATAAAAAATAAATCATAAATCTATCCCCCATTTTGTAGGTGCTATAACTTTTGCGCAAACCGATCAAATATGCTTATTGCGATTTTTTTTTAACAAAAATATGTAGAAGAATATGTATCGGCCCAAACCGAGGAAAACAAAAAAAAAAAAAAATTGGGATATTATTATAACAAAAAGTAAAAAATATTGTGTTTTTTTTCAAAATTTTCTGTCTTTTTTTGTTTATAGGAGCAAAAAATAAAAAAAAACGCAGAGATGATCAAATACCACCAAAAGAAAGCTCTATTTGTGGGGAAAAATTATAAAAATATAATTTGGGTACAGTGTTGTACAGTGTTGTATGACCGCACAATTGTCATTCAAAATGCGTCAGCGCTGAAAGCTGAAAATTGGTCTGGGCACGAAGGGGGTTTAAGTGCCCAGTAATGAAGTGGTTAAAAGGCCAGTATCTAAAGTGACAACATGCAGGAAATCCTCAGACAAATGGTGTTATCCAATGCTGCACAACAACAAGCCAACGCTATCGCACAGGAGCAAACCGGGGCGCTATGCCAACAGATTGGTGCTGTACAGGAGCAATCGCAGAGGCTGTTTGAACAGCTTGCCACTGCTGCAAAAGTGGATAGGAAAACCCTGACTGAAGTTGCAGAGATGCTAGCACAGTGGGCACCTGCGAAAATCAATGATATTGGAGACAAGCGCTCAGCCATCCATGTGGGTCGCTTTCTGTTCAAGATGACTACGGATGATGATCCAGAGGCCTTCCTACTAACATTTGAACGGACCGCTGAGAGGGAAGGTTGGCCTCAAACCAAGTGGGCAGGACTGATTGCCCCCTTACTTTCTAGTGAATCGCAGAAGGCCTACTATGATCTGGAGTCGGCAGAAGCAGGAGTCTATGAGAAGGTCAAGAAGGAAATCCTGGCGCGACTCAGTGTCACCTTGGCCGTTCGAGCACAGCTGGTTCTTCCAAGTTGAGAGGCCCCCCAAGATTGCAGAGGTTTGATCTAATCCACCTGGTGCGGAAATGGCTACAGCCGGAGTCTCTGTCTGCGCCACAAATAGTGGAGCGTGTGGTCATGGACCAATTCCTGAGGTCACTGTCAATTCCCCTGCAGAAGTGGGTGAGTCAAGGAGACCCCAAGTCGGCAGATAACCTGGTGGAACTCGTTGAAAGTCTCCCCAGGCAACCGGTAAGACTGTTCCAGGGGAAGTGGGTGGTAAGCATGGCAAGGAAGTAGGGGGGAGGATTTTTGGTGCCAGGACTGAAGGGAAGCCACTGCCTTTCAACAAACCAAACTGGGGAAACATCAGGTGTTTTCGTTGCCAAGAACTGGGACATGTTGCAGCAAACTGTCCGTTGACAGATGAACCAATGCAGTGTGATCTATCTATTAGAAGGCAGTCTGTTTGCTGCCGTTTCATGCGCTGCAGCGTCAAATGTGGGGAAACACATGTGTCGAATGACTGTTAATAATAAGCCTATTACGGCGTTGCTGGACTCTGGAAGTCTGGTTACAGCTGAGATGGTTGAAACTGAATTTTCATGCTAAAAAAGTTGCTGTGATCTGTGTACATGGGGATACCCGGGAGTATCCTATAGCCACCGTTCAGTTTAAAACTGGCTTAGGTACAGTGTCCCATGCGATCGGACTTGTGCCCCACTTGGTGCACAAGGCCATCATTGGTATGGACTTCCCTACGTTTTGGGAACTGTGGGATCGTTCCGACCCGGTCGCAGTACCCGACTCAGTCGCAGAGCCAGAACTCCTGGTTACTTCTGATATTGTGGGTTCAGGGGACTCCTCTCAGGGCTCTCCGAGTTTTCCTTTCTCAGTTATGGCAGGAGAGCTGGAGGAGCCTGAGGAAGTCCCCACAACCAGTAGAGCCGGACAGCCGTCTGCCGACTCTGAGCCTACGTTGGAGTTTGCTGACCTTAATGTGCACAAGGAAAATTTTGGTACTGAGCAGAGAAAAGACCATACTCTTGCCAGGGCTTGGGAAAATGTAGTGGTGATTAAATGATGTACCTGTCGAACCAGGGGATAGGACCTGTTTTCCTTATTTCTGCAGCAATGAGGATTTACTGTATCGTGTATGTAAAATGAATGATGAAGTGGTTGAGCAGTTGGTGGTCCCTAAGCCATACAGACGGATGGTGTTGGAACTTTCCCATGGACACTTGCTAGGAGGCCATTTAGGGGTTGAGAAAACCACTGAAAGAGTGTTGCGCAGATTTTACTGGCCTGGAATACAGAAAAATATTGAGAATTATTGTCAATCCTGTCCTGTGTGTCATATGTCAGCCCCACAGCCCCACTTCCGAAGTCCTTTAGTGCCCTTGCCCATTATTGAAGTGCCCTTTGAGAGGATTGCCATGGACCTTGTGGGTCCGCTCCCCAAATCTGCCCGTGGTCATCAGCATATCCACATGATCATGGATTATGCTACCCGTTACCCTGAGGCCGTTCCTTTACGCGCCGCGTCTGCTAGAAGCTGTTTATGGTGTTCAGTCGGCATCCCTAAAGAAATCCTTACAGACCAGGGTACCCCATTTATGTCACGGATAACTAGGGAGCTGTGCAAGTTATTTAAGGTGACGCAGTTGCGAACCTCGGTGTATCATCCTCAAACGGATGGCTTGGTGGTACGCTTCAATAAAACATTAAACAGTACCGTATTTATCGGCGTATATCGCGCACTATTTTCCCCTTAAACTAAGGGGAAAATCGTGGGTGCGCGATATACGCCAATAGCCGCTTCCCGCGCTCAGTTTGAAATCCTGTGCCGACATATACCGAGTGCAGTACACTCGGGTACATTCGGCCAGGCTCGGCTTCGCTCGTGCTCACGCATAAACGTCACAAAGCGTGAGCGCGAGCGACGCCGAGCCTTGCCGAATGTACCCGAGTGTACTGCACTCGGTATATGTCAGCGGAGGCGTTCGAACTGAGCGCGGGGACTCGACTTGAGGCGCGCGCTGGAGAAGCCGGGAGGACACCATCGAGGCCGCAGACGGACGCCGGACCGGACGATGGAGGGAGCACGTTATACCGCGATAAATACGGTATGTTAAAGGTTGATGACAAGGATGGGAAAAACTGGGACTTCCTGATACCATACTTGATGTTCGCCATCAGGGAGGTTCCCCAGTCCTCTACGGGGTACTCTCCATTTGACCTGCTTTATGGGAGACACCCTCGGGGACTCTTAGACATGGACAAAAAAAAATTGGGAGGGGGAACAGACACCCCACAAAAGTGTCATTGAGCATATCGCTCAAATGCAGGAGAGGATTGCAGCAGTCATGCCGGTGGAAAAATAACACTTACTGCAGGCCCAACAGAGAATATACAACAGGGGGGCCCAACTCCATGCTTTCTCACCTTGTGACAGGGTCCTCGTGTTAGTTCCCACTGTTGAGAGCAAGTTCCTGGCTAAGTGGCAGGGTCCCTTTGAAGTAATTGAAAAAGTTGGGGAGGTCAATTACAACAGGGTTTGACAAATTTGCTTGGAATCTAGGAGCCAGCTAAAAAAGTTAGGAGCCAGAAAACGCACCCCGTCCCGACGAGCTTGCGCGCAGAAGCGAACACATAAGTGAGCAGCACCCGCATATGTAAACGGTGTTTAAACTACACATGTGAGGTATCGCAGCGATTGGTAGAGCGAGAGCAATAATTCTAGCCCTAGACCTCCTCTAACTCAAAACATGCAACATGTAGAATCTTTTTAAACGTCGCCTATCGAGATTTTAAAGGGTAAAATTTTGTCGGCATTCCATGAGCGGACGCAATTTTGAAGCGTGACATGTTGGGTATGAATTTACTCGGCGTAACATTATCTTTTCTTTCACAATATAAAAAAAAAATTGGGCTAACTTTACTGTTGTCCTATTTTTTTTATTTAAAAAAAGTGTATTTTTTCCCCAAAACGTGCGCTTGTAAGACCGTTGCGCAAATACAGTGTGATAAAGTATTGCAACGACCGCCATTTTATTCTCTAGGGTGTTAGAATAAAAAAATATATATAATGTTTGGGGGCTCTAATTAGAGGGAAGGAGATGGCAGTGAAAACACTGGGGAATACCATTAGCATTGCTGGTTTACTTGTCATGCCAACGGCCACCACAAGATGGCGCCAGGTCACACAAGAAAGCATAGGCCTGCAGAAGGCCGCAAAGCCGCGGCCTCAATTACCGGCCGGCGCGGCGGAGGTGGTGAGGGCGCACGGAGACACAGGATGGGGTAAGCCGGTAATTGAGGCCGCGGCTTTCCGGCCTTCTGAAGGCCTATGCTCCCTTCCCTGGGCGCTAGGTCGCTAATTCTAGTCCCAATTGCGACCTGGCGCCTGGATTTTGTCGAAGCCTGGGATAAATGGGAATAAATAAATACAAATATCCAACAGTTTGCAGACGCTATAAGTGCGCAAACCAAACAATATAAGAATATTGGGATTTATTTTATTTTTTAACCGAAAATATGAAGCAGAACACATATTGGCCTAAATTAAGATTTTTTTTTTGGTATGTTTTACAGCAAAAAGTTAAAAATATACCTGCAGGAATCAGGCCACAGACTTCCCTAAAAAAACTCTATAGCAAACTAGGACTCAGGGTGGGTTGGCACTTTCGAGCAGCAAGAATAGCTTAATTATCCACTGTCTACTCCAAATATGAAAAACCTGACTGGGTTAGCATTGAGAGAGCTAGCCTCGGAGCACTACAGGTTTCAACAGATACAGCACTTCCTCCACGAATGCGCGCGCGCACACACACACACACACACACACACACACACACACACATTATATCTGTGCTCCATTAAGCTTTAATGGTTATGATGCTTAAAGTGATCATTTAAACTTATTTATCTTTTACAGAGAAAGATAGCATAGATGGCGTTATTCTGCATTGCGCTGTATAATGTACTATTGCTGGGATTTGTAGTCCTCTATAGCTGGTGGTATTCTCCATTGCGCTGTATAATTATACTGCGCAATGCAGATTACCACTGACCAGTTATAGAGGGACTACACACCCCAGCAATAATACATTATACCAGGGGTCGACAATATCCGGGCGCCAGGTCGCAATTGCGACAAGAAATTGTGACCTGGCGCCCGCCGATAATTGAGGCCGCGGGTTTGCGGCCTACAAGGACGCAGCCTCAATTGCCAGCCGCCGCGATCACGCGGTGGGGGTGCGCGGCCGGTAATTGAGGCCGCGGCTTTGCGGCCTTTTGAAGTCCCAAGCTCTTCCTTCAGTGAGCTGGCACCATCTGGTGGTGGCCGTTGGCATTACAAGTTAAACAGCCATTCTAATGTCATTTTTCACTGCCATCTCCTTCCCTCTAATTAGAACCCTCAAACATTATATTGTTATTTTTTATTCTAACACCCTAGAGAATAAAATGGCGATCGTTGCAATACTATGTCACGCCATATTTGCGCAGCGGTCTTACAAGCGCACTTTTTTGGGAAAAAAATTATTTTTTTTAAATAAAAAACAAAACAGTAAAGTTATCCCAATTTTTTTTTAAATTGTGAAAGATAATGTTACGCCGAGTAAATTGGCACCCAACATGTCACGCTTCAAGATTGCGTCCGCTCGTGGAATGGTGACAAACTTTTACCCTTTAAAATCTCCATAGGCGACGTTTAAAAAAAAATCTACAGGTTGCATGTTTTGAGTTACAGAGAAGGTCTAGAGCTAGAATTATTGCTCTCGCTCTAACGATCGCGGCGATACCTCACGTGTACTTTGAATACCGTTTACATATGCGGGCGCTACTCACGTATGTGTTCGCTTCTGCGCGCGAGCTCGACGGGGCGCGTTTTCTGGCTCCTAACTTTTTGGGCTGGCTCCTAGATTCCAAGCAAATTTGTCAAACCCTGCATTATACAGCGCAATGGAGAATACCAACAGTTACAGAGGACTACAAATCCCAGTAATAATACATTATACAGCGCAATGGAGAATACCAGCAGCTATAGAGGAACAACAAATCCCAGCAATAATACATTATATAAAACACAATACAGAATACCAGCAGTTACAGAGGACTACAAATCCCAGCAATACATTATATAAAACACAATACAGAATACCAACAGCTATAGAGGAACAACAAATCCCAGCAATAATACATTATACATGCTGCTTAATATATTATTGCAAGGATTTGGTGTTTTTTTTAAACAGGAAACTTTAAAGCCATCCCCCATTATTACAGAGCCCCCCCCCCCACAAGCCATCCCCCATTAGTACAGAGCCCCCCACAAGCCATCCCCCATTAGTACAGAGCCCCCCACAAGCCATCCCTCATTATTACAGTGCCCCCCACAAGCCATCCCCCATTAGTACAGAGCCCCCAACAAGCCATCCCCCATTAGTACAGAGCCCTCCCCACAAGCCATCCCCCCCATTAGTACAGAGCCCCCCCACAAGCCATCCCCCCCATTAGTACAGAGCCCCCCCCCCCCCATGCCATCCCCCCATTAATACAGAGCCCCCCTACAAGCCATCCCCCCCATTAGTACAGAGCCCCCCCACAAGCCACCCCCCCATTAGTACAGAGCCCCCCACAAGCCATCCCCCATTAATACAGAACCCCCCACAAGCCATCCCCCATTAATACAGACCCCCCCACAAGCCATCCCTCATTAATACAGACCCCCCACAAGCCATCCCCCATTAATACAGACCCCCCCACAAGCCATCCCCCATTAATACAGACCCCCCCACAAGCCATCCCCCATTAATACAGACCCCCCCACAAGCCATCCCCCATTAATACAGACCCCCCACAAGCCATCTCCCATTAGTACAGAGCTCCCCACAAGCCATCCCCCATTATTACAGACCCCCCCCCCACAAACAACCCCCCCATTATTACAGACCCCCCCCCACAAACAACCCCACCCATTAGTACAGACCCCTCCACTAATGCACTCACAGAGGCCACCACAAACCTCCCCCCCTCAGGACAAACCACACCCGGGTTATTTTGGAGCAGGATGTTCACCCCGATCCAAAACAGACTACTCACCAGCTCCCAAGAACCCCAGCTATAGCACTCCTGAACTCCAACCTCTCTAGAATTCCCAAAACAAGCCACAAACTAATACGTTTTATGCTGCTAGTTGCCAAGATGACCATAGATAAAGTGTGGAAACAACCCACGGTAACTCTATTAGCAGCTAAACGCAAGATCTCCTGGATCATGTCTCAGGAGAAACTTGCCAGCATATTAATGGACATGGTCCCGACGTTCGAAGCCATCTGGGAACCCTGGTCCCTACATGTGGGGTTCCTCTGCGCCCAGGATACCAGGCCCAACCAGAATTGGCTGGAGACGGTCACATGGCCCCCTCCCGGAAAGATTGGATCTCTCTCTCCTCTACTCTCTGCGATTCCCTCTTTTCTCTTTCCTTTTTCTATCTCCTTTTTTTTGCTTTTAAGTTCTTTCCAATTTTCTATGGCCTTTTGCCAGGCTTGAATTTGGAATGATAGTTTGACGTGTAGCCTTCTCCACTGAGCTAGCTGTCATTAGCTCAGTGGAGATCGAAGGGGGAATCCTCCAGGCAGTTTGCCTGGAGTATCCTTTAGATACTGTACCAACGCTGCAGTAGTGGGTCGGGTCCTTTAGATTGATAGTGCCAGTCCGCGGACGACTATCCCGTTACATAAAGGCCTTGTTTGTATGTTGTTTTAATGTAATGTGATCCCAACTGTGGAAAGAATGTACTTATCGTTTATCTTCTTGTACAAAATCATGCATTCAAAATCTTTTAAAGAAAAAGGTAAAAAAAAAAAAAAAAAAGTGTCGACTTTGTTTATAACGAAAAAAAAAAAAAACGTCAGGAGGTGTTTAAATACCATCAAAAAAAAGCTCTATTTGTGTAAAAAAAAAAAACACGAACATCCTATTGGGTACAACGTTGCATGTCCACGCAATCGTCAGTTAAAAGAAAGCAGGGCCGTATCGCAAAAAATGGCTGAAGTGGTTAATGTAATTGCTAGTATGCCTCACCCGCCGGAAAGTTTAACGGAAGTGAAGTTTCGTCGCCGCCATCGTGCTACACCCTGCACTCGTCCATTGTAAGGATACACTGTGAAGGGGGTAAGCAGACATCTTGTTACACCCACCGGAGTTTGGCATTTTACATGTTTTTTTAACAGTAAATTGAGTTTATATAGTGAAATACAGTACTTACAACAACTGTGTAAATGTTTACATGTTAAATTTTAAAAACAGCAAAACTTCTGTCAGATTTACAAACCTTGCCGCAGGTTTTAAAATTAATCTTCGAAACAGTAAGACGGAGTTGCAAGTACTGTATGTCACTATATAAAAAGTCAGTTTACTGTTTAAAAAAAAAAAAAAAAAAAAAAAGTAAAAATGTAACAAGATGTCTGCTTACCACCTTCTCAGTGTATCCTTTTCTATAGACGAGTGCGGGGTGTGGCAAGATGGTGGCGACGAAACGTCACTTCCTTTACATTTTCGGACGGGTTGCCATATCTGACGAAACACCAGCAATGGAACCAATCATATTGCCGTGACTCGTGTCTCAGCGATTATGAAAAAGGTTCTTGCACTACTTTTCAAATTCGATTCTATTGTGACTTGCATAGACTTCAGATAAATTAAGTCACAACCCGCAATAAAAGCGTCAGTGCAAATCGCACTGATGTGCAGCTTTGAAATCGTGCTGAAGTATGGCGATTTCAAAGCCGCATTGGTGTGAAAAGGGGGCTAAAGGGAAGACATAAAAGCAGATGACGTATTTACATAATAATAATGCTGTTCAAGGAGGTGAGCACATTTTATGGTATGGAGAAATGGGGAAAATATACTTGCTAAAAAGCAGAACAAGATCATATGTATAGCATGACAAAGTTCATGTTTTACAATATGTACTTTTTTTTTTTTTTTTTAATTGTGCCCTGTAGGAAAAGGTTCCCTCTATTATGGTAATTCTAGGTCTTGCTGGTGTGTGGTGTGAAACTCCTTGCTTAATTGATAATGAAAAGAACAGCCATCCATATGCTTCAGATTACTAGAAAGTGGGTTACCAGGTAACTATTTTCACCACTTTCCAGGGCAGGAAATTAAGAGAATAAACCATGAAATTACCTAAAAACTAGATGGAGGATACTGCTTACAGGACTTTCTACTGAACTGGCTGATGCCACCCGACATTTGGCCTGTGTGTACAGCAGTTGGTCCGACAGAAGCTGGTCGAACATGCATGCTGGAGTGTTCTGTCAGAACACAGTAGAACAGCAGGGGAGATTGCTGTACTAACATCGGGTAGCACAGCAGCTCCTCCTGAGCTGTCAGTCCATGAAGATCTATGAGAAACTGTGGGTTAAACGCACAAAACCACAGATACACCCGCACTGCTGCCAAATTGCAGCGCAGAAGTGTGAAACCAGCCTTATCGTTTCAGAGAAAGGAGCATAGGTCACATCATAATTAAAAAGGACAAGTTCACTTAAAAATTCCGTGCATTTATTTTTTTTAAACGATGGCCAAAGAAATCTGAAAAACAAATCTTTGCTATGGAAAAAGCAGCTCTTCAGTTGAGTAAACATGCCCCGCAAGCGTTAAAAAATTTCGGCCCGTTTTGCAGCACTGCCCATCATTGAAAACTTTGCCCCCTTCATGTAAAAATCTGCCCTTCATCTACTTATCTGGCTCAAAAATGTCTTAAGTTGCCCATTGTGCGCAGGCGCCGTCTAGCCGAAACAATAGCTGATCGTAAACTCAGCTGTTGTGCGGTTTCGTATGGCACATGCGCAGTTCGTCCCGGGCACTATTCGATAGCGGGCACTTCGACAGAACAATGGCCACGTGTCCAAAAGTGGGAGAGACTGAAAGAAGCTGGATTGTGGAGTTGTATCCACCCCCTCCAAACTTTTAAACCGAGAGAAAACCATTAGAGGCTGCTTTCTGACAGTTTAAAAGCCTACAATGCAAATATAGGATTTTTGTACTCACCGTAAAATCGTTTTCTCTGTAGTTCATGGACGGACAGCAGATTATCTTGACAATAGGGTATTCCCCTTCTATCAGGAGAGGACTAGGCAGAAACATTGTTAATACAACCCTAAACTGTACAGTGCCGCCCAGTCCCTCTAGGTACAACCGGTCTCCCTGCCTCAAAAACAAAAAAAGGAGGGGTGGGTGTTGTGTCCGTCCACGAACTACAGAGGAAAAAAAAATTATATTTTCTCTTGTGTTCATGGACAGACACAGCAGATTATCTTGACAATATGGACGCCCCCAAGCAGTGTCAGAAAAACAAGGGGTGGGAACAGCAAATAAAACCAAACTTCACCCCAAACATAACCAGAGCTTCTCAACAGAGGAGATGCAACACTAGATGGCCGCCTGCATAAAACCTTGCGGCCGAAGCAAGCATCCGAAGATGCACTCACGTCAACCTTGTAGAATTTTGTGAAAACGTGAATGGACGACCAAGTCGCCGCCTTACACACCTGTGAAACAGATACTTGATGTCGGAAAGCCCAGGAGGCACCTATCGACCGGGTAGAATGCACTGTGACAGGAAATGGCACAGCTTGGACAACGTCCAAGGAATGTAAAGCAATCTCTTTTGGATGTGACGGTCGAGGGCACAAGGATGTACGATGTCCTCATTGAGATGAAAAGCCGAAACGACCTTATGAAGAAAAGAAGGCAGCAGGCGCAGCACCGCCTTATCCTTGTGGAGGATCAGATAAGGAGCCGTGCAAGACAAGGCGGCCAACTCAGAAACCCGTCTGACTGACGTAATAGCTACCAAAAAGGCCACCTTCTGAGAGTGTCAATAGAGGAATCTCACTAATGTATTCAAACAGCGGTTTCTGAAGCACCGAGAGGACCAGGTTCATGTCCTACGGAGGCAGAGGTGGACGCACCGGGGGAGCCACATGTCGAACCCCCTGCGCAAATGAACTCACCAGTGAGTGCACGCCAAGGATCGTTGAAAAAAGATGGCCAAGGCAGAAATCTGCCCCTTAATAGTACTTAAGTTTTTGGTCCACACCACGCTGTAAAAACAGCAGAATCCGGGAGTAGTGATGCCGCAAACCTAAAATTTGGCGTTCGTGAACGCGAACTTCCGCAAATGTTTGCGAACCCGGCGAACCGCCATAGACTTCAATGGGCAGGCAAATTTTAAAAGCCACAGGGACTCTTTCTGGCCACAATAGTGATAGAAAAGTTGTTTCAAGGGGACTAACACCTGGACTATGTCATGCCGGAGGGGGATCCATGGCAAAACTCCCATGGAAAATTACGTAGTTGTCGCAGAGTCCGTTTTTAATCCTTAAAGGGCATAAATCACCTAACATTCCTAAATGGTTTGGAATAACGTGCTTTAAAACATCAGGTATGATGTTGTATCGATCAGGTAGTGTAAGGGTTAGGGTTACAGATAGGGTTAGGGTTACAGTCTGTGATTGCAGGCGATGGGGGTTTTTCAAATCCTATGGTCGTGCTGAGGTAGTTTCAGTGACAGTTAAGTGACCCAGAAAACAATGATTCTGCAGTGTGGGCCCATTGTTGGCCTAGTAGGCTTTAATGATCTCCTTTGATCACAAAGAAAATTAATGTTTTTTCTATGCAAAATTATCCAGCCGATCGCTTTTGGTCTGTTCACAATGAAGCAACGACCGTATCATCTGGGGTGTGCCAACACAATATAGATGAGATGTGGCACTGGCAGGTGGGCACAGTTTACCCTGTGAAGCAAAGACACCCTGGCAGACAAAAGACTACTATTTAGTATTGCAGTGAATTTTGTTTTTACATCAACTGTGCCAACACAATATAGATGAGATGTGGCACTGGCAGGTGGGCACAGTTTACACTGTGAGCCTGGGCCCCTTACATTACACAGCACCACTGGACCCCTTTATATTACACAGCAGCTTGCACTACTGGGCCCCTTTTATATTACACAGCAGCTTGCACCACTGGGCCCCTTTATATTACACAGCAGCTTGCACCACTGGGCCCCTTTATATTACACAGCAGCTTGCACCACTGGGCCCCTTTATATTACACAGCAGCTTGCACCATTGGGCCCCTTTACATTACACAGCAGCTTGCACCACTGGGCCCCTTACATTACACAGCAGCCCACAGCTCTGGGCCCCTCTACATAGCATCCAGCACCACTGGACCCCTTTATATTACACAGCACCCTGCACCTCTAATCTAACTAAACTATACAGTGTAAAAATATATGTACAACGCCTGGGATGTATATATATCCTCTGCACACTGTAACATTAACTGACTAGCCTGCCTAACTCCAAAAAAATACTCTCTCTGTCTCTCTCTGTAAACCACGCAGCACAGATTACAGAGAAAAAAAAAAAGCAGATGGATTAGCCCTAACAAGGGCTGTTTGGGGTGCTGTTCTAACAGCAGAGATCAGATGAGTCTTTCAGGACTGGAGTACACTGGCCTAGCTATTGCTTTCCCTATAAAATCAGCAGCAGCAACACTGTCCCTCCTCTCACTAAGAATGCAGGTTCAGAATGAATCTAAAATGGATGCTGCCCTAGAGGTGGGAGGGTCAGGGAGGGAGGGTGTGCTGCTGATTGGCTGGAATGTGTCTGCTGACTGTGGGGTAGAGGGTCAAAATTTGCTCAATATTCGCCGGCGAACAAGCGAAAATCGCCGCAAACCGTTCTATACATCTCTATCCAGGAGACAGAGTATACACGTGGAAGCCACTTCAGCTCTTTGCACATAGAGTTGTAGGCCTTCCAAAGTACAATGATAAATCTTGTTAGAGGAAGACTTCCGTGCTCTTAGCATGGTAGCAATAACCACATTCGACAGGCCACGGTCCCTCAGCACCTGGCTTTCAATAGCCACGCCGTTAAAGCCAGCGACTGTAAAGCAGAATGAAGTATGGGACCTTGTGACAGAAGGTCCTCTCGCAGCGGTAGTCACCACGGAACATCCGGCGTCAGACGCACTAGGTCGGTGTACCAGGCCAATCCGAAGCAATTAGAATCATCGGGATTCCCTTGAGTCGCAAAGCCAGAAGGTCCACGTCTGGTGTTCCCCACCTGTTGCAAACCAGTTGAAACACATCCGGGTGTAACAACTATTCTCCTTGGTCCAGCATCTGATGACTTAGATAGTCCGCCTGCCAGTTTTCTCCGCCTGGAATGTACGAGGCCGAAAGAGCCGGCACGCTCCACTCTGTCCATTGCAGAATAAGAGCGACCTCCAAGGCTGCCGCCGAGCTCCTCGTCCCCCCTTGATGGTTGACATATGCCGCCACCGTGGCGTTGTCAGACTTGATCCTGACCAGACGCCCCTGAAGATCACCTGAAGCTCCAGCACATTTATTGGCGGGATTCGTCCAGCGACCCTGGACACCCCAAACACCCCCCCAACCGGTCAGACTGGCGTGCGTCGTGATTACTGTCCAAGGGGAAGAAAGGACTTCCAGGCCTGAAGGGCCGGAGATCTCAGCCACCAGATCAGGGAGGCCTTGACGGCCCGGTCCACCCTGATCTGACAATCCAGGGACAACGTTGACTTGTCCTATTTCGTCAGAATTTCCTTCTGCAAGGCACGAGTGTGGAATTGAACGTATGGCACTGCCTCGAAGGAGGCCACCATGAGGCCCAGGACAAGCATGCAAAAACGTTGCGACGATGGCCTGCGGGAGATCAGCAGTCTCACCGCCGCCCAAAGAGTTTGTAATTTGTAACTCTCGCCTCTAGGGAATCCAGGACCAGGCCCAGGTACTCCAGGCGCCGAGTCGGCACCAGCACCGACTTCTGGAGGTTCAGAACTCAACCGAAATCTAGCGGTCTGGATGACAATTGCCACATCCACCTCTAATTCGGAGCTTGAAGCAGCTCTCAGAAGAAGGTCGTCCAGGTAACCCACTATAGAGAGATACCTTGCTGTCTCGGCAATGCCAGGACCGAAGCGAGCACCTTTGTGAAAACCCTTGCCGCTGAGGCCAGGCCAAAAGGAAGAGCCTCAAATTGGTAGTGGTCGTCCCCGACCGCAAAACGCAGAAACCTCTGATGCCTGACAAATATGGGGACATGCAAGTATGGGTCCTTGATGTCCAGGGACGCCAGCAAATCCCACGGATGGAGTTCCACGACTACCGAGCGCACCGATTCCATCCCAAATAGGGGTCGACCGATCTATCGGCCGATATTTTGCTTTTTTTTTTTTTTTAAATCGGCCGATTATTGCGTGAAAACAGGCTGATTGTGAGGGATCAGAAGCAGGGGCGTGCTGGGTGTAAAATCCTCCCCCCCTGGCCACCCACCGTCTATTCTAAACGGTCATCACGGCCGCTGTTTGCTGATTTTTTTCTTTTTTCCCCCAAGTCTGCAGCCGTGGCTGCCAAATGGCTGTTACTGGCTGCACTGCAGTCTGGGGTTTGTAGTGTGGAGGCAGAGGCGGGGTGCGCAGCACGTCAGAGGACAGATGGAGCTATCCTTGGCCAGGCGAGGGGACGGAACAGAGCCAAGCGCTCTGCTTGTGGGCACTGACTTTATTAATGACATTGAGCTGTACTGTGGGCACTGAGCTGCTATACTGTGGGCACTGAGGAGCTCTGTACTGGTGGGCACTGAGGAGCTCTGTACTGGTGGGCACTAGTGAGATGCACTGGTGGGCACTAGTGAGATGCACTGACTGCACTGATGTTGCAGTGGTGGGCACTAATGGACACTGATAGACTGCACCGGTGGGCACTGATGTGGCACTGACAGGCTGCACTGATGGACACCAATAGGCTGCACACCTCCTCCCCACCTCTCCACCCTAGATTTGCTGAGATGAAGGAAAAAAAATTGGGCTAAAATATCGCCCACATATATCGGCCGCCCCGATTTCTAAATGTCGGCATCGGTCGACCTCTAATCCTGAACTTCTACAAAGCAGTTCAGGGCCTTGAGGTCCAGGATTGGGCAGACCCCTTCCTTCTTCGGGACCACAAACAGGTTCGAATAAAACCCTTGAAACCTTTCCAGCGGGGGCACGGGCACGATCCCTCCCTGTGCCAGCAGATCCTGCACAGCCCAAAACAGGGCCATCCGAGTCGGGGGGAGCTGAAGGTTTGAGGGGAAAAAAAAAATCTGTTTAGAGGGTAAGAGAGGAACCCTCTCTTGTACCCTGAGGAAACTACTTCGCAAACCCACCGGTCGGAAAGTAGGGAAGACCACCGAGCCGCAAATGTGCGAAGGCGACCCCCACCCACGTGTCGGGGGGGGGGGGGCAAACCTTCATGCGGTCGCAGGTTTGTACGCAGGCTTGTTGGGCTTGCGAAACCAGGGACGCTTTAGTGCCTCAGCAGAAGCCTTATCGGTCTGGGAGCTCGAGTGGTGGACGAAAAAGTTGCTTATGAGCAGAGGAGGGCCCCATGCCTACGGCGTGGCTCCTTACCCTTCCTAGATTGCGGGAGCAGAGTACTTTTATCGCCTGTGGCATCCTTTATTATGTCATCCAGGGAGGCTCCGAAAAACCTCTTTCCCTTAAAGGGTAAATAAAGCAAGGCTTTCTTAGAAGCCTGGACCAACATTTTAGACAAATCAGGCGTTGCAGTACGACTGCAGAGACCGAGGCCCTGGACAGCAACGGAATCGTATCCAAAGCGGACTCGCACACAAAACTTGAGGCCCTGTACCAATTGGTCGGCCAGTTCCACACAGGTAGGGGAAGCCTGGTGTTCTTTTAACTTGTGGTGCAGCAACTTAGCCCACTCCGTAAGCGTCTGATCCACCAGGGCGACAGCCGGACACACTGCTGACCCCACTAACGTGAACAGGGAGCAGCCCACTGCCTAAGCTCTTCTGTCCGCTGGGTCCTTGAACGTAGGTGCTCCTTCCACCGCATCAATTTTTTCAGGAAATCTTCCTCAAAAGGCTAAACGCACCGTAATACACTTAGGGACCGAAAAGGTCCTCTGCGGGCATTCCTATTCCTTGTACAAAAGCTTATCCAAGTAAGGCACACAAGGAAACACTTTCAGTGCGGGCAGGCTTGCGGAACCCAAAAGGGACCGACACCTCTGCAGATGCACCTGACTTATCCTCCAATTTAAGAGTATCTGGCACTGCGATGATAAGTGCTCCAACCAGTGCCCCATCGTGTGCTGACACGGAGTCATCCTTGCTGTCCGAAGGTTCAGCTATATCCCTGGAAGATGGTGCTTTTTACCCCCCCTTTTTTTCCCTGCACACCACAACCACCCTGGCAACAAAGGCATCCAGGACTGCCTCCACAGAAACCGCAGGTGCAGGAGCACCAGTTTCTATCACAGGTATGTCAGGGGAAGAAGCATCCACTTCGGACGCAATATTGACCCACACGTCTGACCCCTTTAGGGATGCAACACCAGGCACAAGGCCCATCTTCCTAGCTGCTCTGCACCCGAAGGAAAAGGGGAACCCAGAGGACTCACCACCCCAGTAGGAAAAAAGACTGCACAGCGATGTCCGCCATGTCCTGAAAGAAGGAAGCCCCTGTATGCCGCTGCACGTGTCCTTGTGAGAAGCAGAGATAAAGCCGGCTGTTCACGCTGCTCAGAGAAAGACAACACCGCCACAAGAGGACAATAGCCACAGGAAAATGGCCGCCAAACAGCCACCCTACAGAAGAGCGCGCAGGCTGCGGGAAAATGGCCGCCGCTGTGTAAATTAGCACAAGACGCACGGACCACAAGAAAATGTCCACCGTGCAGTCCTCCCATAGAGAAAAAAGGGCGCGCGGCTACAATAAAATGGCCACTGTAGTACAGCATAACAGGCCAAGGGAAAATGGCCACCGATACAGCAAAAAAATAACAAGAATGACAACTGACAAGCAGGGAGCAAGGTGGCAGGATCAGAGAGGCAGGCAGCTAACTCTCCAGGACCCCCACAGGTACAGCACCCCAGGACAGCGGACGCAGCCCCCCACAGAGGGTAGCCCCCCTCAGATGAAAAAAAAACAGATAGCAGCAGGCCCCGCCAGAAGCATGAGGAGATGGGAAGGAGAGAAGAAGGGAAGGGTGGCAGAGACCCCCAATCGACTACCCAGGGAATATCCAGCCATCCCACCCCACCGAGGCGGGGGGGGGGGTTACTTACCAATCCTGCGAGGCTTGCTGGAAGCATCCCAAAACATACCCACCACCCAAGCAGTACAGAGGTAGCTGTCGGCCCGGCACAATGTGACAGAGACAGTAATTAGCCCAGTCATATGTGTGCCCCGGAGCGCATAGCTCACCAGCCACCTCTGGAGCAAATGGGGCATGTCGTGGCCAACCCAGCGCGTAGCTAAAGGCCTGCACACACTCGCTTGTCGAAACTGAGGTGACTACAAGGATCTAGGACACCCAGCCCGTCGCCCAGTCAGCAGTTTATAGCAGATCTCAGGATCGTAGCAGAGAAAAAAAAAAAAAAAAAAAAAAGCTTACAAAAAGTATAAAATAAAAAAAAATCCAAGACCAAGGTCCAACTCCTATGCTAGGCAGAAATAAAAAAATGAAGCTGCTGTGTGCAGGGAGGGGGTTGTACCTAGACGGACCGGCGGTACTGTACAGTTTAAGGTTGTATTAAAACTTTAACAATGTTTCTGCCTAGTCCTCTCCTGATAGAAGGGGGAATACCCTATTGTCAAGATAATGTCCGTCCATGAACACAAGAGAAAACTAAAGGACTGAGGAAGGAAAGAAATGTAATAGAAGTATGAGCGTAACATGTAGTACCCATTTTTGCTTTCCCATACTTCTTCTTTAACAAGTTATTACTCACACACAGTATAGGCATACATGCAACTACACCCCAAATACATTCTGCTACTCCTGAGTATGTTGATACCATGTGTGAGACTTGCACAGCCTAGCCACATAGAGGCACAACATCCAATCAGGATCCAAGCATTATCCACTTTAAGGGCCAGTTCACACCAGATGCAGTTCCCTGCGCTTTTTTTCTGCACTTAAAATGAATGTTCAGCGTATTCCAATAGCTCTAGTTCACAGCAATGCAGTCAGTTCCAGTCAGTTTCTGTACCAGAAACTTGCTGTAAGGGCCCTTTTTTAGGCGGACCTCAACGGGCACTGCGTGCTACTCTATGGAGCCACAGATGTCAGCGATGACATGCCCGCTGACATCCGACCTGCCAAAGTGTGACAGAGGAAAACCCTACTTTTTCTTCAGTCTGGCGGATCGGGGGTGACAACGGACTCTACGGTCCGTCGTCATCCGATCCCCCATAGAGGAGAGCAGCGCTCTGACAGGTCGGTCCCTGCAGTGTGCAGAAACAGACCTGTCATCTGCTTGCTCAGTGGGGATCGCCGGAGCGATCCCTGCTGAGCTAAAGCAGGGCCCGCACACGGACAGCCCCATGTGAAAGGGCCCTAAGTGACTGCACTGGTGTGAACTAGAGCTATTGGAATACATGGGGGACACACACACACACACACACACACACACACACTCTATGATTGTACATTTTTAGGGCTAGTTCACACCACTAAAATGCACTAGACTTTGTGGATCAGTTTCTGCTTACAGTTAACAACCAGTGCATTTTTGATACAATTTTCTAGGTTCCAGTACAGTTCTGTGCAGAAAAAAAATGCAGCATGCCCTTTTTTTTCTGTACCGGAAACAGACTGCACTGGTCTGAACTAGAGCCATTGGAATACATGGAAAACGCTGTGCATGCATTTTTAGTGCAGAAAAAAAGTCCACGGAACTGCATCTGGTGTGGACTAGCACTAAAAGTATAAGTCAGTATTTTTGATAGAAAATTACTTAGAACATTATATATTTTTGTAGCATAGACCCTAGAGCAGTGTTTATCAACCCTTTTCTAGTCAGGACACCCCTGAAAAGTATTTTCAGTCTCTAGGCACCCCATGCTAAAGTTTGGTTCACATTACTGCAATTCACGGAATACGTGTTCTTGACATGCAGACAAACGCACTGCTCTTTACCAGACATGCAGGAATGTCATTGATCTTAATGGTACCCCCCACGCATTGGCAATGTGGTGCATTTTTTGTGCAGCACAATTAGAAAAAAAAAAAAAGGGGGGGGGGATTCTTTCCCTATGTTTCTGTGGGGCAGCCCACTGAAATGAATTTGCTGCTCCACCAGCACAGATGTGAACCAAGGGGTTGAGGGGCAGTAAAACCACACACTTTAACTGCGTTTTTACCACCCCCAACTGCTCCCCCTTTAGCTGCAAAAGAAGCAGCTGGGTGGTACACAAACACACACACACACTCTCTCTCCCTCCATCTCACAAAAGTGAGTACACCTCACATTTTTGTAAATATTTTATTATAACTTTTACTGTAACAATACTGAAGAAATTACACTTCGCTACAATGTAAAGTAGTGAGTGTACAGCTTGTATAACTGTAAATTTGCTGTCCCCCTCAAAATAACAAATACACAGCCATTAAAGTGGAGGTCCCACATTACATATAGAATAATTTATATATAAAAAAAAAAAAAAAAAAAAAAAAAAATCGGCAGCTACAAATACAGCAGCTGCCGACTTTAATATATAATGAACACTTACCTGTCCAGGGCGGCCGCGATGTCGGCAGCCCAAGCCGATCTGTGACTCGAGGATCAGCAGCTGCCGTCGCTATCCTCGGTAAGGGAATCGGGAAGTGAAGCCTTGTGTCTTCACTTCCCGGTTTCCTACTGCACATGCGTGAGTCGCGCTGCACGTCCTCACTGGTCCCTGCGCGGAGGAGGGAGAAAATACCTGTATTAGACAGGTGTCTGCTCCCTCCTCCCCACTGAAAGGTGCCAAATGTGACACTGGAAGTGGAAGTTCCATTTTTGGGTGGAACTCCACTTTAATGTCTAAACCGCTGACAACAAAAATAAGTCCACACCTAAGTGAAAATGTCCAAATTGCGCCCAATTGCACTCTACATTGCAGAGTGCATGAGCATCATGGGAAATGTAGTTCCAAAACATCTGGGGTGCCATGGTTCGTCATCACTGGCCTAGCCGGCTAGTTATGACAGGGCATCTATTTATATCCTCCTGTGCTTGCGCTCCTGGGGCATGCAGCCAGGAGTGACTGGGTCCACAGGATCGAGCACATCAAGCATTGGGGTAAAGGACCAATCACAACAGCCCTTTATCACGCGATTGCTCTGTCCAATGAGGAAGAAATCACTTTATTAACAAATCGAAGTCCGGTTCAGCTCTATCATCTCACCGTTCAATACAGCTTGTGAGGAGAGGAAGAAGACAGCAGCAGCGGGAGTGACAGCCCAGATGCTGATTTGCAGTGCCCAGAATGCTCATCCGTGCTACATCAGCACCATCACAGTGCGCATGCATGCCACATCAGTGCCATTACAGTGCTCATCCCTGCCACATCAATTCCATCACAGTGCTGGCCAGGCTGTGTAAACATCTGACATGTGGTATCGCCATACTCAGAAGTAGCAGAATGTATATTGGGGTGTAAATTTTGCCATGTACAAGGTAAAGAGAAATAGGGCGCTCTGGATAACAGGACTGGTCAGAGATAACGCCTGCAGTGTGGGGTGGATACAATGCTGCATTTGGCCAGGCTGTGAAAAAAAAAATCTCACATGTAGTATCGTTTTGGGTTGTAGTTGAAAGTATGCATATGCTATGTGAGAGAAATAACCTGTTAATGACAATTTTATGGGGGGGGGGAAATTAAATAATAATAAAAAATAAAAAAAATCTATTTTGTAAAGAATTGTGGAGAAAAATTTCAAACTTCAAAAAACTCACCATACCTCCTACTAAATATCTTTGAATGTCTGCTTCCCAAAAAGGGGGTGCATTTGTACTTTCCTGGCTTGTTAGGCTTCATGTACACAGGGCGTTGTTCAACATCTCCTGAACGATTTAACTTGACAGCTAGAAACCAGTGTCTAAAAATGGCCACTTAGCTGCGTTTACATGCCGCATTTTGCATCTGGAATCATTTATTATATATATATATATATATATATATATATATATATATATATATATATATATATATATATATATATATATATATATATATATATATATATATATATATATATATATATATATATATATTTTGTTAAAATGAAAAACGTCTGTAAACGAAACGCTGCTAAACACGAGTTGCCGCGTTTAGCCACGTTTGACGCTTCAACTGTCTCTAAACACAGCTTCTGACGCATTTTTTTGGGGTTCAAGAAAAAGCCTTTAAATACAACTGCCTAGAAACGACTATAAATGAACCAGTGTACATGTACTTATAAGGTAACAGAGGAAAGTTCAGGAGCCGTTGAAAAAAATGCCCAACGCCAAACGTCCGTTTACCAGTAGTGTACATGAGGCCCAGGTGTCTAAAGAAATGAGACAAGGTGTGATCAATTTTCAATGATTGGCAGCATAGCTTGTAGACTCTATAATATTCACGAAGACCAAACAATATACAATTTGGGGTATTTTTACCAAAGAAATGTAGCAGTATAGGTTTGGAACTAAATTTATGAAGAAAAATTACTAAATTTGCTAAATTAAAAATAAACAAAAAGTAAATGTTCTTTTAATTATTTTTTTTTTACAAAAATTTCAGGACTTTAGCGCAAAAAACAAATAGCCCAGTGGTGATTAAATACCACCAAAAGAAAGCTATATTTGCGTGAAAAAAATAAAAATAAAAAAGGAAGGACACATTTCATATGGGTACAGTGTTGCATGACCGAGTAGAGCTGTGTTCTCTCTGAGCCCCTGCCATCCTGCTGAAATCCTGGGGATTTTCCCATTACACCCGACTCACCTATCTGCCAGCGGAGCCTCCCGGACTGTTGGTAAGCTGACCAGAGCCGACAGGGGTGATCCTAAATACAGAGCACAGCTTAGCGAAGACCTCACGGCACCTGCCTCGGCACCGTGTGTAACGGCATCTTGTCATCTCTTCAGTGCGCAGGCATTCACACGCGGCTCCCCGTTCCCTCTGCACCCAGCTCTTCTCCTCTTGAGCTGCGAAGTCGCCAGCGGTGCCTCTCTGATCCCTGCCACTGGGTGACAGTCATTCTTCACCAGCCTACACAGGAGTACTGTTGCCTACTGTCTGCTGCCCTGTTGGATTGTCAGAGGTATATCCTGTCTGTGGCCTTGCAGGGACTTTGGGCATGCGGTCTAAAGGGAAATCGACCTCCTTCACACCGAAACAAAAGCCTCCTCCTGCACCAACCGTGTGCCCTGACGCTACTCTGGCAGGGAGATTACATGCACTACTGGCAGGTCCTAGTTACCTCCTTAAACACCTCCCACTCGCAGCACAGCTGTTTTTACCGGCCCCAGTGGTGGTGACTGAGTTACACAGGGACAGGGCAGATGTTGCAGGCATTTAGAACTCACAACACTTTTGAAACACAGACAGGGCACAGGGATGATTAGACATACCTCCCAACTTTTTAACTTCAGAATGCAGGACACCGGAGGAGTAAAAAGACCTGTGGCACACTATGTCACAGTAAATTGTGGACGTGGTTAAAGCGGGGGTTCACCCAAAAAAAAATGTTTAACATTAGATTCAGGCGAGTTGTTAGAATCACAATCGGGTGTTTTTTTTAAATCGTTGCCGTACATACCGTTTTATAGATATATGTTTATCGCGGCTTCCGGGTATAATCTGTGGGACTGGGCATTCCTAATTGATTGACATGCTTCCAACTGTGGCATACAGCGTGTCACGAGTTGCCGAAAGAAGCCACAGCACACAGCACATGTGATCATTATTATGCTGTTGACCACACTGTACAGCCTGTATAAACTACAGTAAGACACAGGCTGTATAGTGTAATCATCAGCATGCTAATGATCACAGGTGCTGTGATCACCGACTCTAAGGCCAATACATTTTCCTTCTACTAGTTATTGTAGGTAAATTTTTTGCATTTGTTAATGTGTATGTGCCTCCCCCATTTTCAGCTTCCATTTTGTATCGAATGTATGATAAACTTGCCCAGTTTTCGGCCTCTAGTGCCATTATAGCAGAGGATGTCAATGCCATTTTAGATGGGAAGCTGGACCCCTCCAATCACACTATGGTTCCAGATACAGGCATCTCAAATTAGGCCTTGGCCCTTCAGCTCGAGATTTGGAGATAGAGGAACCCGCAAGTTTTGTTTTTTTTAAAGAGTAACTTATTCATATTTCAGGAATAAACGTACAATTGCAGTACTCAGTGCCTATTCATATGAAGTACATTAACAGTAATCAGTCATAACCTTGTAGCATATGATCAGAATATGTGCATTATGTCATACATCTGCATCATCTTATCAATAAAGTAAAAACAACTACAATAATTTTAATCGGAGGAACCCACAAGTTACACAGCTCTCGCATCTCTCCACGGTCCACTTCTCGGGCTCTAGCATAGACCTCGCTTTTTCTCCAGTTAATACCTTGCCTCTTGTTGCAACAGCATCTTACCTCTCGGATCATTCTCCGATCAAGGTTGTCCTACGGCTCAGGGAGGGGGCAAGGTGCTGCTGGATATTGGCCACTCGTTGGCTTAGCAACGACAAAGTTGCAGAAAATATGCAGGGGAAAATTGCTCAATATTGGGATTTAATGAGAGTGGGACTGCCCCACTGGATACTTGGGACGCCTTCAAGGCTACTATTTGCAGTGACTATGTCTCTGCCATTAAGTCTGCCAGGATGAAATATGGTTCCAAGCTGGCATATTTGGAATTTAAAGTAAGCCGCATTCACATCTAGCCCTTCTTCTGGGGCATACTTTGCTCTGGAACGGGCCCAGAGATTGATCTCTGCATATCAAGGGAGCAACTAAGGCTGAATCTATCATACTGAAAGCAAGCTTATTTTAATCCAGACACAAGAATGCAGGGATCTTTCCGGTCTGGTAGCAGAACCCAAATATAAAACAATTGTCCCTCTTCTATGTACAGCTGGGGGTGGGACAACCTCAGACCTATCTGTTATACTGAGAGAGTTCAGGGATTATTATGCATCCCTTTAAAAATCAACCTCTCCTTTTCCATCTATAGACATCCCCGCCACCCTACAACGGTTAGCTCTTCCGGTTTTGGAAGAGGAGGATGTTGCAGCATTGGATGCTACGATCTCAGTTGAAGAAATTGAGAGTGCTTTTCATGCTCTCCCTTCCCAAAAAACTCCAGGCCTGGATGGCCTCCCAGGAGATTGGGATAACCTGTACACAGGGGAAGAATTAACCCAACACTTTTGGATACAGGAACCTGTACAACCACTCCTTGATGCACTAAATGATGTAGTGCCTGAAACAGTAAGTTTCTTTTTAAAGGATCCGAGGGAACGCTGGATCTTGGAAACCTTTGAGGGGGAACCCCCCGTAACTCCAGCTTGTAACCGCGGGATATAATTGAGGTGAACCAGTTGGCCTGAACCACTGTCCTCCAAATGTCCGTGAAGTGCAACAGCCTTCCCCCCCACCCGATAAGAGTGGGGATGTCCGCTCAAAAAGGAGGGCTTGGTCCCGGGTTTAGAAGAGCATTAGACCTAGGGCTTTTTCTGACCCTGGCCTTGCGGCTTGCCCCTGGCTCTAGCGCCCTGCTAGCGGCGGAACAGCCTTGGCGCTGAGACACCTGGAGACGCAGTCGCTGAGGTTTTAAACTGGGGGACACCTGGTACTTCTCTTCACAGGAAGCAGAGAACTCTTCCCTCCAGAAATCTTTTGGATATATTTGTCCAAATCAAACATTCCCCATGAAAGGGGAAACCTGCCAAGAACGTCTTCCGAGGAAGCTTGGCTGACCAGTTCTTAAAGGGGTTGTAAAGCTTCCTGTTTTTTTCACCTTAATGCATCCTATATAAAAATCCGATAATATCTGCCAGAAATGCTGGTAGCTATTAACGTGCTGGGCAGTTTACTGGCTGCAGGAAAAAAGGCTTGGAGCCAAAAAACAGCCGGTGTAAAAATGTGTGCAATGAGGCCTAAAACCTCCCCCTGACCACCTTTGATTTTGTCTCTACTTGGTGTGAAAACCTGTCTCAGCTCTTGAGTTTATTCTGTTGTAGACTTGTGCAAAGCCATATCAGTTGCCTGGCCGGTATGCAGGCACGGTGTGGCTGCTCTACAGCATAAAGGTTAAGTTGGGGGGGGGTGCGCAACTCTGGACTAAAGATAGACTACAGCTCACACCACCTACAGCTTGGCTAAAAATAAAAAGGAGATCTTCTTGCTCAAGCTGCATCGTACAACATTTCAATAAAACACAGTAGCCCCAGCAGTTAAAAGCAGATCTTCCCAAAGAGAAATAAGGGGCTGCCTTTAAAAAAGGAGAACTTCAGGCAAAACCCCCCCCCCCCCCCATATGTCCTTGTTGCTGGTTCCTCTGCAATAGCCTGATGATTTTGAAGTAAAAAACTGTTACTCCCCAGGGTTTTCCTGATGGCAAGACAGATTTCGGCTATGCATCCTGTACCCCCAGCCACTGGTCTTGGGACAGCCCATTTATAGTTCTCACCAGCAAGCAGGGACTTGTTCTTCTGTCCCTGCTTGCTGTAGTGGGCAAGGGAGTCTAACAGAGCCCCGGGCTGTAGCACCCATGGTGGTGTCCTGCTTCTGCACCCCACACCCCTGCTCCCTGACAGCACTCACCATCCACCAGTCATCTGTCAGTGCTGCACGGGGATCAATAGAATAGCCAGCGGATGGCCCAGAGCGGGGATTTCCCGCTGTGACAGATCTTGTAGGTGAAATGCAGGTCGCCGTAAATTCCTGTCTTCTGTAATAGAAAGTACACTGATCCGATGCCATTCCAGGAGGCAGGACTTTACGGTGACCGGCGTTTCACCTACAAGATCTGTCACAGTGGGAGATCCCCGCTCTGTGTCATCCGACTGGCTCCATTTTGCCGATCCGGAGTTCTGCTTTAAAAAGGCCCTCTGAAAAAACAGCCTCTCAGCCTTTTTTCAGTCAAGGCACCCTTTAAAATTACAGACAGACAGTCTCAAGACACCCCATTCTAAAATGTAAAAAACTATTCTAATAGTTTTACATTATGCGGCAGCATCGAGCCACATAGGACACCCAACATTAGAGGTGATATATTCTGCCAAAGAAAATACACTTTTGCACACTAGTACCAACTAGTATTCCAGGTATTTCTCCTCTACCTCAGATTCGCTCTATCACTCAGCCAATGTGACCCCAGTGTTAACGGAGAAGGGCAGGGGAATGTCAAACAAGGATGCTGTGCAGGCGATCAACACCATTCTTATTAACGCTGATAACATCACTGGTTGTTAGGCCACCAGTGGGTGGTAGGTTGAAATGGTGCACAATAAAAACCTATGGCTTTGTGTAACTAAAAGGCAGGCTTGATCCACTAGTGGCTTGTATACAGACAGTCCCAAGGCACCCCTGAAGAAACCTGAAGGCACCCTGGTTGACAAAACTAGTGCAAAATATGACACTGTTGGTTTAATATATCTAGTAGCAATTCTCAAGGTGCTCATCAGATATTTTGTTTTAAAAAAACAAACAAAAAAAAAAAAAAAAAACACACACACACACACACACTTTTGGCGACCAGCGCACGATGATATACGTCTGGCATGGCTGCACAAATGAGCGTACAGGTGCTTTCTAGGGCTGTCGAATATAATCGATGCAGCGATGCATCGCGATTCGACCCCCGGCGATTCTGCATCGATGCGGTTGCTTTAAATAATCGATGCATGTTGATGACGTCAGCGTCGCGTCCGCCGTGCATAGCCGAGTCGGAAAAAAAAGTTTTTTGGCGCCTTCTTTCCCGCCTCCCGCTGACGTGACGACAGTGACACCCCCCTCCCCCTGTGTCGCACGCGTGAGTCGACTCGTGAGGAGGACTGGAGAGGAGATGGACGTGCATGCAGCAGCACTGAGCACAGCGGACCCGTCCTCGTACCCCCAAGAGCGCTCAGAGTGCACAAAAGAAAAAAACAGGCTGTCTTGCAGGGGGACAGAGGAGGAGGAGGAGACCGCAGGACTGGAGTGAAGGAGACGAGTGAGACCCGAGCTAGGCCGCAGCCACCGCCTGACAGTGCCACACACTCAGACACAGTGAGCAGCAGTGGCAGGCAGCACATGCCACATGGGAGCACAAACTGGCTGTCTGAGAGCCGAGGAGACCTTACCTGGCTCACAAGACTGGAGTGGGCTCACTGGGCTGGAGAGTGACCCGAGCTAGGCCGCAATCGCCAGTGCCACACAGACAACAGCAGCACGCAGTCACTGCAGCAGCACACAGTAAGTTAGTAAGTTACCCTTCTGCATTTTTTTGGGGGATTTTTATTATTTTTGGGGGGGAGATGATCTGCTTCTGCACAATTGCACACTGTCTGACTGTCTGGCATATCTTTGTATTACTGTGATACATGTGATCAGTGATCACTCACTAAGACCTCTAACTTAGTTTACAGCATTGCAAAAAGCTGCAAGTCAAATACACTATGTGTATTGAATACACTACAGTCAGTGGCAGCTTTTTGCAATGCTGTAAAGTTAGAGGTCTTAGTGAGTGATCACTGATCACATCATTTACAAAGATATGCCAGACAACACTGTCTGCAACTGTGCAATACTGCTGTTCTTGGGATTGTCATGTGGTTTAAAGCACAACTATTTAACAATATAACATTGCCTGCCTGCCTGTTTGGTTACTTAAAAAATAAAACATTTTGACTGTTCTTTGTTCTGTCCCATACATCTTGAACTGGGTATTTTACAATTTTTAATTTTACCCCCCTTTTCACTTTCCAGTTTCGTGATGCAATCAATTAATCAATTGCTATCTTTTTTTTTAGGAGAGGGAGACCAGCCCATCCGTTACCCGGCTCGCAGGACAGGGAGCTAGGCCGCAGCTGCCAGTGCCACACACTCCGAGTCCCTTCATCATCACAGGCAGCAGGAGAGGAGACCCGCAGGTGCCACGTGCCAGCCAGACTCTGCCAGTCACCTTGTTGTGACAGGTAGGTGACCAATGCCATCACTCAGATACACCACTCACAGAGACTGCAGCTGCTCACTGCCTGTTACCGTACCTAAAAAAAAAAATTGTCACCTCACCTGTCCGTTTTTCCTCACTCCTCAGGCTCAGTCCAGTCCACCACAGGCAGGAGGAGAATCGCTCCACCACCAGCAGCCAGCAGTGCCACCAGCACCACCGTCGTCGTTATCATCATTAATCAGGTAGGAAAACTAATAAACATCATATTTCACATTATATTAAATAACTATGTCATGAAAGATTTAATGAGTTTAAGTGACAATCACCAGACCATACCATTGCCATTTAATTAATTATGGTTACGTTTATGACTGTAGGTCTGCAGTGCTGGTGCTGGACTGGTCTAGGTCTATATATCTCCATCTCTAATCCATTGAAATGAATGTTCTGTCCTGACCATTTGTCCACTTGTCCAGTGTGACTGTCTTGTCTTAGTGATGAATGATGATTGTTTGATCACAACTTTGATACTTTTTGATTTATGGTTTTGCTCATCACTGCCCCAGCCCCACACATGCTGCAGCTGCACTGCAAGGCAAGTGCATTGTGTGTGGGGCAGTAATGATGAGCAAAACCAAAAAGCATCATATTACATACAAACAAGGTAAGTATGAACTTGTGAATTGTGAATCAATCACCAAGACAAGACATTCAAATGATGCATAAAACCAGAATTAATGAAATGGGTGGCACTGGCATTATGTCATTGGGGGGGGGGGGGGGGGTTGGCGGGACATGTTGTTGTTGTGTTGTAGCAGCCAGTTTGTGATCTCAAATAATGCCAGTGTACCAGATTGGAGAAGGAGAGAGAGTGCGATATAACATGACCGGCTGTCGCTGACTCTCTGAGACTGTGACCATTGCAATGCCAATGCATTGACCAATGACCATGACCACCAGTTGAGTTGACCAACCACCGGCTGCAGACGAGATGAGGGGCCAGGGCGCATTTTTTCATTTACACATGATGAATAATGATAGTTGACACTTGACAGCGACTGCGACTAACTGCGTGTGTGGGGGGTAGAATAATAAATGAGGATTTTACATATCATACAATTACATACATACTAGAAAGAAACGTGTTACTTTTTCTGTTGATCTCGTGGCAGGCTTTAGGCTTAGTCACTCAAATTTATTTATTTTTTTTTAAACTGACAGAGTTTGACAACATCATCGTCACGTCAAGACTTGTGTCATCCCTACTCACAAATTCACATAGATGCCTGGCATGCATTGCATTTGCTAGTAAATAAAAATGTCAGAAGTAGAACAAAAGGAACGAGAGATAAAAAATGCACCTAGCTTTTTAAAAGCAAACATCTGGGAACATTTTGGCTTTTATGAAAAAAGTGGGAAGCACGAATTGGACAAGTCATACGCTGTGTGTAAAATCTGTCACACAAAAATTAAATATCTAGGGAATACTACTAATCTGAGAAACCACGTCAGCCGTTTTCACCCAGAAATGCTAAAACCTACCACCACCACCACCAAGGAAATGAACCCAGATCAGCCAAGAATTGATGCAATGTTACAGTCAACTTTGCCGCCCAACTCTGAAAAGGTAAAGAGAATAACAAAAGCTGTGGCAGCTTTCATAGCGAAGGACCTGCGCCCTTACTCTGTTGTGGAAAACAGTGGGTTTCGCTACCTTTTGAAGACGATAGAGCCGCGTTACAAGATCCCGTCACAAAGTCACTTTACAGAAAACGTCATACCTGCACTCTACCACGAAACCAAAGCTAAGATAATTGCATCAATGAGACAAGCAAGTCGAGTCGCAATAACGTGTGATTCCTGGACTTCAGTCACGACAGAGTCTTATGTTACAATAACAGCACATTACGTTAGTAAGGACTGGCAGATTTTGTCGCATGTACTGCAAACGAGAGCCATTTAGGAGTCTCACACGGGTGCTCATCTGGCAGAGCTACTTTCTCATGTTGTGGAAGAATGGCAGCTGTCCGATAAATCTGTAGTGCTTGTGACCGACAACGCGTCAAACATGATAGTTGCAGCTCAAGTTGGAAAATTCCCCCATGTGAAATGCTTCGCCCATACACTGAATCTTGCATCCCAGCGAGCGTTGAAAGTGGCCACTCTCTCTAGGCTTCTTGGCAGAGTACGTCGGATATCCACATTCTTTCACCGCAGCACTAGAGCAAGCCACTGTCTAAAAGAGAAACAGAAATGTCTTGGCCTGAAGAATCATAAGCGGATAACTGATGTGGCAACAAGATGGAACAGTGCATACGACATGGTCGAGAGGTTCTTGGAACAACCTGCAGTCTGTGCCACCTTGCTGTCTCCAGAAGTCAGAAGAGGAGAGTCCGATCTCTGCACTCTAAACTAAACAGATGTGTCAAATGCAGAGGACGCCAATGAAGGATGCAACCATGCTGATGTCAGAAGAGCGCAATCCAACAGTTTCTCTCATTGCCCCTATAAATGCACAACTTCTCCAGAGCATGACAGACACGATGGGAGACACACCCATGATCCATGAGATCAAGAATTCTATTAGAACAGATCTCCAGAAGAGGTACAGCAGTGAGGCCGAGAAGAAGATCCTTCATACAGCCTCTGCACTGGATCCTCGCTTTAAGGGACTGCCTTTCATCCTCACAGATGAAGAAAGATTGGAGATATTTAAAGGAGTCACTGAGGAAGCTGCATCCTTGGAGGTAATTAAATTAATTTGAAGAATTCCATCATGTTTCTTCTTGAAACGACAGTAGCACTACCACGCTTTTGAATCTGATGCAGTGCGGGAACTGTACTGTCCGTTTCCTGTGCTTTTTCATCACCCCATCAGAATCAAAGGCATTGACATTTGTGTTTTTACTTATTGTTTTTTTTCCGTTTCTTTTTTGTTCAAACACAGATTACATCAGATGAGAGTGAGAGGACACAAGAGGATCATCAAGTGCCTAGAAGAAAACGAACTCTGGAAGAAGAGGACAGTTCACCCATCGAAGACAACCATTCTCCACCATCTCCTCCCAAAAAGGCCAGATCGCTGCTCGTGAGTTTGCTGGGACAGTCTTTCACTGACACTGAAGGTACAATAGAATCCAAAAAGACCCCCTATGCCAAGGCTGAAGAGGAAATGGAAAACTATTGTAAAGCCCCACCTCTGCCTCTCACTGAGGACCCTTTGAACTGGTGGCGTGAGCATGAGGTCATATTTCCCCTCCTTTCTCGGCTGTCAAAGCAATACTTGTGTATCCCAGGTACAAGCGTGTCTGCAGAGCGGGTTTTCTCCACTGCAGGAGATGTGGTAACTGCAAAAAGAAGCGCCCTCAAACCAGACCATGTAGATCAATTGGTGTTCTTACAGAAAAATCTACATGTTCCCAAATGCTGAGCAGTGTTTTTAATTTTATAGATTTTGTTTATAGCATTGTCTCTGCCACTGAAATTTTTTATTTCTCTGTCTCCCCTGCCAGACTCCCCTTTTCCCTTCCCCTCCCCTTTTCCCCCTTCCCCTTCCCTTTTCCCTTCCCCTTTCCCTCCCCTTTTCCCTCCGCTTTTCCCTTTCCCTCCCCTTTTCCCTTTCCCTCTCCCTCCCCTTTTCCCTTTCCCTCTCCCTCCCCTTTTTCCCCCTCTCTCCTCCTTCTTTCCTCCCTCTCTCCTCATTCTTTCCTTCCTCCCTCTCTCCTCATTCTTTCTTTCTTTCTTTCCTTCCTCCCTCTCTCCTCATTCTTTCCTTCCTCCCTCTCCCTCATTCTTTCCTTCCTCCCTCTCCCTTATTCTTTCCTTCCTCCCTCTCCCTCATTCCTTCTCCAAGAGAAGGAAAGAAGGGGAGAGAGAGAGAGAAGGAAAGGGGAGAGACTAGAGGAGGAAAGGAGGAGAACTTTTCCTCTCCTCCGGCTCCTAGTCCTACTAGTCCTTTCCTCAATTTTACCTCATTCTTTCTCTCCTTTCTCTTTCTTTCTCTATCTCTCTTTCCGTCTCCCTATCTCTCGTTCTGTCTCCCTCTCAGTCTCTCTATCTCTTTTTCCGTTTACCGCTCTCTGTGTCTGTCTCTGTGTCTGTCTCTGTGTCTCTGTGTCTGTCTGTCTGTGTCTGTGTCTCTGTCTGACTGTCTGTCTCTGTGAGTGTCTGTCTGTCTCTGTGAGTGTCTGTCTCTGTGTCTGTCTGTCTCTGTCTGTCTCTGTGTCTGTCTGTCTGTCTGTCTTTCTCCCCCCCTTTCCCTCCCCCTTTCCCCTTTCCCTCCCCCCCTTTCCCTTTTTCCTCCCCTTTCCCTTTTTCCTCCCCACCCCTCCCTCACGACGAGTTACTCCAACTCCATCCCTGTCATTGTCAACAAGACCAGTTACTTAACGGTTAACGCCAGTTATGCCACTCTCGTCCTCAACGGAACGCACTCAGTCACTGTGACTGACTGACTGGTGGGGTGCCGTCGTGGCACTGGCAGTCAGACTGGCAGTGACCGCCTGCAGGTGACTGGCAGTGGTCGACAGGTCGTGGCAATTGCAAACGATCAATGAATGTAACATTTTGTTATAATATGTATATTTGTAATTGTATAATATCATATATTCTAAGTTCACTGTGATGATTAATCAGAATATATGATATTATTCTAGCTTTTAGCAGCACTGGAGTGGAGAGGAGATGGAGAATGGTTTTCTATTATGCGACTGTCCGTCCGATCCATTTTGTATTTTTACACTGACGTGTTTTTTGGTGTTTTCCCAATGTGTCTGTCATGCTCTGTGAATTTCTGACTCTGTTTAGGGGTTTAACCTTCAACCAAAAGAATTCTGTATTTAATTCCAGACAACTGACGCCCGCCAAGCCACCAGAGGAAGGCAAATCCTTGAAAGAATAAATTGAAACTTAAAACCTGGAGTAAATCTTTATTGGATCACACGAACCAAAAAAAAACACACCTACCTGACCTCTTGTCTGTGGCTGTGCCACATTGCCCGCTTGTCTGTCTGACCTGCTGTGGCCTGCCCTTTACCAATCATTATTCAGTGTCATGTGTGTGTTTTCTTTTTATTTTTGGTATTCTGTGGTGACTGTTTGTGATCCCATAAAGATTTGTCCAAGGTTTTCAGATTCAGTTGCCAATTTTTTCGGTCAAGGATTTTCCAGCTTCCTCTAATGGTGGCGTGGCTTCAGTTGGTGTATGCGACTATGCGTGGTAGAGTGCAGGTAAAATTTTATGTTAAGTCACTGTGGGACGACAAGCTTTTCAATTTCTAGCACTGGGGAGAATGGTATTATTTTTTAAGATTGTGTCGGACACAATCTTCAAAAATGTGTCCATTCCATTGAATTTTCTAACTTGATGTACTGTCTATCTTTTGAATGTCAATTTTTAGGGGGGCTCAACTTAAAACCTCAGTCAAATATTCTAAAAGTGTATTTATTTGATTAAAGACAACTGACGCCCGTTAAGCCACCAGAGGAAGGCAAATCATTGAAAGAATAAATTGAAACTTAAAACCTGGAGTAAATCTTTATTGGATCACACAAATACACATTCACACAAACCAAAAAAACACACACCGACCTTCTGACATCATGTCTGACTATGGTGGCTGACTGGCTGTGCCACATTGCCCGTCCTGTGGCCTGCCCTTTACCATTATGATTCAGTGAGGAGGATGTGTGTTTATTTTTTTTCTGGTATTCTGTGGTGTGTGTTTGTGATCCCATAAAGATTTGTCCAAGGTTTTCAGATTCAGTTGAAAATTTATTCTGTCAAGGATTTTCCAGCTTCCTCTAATGGTGGCATGGCTTGGCTTCAGTTGATGTATCGTGGTAGAGTGCTCGCTGAGTGCTCAGTGCAGGTAACGTTTTCTGTAAAGTGACAACTCTGAGAGCTTATAGCACTGATCTAGACGTACTACCCATCTGGTGGTGGTGGTGGTGGTGGTGGTGGTGGTGGTGATCCTGCTGCCAAAACAATCACGGTGAACCAGGAAGTTCTGCAACACAGACAACTTGAACACACTGTGTGACAGACAGTTCCTGACTGGCAAACATCACAGTGAGTGAACCTATAACACAGTCACTGACTGTGTTATAGGTTCATTGACTCACTGTGATGTTTTACAGTCAGGAACTGAAGTGCTCCTTTTTTTGTAGGTACTGTTTAATATTATATAATATATAATATATATTATATGGTAAAACTATTGTAAAACTTATAAACTAACTGCACCACCAGCCAGGCCAGCACAACAGTTACAGAGACACTGACAGTACGGTTTTAAATAAATACTGTTGTCTGCTGCACTGTTTTGTTCATTCAGACTTTGCTATATGATATGCAGGGAACTTGGTATGATTTGTTTAAATAGCAGATACAAATAAATATTTTTGTGCAATTTCTGACTGATTGAATACATTTTTTGATGTAAAATTGAAAAACAAGGGGACTTGGGTAATAATCTTGATGCATCGCCGAATCGAATCGTGGACTTGATAATCGTAATCGCATCGAATCGTGAGACGAGTGAAGATGCGCAGCCCTAGTGCTTTCCCCTTCAAAGCGTGGCATAGTGGGCGAGCGCGTGGCCACCCCTTGCTTCGTGACTATGCCCGCGGGATCCGTGAACTGGATGTCTGCCGGTGTGTCCCGCAATCATGTCATGGAGCTGCAGAACAGGGAGATGCCTATGTAAACAAGGCATTTCCCTGTTCGGCCTAGCAACATGACAGATCTACTGCGCCCTGTCATGGGAAGGGAGTCTCTCTCTCATAGACTAGGAGAATCCTTCTCACATCTAAAACAAAAAAAAAACCACCCCTAAAAAAAAAAAAAAAAAAAAAAAAAATTTCCTTTCTTGGTCGCCCTGTGGCGAACTACAAAAGGTTGGCAGTACAGTTTCCTGAGATCTGTGGAATGTACTGGCTACCTTAGGCAAAAACCATGGATCGCTTCTCAAAACAACACAATCCTCAAAAATCATGAGGAACAGCTCCCTCACTGGAAAGGCCTGTAATTCGCTTACCCTACGAGCTGAGGTAATTGCTACCAAAAAAAATGTTTTTTAAAGTAAGTAACTTAACAGAAATATCCTCTAGGTGCTCAAAGGAAATTCTACCAGAGTTTGAAGCACCAGGGACAGGTCCCAAGTTGGACAACTTCTCACCACTACTGGCCTGGCCCTAGAAATTAATTTGAAAAAAAATCTAGCTATAGTGGGATTTTCCAGAAGAGAAAACTGGAGGAAAACACTGATAGCTGCCGCCTGTGCTTTGTTATTCAAGCATGTAGAGCCAATCATCTAGTAAAACTTATACATAAGTATAGCAAATATTCAAAAATAGTTATCGTGTACTAGAGCTGCACGAATAATTGCAAAAAGATTGCGATCTCGATTCACCCCCCCTCCCGTGAACTCTAGGCTGGATGACCCGCAATTTTCGGATCCAGCGTGGAGCTCAAATGGCGCCGATCGAGCGGTACCACTCGGGTGCGGCCATAGGAAATTCCCCGTCTTCGGCCTAGCTCCGGAGCGGCGGCCATCTTGGTACACCCGGCGGCGGCTGTCTCGTCAGGGAGTGACGTTTCATCACCGCTAGAGGTCGACCGATATATACGCGGATTGCAGCCGCGGTCACAGCATCAGGAAAGGCCGTGGCTTCGGCCTAGCTCCGGAGCCGCGGCCATCTTGGTACACCCAGCGTGGCGGCCCTCCTCTCGGTTTACACCCACAGAGGAGGAGGGGCCCGCGCTCGTGGGACACACACCGCTCTCTGGTGTCTGTACTACGGGGGGTGGTCTGTACTGAGGAGGGGGGGTGTCTATACTGGAGGGAGAGGGGGTCTGTACTGAGGGGGGGGGGGTGACATTTTTTTTGCACCAGTGTCACCTGTCAGTGCCAATTAGTGCCACTTGCCGTCCAGTGCCATCTGTCAATGCCAACAGTGCCACCATCCAGTGCCAATTAGTGCCACCTTCCATCCAGTGCCATCTGCCAATGGCACCTGCCAGTGCCATCTGCCAATGGCACCTGCCAGTGCCAATACCAGTGCCAATTAGTGCCACCTTCCATCCAGTGCCAACTAAAGCCATCAGTGCCACCTGCCAATGCCAACCAGTGCCATCTGC
Organism: Rana temporaria; assembly: GCF_905171775.1. NCBI lineage: Eukaryota > Metazoa > Chordata > Amphibia > Anura > Ranidae > Rana > Rana temporaria. The sequence continues at coordinate 70,268,235 of NC_053495.1, forward strand.
CAGTGCAAACTATTGCCATCCAGTGCCATTTAGTGCCACCTGCCAGTAAGTGCCAACCAGTGCCACCTGCCAGTGCCAGATTGTGCCATATGCCAGTGCCATCTGCCAATCAGTGCCACCTGCCAGTGTCAATAAGTGCCACCTGCCAATCAGTGCCGTCTGCTAGTACCATCTTTCAGTGCCATCCAGTGCAACCTGACAGTGCCAATAAGTGCCACCTGCCAATCAGTGCCTTCTGCTAGTGCCATCTTCCAGTGACAATTAGTGCCATCCAGTGCCACAAAAAAAAAAAAAAAAAAAAAAAAAAAAAAAAAAAAAAAATCGGCCTAAAATAATATCGGCCACAAAAATCGGCATCATATATCGGCCATCGGCCGCCCCGATTTCTAAATATCGGCATCAGCCAGAAAAAAACCCATATCGGTCAACCTATAGTCACCGCCATCTTGCTCCACCCCACACTCCTGCACAGTAAGGTTAGTGAGAAGGGGGCAAGCGGACATCTTGTTACACCCAACAGAGTTTTAGATTTCACAGTTATTTTTAAACACAAAACGGAGCTGACGGACTGTTTACATGTTACATTTTAAAAGCAGCAGCAAACCTTACATGCTTGCTAATGTGACAGAGCACCTCCGATTTTCACATTTAGTTAAATGTGAAAATCAATCAGAGCTGTTCTTTCACATTAGCAAGCATGTACGGTCAGCAGGTTTGCTGCGGCTTTTAAAATTTAACATGTTAACAGTCCGTCAGATTTACATATACTGTATTTAAACACATAAGCTCCATTTTGTGTTAAATAAATACATTTTTGAGAATCGTGATCCTCATTTTATGCAAAAAAAAATCGTGATCTTAATTTTATGCAAAAGAATCACGATTCTCATTTTTCCCCAGAATCGTGCAGCGCTATCATGTACAGTAAAAACATGTGAGCAAACAAACAGAGCACACAATAGAGATAGAAGACTTCAAAAGTAGAGCATCTTACAGCACAAGAATCCACTTGTCACATACAACCAAAAAGGCAAATCTAGGCAGCTGGCGATGATATATGAGAAACAGGAGAGAAATGGGAGCCTGCCAGCCCCCCGTCCACAGATGCTCCCAACGAGGATCCAAGACTCACTCCCAGAATGTACAGCGCCATCTGTGTATTACATTAAATAACAATAGTAAATAAAAATTGGGGAATTTCATGTAAAGAAAAAGACCTGCATATCTATATGATGATATGATATAGCATATAAAAAATGCCACATTTGGGCATATATGCAAAGACACCCACCTAAGTAGCGAATCATGAAGTGATCCAAAGAACTTGAAAGATCAAATGCTGGTTCATGTAGGATCAGAGGATAGGATAAACCTCAGGTCCAGGAAATGTGCCTGTATGAACAGCACGGATCAGTATGGTTATATCGTTTTAAAATGATGGCTACAGCTAAAAGGCAGGCATAGACATAACGTCTGATAACAAACCTGAAAGTGAGGGGAAAGAATGCACCACTCCTCTTGGGGCACATCCGTCGCTGCTGTGTGTGTCTAGCAGCTGACGGCATTTAAATATAGTTCCAGCAAGGCTTGCGCATGCGCCATAGTTGCAGGCGACGTAATGACGTTACCACAAGCACGAACTGATAGCGCACGTTGTCTAGTGTGTTTTTTTTCTTGACCCTCCCCCCCCCCCAGGTGGGGGAGGGGGGCAGGGATCTATGGGCCCCCTTATTAGGCCGATTCGGCCCCCCCTCCGCTGGCATAGTTGCCGGCGAGCTACCTCTTGGAGGGATTATACCGTCATCTGTTTGTCGTTTTAGGTCTAAGAGGGCGCCGAGGTGCCCACCATGCACTACTGTGAAGTTGCAAACAGTACAGTTGTATTGTCATTTTCTTTGTCTTGTATTTGTCTTTCAAAAAAAAAAAAAAAAATCTCACACACACACACACACACACACACACACACACACACACATATATATATACATCCCAATTATATTATATTATATTATATTATATTATATATATATATATATATATATATATATATATATATATATATATATATATATATATATATATATATATATATATAAAAAAGGGGCTCCCAGATTCCGATAAACCCCCTGCCCGCGCAGACCCCGTCAACCAACAGCCTGGATTGTCTGGAAGAGGCACTGTCCTCATTAACATGGGGTCAGGAAGCTTTGGGGGGGGGGGGGGTCAGCTGTGAGCTCTCCCCACAGGCATCCTCATCCATTTATTCATCACATTGATTTGTAATGCTTTACTTGAATCCGATCATCCATATATTTTTTTAATCTTTATATGTATACCAATAAAATTTATATTTTTTACTTGTTTTCTCAGTCACTTTTAAAGTCCCATCCTCCAAGGGGGTTGCTCTTTCATCCATTGGTAAATCTAGAGCCTGGATTCTCTTGTTCCAGGCAGTCAGGATACTGTTTTGAAGCAGTCTCGAATGAAACTGGGCATAAGGGACGGCTTTAAAAGAAGGCTACCATTTTCCCCAATAACTTCATGCAAAGGCAAATGGATGGAGACTTCTTTGCCTTGACCATGCGGATCAGTTCCCTTAAAGCTTTGATCTTTGACTCTGGAAGGAACACCCTGCTTTGGGCTGCGTCTATGATCATGCCCAAATACTCCAGCCTTCTTAGGGGCTGCAGGCAGGATTTTTGTAGGTTATATGATCCACCCTAAATGCTCTAGGTATTTTACCAAACTGAGCACACTGATTTAATCGTGCTACCGATTGCTCTACTAAAAGCAAGTCGTCAAGATAAGCCATCACTGATGTGCCCTGCGCTCTTAGATTTGCCAAAAGCAAGGCCAGCACCTTTGTAAACACCTTTGAACCTGGGATGCAGAAAAAAAAAAAAAAAGGTGCATCTGATACTTCTGAACCATCCGATAACTCCTCAACCCCTGATGGTGCTGCATTATCCTCCTTATTATCAGATTTGTCTGAAGGAGGATCTAGGACAACCGAAGAGGACCTACTTCGCTTTTTGTCCTGAGAGGACGCTGCGATTAAAAAAGCAATTCTACCTTGCAAGTTGTTCAAAGCTGCTGCTAAAGTGTCTTCAGTGACATATGCAGGAGCTGGTATAACAGGAGAGGCTGCTATACCTGATAAAGGTAATGGCTCATCCTGTGCAGATGCCTTAGGTCGTGTAGGAGATTCTGGTACTAGGCAGAAACGGCTAGAGCCCTCCCTCCGATTCAGGTGGCGATGCTTTACTGGCCTTTTTTGCCGACCCTGAATTATACATCAGACAGGAGGCTCATATCTTATGCATTAATCCTTCTTTATTAATGCCCATAGCAGAAAAGTTCATATTCAATCAATGTAAGTGAAAACAGAAAAAACTGTACAGACTACATTTCCCAGCAGTCCTAGGGCCACGTAGCCCCTCCTATCCTGTAGCCCTATACAAGGACTGCCCCATCTTAGATCTTCCTTTCTGCTCATAGCAGACACAGATGTCATAAGTATAGTTTTACATAAGTATATATATATATTTCTATTTTATTATTCTTGTTCTGTGACTTCATATTGTGTATAATATTGTATTTGAGTCAGAGTTTCATCGCTTTGCACTGCGGCCTGATAGTGTTATCTCCCTACCTCAGGGCCCTGTCTATTCTGTTCCTCCTACTGTCACCGGCTATCCGGTTTTGCCTCTGTGGCTTGCGCGGCACTACCGCGCTCCGTTTGTATCCCTTCTTGCTTTCGGTGTCTGCAGACATTTTAGAAGACACCATTCCCTTCCTTCTTCCTCGGCCCACGTCTTCGCGCGGGCCGGGGAGGGGCGTGTCTGAAGCGGACGCTCTGTCCCTCACGTCTCCTGACCAATAGGAACGCCAGAGGAGGTAGTCTCGCGAGACTTCCCCTCTGGAGTCTGAGTTTTCACCAGGCTCTCCTCCCACTGCAACGCTATTCAGCGCGAACGGTGTCGGAGGCAGGAGCCTGTGATAGCTAGTTAGGAGATTCCCCACTAACTAGCCAGTTAGATACGATGCTCTGAGAAGGAATTTATTCCTATCTCATTGGTAAAACCCCTAGTGCCGATAGGTGCACGGCCTGGCGCTCTGTGTTTATTGTGCAACATAGTGACGCTAGGTGCACAGCCTGGCGCTCTGTGTTTATTGTGCAGCATAGTGACGCTAGTGTCCCTCCTACACATCAACGCATTGGAACTTTTAGCGGCCTTGTTCGCCATCCAGTGTTTAACAGAGAGGTCTATTTGCTGCGTATTATTACGCATGGACAATATTGCAGCGGTGCAATACATCAACCGATTAGGGGTCACCAGATCCACATTTCTAGCGGATATTGCCAAAGAACTTTGGCACTTCTGCCTATCCCGCAATATCATCCCTATGGCAGAATACATCCCGGGTTCTTCCAATACTATAGCAGATTGGAATTCCCGTTATCCTATCGACTCCAGCGATTGGCGTCTGGACCGATCAGTCTTCACCCAACTGAACCGACTTCGGGGTCCCTTAGGCATAGATCTATTCGCCTCTCGCCTCAATCATCAGCTGCCCCGGTTCTTCAGCTGGAGACCGGACCCGGGGACCTCGACGGTGGACACTTCCGTCACTCCTGGACGGGGGAGACACATTACGCGTTTTCCCCATTCTCAATGATCCCCGGAGTGTTGCTGCAGATAGCGAACCAGGAGGCAACGGTGGTGCTCATCACCCCTTGGTGGCCAACATAGCCGTGGTTCCCCCTCCTGCTGGAGATGGTCATAGACTATCCCAGACTTCTGCCTCCTTTTCCGCACATCCTCTCCCATCTGACCAAGGACATTCACCCTTGGGTAGCGGAAGGCACACTGACTCTCCTGGCGTGGCTGGTTTCGGGGTGCCAGACGCGGACAGCGATCTTTCTAGTCAGCTAGGGACTTTCTCGCCCTGGCCTAGGCCCCCGGGACTCGATCGGCATATCGATTAGCCTGGAGACTCTGGGTGCGTTGGTGTGATCAACGACAGGTTGAGCCCGTACAAGCCCCTGTAACTGGCTTGGTAAACTACCTGGCGGATTCTTTAGAATCTGGCAAATCATACAGCCCCGTTAATGTGTACAGATCAACCATATCGGCTTACCATTACCCGGTGGACTCTTTGCCAATCGGCAAACATCCCCTGATATGTAGACTGATGCGGGGCATCGAATTTAAGCAGCCTCCACGCCCTAAATATCGATCCACCTGGGATGTCTCCAAGGTTCTCGACGAGTTCTCTGAATGGGATGACAACGATGCGTTGCCTCTCAGACTTCTGTCTTATAAACTAACGGTCCTTTTGTGTCTAGTCTCGGTCTAACGAGTCTCAGACGTTAGGGCTTTGGACATTTCCAGGCGTCGGTTTTTGCCCCAAGGGGTTAAATTCTCAGTGGTCCGTAGGACCAAAACGGGCCTTCAGTCGGTATTTTACCCGTATTTTCCGGCGCATCCGCGACTCTGTGTGGTTAGATACCTTCAAGCCTACGAAGCACATACTGCTGACCTGCGCTCTTCTGATTTCTCTCAGCTTCTAATATCGTATGTCAAAACTCATCATCCAGTCACCTCCGCCACTCTGGCGCGTTGGGTTAGATTAGCCATGGAGATGGCGGGCATAGACATAACCCTGTTGGGAGCACATTCTTCCAGAGGAGCTATGGCTACCAAGGTGGTTACGGCGGGGAGTTCTCTAGCAGACCTCTTATTGGCGACCGATTGGTCTTCTGAGACCACCTTTCGCCATTTCTATTTTAGACCGGAGGATCATGTCTCCACCTTAGTCCTATGATTGTTTTGTTCCATATATACATAGGGTCTGTATTATAGATTGTCTTTATTCATAATAATATATACAGCTTTAGCTTTGAACCTGCATAAGATATGAGCCTCCTGTCTGATGTATAATTCGAGATTTTCCTAGCTTGTGACGGAAAATATTAATTATATGAAGACAGGAGGCGAGTATCTTCCCTCCCTACCCAACCCTGTCACGATTCTGCACTCTCTTTCAGGTTATTGATCGCAATCACGGCTCCTGGGTACTGACGAACTGTTGATCGAGGAGTTTCCTGTATACGGATGACCTGTTGGTCGAAAATGTTTGGTTGGCTGGTCCCCGTTGGGACGTGTTTGCAGTTACTCCAGTTGCCTCCAGAGGCTGTGATGTCGGGCCGGCTGGCCGAAGAATCCGGTGATTAGACGACTGTGCAAATGATGATCCTGGTTCCTGTACGGTTAGGATTCGCATAAAGAAGAGGAAGATCTAAGATGGGGCAGTCCTTATATAGGGCTACAGGATAGGAGGGGCTACGTGGCCCTAGGACTGCTGGGAAATGTAGTCTGTACAGTTTTTTCTGCTTTCACTTACATTGATTGAATATGAACTTTTCTGCTATGGGCATTAATAAAGAAGGATTAATGCATAAGATACTCGCCTCCTGTCTTCATATAATTAATATTTTCCGTCACAAGCTAGGAAAATCTCGAATTTCTCCTAAAGGAAGAAAATAGTCCTATGCCAAAGCAGAGGTACATACAATGCATACACTACTGTGTTAGTTTAGCAATCAACATAAAGTAAAGCAACTAGAGGGTGCAGAGGCGGAGCTCAGCGGTGAGGTAATGCCTGCCTAGAGCTCGATACACCGCGGACCTGAGGAGCCTGATAACGGCAGAGGTAACCCCCAAACCTGCCCAAAAAGCCACCCAAAGGCACCACACAGCCACCTACCTCACAAGGGTACCCTTTTCGGGGGGTTTTGGAGCACATTTTGTGCTAAAAACAGGCGTGAGAGAGCCGCCTCACAGTGCTAGTGTTCCTGTCATGGCACTGAAGCCATCCTATGCAGATGTAACAGGGAGGGAGCTGAAACAGCAGACAGCCCCTCCTGCTGTGTCACACAATGAAGCTCTGGCCCCATTAAAGGAACAAAGCCAAAATAAATACTCTCCAGGGAATATAATAGAGAACTGTGATAAAACATTACAGAAGGACTTGCCACCACAAGTAACACTGGAACAAATAGAGCTGCTTTTACAAAAATCATTAAAGGCTACCTTAGACTATATCACTACAAGCCTTACTAAGGAGATAAGGGAACTAGGACAGCGAACATCAGCACTAGAATTAAGGACTGACGATTTGGAAAAATGTACAGCCGATTTCTCCCCTGAAATCGATAACCTTAAAGAGGAGAATTTGACTCTACAAACAAGAAGAAGATTACGAAAATCGCGCGAGGTGGTCAAATATTCGCATTCAGGGCCGCCATCAGGAATTATGGGGCCCCTTACACAGCTTCAGGCATTGGCCCTCCTGGAGCAGAGAACGGGGGGGGGGGGGGGGGGGGGTGTGCTGCCGCCTGAAATTAAGCGGGGGGGGCCCCCCCTTTACAAAAAAAAAAGAAGAAATAAAGAACAATATATATAAAAAAAAAGGGGCCCTGGGGACCTCTGGGCCCTTTAATAAAAATTATATATATATATATATATATATATATATATATATATATATATATATATATATATATATATATATATATATATAGGCTGTTACTGATTAAAATGTTCTTGTTCGATTAATCAATTTTTTTTTTAATCGACTAATTTTGATTAATTATAACGCACATACAGATCCAACTACTTTTAGCTGATCTCCATGCATTGCAACTCTGCATTAGTCAGTGGTAAATGTGGTATAAACTATATACAATCACCCAACACTAGTTAGTTTCCACAATCCATGACTTATCTTCACAGTTCACACAAATACGTTTTAAATTCAAACTGTAGCACTGATGTAAGTAATTTTTTCTTATTAAACTTCAAGAAAAACATAGAAAGTTAGTTCAACTTTAATTATAAAACATATCTAGTATATTGACTGTCAGTCACTTTATAGTAGGCAAGTAGGCATCACTTTAGACATTCACACAGACATACCAGAGTGTTTACATTTTCTGGAAGCAGACATGATCGCATTTTATTGACAATATACCCTGAAGAACTGAACAGTCTTTCGCACGGAACAGATGTTGCCGATACACAAAGAATTGGCTGCACAAAACTGCTTAGGACAGGAAAACAATGGTTATTTTTGCCCCCTTCCCCTGATGGAGCCTGATGCATCCTCCTGCTCTACAGATGCAAAGGTACCTCAATCCAATGGGTGCAGTTTGCTCGCATTCAGCAGGGTAAGTCTCACTGTCCAGGCTGTCCGGTGACGTCAAGAATTTTGATATACAGGTGGTTCTCAAAAAATTTGCATATTGTGATAAAGTTCATTATTTTCTGTAATGTACTGATAAACCTTAGACTTTCATATATTTTAGATTCATTACACACAACTGAAGTAGTTCAAGCCTTTTTATTGTTTTAATATTGATGATTTTGGCATACAGCTCATGAAAACCCAAAATTCCTATCTCAAAAAATTAGCATATCATGAAAAAGTTCTCTAAACGAGCTCTTAACCTAATCATCTGAATCAACTAATTAACCCTAAACACCTGCAAAAGATTCCTGAGGCTTTTAAAAACTCCCAGCCTGGTTTATTACTCCAAACCGCAATCATGGGTAAGACTGCAGACCTGACTGCTGTCCAGAAGGCCATCATTGACACCCTCAAGCAAGAGGGTAAGACACAGAAAGAAATTTCTGAACGAATAGGCTGTTCCCAGAGTGCTCTATCAAGGCACCTCAGTGGGAAGTGTGTGGGAAGGAAAAAGTGTGGCAGAAAACTCTGCACAACAAGAAGAGGTGACCGGACCCTGAGGAAGATTGTGGAGAAGGACCGATTCCAGACCTTGAGGGACCTGCGGAAGCAGTGGACTGAGTCTGGAGTAGAAACATTCAGAGCCACTGTGTACAGGCGTGTGCAGGAAATGGGCTACAGGTGCCGCATTCCCAAGGTCAAGCCACTTTTGAACCAGAAACAGCGGCAGAAGCGCCTGACCTGGGCTACAGAGAAGCAACACTGGACTGTTGCTCAGTGGTCCAAAGTACTTTTTTTGGATGAAAGCAAATTTTGCATGTCATTCGGTAATCAAGGTGCCAGAGTCTGGAGGAAGACTGGGGAGAGGGAAATGCCAAAATGCCTGAAGTCCAGTGTCAAGTACCCACAGTCAGTGATGGTCTGGGGTGCCATGTCAGCTGCTGGTGTTGGTCCACTGTGTTTTATCAAGGGCAGGGTGAATGCAGCTAGCTATCAGGAGATTTTGGAGCACTTCATGCTTCCATCTGCTGAAAAGCTTTATGGAGATGAAGATTTCATTTTTCAGCACGACCTGGCACCTGCTCACAGTGCCAAAACCACTGGTAAATGGTTTACTGACCATGGTATTACTGTGCTCAATTGGCCTGCCAACTCTCCTGACCTGAACCCCATAGAGAATCTGTGGGATATTGGGAAGAGAAAGTTGAGAGACGCAAGACCCAACACTCTGGATGAGCTTAAGGCCGCTACCGAAGCATCCTGGGCCTCCATAACACCTCAGCAGTGCCACAGGCCTCCATGCCACGCCGCATTGAAGCAGTCATTTCTGCAAAAGGATTCCCGACCAAGTATTGAGTGCATAACTGAACAACATAATTATTTGAAGGTTGACTTTTTTTTTATTAAAAACACTTTTCTTTTATTGGTCGGATGAAATATGCTAATTTTTTGAGATAGGAATTTTGGGTTTTCATGAGCTGTATGCCAAAATCATCAATATTAAAACAATAAAAAGGCTTAAACTACTTCAGTTGTGTGTAATGAATCTAAAATATATAAAAGTCTAATGTTTATCAGTACATTACAGAAAATAATGAACTTTATCACAATATGCTATTTTTTTGAGAACCACCTGTATATATATATAAAAATAAAGGGCTGGGGAAACTAAAGATTAATTCCTCGATTAATCTTTAATTTTTTTGATCGATCAAAATTCTTTTAATCGATCAAAAAAAATTAAATATTAATCGAGGAATTAATCTTTAATTTCCCCAGCCCTTTATTATATATATATATATATATAATCTCAACGTGTGTGTGTGTGTGTGTGTGTGTATGTATGTTCCAGCATCACGTCCAAACGGCTAAAGATATTAACATGAAACTTGGCACACATGTTACTTATATGTCAGCAACAAACATAGGATAGGTGGTTTAACCCTTACCCGACCCCATTTGCCATGGTCAGGGTTTTTCTTTAAAGTCCCATTCAACTCTATGGGAAATACATGTTACTTCATAACTTCCAAACGGCTGTACATATTTCGATAACACTTGGTCACATGTTACTTATATGTCCACTTAAACTATAGGATAGTTCATTTATCCCTTAACTACCCCCATTTGTGAGGGTCGGGGTTTTTGTTTAAAGTCCCATGCAAATCAATGGGAAATGTATGTTCCCACATAACTTCTGTACGCCTGGAGATATTTCAATAATACCTGGTACACATATTACTTATATGCCAAATAAAAATATATGACAGTTAAATTAACCCTTACCTACACCCTTATATAAAAGATGGGTATATTTATATTACTATGATGACTATTCAGCTAGTAAATTAATTTTTTATATATATATATATATATATATATATATATATATATATATATATATATATATATATATATATATATATATATATATATATAAAAATCTCCGGGCCCCAAAAAAAAAAAAAAATTGGCCCTTTAATAAAAAATAAAAAAAAGGGGAGGTTGCCTTCCTGGGTTCTGGAGGCCCCTGTGGACCCCCGGACCTCTAAAAAATAAATAATAAAATTGTCCCCTTTAATAAAAAATAAAATAGAAATATATTAAAAAAAAAATGGGGGGTTGCCATCTGGGGCCCTGTGGGCCTCCGGCCCCTGGGAACCTACGGACCCCTTACAGGTGTACTGCCTGTACCCCCATGATGGCGGCCCTGTTCGCATTAGAGGAATCCCCGAAACAGTGATTGATTTACAGGCCACAATGACTGCTTTTTCAGGAACTGCAACCGGGAATACCGGTGGAGCGACTTGAAATGAATAGGGTACACAGAGCCCTTGCTCCATAAAAAAATAAAAAAAATAAAAAATACCAACTTTTCGCCGATCTGTCGCAGCCAACTATCAACAAAAGAAGGGCTCTGAAACCACTCCTCCAAATATTGCAACGCAACACCATCATCTACCAGTGGGGCTTCCCCTTCTCTGCGAGATTCTCATACCTAAACCACAAATATACTTGCCGTAGCGCAATGGCATTGCAAACTACTTTGCAGAATGTGGGGTTGATGAACGCCGTCCATGACGCCTCGGACTCTCGCCGAAAGTACTCATCGCATCCTGACAAGTATAACTCCTCTTCTGCCTCCAGAGAAAATGGGGATCATAGTCCCAACAAGAGACTTCGCAAGTCGTCACCTGTTCCTGATCCCTGTGACTCTATGGACTGAATAGGATCACAAACTGTGCTTATTTCCTTTTCTCCCTTTCTCTGGGAATCTGCTTGACCCTGTTGGTCTTGATCTTATTTTGGCCCCCATATGACTGCCTGGTAACTTTTTCATTTCAGTAAAGCATAAGTTATTGTTGCAGTTACTTTTTACAGGTTCTCCTCTACTGTTATTAACCAATACGGTATCATGAGTACGGTATGTGCTCCACTAACCCCCAGTTAGTAAGTGTTCATTACTACCTGGTCTATTACTTTTGTTTTAATTTTACTCTGTTTGTAAGAATGCAATTTAATTGGTTGGCTCCTCGGGTTTCGTGGGACTGTTCTTTGCGCCTCCCTTTGCTACCCTCGTCCGCCTGCGACTTAGTGGACGGTCGACAGTAACACATGTGCCCTTGGAGGGAGACTCTCTCTCCCCTTAACGGAAATGTCATGAACTTATACTTTTTCTGCTTTTTTTTTTGGAATATATCTAAAATGTACTTTTTCCCCGAATCTTATTTATTTATTTTTTTCACCCCCACTTCCAATTTCTCCTTGCGTCCCGAAGGTGGTCCCTTTCTTTGTTATTCCATGTCTGGGCAACATTAGATCTGACAATTTTTTAATACCATGGCCCCATTGAACATACTGTCCCTTAATGTCCAAGGTTTAAATATCCCGCAAAAACGCACTAAAGCCTTTCGTACCTTTAGTTCCAAAAAAGCACACGTCATATGTCTTCAAGAAACACGTTTCACACCATCATCCACTCCCAAATTCTTTAGTAGGTCCTACACGCAAGTTTACACAGCCTCGGCCGCCACAAAGAAAAGGGGTGTGCTTATAGCATTTCACAGTAGTACACCGTTCTCAGTCGCTAAGGAGATCAAGGATCCGGAAGGCAGATACTTGATCCTAACAGTGCATGTATTGGACTCTGATATCACTGTTGTGTCATATTATGCTCCAAATAAAAAACCTAACTCTTTCCTATCTCATCTTCTGCAGGTCATCGATTCACATAAAAAAAATAAAATAAAAAAAAAATAAAAAAAAAATAAAAAAAAAGGGGGGAACTGTAGTGTTGGGTGGAGATTCCAATCAGACCATCTTCCCTTTTTTAGACAAGTCGCCAATCCCACAAACCCCAAAAGCTGATAAACAATCCTTTTCAAAACTAAATTGCAAAGTACAACCTAGTGGATTCCTGGCGCAAAGTGAATCCAACTAAAAGGCAATACACTCATTATTCCTATCCCAGTCATTCTCAAGAATTGACCACATTTTTATGCCTATAGGTATGACGCCTGAAAATATTAAACTCCAAAATTTTACCCATCCCATGGTCTGACCATAGTGCAGTCTTCAATACCATAACATCTACAATACCGAAAGCGCGTGATGCCACATGGCTGCTTAAAGACTTTTTGCTCAAAAACCCATTATATAAACAGAATATTGAAACTGCACTACGGGAGTACCTAAAATTTAATTCCACTCCAGATATCTCCCCAACTACTTTATGGGAAGCCCATAAACCTGTTCTCCGTGTATATGTTTACGCCAAGCTAATTTATGTAATAGAGAAAGAAAAGCCTTGTACCATACCCTGGAAACAAATTTTAACTCCTGTCATATAGCTTGCCAGCAAAATTCCTCTACATCATCCAGATTGCGACTAGAGAAAGCCAAGCTGGAATTTGATCTATTCCTCACTGAATCAGCGGATAGAATATTTAAAAAATCGAAACATAATTATTTCATAAATGCAAACAAACCAAATACACTTCTAGCCCGAACATTGAAATCCTGTCAAAATAATAAACCAATTCGCCTTAAGCTTTCAAGAGGAGTATACTCCACTAACCCTGTGAAAATCCTACAAAAATGTAAAACACAGTTAGAAAGTCTATACTCATCTAATGAGTTGGATCAATCTAAAGCAAACAGCTTTTTCTTTCAGCTCTCCCTTCCTGCATTATTCCAAGGCGCAAATGGAAATAATGGAGGAACCAGTGTCTAGTGAAGAAGTGTCCCAGGCCATCAAAACTTTGAAAGTAAATAAATGACCAGGGCCTGATGGGTTTTCTGCCCTCTACTACAAAACCTTTACAGATATCCTGTCACCAATTCTAACTGTGACAGGAAGTCAGGTAAATCTGTGGGTGTTGTCAGAAGCAAGATACATTTCTGCCTTGTTTAGACAATACACCAATTATTATCAGGCGTCGGCTGCAGAAGTAGCCAGAAAGGTTTAAGGGCGTTGGAAAACTTCAGCTGTTCAGAATGAGGCAATTAAGGCCTCTATAAGTACTCCAGAGGATTACTACCGATTGCTGCATCCTGAGGCTTTTTGAGTGAAGGAGAGCAGTGAACAGAAATACTTCTGAAGAGGTGAGGTGCTGTTGATTTTTCTGTGTGATAAAAATCAAAAGGACTATTTGTTTTCTGCTGTATGACCAGCAGTGTCTGCCCAGCACTAGGCTGTTCCAGACTCTATAGATAGGTTCCTGTGTGGTGAAGGTAGACGCCCCAACTGGCCAGGGTTTATTTTGTTTATGCCGTTTGGATGCTTGCAATTGTTTCCAGCAAGATGGAAGAATAAACCAAATTCTTTGTTTTCAACAGTCTTCGGTTGTTTCTCTGTATCGTTCAGTGTGTAGTGAACCCATCCAGGGGGGTCACACACCCCCGCTACCGAGCTAACCCCTTACATAACGAATACCTTTAATTCTCTCTTGGATAACCATTATTTTAGGAAAGAAACCTTAAAGCGGGAGTTCACCCATGAGACAATTTTAAAAAAAAAATCCCCTTAGATGGATGCTCGTTTTGTCTAGGGGAATCGGCTAGTTGTTTTAAAATATGAGCTGTACTTACCGTTTTCGAGATGCATCTTCTCCGTCGCTTCCGGGTATGGGTCTTCGGGAGCGGGCGTTCCTTCTTGATTGACAGTCTTCTGAGAGGCTTCCGACGGTCGCATCCATCGCGTCACTAGTAGCCGAAAGAAGCCGAACGTCGGTGCGGCTCTATACTGCGCACCGACGTTCGGCTTCTTTCGGAAAATCGTGACGCGATGGATGCGACCATCGGAAGCCTCTCGGAAGACTGTCAATCAAAATAGGAACGCCCAGTCCCGCAGCCCATACCCAGAAGCGGCAGAGAAGATGCATCTCGTAAACGGTAAGTAATGCTCATATTTTGAAACAACTAGCCGATTCCCCTAGACAAAACGAGCATCCATCTAAGGGGAAAACGTTTTATGTACGGGTGAACCCCGCTTTAACTGCAACTATCTGCATGCTGCCTAAACCACATGCGGACGATTCAGTTTGGTCAAACTATTGCCCCATCTCTCTGCTGAATATCGATGTGAAAATTTTAGCCAAAGTTTTAGCAACCAGATTAAATATGCTAATTGGCAAACTGATACACCGTGATCAAACTGGTTTCATCCCTATCCGACGATAATATTAGACGTGCTGCTCTTCTATCCCATGCAGCTAAAATGCGTTGAATACCCTCGTGTTTTCTTTCTCTCGACATAAAAAAAGCATTTGATACAGTTTCATGGTCGTATATGCAGTTCGCTCTTAGGAAATGGGGCTTTGGCCCACATTTTATGGGTTGGATTGCAGCACTGTACCACAATCCCAAGGCCCATATTAAAATATGCTGGTTTCAAATTGGAAGAGTTTAATATACAGAGAGGGACTCGTCAAGGGTGTCCTCTATCGCCGCTATTATTCGCTTTAATTATCGAACCTCTAGCACAAAGGATAAAGGATGGAACCAACGATCACGGGGATAGAGCTAGGCGGATGTCACCACAAAATAAGTCTATTTGCGGATGATATACTCTTATTTTTATCCTCACTGCAGATATCAGCCCCTAATCTAATGCGGTACTTCACAAATTCTCCCACATTTCCTGCATACCAGTCAATAACCAAAAATCCCTGGCACTGAATATTTCACTCAGTGACACGGTGAAACAAAATTTACAGTCCTCACTGCCCTTTAAATGGGCAGACCGTAGTATACCATATCTGGGTATACACCTTACAGCTAATGCCTCCGATTTACCGCCAACTACCCTCCCTTACTGAAAAGTGTCACTAGATTGTTATCAGACTAGTCGTCTTTACCGATTTCCTGGTTTGGGAAAATCAACATAATAAAAATAGCTATACTCCAAGTTTTTATATCCATTTCGAACCCTTCCAATTCACATTCCTGCTTATTTTCTTAGATTGATCCAGCATAAAGTAACAGTTCATGTGGGGGAGGGGGAGAAAAAAACCCAGATTGCCTAGAAAAACATTAATTCTACCCAAATTGATGGGTGGGCTGGGATTTCCAGATTTTGCAACATATTACAAAGCAGCACAATTAGCGCAACTATCAAAGTACCACTCAACCACAGAAATCCCATTGTGGGTACTTATTGAGACAATAGACTTTGACCCTCTTCCTACTAATAATATCCTTTGGCTGAGCCCTCAAAATTAAAAACCCAATCTCGAAACACTCATTGTCATTATGGGATAGGTACAAAACCTCTCATGGATTGCAATCCCCACACATTCCGCTTCTTTCCCTTTTCTAAAAATCCGACCTTTTATCCAGCATGGGTATTTCCAAAAACTTTTAAGGCTTGGATCAGGGCTGGCATTACGTGTTTATATCACATAGCATCAACAACTACAATTCGACCTTTTCCAGACCTTTGTGAGGCATCCGGCCTCCCCACTACAGAAATTGTCAGATACCTTCAAATCAAAAACTTTTATGGACCTTCCCTTAGCGATAAGTTAAATAATACTGCCCAATTTGAAAAGATATGTTTTAAAGATCCACATGCCAAAGGTCGTATTTCAATTATTTATTCCCAATTGATCACTAAAACAAATACCATAATACCTTCTTATATTGCTAAATGGGAATTAGACCTGAAATGTAAAATTAATAACGAAACCTGGGCAAGCATTTGGTCTAATACTAGCTCTTCATCTATAAATGTATCGGCAATGGAAACATCATATAAAGTTCTTTCCCGCCGGTACCTGGTTCCCAATAGATTAGCAAAATTTTCAGCAAACTGTTCAGATCTCTGTTTCCGCGGTTGACCAGACAAAGGAGCATATATCCACATCTGGTGGCAGTGTCCACTTGTAAGAAAATTCTGGAAAGGGATTTTTAGAATCGCTTCTAAAATATTTGACTGTATTATATTACCAGATCCAATGACGGCCTTACTTAACATTAAACCAGAAACCCTTTTTAGAATCAGCATAAGTTATTTATTTTGTTTATGATAGCCGCGAAACAGGTAATAGCTAGTGCATGGAAATCACCTGCATTACTGCTGTCTGAAGCCGAAAAAAGAATGAATCTTTCATTCGTACATGCTAAACTAGAAGCGCTAGACAAAAATGGATTGGAAAAATTCGATAGCATATGGAAACCCTGGGCCATATACTATACGTCAAACACTTTTGACTCAAGAGTTCTCATGTCATGGTATGGATACCCTTTCATGGATAATAGTGAAATAAAATACCGTATTTATCGGCGTATAACGCGCACCGGCGTATAACGCGCACCCTAATTTTAGGAGGGAAGTTTTAGGAAAAAAACTTTCAACAGCCCCTTTTATATTCCAAAGCCCCCTGCACATTACATACAGATCCCAGCACATTACATATAGATCACATCCCAGCACATTACATATAGATCACATCCCAGCACTTAGATCACATCCCAGCACATTACATATAGATCACATCCCAGCACTTAGATCACATCCCAGCACATTACATATAGATCACATCCCAGCACTTAGATCACATCCCAGCACATTACATATAGCCCCCAATCCTGTGGGAAAAAAATATTTTTTGTTGTTTTGTACTTACAGTTTTGATGTCTTGCGCGGCGTCCTTCTGCGGCCTCGTCGGGTGTCGTCTTCGGCGGGTCCGGCGTCCGTCTTCGGCGGGTCCGGCGTCCGTCTTCGGCGGGTCCGGCGTCCGTCTTCGGCGGGTCCGGCGTCCGTCTTCGGCGGCGTCCTCCCGCTCGTTTCCCGCCACGACTTTGAATACTGCGCCCGCATATAGCGAGCGCAGTACACTCGTGAATCTTCGGGCAGGCTCGGGCGCCTCTCGCACTAACGTCCTGTACGCTCAGGACGTCAGTACGAGAGGCGCCGAGACTGGCCGAAGATTCACGGGGTGTACTGCGCTCGCTATATGCGGGCGCAGTATTCAAACTCATGGCGGGAAAGCGGGTATCTGCGTATATCCCGCACCCACGATTTTGCCCTGATTTTCAGGGCAAAATAGTGCGCGGTATACGCCGATAAATACGGTAAATTAAATCCACCTTCGGAACACCACTACCCTCTCCCTTCCCTCCATTAGTTCCCATTTATTAGTAACTTTTTTTATTTATATCTGTATAATACTTCAACTCCTACAACAGTACAATTATTATTGCATTTATCTGTATTTCAATGCTGCATCTCATTCTAAGTTGTTGTCATCTGATATATTGCAATTGTTGTAATCTATTACTTTAACCAGTTAATCACTGCCTTATAGACGATATACGTCTACAAGGCGGTCGCTCAACTCTGGGAGGACGTCCATGGACGTCCCCCCAGAATCGGGCGCGCGCACGGGAGTGTCCATGACCGTTGGGTCCAGAGGACCCGGCACATCACGAATCGCGGTAAATTTTCCGCTGATAGCGGCCGTTTACCACGTGATCGCTCCGTCCAATGACGGAGCGATCACATGTAAATAAACTGGCGTCATTTGATGACGCCGGTTCCTCCCTCCTCTCTCTGTACCGATCAGTACAGTGTGAGAGGGGGGAGCGCGGGTGTCAGCAGCGCTGTGGATGGATCTGTGACTATTGCAGTCACAGATCCATCCATCCCTGCAACCCCCTCCCCAATACTGTGCAATACTGTGCAATACCCCCTGCAATACTGTGCAATACCCCCCACGCTAATACTCTGCAATACCCCCCGCGCTAATACTCTGCAATACCCCCCGCGCTAATACTCTGCAATACCCCCCGCGCTAATACTCTGCAATACCCCCCGCGCTAATACTCTGCAATACCCCCCGCGCTAATACTCTGCAATACCCCCCGCGCTAATACTCTGCAATACCCCCCGCGCTAATACTCTGCAATACCCAGGGGAAAAAAAATGCGTTTTAACCACTTCCTGCCCGCCGGCCGTCATATGACGTCCTTGACTTTGTGCAGGGATATCTGAATGATGCCTGCGGCTACAGGCATCATTCAGATATCCTCTTTTTCAGTCGGCGATTCTCTACACCATAAAAATAATCATGTCGGCTGTTCCGCCTCTTGATTGTTTTTACGGGAGGCTAAAGGGGACGTCCCCCCTCCCTTCTCCCTCTGGTGCTTCTTCCGACTCACCGCTACGATCGAAGCCAGGATCGTTTTTTTTTTCAGGCTTCCCAGCCTAGAGGTGAGATGTGGGGTCTTATTGACTCCATATCTCACTGTAAAGAGGACCTGTCATGCTATATTCCTATTACAAGGGATGTTTGTTTACAACATGAACAAACAAAAAAGAACATCCAGATATGGTGCAACATGAAAAAATTGGAACAGTACAGAAAAAAAATAAAAAGAATAAAAATAAATACCGTAATTGGAAATCACCAGACCAGCATGAATCATAAAAAAGGTTTAAAACTAAAAGCATCATTAAGTCCTGGGAACTTTAGAGCGGACAGTTCATGTATCCATTTTGCTTCCTTTTAAAGAAGTGTTTTATCATTGTCTCCCTCCTCTATCACCCGGGGGAACATGTTTTAAAGCTGAAAAAATGCATTTTCCGGATATCAAAATTATGGAACATGCCCATGTGACGACTAATTGGGGTCTCCATTTTGTGTTTAGAGATCAACAAAACATGGTCCCGGATGCTTAGGATCACCCCTTCTACCATCGTTAAGATGCCTTACCCCTCTTGGTGTTTCAGATTAATAAATCTGTATTATACCAAGGTGGTTGGTATCTCTTCAATATACTCAGTTCTTTACATCATTGGTTTTCCCATTATTTTTTCAGCACACTGGTAGATATACTGCACAGCATCAGCCATTTGTGGATTCACATTTTTGAATCATGGCGTTCCTCATTCTGCATATGGTCACAATTATATTTTTGATCAATGGAGAATTTGATTGATTCTACTTTTCTGATCATTGAATAAGGTATGTTGTTTCACAATTTCATTGTTCAAATAGAACAATCTATCTTTCTATTTGCTGATTCAGTATTCTATATTACCATAGGAAATTTGGTAAAATCTAGGCTCTTTACCTACTATGACTATACTAAATGAACAGTGATGGGGTGTGATTTATGGCTTTGAAGTTCTCTACGGGGCTGTTTGATTATTTTATTATGTCTATTTGCGATTACTCTCATTGAGATTTGGATTCAACTTTATGGTGAGATATGCTCATCTTGCACTCCGATGATTATTATCTGTTATCAATGTATATTTGCATTATGTACATTTTTGCATAATATTACTCAACTAGCAATTGTGTTAATATTTTTCTAAAACATACTACTACTGTCAAATTTATTAATTTGTTGACCCATCCGTTGTATTTTTCTTGTGATTTTCAGCATAACCTGTAAAGCTCCTGAAGAAGCTCATGGAGAGTGAAACATGTTGAGCGATTTCATTGCAGGCCCTTCACACTCTTGGTTTGAGCATTCCATATCTCTGATGGATGGTTTTAATATTTGTGATTTTCTATTCTATTTTTTTAAATAAAAATATCAAATATTTAAAAATAATTTTCTCTTTTACTATATGTTGTATATCTTCATTGACACCGTTCTAAGTCCCAGGGTTTAGTCAACCCCAGTCCTATCCTAATTTGTACAAAATTTATGGGATGTGGGGTCTTGATTTGAGGATTTGTGTCCCACCAATTATTTTGTTTTCTACTTCCGCTTCTCAGGTCTCTTGCCACAACTCCTGGCCCCTCCCTCTGGTTGAGCACTCCCACAGCAAGCAGCTTGCTATAGGGGCACCAGAGACAAGCCACAGCTCTGTGTCCATTCAGACATGAAGCAGTAGCCGGCCCCGCCCTCTCCTCATTGGCTCATGAACTTTGACAGCAGCGGGAGCCAATGGCGCTCTGCTGTCTTAGCCACGAGCCAGCAGAGTCTCTCGTGCAACATTGCTAGATCGAAATGGGCTGCTGCACACCGAAGGTTTTTTATCTTAATGCATAGAGTGCGATCCCTGCGGTAAGGCACACATGCACAACAATAAAAAAAAAAAAAAAAGAGAAGGGGAAGAACCTTTACAAATCACTTTAAAGCAGGGGTGCCCAACCAGTTGCGCACGACCTCCTGCTTTGGGATAGAATACTGTTATTAAAAGGTACGTTTTTTACTAAAATCACATTGGCCCAGATTCTCAAAGGGCTTACGACGGCGCAACGCAATATACGCCGTTGTAAGTCCTAATCTGGGCCGTCGTATCTATGCGACTGATTCTTAGAATCAGTTACGCATAGATATCCATTAGATCCGACAGGCGTAAGGCTCTTACGCTGTCGGATCTTAAATGCAATTTTTTTTTTTGCCGCTAGGTGTCGCCTCCGTCGTTTTCCCCGTCGAGTATGCAAATTAGCAAAATACGCGAATTCCCGAACGTATGCACGGTCGACGCAGTGAAGTTACGACGTTTACGTTAGATTTGCGCAGCGTAAAGTTGCCCCTGCTATATGAGGGGCAACCAATGTTAAGTATGGGCTTTGTTCCGGCGTCGAAATTTTAAAATTTACGTTGTTTGCGCAAGTCGTCCGTGAATGGGGCTGGACGCCATTTACGTTCACGTCGAAACCAATGACGTCCTTGCGACGTCATTTGGAGCAATGCACCCTGGGATATTTTCCGGACGGCGCATACGCAGTACGTTCGGCGCGGAAACGCGCCTAATTTAAATGCTCCACGCCCCCTACCCGGCTAATTTGAATTAGACGGGCTTGCGCCGGGTGATTTACGCTACGCCGCCGCAACTTTACAGGCAAGTTCTTTGTGAATAAAGCACTTGACTGTAAAACAGATACAATACGCCCGCAGTTTTACGCCCATATACAAGAATCTGGGCCATTGTGTATATAGGGTTACATCTGTTCTGCAGTGGTTACTGGGCTGCTTTTAAACTGATACGCAGGTGCAGAGCAGTGCACCTGCAGGTTACCTGCACTGAGTAATAGACTTCTATTACCTGCAAGTTTGGTGTGCTTTCTGAAAGTGCACCACCCCCACAGGATTTAATAGAAGTCCATGGCAAAGTGCAGCTAACCTGCAGGAAAGCCACAGGTGAACTGTGCTGCACTTGTGGTGCGGGTAAACAAGGGTTTGACAAATTTGCTTGAAATTTAGAAGCCAGCTAAAAAACGCACCCCTTCCCGCCGAGCTTGCGCGCAGAAGCGAACGCATATGTAAACGGTATTCAAACCACACATGTGAGGTATCGCCGCGATTGGTAGAGCGAGAGAAATAATTCTAGATCTCCTCTGTAACTCAAAACATTTTTAAACGTCGCCTATGGAGATTTTAAAGGGTAAAAGTTTGTCGCCATTCCACGAGCGGACGCAATTTTAAAGCGTGACATGTTGGGTATCAATTTACTCGGCGTAACATTATCTTTCACAATATAAAAAAAAAAAAATTGATACAACTTTACTGTTTTGTTTTTTTTTTTATTAAAAAAATAAGACAAGTGTATTTTTTCCCCAAAAAAAGTGCGCTTGTAAGACCGCTGAGCAAATACGGTGTGACAAAGTATTGCAACGACCGCCATTTTATTGTCTAGGGTGTTAGAATAAAAAATATATTTAATGTTTGGGGGCTCCAATTAGAGGGAAGGAGATGGCAGTGAAAAACACATTAGAATTGCCGTTTTACTTGTCATGCCAACGGCCACCACAAGATGGCACCAGATCACAGAAGGAAGCTTAGCCCTGCAGAAGGCCACAAAGCCGCTGCCTCAATTACCAGCCGGCGCGGTGGGGGAGGTGGGAGCGCATGGAGACACATGATGGGGTATCCGACTTTGCGGCCTTCTGCAGGCCTAAGCTTCACCGGGTGCCAGGTCGCTATTTGTTGCAATTGCCCGGATTTTGTCGAGCCCTGGGGTAAACAACAGTGCATCAGAGTGGAAGCATCCTTGGGCCCCTTTCACACAGCCTTGGGCCCCTTTCACACAGTCCAACCGGACCCTCCATTCACCTTTAAGGAGTGGCAGATGTAAATGGACTTGTGTCCATTTACAAACGCCTACCTCCAATCCGAAAAAAGAGAGTGGGTTCTATAGAGTAGAGTGGGCTGCCATCCAACCTCTCCGCTCATTGTGGCCCATGACCGATTACCAAGTTGCAGGGGGTGCAAAGGTTCGTGGGTTTTTTTTTCTAAATTGGTTCCTTTAAGCTGGTGCATTGTTGGTTCACTTATCTTTTCCTTCGATTTCCCTTCTAAATGTTTTTTTTCTTTGTCTGAATTTATCACTTCCTGTTCCTCATCAGTAACCTGTTCAGTAAGCTGTTCTGGCAGACTAACCACCGCTCGGATGATGGTGTCAAGTTTACTGAGGAGAAACAAGTGAGAAATTCAGACAAAGAAAAAAAAAAAAACATTTAGAAGGGAAATTGAAGGAAAAGGTAAGTGAACCAACAATGCACTAGCTTACAGGCACCTATTTAGAAAAAAAATGACCCTTTACAACCCCTTTAAGTGGTCCTTGCTCTTCAAAATGTTGAGCGCCCCTGCTTTAAAGCAAGACATGTTGGGTATCCATTTAAAGCGGAGGTTTGAGAGATAGAGATTATATATATATATATATATATATATATATCACACACACAGTGAGGAAAATAAGTATTTGAACACCCTGCTATTTTGCAAGTTCTCCCACTTGGAAATCATGGAGGGGTCTGAAATTGTCATCGTAGGTGCATGTCCACTGTGAGAGACATAATCAAAAAAAAAAAATTCCAGAAATCACAATTTATGATTTTTTAACTATTTATTTGTATGATACAGCTGCAAATAAGTATTTGAACACCTGTCTATCAGCTAGAATTCTGACCCTCAAAGACCTGTTAGTCTGCCTTTAAAATGTCCACCTCCACTCCATTTATTATCCTAAATTAGATGCACCTGTTTGAGGTCATTAGCTGCATAAAGACACCTGTCCACCCCATACAATCAGTAAGAATCCAACTACTAACATGGCCAAGACCAAAGAGCTGTCCAAAGACACTAGAGACAAAATTGTATACCTCCACAAGGCTGGAAAGGGCTACGGGGAAATTGCCAAGCAGCTTGGTGAAAAAAGGTCCACTGTTGGAGCAATCCAAAAAGGAATTTTTTTTTTTTTTGCTAAATAGCTTCCTTTACCTTACTGCAGTACTGGTTTCATGTCCTCATTGTTCGTTTTTGCTTTGAAGTTGCTGTAATTCTGCTGTGATCTGCACACTTCCTGGTTGCCTGTTTCCTTATAACCACAGTACTGGGAGATTTTCACGGTGGTCTAAGCTGTCATTACTGTGTGTCTAAAACTCCTCAGAACCAATCGGATTCATTTTAAAAACAAAACACTGCCCTGGATTTGTTGTTTTTGTTCTGTGAGTCTTCCCGACTCACCTCTCACCCGGAACTTCATGTATGTACCTTTAAAACCGAACGTGAAACTAGAGGCACATTATATGATAGATTAAATTCAATTTTTAATCATTTTTAAAAGGAATCAGTTAACTTTTATGTCTCTATACCCTGTAAACAGTCATTTCAGCAAAAAAATTGTTTTCCTTTAGTGACCCTTTAATAATGAAGAGATGGGGGGGGGGGGGGGAAAATGTTGCCCCTGCCTGTACAAATCATTAGTAAGACCTCATCTGGAATATGCTGTTCAGTTTTGGGCTCCAGTTCTCAAAAAGGATATCGGAGAACTGGAGAAAGTATAGAGAAGGGCAACCAAACTGATAAGAGGAATGGAGGAGCTCAGCTATGAGGAAAGATTAGAAGAACTGAATGTATTCACTCTTGAGAAGAGGAGAATAAGGGGGGATATGATCAACATGTACAAATATATAAGGGGTCCATATAGTGAACTTGGTGTTGAGTTATTTAACACTGAGGACAAGTGGGCACTCTTTACGTCTAGAGAAATAGAGATTTAAAGCGGGAGTTCTCCCATAAATGTTTTTTTTAACTTCGATTCCCTTAGATTGATGCTCGTTGTGTCTAGGGGAATCAGCTAGTTGTTTTAAAACCCGAGCAGTACTTACCGTTGTAGAGGGCGATCTTCTCCGCCACTTCCGGGTATGGGTCTTCGGGACTGGGCGTTTCTTCTTGATTGACAGTCTTCCGACAGGCTTCCGACGGTCACATCCATCGCGTCACAAGTAGCCGAAAGAAGCCGAACGTTGGTGCGGCTCTATACTGCGCCTGTGCACCGACGTTCGGCTACTTTCGGAAAATCGTGACGCGATACCCGGAAGTGGCGGAGAAGATCGCTCTCTAAAAAGGTAAGTACAGGTTCGATTTTAAAACAACTAGACGATTCCCCTAGACACAACGAGCATCACTCTAAGGGTAAAAACAGCATTTTAGCGGTGAACCTCCGCTTTAATCTCCTAATACAGAATGGTTTCTTCACAGTAAGAGCTGTGAAAACGTGGAACAGACTCCCTCCAGACGTGGTTCTGGCCAGCTCAGTAGATTGCTTTAAGAAAGGCTTGGAAACTTTTCTAAATGTACATAAAATAACTGAGTACTACGATTTGTAGGTAAAGTTGATCCAGGGTAAATCCGATTGCCTCTCGGGGGATGAGGAAGGAATCAACTGTGGGTATGGAGTTGGGTGTATGGGATTGTACTATGTTTTTTATTTTGTTTGTTTATCTTTTTGTGGTTGAACTGGATGGACTTGTGTCTTTTTTCAACCCGACTAACTATTTTAATTCTTCAGGGTCTCCGTTTTCAGAAAATATATAATAATTTTATGATGAAAAAACTGCAGATGTCTACATGTGTGGTTGGTTCACACTGACTGCGGGAAATAAATCATGCGAGTTCAGTTTCTGCACAGATGTCAATGAAAATCGCACCCGAAATCGGCAATAGTAGTACAGAAACTTTTTGGAATCAGTGCTGCATCAAACGTGGGAGTGGCACAGATTCAGACGCTGCCATTGCCGCCGAGTTGACATGTCAAAGCGCATCAAACGTTTACCAGAGCTAAAAATATTGCTCTATAGCATGGGTAGGCAACCTCAGCCCTCCAACTATGGTGAAACTACAAGTCCCATGAGACATTGCAAGACCCTAACAATCACAGGCACGATTCTAAGAAGCAGAGGCATAATGGTATTTGTAGTTCCGCCACAGCTGGAGTGCCGAGGTTGCATATCCCTGCTCTAGAGCCAAGGCGGTTAAACACCTGTTATGTCTACACTTGAGCATGAATGTCTCCTTACAGTTCTATTCCTACAAATGTCTTTGTACTGTGAAATGCCAGAACTATTACACTTACAGCTGAGCAGTCATTTCCAATATACAAGTATCGGTCCCTCAGCATGCACACTGTTATTATAAAGACACTTTTCTTGTTCTTGTCAGCACAGCGGCTCTCTATAGCGGCGCGCTATAGTCTGCAGACTGTCACGTGTGTGTATCTAAGTGCAGGACATGTGAGAAGACATGGGGGGGTGCGGCCGTTGAGCAGCTCTTGCCAGTGCAAAACAGAAGGCATGAGTGTTGCCCTTTTACATTACCCGCTGGGCCTGTGCCAGGAATAACCACAACCGTCTCCAGGTCTGAAATTTCTTGCTGTCGCTGAAGTTAAAGGCCATTTCTCGGCTGGCATAGCGGGACACCAACGGTGATCGGTAGCGCTGCACTTCCTCCGGTCCTTGGGCGAGCGGCGAGGCACTGCCAGTCACCCTAGCACCCAAATCTCCGCTCACACCGCTGCCTACGTCCATCTTTCTTGCTCAAGACTAGTGGAGAGTGACAGCTTGCCACATCCAATATGGCTTCCCGCATGTCACATGTGGCTGCTGGGAGCTGCCATCTTTATTGTGGCACATTAAAGCGTAATTCAACCCTCTCTTCCCTGACTTGGTGATTACAAATATATATTCACATATTTGAAACAATGTTTCTCATTATCAAATGACTGAATTAATTTTTCTATTGGTTACATATGCTGATTTGGCTGTTTGTATGAACTGAATTACAAAACTTTAAAACGGACCTTCACTTCTTCCTTTAACCACTTAAGACCCGGACCAATATGCAGGTAAAGGACCAGGCCCCTTTTTGCGATTCGGCACTGCACCGCTTTAACTGACAATTGCGCGGTCGTGCGATGTGGCATCGCAAACAAAATTGGCGTCTTTTTTTCCCCACAAATAGAGCTTTCTTTTGGTGGTATTTGATCACCTCTGCGTTTTTGATTTTTTTGCGCTATAAACAAAAATAGAGTGACAATTTTGAAAAAAATTAAAATTTTTTTACTTTTTGCTATAATAAATCTCCCCCAAAAATATATATATAAAAAAAAAAATTTCCTCAGTTTAGGCCGATACGTATTATTCTACCTATTTTTGGTAAAAAAAATTGCATCAAACGTTTATCGATTGGTTTGCGCCAAATTTATAGCGTTTACAAAATAGGGGATAGTTTTATTAATAATTTTTTTTTTTTTTACTACCGGTACTAATGGCGGCGATCAGTGATTTTTTTCGTGACTACGACATTATGGCGGACACATCGGACAATTTTGACACATTTTTGGGACCATTGTCATTTTCACAGCAAAAAGTGCATTAAAAATGCATTGTTTACTTTAAAGGGGGTTAAGTGTGACCTCATATGTGTTTCTAACTGTAGGGGGCGGGGCTGGACATGTTATGTCATTGATCGCCTTTCCCTATATCAGGGAACAGACGATCAATGACAGCGCCAATGTTTACACACACCTCTTCCTGTTCTTCAGCTCCTGTGACCGATCGCGGGACTTCGGTGGCGATCAGGTCTGCGGGTCCCGCAGCCGCGGTCACGGAGCTTCAAACCGGGTCGGGGGCGGGCGCCCGCGACCCACGGCTGGGCATTTAACAATCACATACAGGTACGTGATTGTGCCCAGCCGTGCCATTCTGCCAACGTATATCGGCGTTAGGCGGTCCTTAAGTGGTTAACCACTTCACCCCCAGAAGAATTGGCTGCTCAATGACCGGGCCAGTTTTTGCGATTCGGCACTGCGTCGCTTTAACTGACAATTGCGTGGTTGTGCGACGCTGTCCTAGGGTTGCCACTTTTTCTTCAAGTCAAACCCGAACACTTTAGCGGCACACAGGAATTTTTTTTTTATATAGTATAAACTATACATATATTTTGCTATTAAATAATTTTCTAATCATATGAAGTTAATAACAAAAGTCCCCCTTTACATCTGAGTCCACAGAGTTCCCCTTTTACATCTAAACTCGCAGAGTTCCCTTTCACTGTTAGGCCCCTTTCACATTGAGGCGTTATTCATGCGGTACAGCGCTAAAAATAGCGCTGCTATACCGCATGAATAAATCTTGCCCTGCAGGCTTCAATGTCAAAGCCCGAACGCTTTCACACTGAAGCGGTGCAGTAGCAGGACCGCTCCAAAAGCCGCATCTTTGGAGCAGTATAGGAGCGGGGTGTTTACCGCTTTTATACCGCGCCTTCCCAAGAGGCGCATTGCGGGCGGTATTAACCCTTTTTCGCCCGCTAGCGGGGGTTAAAACCTCACAGCTAGCGCTCGAATATCGCGGTAAATACGACGGTATAGCGGCGCTAAAAATAGTGCAGCTATACCGTCACCGCACCTCCGCTGCCCAATGTGAAAGCAGCCTAAGGGAGGACTCTGCCGTCCCTGATGTACAGGAGAACTCTGGGGACTCTAACACAAGGGATGCTCTGGGAACCCTGATTTAAGGGGGAACACTGAGAACTCTGATGTACAGAGAGGACTCTGATGTAAGGGGGAACACTGCAGCCTTTAATATAAAAGGGACCTCTGATGTAAGGGGTGCTCTGAGAACCCAGTTTAGAACCTTAGTTTACTCACTCAGAGGCAGGAGAGAGAAGGAGGGAGACTTCAGTCACAGACAGGGATGGATGGTGATCTCTCTCACCCCTTGGCAGTCAGCACCTCTCATCCAGATGTATTAGGAAGCCATAATCCTGTCTGAATAATGTGTCCGGGTTTCAGGCAGTCTGAAACCTAGACGCATGATTCCAAAGCCCAACTGTCTAGGTGAATCCCGGACAGGTGGCAACCCTACGCTGCACCCAAACAAAATTGACGTCCTTTTTCCCCACAAATGGAGATTTCTTTTGGTGGTATTTGATCATGTCTGCGATTTTTATTTTTTGCACTATAATCAAAAAAAGAGCGACAATTTTGAAAAACACAATATTTTGTACTTTTTGCTGTAATAAATATCCCCAATTTTTTTTAAAAAAAAGCTAATTCTTTCTCAGTTTAGGCTGATATGTATTCTAAATATTTTTGATAATAAAAATCGCAATAAGCGTATATTGATTTGTTTGCGCAAAAGTTATAACGTCTACAAAATAGGGGATAGATTTAATGGCATTTCTAATAATTTAAAAAAAATTTTTTACTAGTAATGGCGGCGATCTGTGATTTTTATCGGGACTGCGACATTATGGCAGACACATTTTTTAGAACCATTGGCACTTATACAGCGATCAATGCTATAAAAATGCACTGATTTCTGTAAAAATGTCACTGGCAGGAAAGGGGTTAACACTAGGGGGCGATCAAGGGGTTAACTGTGTTCCCTGACTGTGTGTTCTAGCTGTGGGGTGAGGGGAGGAGCTAGAGGAAATGACAAATCGTGGTTCCTTGCTATTACACACACATCCTTGTTCTGCCTTTTGTGCCCACGATCGCTCGCGGGCGCCAATCATCGCGACCGCAAATCATGAGCATCAGCACCCCCGTGATGCAGCTGCTATCCCGCTTAAATGGATGGACTACAGCTACGACGGTTCACGGGATCTTGCCAACCTGCCGCAGTATAATAACGGCGGCTGTTTGGCAAGTGGTTAAAGAGAAAGTAAGCCCTGATGGGTTTTACTTTCTCCTTTGTTTCCTAAACATAGTAAAAGCATAATTGATGCAGACTAGCCAATTATGTGGCACTTACCTGCAAATGAAGCCTGCGCTGTCCCCGCTGCAGGAAGCATCCATCTTCACCCTCTTCCTTCTGAGGCTGAGGACCACAGCTGTGTGACTGGCCGGAGCCGCGTGACGTCACTCCCGTGCATGCGTGCCGGAGCCGCCAATCACGCTCAGGAAGAAACAACACGGTTTGTTCTGTTCCTTCACAGCGCATGCACCGATGACATCATTGGTGCGCTACAAGGTAAATATCTCCTAAACAGAGCACGTTTATGAGATATTTCCACTACCTATAGGTAAGTCTTATTCTAGGCTTACTTATAGGTAAAAGTGACAATCGGGGTTATACAACTACTTTAAAGAGGAGGTCCAGCCAGCCTGGGTGAAAAAAAATAATAGTCAGCAGCTACAAACTTTTTAAAGTGGTTGTATACCCCTTTTTTTAATTTTTTTTACCTACAGGTAAGCCTACAATAAGGCTTATCTGTAGGTACATTTAATATCTCCTAAACCTGTATGGTTTAGGAAATATTCACCTTGCATGCACCCGCTTACGTCAGCAACACATGCGTGGGAGTGACGTCAAGAAACGCAAAGGGGATAATGTCAGGTCCCTCGGCAGTAAGGTAAGGTAAGTATTTCATAATGAGCTGGTATGCAGTGCATACTAGCTCATTATGCCTTTGCCTTACAGTTTTTTTTTGCCGGTATAAAACCGCTTTAATATTAAGGCACTTACCTGTCCAGGGAGCCCACAATGTTGGCACCCCAGCCGATCTTCAGATCAACTCCCGGGTGAAGCCTTTCGGCTACACAGCCAGTTTCCTACTGCGCATAGGTGAAGCACGCTGCGCTTTTTAATTGCCTGGGTGGCAGGGGAAGAAGAAGGGGGACAAACTCCAGGGAGATCAGGCCGCGGCCCATCTCCCAGAAGTGGGGAATGGGACCTGTCAAAAACTGGTCCCCGTTCCCTCCTCCCCCCTGAAAGGTGCCAAATGTGACTAGGGAGGGGGAGAGGAAGCATATTAGCGGAAGTTCCACTTTTGGGTGGATCTCCCTGGACTTCATCCAGACTGGCCCACTTTGACCGGTCTCTCCCATGGCGGCCGGACAACTCCCGCATCCCCCCCACCGGCCACCCAAGCCCCCTCTCCCCCTTCACTAGCCACTAGCCATTCTATTTATTAGAGTAGAATGGCTGGTACTGGTACTCTTATAGGCAGTACCAGTAGTGAAGCTAGACATTATTTCACCCGGGACAAAGAATCAGTTCGGTGCCCCCCCTTATGGGACAAGATTAGGCAGAAGTGAGAAACTCCCAGGCCATAGCTGTTAAGTCAGCTGTCATGCTCCTCTGTCGTCCCCCCTGCTCCTCTGCTCCTCCCCCTGCTTCTTTGTTCCCCCCAGGTGAGCGCTGCGGAGAGGGAGAGACAGAGGAGCGGAGGGGGGAGGCGGTCCACTGTCACTGAAGCCAGCCCACTGAGCCATCGGCCCACCAGGAAACTCCCTGTAGTCCCAATGGCCAGTCCATCCCTGGTATAAACGAATAACAGTCATGGGTGTGCACAGAACTTTTTTCGGGGGGGGGGAGGACATTATTTTAAGGTCAATGCTCCGCCCCTTTTTGACAATGTCATCAAGGGGAGGGGCTTAGTCATAGAAAGCGAAGGCATGCAAAGTTTTTAGAGACCTGATGCAAAAGCCTAATAGAATTATCAAGCTGCCATGGTCTGATTAGCAATTTATAAGCTGTTATTAACCCCCTGCCCCACCCCTAAGTCCGCCCCTAAACACACCTTTGTAAATTACACTGTTAAATTACTTATGCAGAATTATGTCCAAAAAATAAATATTAACAACAACTTTAACAATATTAACATAAAGCATATTAGTGTCCATCAGTGCTGCCTCATCAGTAGCCATCAGTGCAGCCTACCATTGTCCATCAGTGCAGTGCATCATTGCCCATCAGTGCAGCGTATCAGGGCCCATCAATACCTACTCTGTTGCAGTGGTTTTGCACAGAGCAGCCCAGATCCTCTTCTCGGGTCTCTCTTCGCTGCTTCTGGCTCCTCCCTCCTGTCGAGTGCCCCCAAACCGAGCTGCAGCTCCGGGTGTCCATTCAGACACGGAGCTGCCATTCGGCCCGTCCCCTCTCTCCCCTAATTGGCTAACTGACTTAGAGTGACAGCCGCAAGAGCTAATGGCGTTGCTGCTGTGTCTCAGCCAAATCAGGGGGGAGAGTCCCGGACAGTCGAGGGACTCGTGGACATTGCTAGACAGAGAGGGGGCTCAGGTAGGTATTAGGGGGGTGCTGGGGGGCTGCTACACACAGAAGGCTTTTGATTTTAATGCATTAGGATAAAAAAATTCTGCCTTTACAACTCCTTTAAATAATCTTTTTTTTTTGTATAATTCTCCTTTAACCACTTGACCTCCGGAAGATTTACCCCCCCCCCCCCTTTGTGCCCGGGCCATTTTTTTGGGATACAGCACCGCATTATTTTAACTGGCAATTGCGTGGTAATGCTGTACCCAAATAAAATAGATTTTTTTCCTGCCACAAATAGAGATTTCTTTTGGTGGTATTTGATCATCTGCATTATTTTTTTTGCGCTAAAAACAAAAAAAGACAATTTTGAAAACAAAATATTATTTTTTTACTTTCTACTATAAAACATATCCAAAAAAAAAATCAAAAAAAAAATCAAACTTCATCAATTTAGGCTAATATGTATTCGGCTACATATTTTTGGTAAAAAAAAATCCCAATAAGCATATATTGATTGGTTTGCGCAAATGTTATAGCATCTACAGACTATCGGGATATTTATTTATTTTTTATTTACTAGGCGGCGAACATTCTGGCCCGGATTCACAAAGCACTTACAACCGACGTATCTCGAGATACGCCGCGTAAGTCTATCTATCCGCCGTTGTATCTATGCGCCGTGCCCACAATCTGAGATACGCCTGAAAATAGGCTTCATCCGACCGACGTAACTTTCCTACGCCGTCGTATCGTGGGCGCATATTTACGCTGGGCGCATTTGCCGCTCCCATGCAAATGAGGGAGATACGCCGATTCACGAACGTAGTTGCGCCCGGCGCATAATATACGCGGTTTGCGTAAGGCGTACGTCCGGCGTAAAGTTATTTCACATATAGGAGGTGCAACTCATGCAAACATATGGACCAGGGAACAGAGCCGTTGGATTTTACGTCGTTTACGTAGTACGTGAATAGGGCTGGGCGTAGGTTACTATCACGTTGTAGGCAGTGATCCGGCGTATCTTAGGGAGTATTTCCGACGTGATTCTGCGCATGCGCACTGGGATGCGTCCACGGGACGGCGCATGCGCCGTACGTTATTCGTATCTTTATGACGCTCAATCCATCGTTTGTATGGGGTCACGCCTCATTAGCATGGCTCACACCCACTTTCACCTACGCTGGCTTACGCCGAGGAAACCCAGCGTATCTTTAAGAGCGAGTGGGAACGAGTGCTTTGTGAATCCAGTGCTTGCATCTGTGCGCTGCATCGGCGTAGCGTATATAAGATACGCTACGCCCGCATAAATATGCGCCGATGTATGTGAATCCGGGCCTCTGACACTTTTGGCAGTTTTTGGGGACCATAGAATATAGATATGGGTACTAAAAATATGACCAAAAGTAGCATCCACAGAAGCAGCAACGTCCACTTTGTAGAACATGGTAAAAGTGCAAACAGACGACCAGGCAGCTGCCGTGCAAACCTGAGAAACAGAGGCACAGTCATGAAAACCCCAGGACATGCTCAGAGCCCTGGTAAAATGAGAGGTAATAGGAAACAGAGGTTTTTGACCCAAGATGGCTTAGGCCTGAACTATAGTCTAATGAATTCACCTGGAAATGGTGGATGAAAAGGTTACCTGCCCCTTTCTAGTACCATCTATGACATGAACAGGTAATCTGTCTTCCAAATAGAGGCAGTAGAATTCAGGTAAGATAGGCCCACCATATTCTTTTGTAGCACCAAAAATGGTTGCTTACAAGAAAGAGCTGCCAGTTTGGTTACCCTGAACAAGTAATGGCCACCTTTTGCAATTCAGTAGGGGAATTTCACAAATGTTATCAAAAAAGAGGCTTTGGCAGGGCCAACAGAATTAACTTCAGATCCTACTGCATCAGTGGAGGTGGAACAACTTATGTAACCACTTAAATGAAGGTACTAACCAGGGAACGTGAAGTCAAGGGCCATTGGAAGTGTATGGCCAAATCAGAAACCTGACCCACAGTCAGGTACTTGGGACCACCTGTGGGTCCACGACCTGCTGAAATCAGCCCAAAATGTGAGCAACAGAAAACTTGTGAGGGTGATTCACGATTCACAACAGGTGAAATAAGCCTTCCAGATACGATAATAAATTAAATTGGAGGTGGACTTCTCACAGCAAAGCATTGTGGAGATAACAGCAGGAGAAAGACCTTTGTCCTTCAGCACCAGGATTTTAATAGCCATGCTGGTAAAGATAGCCACTGTAAAGCAGGGTGGAAGATTGGACTTTGGGAGAGAAGGTCTGGGCGTTGAGAAAGATTCTATGGCAGGTCGGCAACCAATCCAAAGAGATCCATGAACCAAGCCTGGCACCACCAGAACTACTGGTATTCCCGCCCACTCTATTCTCTGCAACAGCTGGGCAGGAGCTTCAGAGGAGGAAAGGCACAAATCAGGAAAAATGTATCCCATAGAGTCACTAACTCATCTGATGCATTGGCCCAGGGATCCCTCATACTGGCCACAAATCTGGGAACTTTCCAAGTGAGTCTTGACACAAGGAGATCTATGTCCAAAGTGCCTCAGCGGTGAGAAATCCAGCGAAAGACCTTTGGGGGGAGAGACAACTCACCCCAATTCAGATATTAACAATTGAGAGAATTCTCAATTGGAGCCAACACTTTCACTCAGGGACTCGAGTCAGGGGCGGAGTCGGAAGTAGGCTCCACTCTGAATGCTGGGGCTCGCCTCTATCTTGCTCTCCTCATCAGCAGAGGCAGCTCCGACGTGACTAACTGACTCATTGCTAGATGCCAGGCGGCCCAGGCACTAGCAACCAGTGCAGGGAACACAGACAGAGGCCAAGCCAGCGGCGCAGCTCCACCACCTCCTCCTAGTCCAGCATGGCGGCATAATAACTACACAGAGGGGCTGATTTACCAAGCCTTTGCGCCATGATTCAGGCAGGAGTAAAAGCCTTTTTGTAATTTACTAAAGAAATACGCCAGCAGAGCAGTGTATTTCTTTAGTTACAATAATGCCTAGTGCGCCCAGGAGAGGGCGAATGGTGCGCCTCTATAGACCTGGCGCACGGCATTTAGAAATGTAAATAGAAAGTGTTTAGGTGGGAGTTTATGAGGGGGGGATGTGGGGTGATGAGGAGAAGTGTAGTGACATGTGTTTGTTTAAGTTAAGTTTCCTGGGCCGAATTGAAAGTGAAAGTGATTTTTGTGAAGAGGTGCGCCGTATGCCGTAAGTACGAATAAACCTCCGGGAGGTTTATTTGTGTACTGCGCATGCGTGCTCAGCAATTTGGGAGTTTCACGCATGCCCTCTCACTACGCCGGCAAAATCTTGGTAAATACCAAGCGGCGTAGCTGCATTTGCGCGACTTGAGGCGGCGCACGTGAAAGCCCAAACCGTTTTCAGCTTGCGCTGACCATGAAGGGGAAGAGTGGAGTGTGTGCTTTGGGGCAAAGGGGCACTGCCCCCCCACCCCAAAGCACTCTTGTCCCCATGTCGATAGGGACAAGGGCCTCTTCCCGACAACCCTTGCCATTGGTTGTCGGGGTATGCGGGTGGGGGCTTATTGGAATCTGGGAGCCCCCTTTAATAAGGAGGCCCCCAGATGCCGGCCCCCACCCTATGTGAATGAGTATGGGGTACATCGTACCCCTACCCATTCACCTGGGGGGGAAATGTAAAGTAAAAAAAAACACAATTTTTGTAGTAATTTATTAGTCAGCTGGGGGGTCTTCTGCCGGGGCCCCCCCTTTCTTCTTTAAGCTCTTTTACAAGGGGGGGGGGTGTAGGCCCAGTCTTCTCTCTTCCGCCAGGGCCCTGGGCTTCGTTATTTTCTGCCGGGGGGTGGGCCACCCCCCCGGGCTTCTCCGCTGCCTTCCGCCAGGGCCCCTCACCCCCTTTAAGCTCTTTTTGATTGGGGGGGTATCCGGGCTTCGCCGTTTTCTGCCCGGTGGAAAACAGCGGAGAGAAGCCCGGGGGGTGGGGGGGGGGCCCCGGCAGAAGGCAGCGGAGAAGCCCGGGGGGTGGCCCACCTCCCAGCAGAAAACAATGAAGCCCGGGTGCCCCCCCCGAATGTAAAAGAGCTTAAAGGGGTGGGGGGCCCCGGCAGAAGACCCCCCAGCTGACTAATACATTATTTTAAAAATCTGTTCTGTTCATTTTTCCCACAGGTGAATGGGTAGGGGTACGATTTACCCCATACTCATTCACATAGGGTGGGGGGCCGGCATCTGGGGGCCACCTTATTAAAGGGGGCTCCAGACCAAATGCCTGATCGTCTGTTCATACAATGTATGAACAGCGATCTGTCATTTCCCTTAGTCAGTCCCACCCCCCTTCAGTTAGAACACACCCAGGGAACATAATTAACCCCTCCCTCGCCCCTAGTGTTAACCCCTTCCCTGCCAGTGGCATTTTTATAGTAAGCAGTGCATTTTTATAGCATTGGTCGCTATAAAAATGCCAATGGTCCCAAAAATGTGTCAAAAGTGTCCGCCATAATGTCACAATACCGATAAAATTCGATGATCGCCGCCATTACTAGTAAAAAAAAATTTTTTATAAAAATGTCATAAAACTAACCCCTATTTGTAGACGCTATAACTTTTGCGTGAACTAATCAATAAACGCTTATTGCGATTTTTTTTTAAACAAAAACAAATTATAGAATAGCAAGGCAGGGGGCGCCCTTGCTATTTTTCACCGTCTTCAGTTCACTGATTTTTGGGGAGCACCTCTTACACAATTAACTCAATTTATTCACTTTAATTTATTCACTACTTTTGTCGTGAGATCCTTACCTCGGATATTTATTATAGGAAAAAGTAAAAAATATTAATTTTTTTTTTAAATTGTCGCTCTATTTTTGTTTATAGCGCAAAAAATTAAAACCGCAGAGGTGATCAAATACCACCAAAAGAAAGCTCTATATGTGGGGAAAAAAAGAACGCCAATTTCGTTTGGGAGCCACGTCGCACGGCCGCGCAATTGTCAGTTAAAACGACGCAGTGCAGAATCGCAAAAACTGGCCGGTCATTGACCAGCAATATGGTCCGGGGCTCAAGTGGTTAAAAAATAACAAAACAGTAAAGTTAGCCCGATTTTTTGGTGATAATGTGAAAGATGATGTTACACCGAGTAAATAGATACCCAACTTGTCAAGCTTTAATATTGCACACACTCATGGAAAGGCGCCAAACTTCTGGACTTTAAAATCTTCATAGGCGAAGCTTGTTTTTTTACAGGTTACCAGTTTAGAGTTACAGAGGAGGTCTAGTGCTAAAAGTATTGCTCTCGCTCTAACGCACGCGTCAATAGCTCACATGTGTGGTTTGAACAGCGTTTACATATGTGGGCGGGACTTACATGCATGTTCGCTTCTGAGTGCAAGCTACTAGGGACAGGGGCGTTTTAATTATTATTCTTTCTTTTTTTTACGTAATAATTCAATAAGACCTCACATCTGTCCTTCAGGCTGGAAAGCATGCAGTCGGCAAAAATGTCTTTGCTAAACAGATATGTTTTTGATCAAGGTTTTTTTTTGGCAATGTATGTTTTTTTAACGGTGTTCACTTTGATGTATTTCTGCTGGATTATTTTGCTAAATATTTCTCAAGATGTTGTGACTAATGTTTCAATCCTGTGTCTGTGGGTCTATCCTGTTATTTCCAAAGCATAAGGCTGCATTCACACCTGAGCGACAAAACGCCCGACGCCGGACGCTTCTGCCGCTAGAGGGGAGAATTCCCATTGCTGTCTATGGAGATGGTTCACATCTCATAGACGCCGAACGCCTGTCGCCTGAAAAAAAGTCCCGGACCCTTTTTTTCAGGCGACAGTGGCGTTTTCCCATTGACAGCAATGGGAAGACTTTTGAAAGAAAAAAAAATGAAAGTTTCATAATCGCGGCAAAATACGCCGCTACCGCCGAACGCGCCTGTCGCTCAGGTGTGAATGGACTCTAAATCATATGCTGTTTACTGTCTCAAATGAATCTATGTTTATTTTTATTTTTTATATTTATTTATGTTTGCTTTTTTGTTTTGTTTGTTTTGTTGACCAATATAATTACTTTCAAATTTTGAAGTTTGTTTTTTGTTACTTTTTCATGCTACAGATTTTGACAGCTAACCACTGAGTTGTGATTTGTCTCAAAGCTCCTTTCCTGGTGTGTATGCATGAAATGTTTGCTGCCATGTTTATTCACCAGGAAAGGAAAAATAGAGCGGTAAGTATTGTTTCCTTTTTACTGCAGTGGGCCTCAGTCCTCAAGTACCCCCGACAGGACATGCTTTGTAGATTTATCTTATTAAGAATTGCTGTCCAGACTGTCTTTTAAAGCACATGTGCAAGATGAAGGAAAACCTGCAAACATGGCCTGTTGTGTGGGGGGGGGGGGGGGGGGGGGTTATTGGCGGACAGGCTTGAAGTGCTGATTTACAGCACAGTGCTTAAATCTAGGCAATCCTATTCTAATTGTGGGTGTTTGAGGGAACCCAAGTGAGTGTTAGAACCCCTGCTTGTGTTTTTTTGGTTTGGGCTTTGTGTCTCTTTTCTTAAAATTGGCTTCACTTCCTGTCACACAGCTGAACAGGAAGTGAGGTTAAAACCCTACCAATGTCTTTTCTTGGGGACACACAGGTCAATCTAACTAGTGTCCCCATTAAGCAAATTGCACTGCTGTGTACAACCCAAATGATTAGTTAGTTTGGGGTTTAGTAAAGGCAAAGCCACTCTGCAGTACGAGTGTAGTTGCTGAAAATCAGAGGGGAAGCACTGATGGTTTTAACATCCAATCCTGTAGAAGCAAAGGGCCAGATTCACGTAGAGCGGCGCAAATTAAGTTACTCCAAACGTATACCATTTAAGTTACGGCGCCTTCATTTTGTGACGTAAGTGCCGTATCCACAGCGCATTTGCGCCCAAATTTGCGCCAGCGCGACGTAAATACCGAGGTGTAAGGCAGGGTTATTGCAAGTGGGAAGGAAGTGGGCGTGCTCCATTGAAATGAGCCGTGACCCCATGCAAATGAAGGCCCGGCCGTACTGCGCATGCGCGCACAAATCTGCACCTCACTGGGCATGTGCAGAACTCGGCTTGGCGCAATCAGTGAGATAGGAAAAAGGCCAAGTATACTTAGTTTGAGAATCGCCCTGTGCTTAAATAGCCCCAGACAAACACACTTCCCTTGCAAAAGTACATCCCTGTGTTTCCCTTCCTAAAGCAAGTGTCTTTTGCTCTGTTGTCTGTGGCTGTTTGTCGGTGAGTGTAGTGTTATATTAAAGCTTTATTGTAGTAGGAGGTTGTAGTAGGTGTGTGTATTTTCTGAGTGTTTTTTGTGTCTGTTTCTTCTGTGTTTTTTGTTTGAATTTGTATTAGCTGTCTGCTTGTGTTTTTGTTTTTTTGCTGTCTGATTTTTGTGTGTGTCTGTTCTGTGTCTTTTTGGCTGTCTGTTCTGTGTCTTTTTGGCTGTCTGTTCGGTGTCTCTTTGTTGGTTTGTTCTGTGTGTTTTTGTGTTTGTTTGTTCTGTTTGAATTTAGTGTCTGTTTGTTGTTGAGTGCTGTGTGGTGAGATGGCACCTAAGAGAAGAAAATTAAACTTCTCGGTGCGAGAGAAGCACTTGCTGGCCAGGGCGATCACCCAATTTGGGAGATTTTTGCATGGCCCTGACAGCCAAGACGTCCCCCCGGCCAGGAAGAGGGCAATAATCAAAGAGATTACTGATCGGATCAATGCGGAGGGGGGGGGGGGACAAGGACCCCCAGTGGGATTCAGAAGAAGATCAATGATCTGAGGAGTTTGGTCCGTGAGAAGATGGCCAAGCAAGCAGCCCATGCCAGGGGCACTGAAGGAGGTCCACCCTGCACCGTAAGGTGGACTGAGGAGGAACTTGCGGTGGCCCGGTGCTTCCACAGCCAGCAAGTGGTGGGCCTGCCTGGCTTTCAATCTGATGATCCTGTGAGGACAGGTAAGTTTTTTTGGATTTCCATCTGGTGAGTAGCATGTGTGGGTGGGGGAAGGGAATATGTGCCAAGTGTGTGGATCCTCCAACCTGTGTATGTTTTGTGTCCTCCACAGATGGCCAGGAGATTGCTGGCCCATCAGGCCAGGAGGTTGCTGGGCCATCAGGCCAGGCTGCACCACCCCCCAGGACAACAGGCTGTTGAGGAGCCCCAAGAAAGGCCGGAGTCCCCAGGGCAGGGGAGTGGCCACACCTCACCTCAGGAGGAGGTTCAGGGGGAGGAGGATGAGGGGGGGTTGAGGATGATCTGATGGAGCTTGCCAGAGAAGTGATGTTATGTTGGGATGAGGATTCCCTTGTGGCTGACAGCAGTCAGGCCACCATCAGGGGTAGTCCCTCCCACTCCTCCCCCAACAGGGCTGCCCCCCCAGGGGGATCCCCTGCTCCCAGGCCACAAGCCTCAGCTGGAGGCAGTCAGGCCACTATCAGGGGTAGCCCCTCTCACTCCTCCCCCAACAGGGCAGCCCCCCCAGGGGGCTCCCCTCCTCCCAGGCCACAAGCCTCAACTGCAGGCAGGAAGGCCACCCAGAAGACCAGGGGGTGGCCGAGTTCCTGCCTGCAAATCTGCAGAGGGACCAGGCCCTTCAGACCCGCCATCTGGGTCAGGTCGCCTTTGGCCCAGATGGAGGAGAGCCTGGCCTCCATCAATGAGTCAGTCAGTGACGTGGGCACAAATACTGTCGCTTTTATAAATTGCTTTTCTGAGCTGCAGGCCGCCACAACAGGCGTGGCCCTTGAGGTGACTGCCCTGACCCAGGCTGTCCAGGACAACACCCAGGCTCTCCAGGCCAATACGGCAGCCCTCACTCTGGGCCTGACCAGGATCGCCGTGGCCTTGAAGGGCAGGCCAGCAGGTGGGCAGCCACCCGGGGAGGATCCTCCTTCCCCTGCCTCCCCCCATGAGGATTCTCCTTCCCCTGCCTCCCCCCCATGAGGATCCTCCTTCCCCTGCCTCCCCCCTATGAGTCTCCCCTGAGGGGCCATGGCCGTGCCTGTGGCCGGCCCAGGCGTAGCTCACGCCGCCGCCATTGAGATTTTGGGTGTACTTTTTTTTTTCTGATTTTTTTTTGTGATTCTGATTTGTTTTTTGTGTGTGAATGATGTATGAATGTGGGGGCAACATTCCTGGTGAAAAAGGGTGTCACCCTCAGTTGTGGTGGATTAGGGATCCCCAGGGCCAGGGACAAGTGATCCCAGGTCCGTGTGAAAGGTGTATGAATGCACAGTGACATAATTGGAGCCGTGGCGTGGCGTTACTGCTCCCTAATACCATGTGGTTTTCTAGGGTCCAATCCAATTAGATGTGCATGTGATGTGTCTCTGCTAGGGACCACAGTGGGTGTGCATTCATGCATTCTCATTGTGCCATGTTTAATGTGTGTGTTTACTGTGCAAAGATGCCTTCTGCGAGGCGTCTCCTGGCTGCTGTACCCTCAGCAGACCGGGTAGAGTTGGTTGGGGGGGGGGGGCTGTCTGGTTCGGGGGTCAGGTCATCACATACAGTATGTCAATCTCCAGGCCCCTTTTTACTGCGAAGTTGTGCAGCATGCAACATGCCCCGATGATCTCTCACACGAAGTTTGGGGAATACAACAGGGTACCCCCAGACTTATCCAGGCATCGGAAACGGGACTTCAGGAGGCCAAATGTGCATTCCACCACTCCACGGGTACGTATGTGTGCAGCATTGTATCTTTCCTCTCCTGGGGTTTGGGGGTTGCGGTATGGAGTCATAAGATGGGGTCCCAGTGCATATGCAGAGTCACCTGGAAGGGAAAAGACAGGAGGATGTTAGTCATGCATGTGCCCCTTGTGATGTCTGCATCATGGGGGGGGGGGGGGCAGTCATACCTGACACCCATGTCACTCACCAACCAGTCAGCTGTCCCCATACACGTTCTGTTCAAATTCTCTGGAGATGTTGCTGTGACGGTATATGTAGCTGTCATGGCTGGATCCTGGGTGTTTGGCACAGACGTGCCATATGAGGTATTGGGCATCCACTATCACCTGGACATTGATTGAATGCCAATGCTTCCGATTGCGGTACATGTGCTCTGTCTCATGGAGGGGCTGTAGTGCCACATGTGTGCAATCAATGGCCCTGATGGTGCGTGGGAATCCTGCAATTTTGTAAAAATCTGTAATTGTCTTAATTCGCTGGACTTCCTCGGAGGGTTTGATGATTTGGTTGGCCATGCGTCTCAGGATTGCAGGGACAACCTTGTGCACACATCTGCTAATGGAGGATTGTGACATCCCAGCCACACCTCCACTTGTGCGCTGAAAAGAGCCAGTGGCCAGGAAATGCAGTGTTGCCAGTACCTTGATCAGTGGCTGCACTGCATGTGAGTGGTGTGTTGGGCTGGTGAGGTCATCCTGCAGGATTGTGGTTATTTCCAGGATAGCTTCACGGCTGAATCTGAAGGTGCGACACACCTCTGCTTCCCCCATGGCAAAGACATCTAGGCGTCTGCGGTATATCCTCTCCTGTGCCGCCCTCCTCCTCCTCCTCCTCCTCTCTTCCCTCCTCCTTCTTTGCGCCTCTAAAGTCACTAGTATCGTTATGAGCATGGATGCCCCTGGCATGTTGGCAGACAGATTGTAGTCCGGCAAGTGTGTGTGCTCAGCTCTTCCATAATGGTGTTGCTTTAGCTGACCTTTACACGGCTGGAGCAAAGTTAAGGCACC
Source organism: Rana temporaria (assembly GCF_905171775.1). NCBI lineage: Eukaryota > Metazoa > Chordata > Amphibia > Anura > Ranidae > Rana > Rana temporaria. The sequence continues at coordinate 70,310,961 of NC_053495.1, forward strand.
TTTTATAAAGTGTAAAATTACTCCGGGAAACTAACAGATGCGCACAGGGCTTAGCTTACCCCGCACACACTTAATTTTGTGGATCGCCTTATCTCCCTCATTTGCATCTTTGCCTAGCAAAACAATGGTGTGTCTAGCGTATTTTGCGCTCGAAGAAGCGCCGGTGTAATTGTTTTAGGTAGGACGGAAAAAAATTGTTTTCAGGCGTATTTCGTTTTGAGGATCAGGCGCAAAAATACGCGCGCCGCAAATTTCAATTACGCCGCGCATCTCGAGATACGTCGGCGTAAGTCCTTTGTGAATCTGGCCCAAAGTTTTTTTTTTTTGTTCTTTTCTTCCTTGCTTGTCCACTTGTAGTGCAAAGTGGATTTGCCTTTAGTAAATGGACCCCAAAGTCCAAGATCCCTAATAATTTGGGGGTGTACACAGCAAAATGCTAGAGTGCAATTTACATAATGGGAAACTATTTAGATTGATCTGTGTGTCCCCAAGAAAAGACATTATTAAGGTTTTACCCTCACTTCTTGTTTGGCTATGTGACAGAAAGTGAATGAATTTGAAGTAGAAAGTGACAACATTTGTGAGGTGTCTTCACCCTATCAGGGGTGCAGACATCCCCAAAAAATGAGCAGATGATACTTATTTGCAAATTAAGAACATTTTTTATTTAACATTGGGTGGTGTTTGTGGGGGTCCCTAACACACATTCATACATATTAGCAACGCTGAATCCTGGCTTATTGGCATGGTTATATTTTCTTAGTCCTCTCAATTAAATTATCAGAAATTTGTGCTTAAAGTAGAACTATAATCAACACTTTTTTTCTTTCATTTTGGATAGAGTGAGGGAGGGAGGGTTGTAGCCCCTGTCAGTTTATTTTGTACCATCCCTGTCCAATTGGGGAGATTTGCCTTCACTTCCTGCTCCATAGCCAAGCAGGAAGTGAGAGAATAACTATGCAAATTAAGGGAATCCAGTGCCCCCCCCTCCCCCCCAGAACTAGTGTGTGTGTGTGTGTGTGTCCCCTGAAAATTTCTGGGTGGGTCATAAAAAAACAGGGTGTGGCCATGACAGGAAGGGTGGGTCATTTTTCTATTAGGACGTGATGAAGTTTAGTCAGGCCTAAGGCAGCAAAAAAACTAAATATACTACTGCATATTAGGGCTTATTTAGACAGGATCCGATTTACAGCATGTTTTTAGATTGTGGGAGGAAACCCACGCAGGCACAAGGAGAACATGCAAACTCCAGGCAGATGGTGTCACGGGCGGGATTCGAACCAGCAACCCTTTTTGCTGCTAGGTGAAAGTGCTATCCACTACACCACTGTGCTGAACGAACATGATTGCGGCTGAAAGCATGAGATCAGTGTTTTTTTTTTCCGATCTCATGCTTTCCAGCCTGGAGGACAGATGTGGGGTCTTAATGACCCAGCCTCTCTCCATAAAGACCTGTCACACACTAGTCCTATTACAAGGGATGTTTACATTCCTTGTAATAGGAATAAAAGTGATAAAAAAAAAGAAAAAAAAGGGACAAAAAAGTGCAAAAAGAAAAATATTACGTTAGAAAAAAACAAACAAAAAAATAACTAAAAAATGAAAACGCCCCTGTCCCTAGTAGCTCGCACTCAGAAGCGAACATGCATGTAAGTCCCGCCCACATATGTTAAAGCCGTTCAAACCACACATGTGAGGTATTTACGCGTGCGTTAGAGCGAGAGCAATAATTTTAGACCTCCTCTGTAACTCTAAACTGGTAACCTGAAAAAAAAAATCAAGCCTCACCTATGGAGATTTTTAAGTCCCGAAGTTTGGCGCCATTCCATGAGTGTGTGCAATATTAAAGCGTGACAAGTTAGCTATCTATTTACTCGGTGTAACATCGTCTTTCACATTATCCCTAAAAATTGGGCTAACTTTACTGCTTTGTTATTTTTTAATTCATGAAACCATTTTTTTGGGCAAAAAAAAAGGCGTTTGAAAAATTATTGCGCAAATACCGTTGGAAATAAAAAAATAATGACCGCCACTTTATTCCCTAGGGTGTCTGATAATAAAATGTATATAATGTTTGGGGGTCCTGAGTAATTTTCCAGGAACAAAATATAATTTTTACATGAAGGAGAGAAGTGCCAGAATAGGCGCGGTATGGAAGTGGTTAAAGTGAAATATTCCTTTAAATTTCATACAGGGGGGGAGGGGGGATATAACATGCCTGTAAAGTAGTGCATGTTTCCCGTGCTTAGAACTGTCCCTGTACAAGATGTCATTTCTGAAGTGAACAAAAAAGTAATTTAAAAGTAATCATGGCTATAAAGAATACAGTCATTGCTCATTAAAAAAAAAAAAAAACGTGGGGGTCCCCCAAATTCAATTACCAGGCCCTTCAGGTCTGGTATGGATATTAAGGGAAACCCAGCCGTCAAAAAAAATGATGTGGGGATCCCCCCAAATATCCATACCAGGCCCTTCAGGTCTGTTATGGATTTTAAGGGGAACTCCACCCCAAATTTAAGAAAAAATGGCTTGGAGTCCCCCCAAAAATCCACACCAGACCCTTAACCGAGCACGTTAACCTGGCCGGCCGCAGAAAAGAGGGGGGACAGAGTGCGGCCCCCCCTCTCCTGAACCGTACCAGGCCACATGCCCTCAACATGGGGAGGATGTCCCCATGTTGATGGGGACAAGAGCCTCATCCCCACAACCCTGGCCGGTGGTTGTGGGGGGTCTGCGGGCAGGGGCTTATCGAACCCCCAGATCCCGCCCCCCATTCTGTCTTAAATGGTAATGGGGTACATTGTACCTCTACCATTTCACCCCACAAAAGTGTAAAAAATGTAAAAAATGACAAAAGCTGTTTTTTGACAATTCCTTTATTAAAGTGGAGTTCCAGCCTATTTTACAACTTCTTTGCATTGTATTTTACACTGCCCCCTTAAATCTAATTAGCATGTTTTTTTTTTCTTTTAAAAACTCACGGATTTATTTGTGTGAGTTTATTTCCCAGTTTCGGCAGAATGGCCTCCCGGCCGCATCCAGCGCTGCTATGCCTCCTGGGAGATGTGTGTCATCAATCCCAGGAGGCTGGGCTGAACGATCGCCGCCGAAGTTGAAAATCTCGGGGGGCGGGAGGGAGGGCAGTGCCGCCCATAGAGGTGGTGTCCTCTTCCTCTTGTCCCTCTCCAACTCCTCCCACCGCCCCCGTCCTCCCGCCCACCATCTGTCTCCAGTGAGCGGAGATACAGATCATCAGGCAGACAGTCAGAGCGGATCTCTGTCTGATAGATCTGTATGTGAGAACACCGCTCGTAGTACAGCCTCGCCTCCCTGTACATTGTCTGTCACAATTCTGGTGCAGGGAGGTGAGGCTGTAACACGAGCTGTGTTCACACATACAGATCTATCCAGGGCCGATCCTGGGCGCTAAAGTGTCAGACTGCTCTCCTTCCTGCTTCTTCAGAGCCGGTCCTAGCATAAGGCAGCTGCTGGGGTACGAAGAGGGCACTGAAGAAAAGTTATACTGCACTTCCCTGCTCCCCCTGCACCTCTGGGTCGGCTGGCATCTCTAACTATACAGGGAGGGGGGCGATCGGCAGCTCTGTGACGTCCCTCCAGCCAGCACAGTTCACTTCCCGGGTGTCAGTGTATACAATGGAGAGGGGAGGAGCCTCTGACACAAGCAGACACTTGTCGATACATGCTGGGGTCAGAGGCTCCTCCCCTCTCCATTGTATACACTGACACCTGGGAAGTGAACTGTGCTGGCTGGAGGGACATGCTGCATATATCACAAGGAAGCATGTACAAGGACTGCTGTTTAGACTTCTCATGCAAGGTAAGCCTGACACTTGCCCCCCACACCTGTGACACTGGCCTTCCCCCACCTCTGACACTCTCCCCCCAACCTGTGACTCTCTCCCCCCCACCTGTGACTCTCTCCCCCCCACCTGTGACACTTTCCCCCCCACCTGTGACTCTCTCCCCCCACCTGTGACTCTCTCCACCCCACCTGTGACACTCCCCCCCCACCTGTGACACTGGCTTTCCCCCACCTGTGACACTGGCCTTCCCCCACCTGTGACACTGGCCTTCCCCCACCTGTGACACTCTCCCCCCCACCTGTGACACTCTCCCCCCCCACCTGTGACACTCCCCCCCAAACCTGTGACACTGGCCTTCCCCCACGTGTGACACTCTCCCCACCACCTGTGACACTGGCTGTAAAGACACATCTGTACTACTGACACCGGGGCTGATGCGGGTTGCCGGGGGGCGATTCTCAGTGCCGGGGCCGATGCAGTGTGCTGTGCCGGGGCCGATGCGGGGTTCCGGGGCCGATGCGGGGTGCCGGGGGCCGATGCGGGGTGCCGGGGGGCCGATGCGTGGTGCTGGGGCCGATGCAGGGTGCTGTGCCAGGGCCGATGCAGGGTGCTGTGCCAGGGCCGATGCGGGGTGCCGGGGCCGATGCGGGTTGCTGTCCCGGGGGCCGATGCAGGGTGGGGTGCCGGGGCGGGGTGTTGGGGGCCGATGCATGGTGCTGGGGCCAATGCGGGGTGCCCCACCTGTGACACTGGCTGTAAAGACGCATCTGTACTACTGACACCGGGGCTGATGCAGGTTGCCGGGGCCGATTCTCAGTGCCGGGGCCGATGCGCTGTGCCGGGGCCGATGCGGGGTTCCGGGGCCGATGCGGGGTGCCGATGCGGGGTGCCGGGGGCCGATGCGTGGTGCTGGGGCCGATGCAGGGTGCTGTGCCAGGGCCGATGCAGGGTGCTGTGCCAGGGCCGATGCGGGGTGCCGGGGCCGATGCGGGTTGCTGTCCCGGGGGCCGATGCAGGGTGGGGTGCCGGGGCGGGGTGTTGGGGGCCGATGCGTGGTGCTGGGGCCAATGCGGGGTGCCGAGGCCGATGCAGTGTGCTGTGCCAGGGCCGATGCGGGGTGCCGGGGCCGATGCGGGTTGCTGTGCCGGGGGCCGATGCGGGGTACCGGGACTGATGCGGGTTCCCGGGGCCGATGCAGTGTGCTGTCCCAGGGCCGATGTGGGGTGCCGGGGGCTGATGCGGCACAGCACAGGGATGGTGGGAACCCCTCATAATGGGCACAGCAGGAGTACAGCCACAGGAAGTCAGTGCAGGGATGGTGGGAATCCCTCTTGTTATGTAGATATATCTGCACAGGAACAAATTATTTAGTATATTTACTGGTTCCTGGAAGGAGGAGGGGAGGATAGGTTTGCATAGATAAGGGGCGGCAACTTTCTCTGACACTCCTGTTGCTATTGAAACCTGATCTGAAATCTATTACACTGCTGCTGATATCCAGGAAGTCATACAGTCTGGCTTCATAATGCCCACACTTAAGATGGCCCCAGTCAATTTCTATTTTATAAAGTGTCTAAATGCTGTAACAACCTAACAAAACGGACCTTAGTTTACAGACTAACTTTACTAGAATACATTAAGCTTGTGTATTACAGGGGTATTTATATTTAAAAAGTGAAATTGTGGCCGGAACTCCGCTTTAATATCTTCTTTCCGCGCTTCTTCTTCTTCCATCTTCTTCTTTTCTTCTTTCATTCGGGTTTCTTCCTCCATCTTCCTCTGCTTCTTTCTTGGGTCTTCTCATCCGCATCTTGACCGGCGTCTTTTTCCATCTTCTTCTCCTTCCGTCGGCCTTCTCGTCCCACATCTTCTTCTTCCCTGGACGCTGCGATTGAAATTGAATTCCCCGCCGTGTGCCGCTCCTGTGACCCCGCCCCCCTCTGACGCCACGGGTAAACTCATAAGAAAGTCCGCGTGTGGTATATGTGCGTCAGAGGGGGGCGGGGTCACAGGAGCGTCACACAGCGGGAACTTCAATTGGAAGCTTGTCCACATCTCGCGTGGCTTCTTCTTCCCCGGACGCTGCGCTTGAAATTTAATTTCCCGCTGTGTGACGCTCCTGTGACCCCGCCCCCCTCTGACGCACATGTACCACACGGGGACTTTCTTATGAGTTTACCTGTGGCGACAGAGGGGGGCGGGGTCCCAGGAGCGGCAAACGGCGGGGACTTCAAATGGAAGCTCGTCCGCATCTTGCATGGCTTCTTCCCTGGACGCTGTGCTTGAAATTAAATTCCCCGCTGTGTGACGCTCCTGTGACCCCGCCCCCCTCTGACGCACATGTACCATACGGGGACTTTCTTATGAGTTTACCTGTGGCGTCAGAGGGGGGCGAGGTCCCAGGAGCGGCACATGGCGGGGAATTCAATTTCAAGCGCAGCGTCCAGGGAAGAAGAAGATGCGGGACGAGAAGGCCGACGGAAGGAGAAGAAGATGGAAGAATACGCCGGTCAAGATGCGGACGAGAAGACCCAAGAAAGAAGCAGAGGAAGATGGAGGAAGAAACCAGAATAAAAGAAGAAGATGGAAAAAGAAGAGCGGAAAGAAGATATTAATAAAGGAATTGTCAAAAACCGGCTATTGTAATTTTTTAAATTTTTTCACTTTTTTTGGTGAAATGGTAGAGGTACAATGTACCCCATTACCATTTCACACAGGGGGGGCCAGGATCTGGGGGTCCCCTTTGTTAAAGGGGTCTTCCAGATTTCGATAAGCCCCCTGCCCGCAGACCCCCACAACCACCGGGCAATGTTCGGCGATGTTCCCCCTAATATCCATACCAGACCTGAAGGGCCTGGTAATTGAATTTGGGGGGACCCCACACTTTTTTTTTTAATGAATGAATTCTCTCAGAATTGCCGAAGCCGACAATTCATTATTGCCGCGAGTGAATTTTAAATGACTTTTTTTCCTTCGGAATGTCATTTTGTGCAGGGACAGTTCTAATTACGGGAAACATGCGCTTTTTCACATGCTAACTTTACACCCCCCTAGGTACGAAATTTAAAGGAATATTTCACTTTTATTGTTTCACTTTAAGCATTATTAAATTCACGTCCGTTTTAAAAAATATAAAAAGCATCGATACATGTCCCCTGGGGCAGGACTCAGGTCCCCAAACACTTTTTAGGACACAAATTTGCATATTAACCTTAAAAATGAACACTTTTGATTTCTCCCATAGACTTCTAAAGGGAGTTCGGCGGCGGCTTTACATATTACTTGCATTGTGTCGGCTGCTGCGCCCGGTTCATGCGCCTAAGGATTCATCCGGCGCACTAATTAAGCCATGAACCAGCGCAGCGCATTGATAATAGTGAATCAGCCCAAGAGTCTCTCTCTCTCTCTGCGCCGCTGATCAGCTGGTGATGATACTGAGAGAGAGACTCGGGAGTCAGCACTGCACTATAGTCAGTGATATTTTCAGGGGGGCGATTGCCCCCCTGGATCCGCCCCTGCCTTAGTGCAGCTGCTGAGCCTTTCACCCTGTCTTGCTATTGTCCATCTGAACCTATATCGGGCAACCCTAGAGAAGAGCTGTGCAATGGGAGAGTAAGTCGGACTGCAGGGTTGCAAATTCTGTAACATTGATGGAAAGCCTGATCTCCTCCTGGGTCCACTGCCCTGAACCAAAAGTCGATTCAGCACCACAGCACCCCCATCCCTTTTCCTAAGCTGAACAGATTGGGGTCTGTCTTATTCTAACAGAGAAGGAGGAATGACTTCTTTAACAATAGTAAGGAAAAGTGGATCAAACAGGACAAGTACTGACGCATTGTCCTGTTTACAGACCCTGGAACATGGTTCCTTTTGGCCAGAATCTCCTACTGAAGAGTTCTGGTATGATGTTGCACATAAGTGTCCACTCCACTTTGACGGAAGTGGCCATGAGACCCAGAACCCTAATGCAATAGTGAATGACGGCAGTGTGGAGAGAAGACAGTCAATTGACATTAAGGCAAAGCTTATAAAATGTATGTATCTAGCGAGAGAAACTCTGGCTAGCCTGGTGTCTAGTATCAGGGCCTGGTACTTAAAACAAGCATAATGGCGTAAGGATGACCTTCATCCCTTGGGACAGGGACTCCTTCTCCCCTGGAGACAAGGACCCCTTCATCCCTGGGGACAGGTACCCCTTCTCACCTGGGGACAGGGACCCTTCCCCCCTTATGGCTGCCCTGTCACTATCTTCCACCAGAAGCTCTTCCCCTACAGGGAGTTCCGTGGGATCTACTGCTGCACAACAGGGATGGTGAGACCTCTGAGGTGGTGAAACTCACACAGCCTCTTCTATGAAGCCGAATTCAAGGAGCTCTATGTGAGTACCAGCAGTGATGGAGACAGAGCACTGACACCAGCACAGAGAGACAGAGCACTGAAACCAGCACAGAGAGACAGAGCAATGACACCAACACTGAGATAGAGGACACTGACACCAGCACTGAGAGAGACAGAGCACTGACACCAGTAGCACTGAGAGAAACAGAGCACTGACATCAGCACTGAGAGAAACAGAGCACTGACATCAGCATTGAGAGACACAGAGCACTGACGCCAGCCCTAAGAGTGTGCACTGACACCAGCACTAAGAGAGTGTACACTGACACCAGCACTTAGAGAGACAGAGCACTGACACCAGCACTGAGAGAGGCAGAGCACTGACACCAGTACTGAGATAGAGGATACTGACACCAGCACTGAGAGAGCCAGAGCACTGACATCAGCACTAAGAGGGTGTGCACTGACACCAGCATTGAGAGAGAAAGTGCACTGACATCAGCACTAAGAGAGTGTCCACTGACACTAGCACTGAGATAAAGGATACTGAGAGCACTGAGATAGAGAACACTGACACCAGCACTCAGAGAGTGTGCACTGACACCCGCACTAAGAGAGACAGAGCACTGACACCAGCACTGAGATAGATGACACCGACATGAGCACTAAGAGTGTGCACTGACTCCAGCACCGAGATAGAGAACACTGACACCAGCACCAAAATAGAGGACACTAACTCCAGCTCCAAGACAGAGTGCACTGTGAAAGAGTGCCATGACACCAGCACTGCGAGAGAGAACACTCACACCAGCACCAAGACAGAGTGCTCTAAGAAAGAGTGTCATGACACCAGCACTGAGATAGAGGACAAGGAGATAGAGAACACTGACAGCAGCACTGAGATAGAGGACACTGACAACAGCTCAAAGACACATTGCGCAGAGTGTGCCCAGACGCCAGTGTGGGCAGAGAGAGAGAGTGAGAGAGTGCACTGGCACCAATGTTGCCAACTCCAAGTGAAATTTACTGGCAGGATGTCAAAAAAATTTTTCCCCCCACACCAACCGAGGGACGGCCCTAACTTAAGGGACACCATGGAAGTGGGAAGTAAGGATTACCCAGATACTTGAACAGAGTACTATAATCTGGGCTACTAGGGGGGGGGGGTGTTTTCTCTTTTTTTTTTCTCCCTCTCTCTCTCTTTCCCTCGGGGTCTCCCTTTCTCTCTCTCCCTCTCTCCCCTCCTCACTGGAGCCCGCTACGTATAGCGGAAGTCATAGGAGAGAATACGAGGGGGGTGGAGAGGAAGAGGCAGGATGGACAGAATAAACATTACTACTTATAATGTGAAAGGGTTAAATATCCCAGAAAAAGATCAAAAATAATAATGGAATTAGGGAGACTAAAATCACAAATTGTGTTTTTGCAAGAAACACACTTTAGGAAAGATAAGATCCCAAAGATAAAGAGTCAAAAATTCCCAGTAGTGTACATGGGGGCCTCGCAGACTTCAAAAGCTAATGGAGTAGCTATTTTATTAGCTAAAAGTATAAGATGGAAGGAATTAAAAGTAGAGGCCGACGAGGAAGGAAGATTTATTTTGGTAAAGGGTACATTAAACGAGCAAAAGGTTACTTTAGTAAATATCTACCTCCCAAATGAAGACCCGGTTTCGGCGTTGGAAAAATTTGCTGAGATTGTAATTAAAAAAAAATAGGGGGTCTTGATTTTGGGGGGAGATATGAATATGGTCCTAGACCCCAGACTGGACTCCTCCAAGGGATCCTATAACATATCTAATATTAAATTGAGAAAAGCGAGAAAAATACTACAAGATCTACACTTAATAGACACTTGGAGGACATTACATACTCATGAGAGAGACTACAGCTTCTTCTCATCAAAACACAAAACATACACTAGGATCGATTACATATTCCTGGAACAAAGTATATTGTTAAATTTAAGAGAAACCTCAATGGGTTCTTTTTCGACATCAGACCATGCCCCACTCAGTTGCGTAATGGATTGGGGGATAGAAGGCTCCAGGGAATGGAATTGGAGGCTCAATGAAACATTAATTAAAGATCCAGATTACGAGGGTAAGATAAAGCAGGAAATAGAAATGTTTTTTACAGTAAACAAAGACGAAGATACATCACCGTTATGTAATTGGGAGGCGCACAAGTGCTATCTGAGAGGTATCCTCATTTCACTAGGAGCTCAGAGAAAGAGATCTCTCAATGCAAAGTTAGACCTCCTGCTTGGGGAGATTTGAATATTAGAAAACGAACATAAGAGGTCGCAAAAGGTACAGACCGAAGAGAGATTAATGCTCCTTCGAGATAAATTTAAATTTGTTACTCATGGATAAAGCGAAGGCTAAATTAAGTAGATGCCAGAGGGCTTACTACAAATATGGGAACAAACCAAGCAGGATGCTGGCGAACGCACTGAGAGAAACAAGAGCTAAAAATCACATTGAAAAAATAAAAATACAAGGAGACAAATTAGTTAGCTCATCTCAGATAATAGCAAACGCCTTTAGAGAATATTATAGTGGACTGTACCAGCTGGAGAGTGAACCGACAGTGGAGAGGAATCAGAGTAGGGAGAAGAGAGTAAAGGAATACCTAAAAGAATCAGGCATGTTAAAAATTTCAGAAGAAACTTCCGCTAGTATGGAGGGGCTGATAACATCAGAAGAACTCTTAGAAGTAATTAAAGAAATGAAACCAGGCAAATCCCCGGGCCCAGATGGATACACATTACTATACTATAAAACTTTTTTTGAAAAATTGGCACCTAAATTCTTGGAGGCCTTTAATTCATTAAAAGAAGGACGTCCGATGCTCAGAGAAACACTGGGGGCACACATAGCCGTAATCCCTAAGGAGGGCAAGGATCCGACATTATGCCCTAGCTACCGACCAATATCCCTACTGAACACAGATCTAAAGATTTTTTCAAAAATAATTGCTAACAGACTAGTGACCCATATACCCTCCCTAATACACCCAGATCAGGTTGGTTTCACCCCGGGAAGAGAAGGGAGGGAGAATACACAACGAGTGTTAAGCACCATCTATATGTCTCAACTCTATCAAAATCCTCTGGTATTAATATCAATTGATGCAGAGAAAGCTTTTGATAGGGTGGACTGGGAATTTTTGAGAGCCACACTACAATATATAGGGCTGGGAGGAGGGATGCTAAATTGGATTGCAGGCCTCTACTCATGCCCGACGGCAAGGGTAAAGGTGAACGATGTAATGTCCGACCCCTTCCTAATAAGAAATGGGACAAGGCAAGGATGTCCACTCTCTCTGATTATCTTCGTCCTCACCTTAGAACCATTTCTGAGAACTATTCGTGCAAACAGAGATATAAGAGGACTCAGGGTTAAAGGAGAAGAGTACAAAGTCGCTGCATTTGCAGACGACCTGCTATTTTCGTTAACGACCCCAGAATTATCTCTACCATCCTTACTGAAGGAGATAAAGCAATACGGAGATCTTTCCAACTTCAAGGTGAATTATAGCAAATCGGAGGCGATGGGAGTAGAGGTAAATAGACAGAGGCAGCAGCAATTAGCGGAAAATTTCCCTTTTAGGTGGACAGACTCCCATATACTTTACTTGGGTACAAAGATACCGAAAAACTTAAAAAGAACCTACGAGTTAAATTTTGTACCCCTGATAAGGCAGACTTTCAACGATGGGACAAGGAAATTTTTACGTGGTTCGGAAGAATTAATATTATAAAAATGAACGTAATGCCAAGACTACTCTATGTATTTCAGACCCTACCGGTAAAGATTCCATCAGGGTTTTTGAGAGACTTAAGAACTAGATTTGCTAAGTTTATCTGGGCAGGAAAAGTACCTAGAATCCGGCGGGACATCCTGACGATGCCAAAGGAAAAAGGAGGGGTGGGCCTCCCTGACCCAATGGGATACCACGATGCTTCCCATATGGCGTTGTATCTTAACTGCATATTTACGCTGGCCGCTAGGGGTGTGTACGCTGATTTACGCCTAGAAATATGTAAATCAGCTAGATACGCCTATTCACAAACGTACGCCCGGCCGACGCAGTACAGATACGCCGTTTACGTTAGGCTTTTTCCAGCGTAAAGTTACCCCTGCTCTATGAGGCCTAGATGAGGCGTACCAATGTTAGGTATGGACGTCGGAACAGCGTCAAATTTTTCACGTTTTACGTCGTTTGCGTAAGTCGTTCGCGAATAGGGCTGGGCGTCATTTACGTTCACGTCGAAAGCATTGGCTTATTGCTTAATTTGGAGCATGCGCACTGGGATACTTTCACAGACAGCGCATGCGCCGTTCGGAGAAAGCGTCATTTACGTGGGGTCACAATACATTTACATAATACACGCCCATATCTTTCACATTTGAATTAGGCGGGCTTACGCTGGCCTATTTCCCTTACTCTGCCGCAACTTTGCTTTGAGAATAGCCCACCTCCCTGGCAGCGCCTTCCTTGGCAGAGACCGGATCCTGGCCTTCTACCCGGGCCATCCGAGCCGCTGCTTTAAGTGTGGCAGCCCGACCCACATGAATTCGGACTGTACGGTGGTCAGATGTAGCCGGTGCCTTGAGTTTGGCCACCAGTCCGACTCATGTGGGAAGATCTGTTGCAACCTTTGTGGTGAGATGGGGCACCCATTCAGTAGGTGCCCCAAAGCATATCGGGGTTCTTTCTCAGGGGGGGTGACCTCCCGGTCCGGGAGTGGCCGAAGCCCCCCCGGAGAGTGATGGCCGGGGGGGTGAGGATCCTGGGGCCCCTAATGCCCCTCCGGAGGGACCAACAGGCCCACAGCCTCAAAGAAGGCGGAGCAAGCGTGGGCGAGGGGCTCCCCCCCCCGGGAGACATGGGCTCAGTTGGCCAGGAGGCTCCCGATCCTCCCGAAGGCGAAGCCGGTGGGGAGGAGTCGGGGAGGCCTGGGGGTCCTGGGCCTGAGGGTCCGGGGCCCCGGCCTTCCCCTCCTTTTGTTGCAGAGCCGATCCCCATCCCCCTTCCCCCTCCCCCTCCTCACCATGGCCCTCCACCTGTTCTATCTGCCTCCCTTTGCAACCCCCCTCATCTTCCCACCCCCCCCCTCGTCCCCCCCTCCCAAGTCCCATCCCCCCCTCCCCCTTCTTCTCCCAAGTCTGATCCTCTTCCTGTCCCCCCCCCCTGTCTCTGGCCCCCCTCCTGCCTCTCCCATCCCTCCCCCTTTTGGACCCAAAGTCTCCTCTGGCCTTGTGGCCATGGAGACGGAAGCTGCTCGAGCCTCATCTAAGAGGGAAATCTCGAGCAGCGGGTCCGAGGAGGGGGGTGGCGTAGTCACCTTGGAGAGATGGCAGGAGTGGGAGCAGGTGACACGCAGAAAGAGGGGGAAGGCTGTAAAATCTGGGGGCAGGAAGTCCCCTGTGAAGGGTGGGGTTCCCCCAGGGGCACAAAGTGGGGTGTCCCTGGGGAACCCGTTTGGTATAACTCTCCTCCTCCTCGGATTCCGAGGAGGAGGGAGTGTAAATATGTAATTATGTTTTGGTGTTTGTAGTATGAAGGAGAACGTGACCCTTTCAATCATTTTGATGGCGGTACCCTCTCCAATACGGCTTGCGACCATTAATGTCGCAAATATTCGTTCTACAGGAGCTCGCTTTATGGCCTTTGATTTTCTCAGCCGTGTTGAAGCTGACATTTTGGTTTTGCAATAGACCTGGCTGGCATCTGTGGCAGAGATGCATCTAGCAAAGAGGGAGTGGAGGTGTGGGCCCTTATCTTTTTACATCCCAGCAGGTGATCTTTGGTGGTGACTTCAATATGATCACTAGGCCCAAAGACCGGGCAGGTGCCGCCAACCCTCTGGGATATGATAGTACTTTTTTGAATAGCGTAGTGAGGGAGGCCGGGTTGGTGGATGTGCACGTTCGTCACCTCCCCAACCTCACTGGTTTCACATTTGCCCGAGGTAATAGTAAGAGTAGATTAGATAGGTTTTTTTTAAAGGAGGACTCTGCTTGCTCGGCTCCAGAGCTGCAGTCGGTGGAGTTCTCCGATCACTGTATGGTATCTGTGGCCCTGAATGTCGCTGACACTCCTCAGAAAGGGAGGGGTTTGTGGCGCCTGAATGGGTCGCTACTGGAGGATCCTGAGGTTAGGGAAGCCTATGAGGTTTTCTTCCCCGACCAGACCTCGCTCCTTGAGGGCAACTGCTCCCGCCTTGAGTGGTGGGAAGTAGTTAAAAAGAGGTCTGGCGACTTTTTCCGGGAAATCTCTGGGTACAGGGCAGCTTCCAAGTACCAGGCCTACCAGAGACTACGCAGGCAGCTTGACCGCCTGGTGTCCTCTGGGGGCTCTCGGGAACAGATATCCGGTCTGAAGGCGCAGATGAAGGAGTGTCAGTATGACCGTCTCGCCTCCCTGGTTTTTGAGAGGGATTATGGGAAATTTATCTCTCCTGATCCCTACAAGAGCTGTGGTGAGGTGGCGAGTTCGAAGGTCGTACATGGCCTGAAGGATGCCTCGGGATCTCTGGTCCGGTCCAGATCGGGGATCCTGGGTGTCGTCAGAGACCACTTTTCGGACCTCCTGAAGAAGCGGCCTCTAGACATGGAGAAAGTCAGGGTGTTCCTTGATGAGACCCCGCTGGAAGTGGGGTCTGACCTACCTGACTCTCTGACAGAAGAGATCTCGGTAGCTGAAGTCGAGCAGGCTATCAGCTCTTTAGCTTCTAAAAAGTCGCCTGGGCCCGATGGGCTCACGGCCGAGTTCTACAAAACCTTTAAGAGCCTCTTGGCTCCTCATCTGAGGGACATGTTTAGTGAATGTTTGGCCTATGGCCTGCTGCCTCCCTCAATGAGAAGGTCAGCTCTGATCCTTCTGTCAAAGGGGAAAGATCCGTCTGTGGTGGAGAATTGGCGTCCGATCGCCCTTCTTACCACAGATAGGAAGATACTGGCAAAGATCTTGTTTACACGTCTGTCTGCTTTGGTGGGCAGGATGCTGTCTCCCTCTCAGCACTGCACAATTCCTGGCCGGGGCACTTTTGGTGCAGTCCTGAACGTCCAGGAGGCTGTGGAAAGGTGCAGGGCTGATGGCAGCGAGCGGTATCTGCTTGCACTGGATCAGGCTAAGGCGTTTGATCGGGTGAACCATGAGTACCTTTGGCTGCTTCTGAGGAGATACGGTCTGCCTGATCAATTTGTTGATTGGCTACAGGTATTGTATAGGGGAGCTGAGAGCTTCCCTCTTGTCAACAGTTGGGTGGGTCGGGCCTTTGCTGTGGACTCTGGCGTCCGGCAGGGCTGCCCGTTGAGCCCCCTCCTGTACGTCTTTGCGGTTGACCCCTTCGTAAGGAGGCTAGACTGCGAGCGTCTGGGGGGGGTTCCAGTGGGACCTGTCGGGGGTCCGGTTTTGACAGTGAGGGTCGTGGCCTACGCGGATGACGTCTCAGGTGGTGGTATCTGGTCGTGAGGAGGCCCATTATGTGGAATCCCAGATCGGGTGCTACTCTGAGGCGTCAGGTTCGCTGGTCAATTGGGACAAGAGTGAAGTTTTCTGGATGGGGAAGGAGGGGGAGCAGTTCCCCCTTCCGGATGTGTTCCCCACGCCCGTACCAGAGATTTGAGTCCTTGGCATTAATTTCGGTCCGGGTGATTATCCCAATCTAAATTGGGAGCGCAGGCTGGTGAGTGCCACTCGGAAGGTGAAGGCCTGGAGAGGTTGGAAACTTTCCCTGAGGGAAAGGGTATGCTTGGTCAAGACGTACTTACTGCCTGAGTTTCTCTTTGTGAGCTACGTGTGTCTTTTGCCAGCATCTCTCTATGCTCGGGTCTATGGTCTGTTCTTCCTGCTGTTGTGGGGAAACAGACTGAACCTGATCAAGAGGGAGGTCACATACCGCCAGCGAAGGCAAGGAGGGTTGGACATGGTCAACCCGGTGGTGTTCTTCATCATCATTTTTGTAAAGTACAACTTGCAGTCCATCTTTGTGGACGCGCCTTCCTGGTGGGAATGTTCATGCAAGGACTGGCTCTTGCTGTTCTTGAGGGAGTGGGGGGAGGGGGGGAGGCCCGGCGATCTAAGGAGATCGCATGGGTATCTCCCGTCTTACGTCTCCCTGGCATTGAAGGTACTGAGGCAGTGGCGGATAACTGCCCTTGAGGTGGGCTCTCTGGGTCAGCGTGAGCTGTACCTGAGGGTCATGGCCTCGGACATTTTGAAGCCCCTGTCTTTAACCACTTTCATACCAGGCACTTATGCACCTTCCCGCCCAAGCCAATTTTCAGCTTTCAGCACTGTCGCACTTTGAATGGCAATTGCGCGGTCATGCTGCACTGTACCCAAACAAAATTGACGTCCTTTTTTCCCAACAAATAGAGCTTTCTTTTGGTGGTATTTGATCACCTCTGCGATTTTTTTTTTTGCGCAACAACTGAAAAAAAAATGTTTTTATTTTTTTCTGTTAATTTTTTTGTAAATATGTTTTTCTCTTTCAATTATGGGCACTGATATGGCGGCACTGATGGGCACCGATGAGATGGCACTGATGGACATCGATGAGGTAGTACTGACGGGCACAGATGAGGTGACACTGATTGGCGGCGCTGGTATGCGGCACTGATGGGCACTCATAGGTGGCACTGATGGGCACACATAGGCGGCACTGATGGGCTCACATAGGCGGCACTGATGGGCACACATAGGCGGCACTGATGGGCACACATAGGCGGCACTGATGGGCACTCATGGGCGGCACTGGGCACTCATGGGCGGCACAGATGGGCACTCATGGGCGGCACTTATGGGTGGCACTGATGGATACTTATGGGTGGCACAGATGGGCACTGATAGGTGGGCACTGGGCATGGATGGGCACTGTGGGGTGGCACTGATGAACACTGTGGGGTGGCACTGATGGACACTGTGGGGCAGCACTGATTTTCCCAGGTTGCCAGTCAGTGCCCATTTGTGGGCACTGATTGGCATCTTTTTTTTTTTTTGCAGGCTTTTTTTTTTTTCTGGCTTTTTTTTTTTTTTTCTGCAGGCTTTTTTTATTTTGTTTGGCCCACCCTGGTGGTCCAGGGTGGGCTTCCCTGGTGGTCCAGTGTGGCGATCCGAGGGGGGGCTGCGCTGATAAACAATCAGCGCGAACCCCCCCTGTCAGGAGAGCCGCCGATCGGCTCTCCTATACTCGCGTCTGTCAGACGCGAGTGAGGAAGAACCATCGACGGCTCTTCCTGTTTACATCGTGATCAGCCGTGATTGGACACGGCTGATCACGTGGTAAAGAGTCTCCGCCGGAGGCTCTTTACCGAGATCGGAGATGCAGGGTGTCAGAGTGACACCCCGCATCACCGATCGCCGCGATATGCGCACGGGTGCACACGGCATGAAATCCTGCAGGACGTCCAGGAACGTCCTGTCAGGATTTCAAAACCACTTCCCGGACGTAAATCGGCCATAGGCCGGGCGGGAAGTGGTTAAGGGACTGTCCTGAGAGGGTCCTCACAGAGGGGTTAGCCCTCTTGAATTCTTCCAGAATTCCAAATAAATTTTGGGATCTTGCATGGAGTTTGTTCCATGGACAACTGTACGTCCGTGCAAATCTCAAGTATCTGAACCTAGGGGACAGGGGCTGTCCCCGACGGGAATGTGGAGGGACATTGGAGACCATGGACCATTTTCTGGTCCAATGTCCCTTCAACATGGAGGTTCTTACGGGGGTAGGGGGTGCCATTGGCTACCCCCGCCTTCTGGCCCTGACCTATGCTGAGCAAGTGTATGGTGACTTCGAGGTCCGCAGGGGTTTTGAGTTATCGTCACTTTATTTAGTCAGCGTAGTTGTGCTTTACTACACTTGGCACACTCTGTGTTTGGTGTCCACTAGGGACAAATTCCTGTCTGTGCATGAGGTGGTGGGCGATATGTTTCGGGAGTTGGTGAAGGTGCGGGATCTGGAGAGGAGCAGGGTCGGGCCTGAGAGGTGTGCCCATTTATGGAGGGGGTTCGTCTTCCAGCCCCCTTAGGCCACGGCTCTGCCCATCTCCATGGGTAGGGGCAACTTTCCTTTCTCACCCCCCTTAGATTTTGTTTATAGCTTATTTTTTAAATAAGGCTACAGACATGTCTGATTATCATGTTCTCGCTCATACGTGGGTTGTAGGTATTTGTATTATGGTGGTGGGGTGTGTTGTGGGTTGGCGATGATCTGGACAGTAGTGGTTTCTATGGACTTTAATATTTCCCTACTGTACCAGTGAGCCGTTTTAAGTTGGTTTTGTTCTTTTTGTTGGCAATGATCTGGACAAGCTTTTTCTGATGGACTATAAAGACTTTTTCTTGTACCAGTGAGCCTGTTGTAAATACCCGTTCTAATGTTGTTGTGTTTTTTTTTTGCAGTTATTTTCTTGGAGGGTGGAGGTCGGTGGTATGATGGTATTAGGTTTGTTGTTTGTTTTTATGCTACTTTGTTTATTGTTTAAATTTTTGGTCGAAGCTTTAATAAAAAAATTTCCAGACCAAATAATAAAAAAAAAAACGTGGGTTCCCCTCCAGGTGCATACCAGGCTCTTAGGCTTGGTCTGGAACGTAAGGGGTTAAACCGGTGCCGAAAACCAGCGTGGGGTTGCCCCCAGATCCAGATCAAGCCCTTATCCCAAGCACACAGTCTGGCCGGACATGAATGGGGGTGGGGACGAGCGAGCGCCCCCCCCTCCTGAGCCGTACCAGACCGCATGCCCTCAACATGGGGGAGTGTGTGCATCGTACCCCTACCCATTCACCTGGGGGAAAAATGTAAAGTAAAAAAAAACACACAGATTTTTAAAATAATTAAATTAGTCAGCTCCGGGCCCCCCCTTTCTTATTTAAGCTCTCTTTCACAAGGGGGAGGGCGCCTTCCCCCGGTCTTTCCGGTGCCTTCCGCCAGGGCCCCGGTCTTCTTCCTCGCTTTCTGCCGGGGGTGCGCCAACCCCTTTTAGCTCTTTTACATTAGGGGGGGCATCCGGGCTTCGGCGATTTCTGCCGGGGGAGGGCACCTTCCCCCGGTCTTTCCGGTGCCTTCCGCCAGGGCCCCGGTCTTCTTCCGAGAGAAGCCCTGTCCCCCGGAGGAGACAGGCAGAAGAGGGAACAGAGAAGAAAGCCCTGCCCCCCCCAGAGGAGACAGGCAGAAGAGGGAACAGAGAAGAAAGCGGAAAGAAAGCCCTGGGCTCCGCGGAGGAGACAGGCAGAAGAGGGAACGACAAGACAGCAGAGAAAAGACCAGGGAGTTGGCGCACCCCCGGCAGAAAACGAGGAAGAAGACCGGGGCCCTGGCGGAAGGCACCAGAAAGACCGGGGGAAGGCGCCCTTCCCCGGCAGAAATCGCCGAAGCCCGGATGCCCCCACCTAATGTAAAAGAGCTTAAAGGGGTCGGGGGGCCCCGGCGGAAGGCACCGGATAAGACCGAGGGATGGCGCCCTCCCCCGGCAGAAATCGGCGAAGGCCAGGGCCCCGGCGGAAGAGAGAAGATCGGGAGAGAAGACACCCCCTTGTGAAAGAGCTTAAAGAAGAAAGGGGGGGCCCCGGAGCTGACTAATAAATTATTTTAAAAATATGTGTGGTGTTTTTTTTACTTTACATTTTCCCCCCAGGTGAATGGGTAGGGGTACGATGTACCCCATACTCATTCACATAGGGTGGGGGGCCGGCATCTGGGGGCCCCCTTATTAAAGGGGGCTCGCAGATTCCGATAAGCCCCCGCCCGCATACCCCGACAACCAACGGCAAGGGTTGTCGGGAAGAGGCTCTTGTCCCTTTCGACATGGGGACAAGAGTGCTTTGGGGTGGGGGGGCAGTGCCCCCCTCCCCCAAAGCACACACTCCCCCATGTTGAGGGCATGTGGTCTGGTACGGCTCAGGAGGGGGGGCGCTCGCTCGTCCCCACCCCCATTCCTGTCTGGCCAGACTGCGTGCTTGGGATAAGGGCTTGGTCTGGATCTGGGGGGAACCCCACGCTGGTTTTCGGCACGGGTTTAACCCCTTACGTTCCAGACCAAGCCTAAGAGCCTGGTATGCACCTGGAGGGGAACTCGCGCCAGTTTTTGCTTTGAAATTTGGCGCGGAGTTCCCCTTCATGGTCAGCGCAAGCTGAAAACAGGTCCGCCTTTCACGTGCGCCGACTCTAGCGGCGCAAAGCCTGCTACGCTGCTTGGTATTTACCAAGATTTTCCCAGCGTAGTGAGTCGGCGTGCGTGAAAGGACGTATCAGCCCCGCACACATGCGCAGTATGCAAATAAACCTCCCGGAGGTTTATTCCTACTTGCGGCGTATGGTGCTCGATTTCACTAAAAACACTTTCACTTTCAATTCGGCCCAGGAAACTTAAAACAAACACATGTCACTACACCTCCCCACTTCACCTCACATCTCTCCCTAATAAACTCCGCCAAAACCCCTTCTATTTACATTTCTAAATGCCGTACGCCAGGTCTATACAGGTGCACCATGCGCCCTCTCCTGGACGTACTAGGCATTATAGTAAATAAGGAAATACACTGCACTGGCAGCGTATTTCTTTAGTAAATGTCAAAACGGCTGCTACGCCTGCCTTTGCTCCATGAGTCATGGAGCAAAGGCTTGGTAAATCAGCCCCTGTGTCTCTCTCTATCTCACTCTCTCTAACTAACTGACTGTCTGATGTGGTCTGTATTGTAACAACGCCGCAACACACTACACGCGGCCGCCTTGCAGGCGGCCTTATATAGTGTGGGGTGTGTACTAAACCCCCTGAGCCATAATTGGCCAAAGCCACCCTGGCTTTGGCCAATTATGGCTCTCCGTTTTTTGCAAGCTGTGATTGGCCAAGCATGCGGGTCATAGTGCATGCTTGGCCAATCATCAGCAAGCGATGCCACAGTAAATTATGGTCTGTGAAACGTAACTCGAATTTGGCGCGAACGACCCGTTTTGTTCATATTTCTACGAACGATCGAACATACGATGTTCGAGGCGAACATGAGTTCGACTTGAATACGAAGTTCATCCCTACACACCTGTATATGATGATGGCATCAGGTAATGGCTTTCTACAGATTTTTATGAATTTGGCTTTTACCCTATAAATGAGGAGCACTTTGTTAGTACATTGTAATGACACCCAGGGGCTGATTTACCAAGCCTTTACTCCATGACTCATGGAGTAAAAGCAGGAGTAGCAGCCGTTTGGTCATTTGCTAAAGAAATACGCTGCTAGTGCAGTGTATTTCCCTAGTTACTAATGTGCTCCGTGCGCCCAGGAGAGGGTGCATTGTGCACCTGATAGACCTGGCGCACGGCACATTGAAATGTAAATTGCGGGGGTTTGGGCGGGAGTTTATTAGGGGGGAGGTGGGGGGATGCAGGGGAAGTGAAGTGACATGTGTTTGAATGTGTTTGGAGGGCCGAATTGAAAGTGAAAGTGTTTTTTGAAAACAGATCCCCGTACGCTTGCACAGTGCGCCTGAACCTCGGGAGGCTCATTTGCATACTGGGCATGCGTAGAGAGAAATTTCGGAGCTTCCTGTGCGCCGTGTCAGTACGCCGTGAAAATCTTGGTAAATACCAAGCGGCGTACCCGTGATTGCGCTGCGTGACGCGGCCCACGGGAATCTCCAAGCTGTTTTCAGCCATGAAGGGGAACTCCGCGCCAAATTTCAAACTTGAAATCGGCGCGGGTCCCCCTCCAGGGCTACATTAGGCTCTTAGCAGTGGCATCTTAAGAGCATTATAGGCCCCCGGGCAATACAGTGCACTGGGGCCCTGTCTACACAATCGTGCACGAGAATTTACTGACACAAATCATGAAATTTACTGGCTGAATCACATTTTTTTTACTGGCACTGCAAAAAAAGTACCTAAAAATTACAGATTTACAAATTTCTTCATTGACATGAAGGTTAGGTTACTATAACTCAGCCTTCTCAGAGTTTCCTCTTATATCAGAGTCTGCAGGATTCCTCCTTACAGTGAAAGGGAACTCTTATGTAAAGGGGAACGCTGCAGATCATGATGTAAGGGGGAGCGCTGATGTGGAGGGGGACTCTGGTGACCAGAGACTACCTTATATCAGAGTTCACTGCTTTCTCTTTACATCAGAGTTCCCACTTACATCAGGGTCCTTGAACTTTAAGGAGGAATCCTGCAGACTCTGATGTAAAGGGGAACACCAGGAACTCTGATGTGTGGGGCACTCTGGTGACCAGAGGCCACCTTCCGTAGAGTAAATACACTAAGGTAAGAGGGGTCACTAATATTTTTTGTATTCACTCCCCCCTTACATCAGAAACCACCCGCCCCTTAGACTGGCCTGGCGGCGCTATCACTGACCTCCTCTCAGGTGCAACATGCACGGCTCAGTCAGATGGCTCCAGCATGGCTGCTCTGGTTTTATCCTACTGTCTCCTCATATCTGACTTCTCCCGTGACCCCCATCCCAGAGGCGCTCCCACTCTTGACTCCTCTTCAGACTCTTCCTCAGAGACTGTAGACACGATACAGTTCTACAGTTCTGACCCGCTGCTCTCCACCATTTTTTACTGGGGTTGCTGGGCAGCCAATGGGGGCCCCCAGGCAAGTGGGGCCCCCGGGCAACTGCCCAGCATGCCCAATGGAAAAGACAGCCCTGGCTCTTAGGCTTGGTCCGGAACGTGAGGGGTTAAACCCGCGCCGATTCGGTGCGGGGTTCCCCCCCCAGATCCAAACCAAGCCCTCATCCCAAGCACGCAGTCTGGCCCGGACAGGAATGGGGGTGGGGATGAGCGAGCGGCCCCCCCCTCCTGAGCCGTACCAAACCGCATGCCCTCAACATGGGGGAGTGTGTGCTGTGGGGGAGGGGGGCACTGCCCCCCCACCCCACAGCACTCTTGCCCCCATGTCGATAGGGACAAGAGCCTCTTCCCGACAACCCTTGCCATTGGTTGTCGGGGTATGCGGGCGGGGCTAATCGGAATCTGCAAGCTCCCTTTAATAAGGGGGCCCCCAGATGCCGGCCCCCCACCCTATGTGAATGAGTATGGGGTACATCGTACCTCTACCCATTCACCTGAAAGAAATGTAAAGTTAAATAAAACACCACACAGAATAAAATATTTTATTAATCAGCTCCGGAGCCCCCCCTTTCTTCTTTAGCTCTTTCACAAGGGGGGGGTTTCTTCTCTCCCGATCTTCTGCCGGGACCCTGGGCTTCGGTGATTTCTGCCGGGGGAGGGCGCCATCCCTCGGTCCTCTCCGGAGCCTTCCGCCGGGGGCCCCCACCCCATTTAAGCTATTTACATTAGGGGGGGGCCATCCGGACTTCGGCGACTTCTGTCGGGGGATGGCGCCCTATATAAGTCAATGCCCATCGCTCACACGGCACTCCAGCGCGGAACCTCGTCGTGTCAACATCGAATGGAAGAGAAGGGAGAACACAGCGGAGACAAGCCCTGTGCTCCCGGAGGAGCCAGGCAGAAGCGGAAGGCACCGCAGGGTGGTGCCCTTCGGCGGAAGAAAGCCCTGTGCTCCGCGGAGGAGACAGGCAGAAGCGGAAGGCATCGCAGAAGCCCGCGGGTGTCGCCCCCCGGCGGAAAACACCGTAGAAGCCCGGGACCCTCCCCCAAAGGCAAGGAGCCTCACTGGTGAAGGGGGTCCTGGTGAAAGACGGCGCTGAAGAAGGGGGGTGCACCCCCCCGCAGAAACCGACGAAGCCCGGGACCCTCCCCCAAAGGCAAGGAGCCTCACTGGTGAAGGGGGTCCCGGTGAAAGACGGCGCTGAAGACGGGACGGGGGGTTGCACCCCCCCGCAGAAACCGACGAAGCCCGGGACCCTCCCCCAAAGGCAAGGAGCCTCACTGGTGAAGGGGGTCCCGGTGAAAGACGGCGCTGAAGACGGGGGGGTACACCCCCCCGCAGAAACCGACGAAGCCCGGGACCCTCCCCCAAAGGCAAGGAGCCTCACTGGTGAAGGGGGTCCCGGTGAAAGACGGCGCTGAAGACGGGGGGGGTAGGTGAACCCCCCTGCAGAAAGCGACGGAGCCCTCCCCCATAGGCAGGAGCCTCATGGTGAAGGGGGCTCCGGCAGAAGACGGCGAAGCCCGGGGCCTAATGGGGTGGTGGTGGGGGGCCCCGCAGACTAATAAATTAATTTATTGTGTGTTGTGTTTTATTTCTTGACATTTTTTTCCCCAGGTGAATGGGTAGGGGTACAATGTACCCCATACTCCTTCACATAGGGTGGGGGGCCGGAATCTGGGGGCCACCTTATTAAAGGGGCCTCTCAGATTCTGATAAGCCCCCCGCCCGCATACCCCGACAACCACGGCCAGGGTTGTCGGGAAGAGGCTCTTGTCCCTATCGACATGGGGACAAGAGTGCTTTGGGGTGGGGGGGCAGTGCCCCCCTCCCCCACAGCACACACTCCCCCATGTTGAGGGCATGCGGTCTGGTACGGCTCAGGAGGGGGGGGCGCTCGCTCGTCCCCGCCCCCATTCCTGTCCGGCCAGACTGCGTGCCTGGGATAAGGGCTTGGTCTGCATCTTGGGGGGGACCCCATGCTGGTTTTCGGCGCGGGTTTAACCCCTTATGTTCCAGACCAAGCCTAAGAGCCTGGTATGCACCTGAAGGGGAACCCACATTTTTTTTTTTGGTCTGGAGTTCCCCTTCATGAACAGCGATCTGTCACTTACCCATGTCAGTCCCACCCCCCCTTCAGTTAGAACACACCCAGGGAACATATTTAACCCCTCCCTCGCACCTAGTGTTAACCCTTTCCCTGCCAGTGGCATTTTTATAGTAAGCAATGCATTTTTACAGCACTGATCGCTAGAAAAATGCCAATGGTTCCAAAAAAGTGTCCGATGTGTCCGCCATAATGTCGCAGTTCCGATAAAAATCGCTGATCGCCGCAATAACTAGTTAAAAAAAAATATAACAAAAATGCCATATTTTGGAGACTTTTGCCAAAACCAATCAATAAACGCCAATTGCGATTTTTTGGGAACCAAAAAGATGTAGAATATGTATCGGCCTAAACTGAGGGATTTATTTATTTTTTAGAATATATATTTTTGGGGATATTTATTATAGCAAAAAGTCAAAATTATTCTTTTTTTTTTTTTTTTAATTGTCGCTCTATTTTTGGTTATAGCTCTAAAAATTCAAAAAACGCAGAGGTGATCGGTATTTACATATGTGGGCGGGACTTACGCAAGTCCCGCCCACATATATAAACATCATTCAAACCACACATGTGAGGTATTGACGCGTGCGTTAGAGCGAGAGCAAGACTTTTAGCACTAGACCTTCTTTGTAACTATAAACTGGTAACCTGAAAAAAAAAAAGGTCGCCTATGGGGAATTTCAAGTACTGAATTTTGGCCCCATTGCAGGAGTGTTTTCAATAGTAAAGCGTGACATGTAAGGTATCTATTTACTCGGTGTAACATCATCTTTCACATTATCACCAAAAATTGGGCTAACTTTAGTGTTTTGTGAATTTTTAACCACTTGAGCCCGGACCATATTGCTGGTCAATGAGCGGGCCAGTTTTTGTGATTCGGCACGGCGTCGCTTTAACTGACAATTGCGCAGTCGTGCGACGTGGCTCCCAAACAAAATTGGCAACCTTTTTTTTCCCACAAATAGATTATTAAATGTGCGTGTTCACTTCTGTCTTTAACACCTCCCCTTCAGGCTGGAAAGCATCAGATCAGGGAAAAAAAAAAAAAAAAGCTCTCATGCCATTGCAGCTTTGTTCCTACATGTGTGATGAACTGAGTCTGCTCAGACACTTAGAAAAAAATTATCCTTTCTTTTCTTTTTAAAAGGTGAAAATCACTTGGATGCTCATAGAGCGTGGTTTGGGTTAATACCAGGTGTGCGCAATTACAAGCTCACCCAAACTAGAGACTGCAATTTGTTCATGTGATTTCAATTGCTTCATTACTAGCACTGTTATAAAAAGCATGGATCGATCATTCCTCAGCTGCCCTCAGAAGGGGCAGGCTGGCAGAAATGCTGTTGCTAAACACAAATGTGGTTTGTTGCATGTTTTTTTTTTTTTTCCCAATGGTTTTTGTTTATTTTTAAATGATGTTCACTTTGATGTATTTGTCTATGCGGCCTTATCTTATGAAAAATGTGTCAAGATGTTGTGACGTTAAAACTATGTTTATTTTGATTTTTGAAAAATGTATTTTTGTTTGTGTGTTTGTTTGTCTTTTTTTGCTTTCCTTGTTTTGTTGACCAATAAAAATTACTTTAAAATTTGGAAGTTTGTTTTTTGTTACTTTTTCATGCTATATTTTGACAGCTGCAGCTGAAATAGGTTTGGGCCTAACAAATTATGTGTGATTTTTGTCTAAGCTTCTTTCCTGGTGTGTAGGCATGAAATGTTTGCCATGTTTAATCTCGAGGAAATTAAAGACAAACTGGTAAGTATTTTCTTTTTTCTGCAGTGGTCCTCAGCCCTCAAGTACCCCCGACAGGACATGTTTTGTGGATTTCTCTTATCAAGAATTGCTGTCCAGACTGTCTTTTAAAGCACATGTGCAAGATGAAGTAAAACCTGCAAACATGGCCTGTGGGGGGGGGGTTTGCTATTGGTGGACAGGCTTGACGTGCTGATTTACAGCACTGTGCTTAAATCTAGCGCAAGGCAATCCTATTCTAATTGTGGGTGTTTAAGGGAAGCCAAGTGAGTGTTAGAACCCCTGCTTTGTGTTTTTTTTTGGGTTGAGCTTTGTGTCCCTTTTCTTAAAATTGGCTTCACTTCCTGTCACACAGCTGAACAGGAAGTGAGGTTAAAACCCTACCAGTGTCTTTTCTTGGGGACACAGGTCAATCTAACTAGTGTCCCCATTAAGCAAATTGCACTCCAGCACTGCTGTGTACACCCCAAATCATGGGTCTTCAAACTACGGCCCTCCAGTTGTTCAGGAACTACAATTCCCATCATGCCTAGTCATGTCTGTGAATGTCAGTGCATTACAAGGCCTCATGGGATGTGTAGTTCTACAACAGCTGGAGGGCCGTAGTTTGAGGATCCCTGCCCCAAATGATTATTTAGTTTGGGGTTTAGTAAAGGCAAAGCCACTCTGCAGTACAAGCATAGTTGCTGAAAATCAGAGAGGAAGCACTCCTGTAGAAGCAAAGTTGTTTTGTTTTCTTCCTTGCTTTGCACTTGTAGTGCAAAGTGGATTTGCCTTTAGTAAATGGACCCCAAAGTCCAAGATCCCTAATAATTTGGGGTGTACACAGCAAAATGCTAGAGTGCAATTTACATAATGGGAAACTATTTAGATTGATCTCTGTGTCCCCAAGAAAAGATATTAGTAAGGTTTTACCCTCACTTCCTGTTTGGCTATGTGACAGGAAGTGAATGAATTAGAAAGGGTGAAGACACCTCACAAATGTTGTCACTATCAGGGGTGCACACATCCCCAAAAAAATGAGCAGATAATACTTATTTGCAAATTAATAATTTTTTAGTTAACATTGGGTGGGGTGCTCTAACACACACATTCATACATATTAGCAACGCTGTATCCTGGCCTATTGGCATGGTTATATTTTCTTAGGCCTCTCAATAAAACTCTATGAAATTTGTGCTTAAACTAGAACCAGTGGCGGACTGACAACTCATGGGGCCCCCGGGCAATAGAAGATTATGGGGCCCCTCTGGCTTACAGATGGCCACCACGCCAGGAGGCAGTGCAGAGGCGGGGCAGCTAAAATCTTGGGATATTCACATTAAAAGCATGTCAGTTTCGGACATATCAGGGACAGATCTAAAAAAATAAAAGATTTTTACATACTGTCCCTGGTTTTACTGAGCCTGGCAACCCTGATGGGGGCCCCCTAGTGGCATGTGGCCCTCGGGCAGTGCCCGAGTGACTCAATGGTCAGTCCGCCCCTGACTAGAACTATAATCAACACTTTTTATTTTCTTTAATTTTGGATAGAGTGAGGGAGGGTTATAGGCCCTGTCAGTTTATTTTGTATTACCTGTGTCCAATTGGGGAGATTTGCCTTCACTTCCTGCCCCATAGCCAAACAGGAAGTGAGAGAAAAACTATGCAAATTAAGGGAGTCCAGTAACCCCCTCCCCCCCCAGAACTAGTGTGTGTGTGTGCCCTGAAAATTCCTGGGCGGGTGATACAAAAACAGGGTGTGGCTTTGACAGGAAGGGGTGGGTAATTGTTCTATAAGGAGGTGCAGAAATGTAGTCAGGCCTAGGGCAGCACAAAACCTAAATATACTACTGCATATTAGGGCTTATTTAGACCGGATCCGATGTACAGCATGTTTTATATTGTGGGAGGAAACCCACACAGGCACAGGGAGAACATGCAAACTCCATGCAGATGCTGTCACGGGCGGGATTCGAACCAACGACTCTTTTGCTGCTAGGTCAAAGTGCTATACACTACACCACTGTGCTGAACGAACATGATTGCAGCTGAAAGCATGAGATCTTTTTTTTTTCCCAATACCATGCTTTCCAGCCTTATTGACCCCGCCTCTCTCCATAAAGAGGACCTGTCACACACTAGTCCTATTACAAGGGATGTTTACATTCCTTGTAATAGGAAGAAAAGTGATCCGAAATCCAAAAAAGTGACAAAAAAGTGAAAGAAGAAAAATATGAGCTAAAAAACACAAAAAAATAAACGGCCCTGTCCCTAGAAGCTCGCACTCAGAAGCGAATATGTATGTAAGTCCCCACATATGTAAACACCATTCAAACCACACATGTGAGGTATTGACGCATGCGTTAGAGCGAGAGCAATAATTCTAGCCCTAGACCTCCTCTGTAACTCTGAACTGGTCACCTGTAAAAAAAAAAAACAAGCATCGCCTATGGATATTTTTATGTCCCGAAGTTTGGCGCCATTCCATGATTGTGTGACAAGTCGGTATCTATTTACTCGGTGTAACATCATCTTTCACATTATCCATAAAAATTGGGCTAACTTTACTGTTAGGTTATTTTTAAATTCATGGACCGTGGTGTTTTTTTTGGGCAAAAAAAAAAAGGCGTTAGAATAATTATTGCGCAAATGCCGTTGGAAATCAAATAAAAAATGTCCGCCACTTTATTCCCTAGGGTGTCTGTTAAAAAATTATATATAATGTTTGGGGGTCCTGAGTAATTCCCCAGGAACAAAATATATTTTTTACATGAAGGAGAGAAGTGCCAGAATAGGCGCGGTATGGAAGTCGTTAAAGTGAAATAATAAAAGTGAAATATTCCTTTAAATTTCATACAGGGGGGAGGGGGTTTACACGCATGTTTCCCGTGCTTAGAACTGTCCCTGTACAAGATGTCATTTCTGAAGTGAAAAAAAAAGTAAGTTTAAAGTACTCATGGCTATAAAGAATTCAGTCATTGCTCATTAAAACTAAAAAAATAAAAAATAAATGTATGGGGGTCCCCCCAAATTAAATTACCAGGCCCTTCAGGTCTGGAATGGATATTAAGGGGAACCCCGTCGTAAAAACCAAAAAAAAATGGCGTGGGGTCCCCCCAAATATCCATACCAGGACTTTCAGGTCTGGTGTGGATTTTAAGGGGAACTCCACCCCAAATTAAAAAAAAAATGGCGTGGAGTCCCCCTAAAATCCACACCAGACCCTTATCCGAGCACGTTAACCTGGCCGGCCGCATAAAAGAGGGGGGGACAGAGTGCGGCCCCCCCCCTCTCCTGAACCGCACCAGGCCACATGCCCTCAACATGGGGAGGATGTCCCCATGTTGATGGGGACAAGGGCCTCATCCCCACAACCCTTGCCCGGTGGTTGTGGGGGTCTGCGGGCGGGGGGCTTATCAGAATCTGGAAGACCCCTTTAACAAAGGGGACCCCGAGATCCCGGCCCCCCCTGTGTGAAATGGTAATGGGGTACATTGTACCCCTACCATTTTACAAAAAAAAGTGACAAAAGTGTGAAAAATGACAGTAGCCGGTTTTTGACAATTCCTTTAATAAAATCTTCTTTCCGCGGTTCCTTCTTCTTTCATTCGGGTTTCTTCCTCTGCTTCTTTCTTGGGTCTTCTCGTCCACATCTTGCCGTCTTGCCGTCTTCTCCCATCTTCTTCTCTGTCCGTCGACCTTCTCGTCCCGCATCTTCTTCATCTTCTGGGCGCTGCGCTTGAAATTGTAGATCCCGCCGTGTTCCCGCTCCTGGGACCCGCCCCCCTCTGACGCCACAGGTTAACTCATCTGAAAGTCCGCGTGTGGCATATGTGCGTCAGAGGGGGGCGGGGTCACATGAGTGCGGGAACTTCAATTGGAAGCTGCGGCGGCTTCTTCTCCGGACGGCGCGCTTGAAATTGAATTCCCCCGCCGTGTGACGCTCTGTGACCCCGCCCCCCTCTGACGCACATGACCTTCTAAGGAGTTTACTTGTGGCGTCAGAGGGGGGCGGGTCCCAGGAGCGGAACACGGCGGCCAATTCAAATTCAAGCGCTGGGTCCGGGGAAGAAAAAGATGTGGACGAGAAGGCTGGCGGACGGACGGAGAAGAAGATGGGAGAAGACAACGGGCAAGATGTGGATGAGAAGGCTGAAGGACGGACGGAGAAGATAGAAGAACACGTCGGACTCGGGCAAGATGTGGACGAGAAGACCCAAGAAAGAAGCAGCGGAAGAAACCCGAATGGAAGAAGAAAAGAAGATTTTAATAAAAGATTTGTCAAAAACCGGCTACTGTCATTTTTAACACTTTTGACATTTTTTTGGGGTGAAATGGTAGAGGTACAATGTACCCCATTACCAATTCACATAGGGGGGGGCCAGGATCTGGGGGTCCCCTTTGTTAAAGGGGTCTTCCAGATTCTAATAAGCCCCCCACCCGCAGACCCCCACAACCACCGGCAAGGGTTGTGGGGATGAGGCCCTTGTCCCCATCAACATGGGGACATCCTCCCCATGTTGAGGGCATGTGGCCTGGTGCGGTTCAGGAGAGGGGGGGGGGCGCACTCTGTCCCCCCCTCTTTTCTGCGGCCGGCCAGGTCAACGTGCTCGGATAAGGGTCTGGTGTGGATTTTTAGGGGGACTCCGCGCCATTTTTTTTTAAAATTTGGGGTGGAGTTTCCCTTAAAATCCACACCAGACCTGAAGGGCCTGGTATGGATATTTGCCGGGAACCGCACGTCTTTTTTTTTTTTTACGGCGGGGTTCCCCTTAATATCCATATCAGACCTGAAGGGCCTGGTAATTTAATTTGGGGGAACCCCTACACATTTTTTTTTTGTTTTATGAATTAATCCTGTCAGAATTGTCAGAGCCGACAATTCATTATAGCCGCGTGTGAATTTTAAATGGCTTTTTTTCCTTCTGAATGTCACTTTGTGCAGAGACAGTTCTAAGTGCGGGAAAAATGCGCTATTTCACATGCTGACATTACACCCCCCCTAGGTACGAAATTTAAAGGAATATTTCACTTTTATTGTTTCACTTTAAGAATTATTAATTTCACTGCTCCCGAAAAAACGTCTGTTTTAAAAAAAAAAAAAAAACATTGATACATGTTCCCTGGGGCAGGACTGAGGTCCCCAAACACTTTTTAGGACAAAACTTGCAGATTAGCCTTTAATAATAACACTTTTGATTTCTCCCATAGACTTCTATAGGGAGATCGGCGCGGCTTTACATATTACTTTCAATGCGCCGGCTGCTACGCTGGTTCATGCGCCTAATTAAGGCTTCACCCGGAGTACTAATTAACGCATGAACCAGCGCAGTGCACAGAGCATAGTAAATCAGCCCCCCAGTGTATGAAAGGGTTTAAAGTCAATTAGGATATTCTATTCCTGAACACAAGGCAGCTACCGGACACTCCAATCAGGCGAACAAGAAACCTATATGAATAATTCTCCCCCAAATACGAGATGAAGCTCCATGTGAGGTTCAAGCAGGAATCACAATCTTTATTGAAAGACTACAGGCTCATATACAGTAAAAGAGGAGGTGCATACATATCCTGCTCATATTACTCGAAAAATACACCTGTGACCAGACCTAATTAACATGAGCTAATTAACGAATCCCTTACAGCAGCTGATGACTCAGACATGACCTTTAGGCTAGACTTCCCATCTGGTAGCTCAGAAGACACAATCGACATTATCACAAATACACCTTCACATAATTGTAGGGTCAATTAGCACAAGCAACAATGAGATCTAATGACTCTTAAATTTTACTTCCTGGAATGCCCTAATAAGGAGTTATACTTCCTGGGTATAGCCCTCACAGTGTACAGAGAATAACATCTTCATATTTCTTGAGAGATATTGTTAATGAATGTTACTGTCCCATTTTAGGTAGTCCAAGATATATTTTCTCAGTCACCCTATGCCCCTAATGGACATAGGGTGATTTAGACATAAGAGGTGCATGGGGATCTGATGCAAGGGTATCTCATACTTTCTACGGGATTCTGGGTTCCACAGGCCTGTCCCGTTACATCCCGTTGAGGAGACCCCAGAAGGGTTGACTCCGAAGTTAGTCCATAGTTCCATTCCCCCAATGCCGGTATCCACCCAGTACCTCAAACAAATTGCTCCAAACAGAGCATTACTCACCCAGCCAACCTCTGCCTCTCTCAGAGAACATACCCGCTGGGGAGAAGCCTGGACTGGCCCTTCCCCCTGGAGTCCTTTCACCCGCTGGAGAGAAGACAGGGTGACTGGACTCAGTCTCAAGGCGGACTCGAGGCTGACATCCTCCTGACTCAGTGTCGCACCATTTTTTGGGGTTGTGTCAGTGAAGACCGAAGTCCCATCCACTACCACAGGAACTTCCTCTTCTGTTAGTTGAGAGCAGAGGCCAGTAGCACTCTGCTCTGTTGCCAGCCCTTCTGCTGGGTTGCTGTGAGTGGAGACCGCAGTCCCATCCCCCGATATCAGCTAAAGCTGCAATTGTGTGCAGAAGCCAGTAGCATTCTGCCCTGCTTCAGTGATTCAGCTGGGATTAAAAGCTTTACCACCTCAGCTTGTCACTGGAGAGAGGCGCCAACTGTCCCAGCTCCCTGGAACTCCACAGTTGTTTCCGGTTCTGGGCAGAGGTTGGTAGCACTCTGCCCTGTTACCAGCACTTCTGCTGGAAATCCCACACCATCTGCTCTGGCTAACTGTTGTGGAGGGAAAATGGCTGCTTCTCCTCCCTGCATCTCTGAAATCCACTGGGAAAGAGGAACCATCACATTCTCACCTCGGGCCTCTGAAACTGCCACAGGTGTAGAGCAGGGGTCTGCAGTACTCTGTCCTGCTGCCAGTACTTGAGCAGGTGATAGGCATGTGCAAAAGGGAAAATTTCGTTTTGTTTCGTTTTAATTCGTTATTTAATTAATTTCGTTAAGTTTGGTTCGTTACATGTGTTAAATTCGTTTTCGGAACTCGTTCGTTTTCGACCGAATTTCGAAAAATCCGGTCGAATTCGAAAATTCTCTCTTCGAATATAATTTCGAAATTCGATCGGAATTCAAAAAAAAAAAAAAAAAAAAAATTCGAATTCCGATCGAATTTCGTCCGCGGGTTTTCGATTCGGAATCGAAAACGTTCGTTCGGATTCGGTAAATTCATTAATATTGCAATTCGGGAATCCGAATGTCCAAATAATGAAAAATTCGTCCGAATTTCGATTCGGAACGAAACGAAATGCACATGCCTAGCAGGTGATGCATAATCCATAACATCCTCTGAACAATCCATTAAGTCCATACATTCTGTAATCTGTGGCTGGGGAGATGAGCCAACTGCCCCAGCTCCCTGGAACTCCACAGTTGTTGCCATTGCTGGGTAGAGTTTGGAAGCACTCTGCCCTGTTGCCAGCATTTCTGCTGGGGACTCCACATTATCCTCTTCAGCTTTGGGGGTGGCAATCTCCAGATTTTCCACTGCCGATTCTTCAGCCAGGATTTCAGAGTTGTCAACTGGTATTTCCTGATAGTCCCAGGCAATGGGAGCCCACCCTGCTGCTGAGCAGAGTCTAGCAGCTGTCTGTAGGCGATCTCCAGCTCCCATTCCTGAACGGCCAAAAACTCCAAATCTTCCTGTGCCCAGTGCCCTTCCGAGACATTCAGTCTTCGCTCTCTGTGCTCCATTATTTCCTCCAAGTGCCACTCCCGATCACGCCCAAAGTCAGGGTCCCTGGACAGCCTCCAATACAACAATCCCATGCCATCAGAGTCAAAGTCTTCTGTGAGGCTGTCATCCACTGACCACGGGCACTCTTGGGCTACATACCACCGGAGGGCTCTGTAGCTCTTGTCTAACGGCATCTCTGCTCGGATCAGCCTGCTTAACTCAGCTGTCCACTCCTGCTTCGTTTGTTCCCCCAATAACAGCAATCGTACTTTATACTGTGACCAGTACCTTACATGACCTCAGACCATCCCAGCAGGACCTCCTCTGATACTGGTCCCCTATGCTGTATCTGCTTCTCTTGCAACCTCCTTCTGAATTCCTCTTCCATGGCAGCTGGTATCTCTACCACTCCTTTCAGTTGGTGCTGCTGTGACACCTCTTTGCTGTAGCCAATTTGCGTCCACAGCTGCTATAACTAGGTCTATGATCTCCACTGGAGGGTTAGGACCAAAGGTGCCAGTCTTATTTTAACAGCCCAATCAAAACTTGCCTCTTCGGGTGTCCTGTCTGTTACGCTGGGCCTTTTCGGTTATGTTGGATCTTTTGGCTCTATCCATTTCGACTAGTTCTGCGATAATGTCCCTCTTCTTACGGTTGTTGGCCAATTATGGTTCTTCATTTTTTGCGCGGTGTGATTGGCCAAGCATACAGGGTCATGGTGCATGCTTGACCAATCATCAGCGCTTGTGGTAGGTGAAAATCCCCCAGTGCTTGCAAAGCAAGGCTGACATCCTCCTGTCTCAGTGCTGCACCATTTTCTGGGGTTGTGTCAGTGAAGACCGAAGTCCCATCCACTACCACAGGAACTCCCTCTTCTGTTAGTTGAGAGCAGAGGCCCGTGGCACTCTGCTCTGTTGCCAGCTCTTCTGCTGGGTTGCTGTGAGTGGAGACCGCAGTCCCATCCCCCGATATCAGCTCAAGCTGCAGTTGTGTGCAGCGGCCAGTTTCATCCTGCCCTGCTGCCAGTGATTCAGCTGGGAGTAAAAGCTTTACCACCTCAGCTTGTTGCTGGAGAGAGGGGCCAACTGCCCCGGCTCCCTGGAACTCCACAGTTGTTTCCGGTGCTGGGCAGAGATTGGTAGCACTATGCCCTGTTGCCAATACTTGAGCTGGCGATACATAATCCATAACATCCTCTGAACAGTCCATTAAGTCCATACATTCTGTAATCTGTGGCTAGGGAGATGAGCCAACTGCCCTAGCCCCCTGGAACTCCACATCATCCGCTTCGGCTTTAGGGATAGCAATCTTCAGATTTCCACTGTCGATTCATCAGCCAGGATTTCAGAGTTGTCAGCTGATATTTCCTGATAGTCCCAGGCAAAGGGAGCCCCACTCTGCTGCTGAGAAGGGTCTAGCAGCTGTCTGTAGGCGATCTCCAGCTCCCATTCCTGAACGGCCAGAAACTCCAAATCTTCCTGTGCCCTTCCGAGACATTAAATTTTCTCTCTCTGTGCTCCATTATTTCCTCCAAGCGCCACTCCCAAAATCAGGGTCACTGGACAGCTTCCAATACAACAATCCCAGGCCATCATAGTCAAAGCCTTCCGTGGGGCTGTCATTCGCTGACCATGGGCACTCTTGGGCTACATACCACCGGAGGGCTCTGTAGTTCTCGTCCAACCGCATCTCTGCCCGGATCAGCCTGCTTAACTTGGCTGTCCACTCCTGCTTCAGTTGTTGTCCCAATAACGGCATTCGTACATCATACTGCGACCAGTACCTTACATGGATGGAGGGGATCTGCTCGAGAGCTAGCGCTTTCTTCCAGAGTTCGCAGCAGATCGAATCAGACCATGCCCCATCTCAGGTAGTCCAATATATAATTTCTCATTCATCCTATGCCCCTAGTGGACATAGGATGATTTTAGACATAAGAGTCGTTGGAGAAGCTGAAACAAGGGTATCTCATACTTTTCAAGAGATTCTGGGTTTCACAGGCCCTCCCGTTACAGACTGGTATACAAAGATAAATACAAATCCCAGCAGGCTTTGCTGACAGGAAAGTAAAATACTCAATTTTGTGTCCTGAGGTAAAATCAGTCGATGATGGAGTGAGAGAGACACAGACGTGATCTGAGGAGCTGGTGTTACCCACAGAGGGGATCCATCCAGCCACAGTTCCAAAGGTTGGTGTGTTGATCCTGCCATAGCTCCAGAGGTCAGTGTACTGATCCTGCCATGGTTTCAGGAGTCGAATGGTGATGAACATCCAGCCTAAGAGGGATACCGGCTATATCTCCAGGTGTTCCTGAGAGCGTGGGCCGATTTGGTTACAAGGTGGCCAGTCGGGTTTTTCGGGGGAAAACTGGTTGATTAATCCTTTGCTCACAGGACGGGTGAGCGGGTGTTTGCCCATCTTTAAAGGGGTTGTAAAGGTTCGTTTTTTTCTAAATAGGTTTCTTTAAGCTAGTGCATTGTTGGTTCACTTACCTCTTCCTTCGGTTTCCCTTCTAAATGTTTTTTTTCTTTGTCTGAATTTCTCACTTCCTGTTTCTCCTCAGTAAACTTGCCACCATCATCCGAGCAGTGGTTAGTCAGCCAGAACAACTTACTGAACAGCTTACTGAGGAGAAACAGGAAGTGAGAAATTCAGACAAAGAAAAAAACATTTAGAAGGGAAATCGAAGGAAAAGGTAAGTGAACCAACAATGCACTAGCTTAAAGGAACCTATTTAGAAAATAAAAAACGAACCTTTACAACCCCTTCAGTGGCGGTGTGTCCATAGAGGGCACAGGAGCGCCGCCCCCTCTCTCTCCTGCACCGCCACTGAAATACAATACATAGATTCATGCATTGCATGAATCTATGTATTTTGTTGCTGCGCCCACTATTCAGATGGCCGGCCCCCTGGTGAGTGCTGGCAATCTGAATAATGGCAGCTGGTTGGCTTTGGAAGTCCCTTTTAGAGCCAGCAGCTCTGATAGGCTTTCCGATTGACTTGTAATTGACTTCCAAATAGTTATCCAGGGGACGCACAGGGAGTGGCAGCATTTAACAGGGCACAGTGGCTATAATTGATGGGCACAGTGGCTATAATTGATTGCACAATGGCTACAAGTGACAATTGATGGGCACAGTGGTGACAACAATTGATGGCACAGTGGTAACAATTGATGGCATAGTGGCTGTGTTTGATGGCATGGCACAGTGGCTGCATTTGATGGCACAGTGGCGACAATTGATGGCACAGTGGCGACAATTGATGGCACAGTGGCGACAATTGATGGCACAGTGGCGACAATTGATGGCACAGTGGTGACAATTGATGGCATGGCACAGTGGTGACAATTGATGGCACAGTGGCTGCGTTTGATGGGCACAGTGGCTGCGTTTGATGGGCACAGTGGCTATGTTTGATGGGCACAGTGGCTGTGTATGATGGGCACAGTGAGGCTTCAATGTTTTTTTTTTTTCGTTTGTTTGCACCCCCCCCCCCCCCAAAAAAAAATTGTAGCACCAGCCGCCGCTGAACCCCTTTAAAGACACGGTAGTCAGGCAACATTGCCTCACCAGTGCCCACATTTGTAGGAACACTTGCACCCTGCTGAACAGTCACTATATTCTACTTTGCCTATCAGGATACTGCTAGAATCCCACATCCCACTTTGCATATAAAGATACTTTCAGTATCCCTTTGTTTATCCTGCTCAACAGGACACCAAGTGCACCAACGCCAGGCTAGCCAGAGGTCCTACGGGCGGTGCGCGCAAGACATACGTCCGGCCTAAAGTTACCCCTCATAAAGCAGGGGTAACTTTGCACCAGACGTGCACAAGTCAGCTGGAGAGCAACTACAGCAGCACCGTTACGGATGAGCTGAGCAACCACACTTGCAAGACAACACATCCGTATGCCAACATGCCAGGGGCAGGCATGGTCATAGCACTACTAGTGTGTGCAGAGGCGCGTAGAAGGAGGAGGGCACGGGAGAGGATATACCGAATGCGCATAAACGTCTTTGGCATGGGGGATTCGGAGGTGTATCGCATCTTCAGATTCAACACTGATGCCATCCTGGAATTAGCCACAACCCTGCATGATGACATCACCAGCCAGACACACCGCTCACATGCAGTGCAGCCACTGGTCAAGGTCCTGGCAACACTGCATTTCCTCGCCAGTGGGTCTTTTTAGCGTACAAGTGGAGTAATGGCTGGGATGTCACAAACCAGCATGAGCAGATGTGTGCACCAGGTTGTCCCCGCAATCCTCAGACGCATGTCCAACCACATCATCAGACCCACCCAGGAGCATCTGCGGCATAAGGCAATGCAGGATTTCTTCAGTATTGCTGGATTCCCACGCACTGTGGGGGCCATTGATTGCACACATGTGGCACTACGGCCCCCCGTGACACAGAGCACATATACCGCAATCGAAAGCACTGGCATTCCATCAACGTACAGGTGATAGTCGATGGCCAAGGCCTCATATGGCACGTCCGTGCCAAACACCCAGGGGCCAGCCACGACAGCTACATATACCGTCAAAGCAACATTCCAACGGAATTCGAACAAAACGTGTATGGGGACAGCTGGCTGGTTGGTGAGTGACATGGGAGTCAGGCATGACTGTCCGACCCCATGATGCAGACATCACGAGGGGCACATGCACGACTAACATCCTCCTTGTCAGGAACGTTACTTACCGAGGCCGAGATGCCAAGGGCGGCTCACCTTTGCGACTCGATGCGATCCACCCGCTGGGGTTTGAGACAGAAGGAAGGACGCACCAAGAGGCACCGGGTCCAGTGGCAGGAGGGAATCCAAGGTGAACCGGGAACAGGATAGCCAAGGCTCACTGGAGGCTGTTCAGAAGCACACAGGAGATAGTCCAAACAGAAGGTGCTCAAACAGGAACAAGACTGAATAGTAATCCAGAGAACAAGCCGAGGTCAGGGGTTGGAGCAGGTAGGGTATCCAAAGTTCAAAGCCAAGGTCAGGGGTAGAGAAGTCAGACAGTCCAAATTTCAAGCCGGGGTCACAGGGTTGGGGAGAGCAGCAATCCAGAGAGCAAGCCAAGGTCAGGTAAACAGGATATCCACAGACAAGGTTTCCAATAGCAAACACTCCAAACACTGACAACGAACCAGCAATTTGCAAGGAGGAAGGGGCTGGCTTAAATAGGCCGCTCAGGCCACTGATTGGTCCAAAGTAGCACAGGTTCAGAACCAGGCTCCAACGGACAGCAAGACGAATAACAAGACGAATAACACTGAGCAGTGGCTCTGGGTTCGATTCCACCCAGAGCCAACTGGGGAATGTGACCGTGAAAGGTTAGTGCCCTGACACTCCTGTCCTTTTCCCTTCCAGGTGTCTCTGCATATGCACTTGGGCCCCATGTCGTGACTCCATTCCAGGATCCCCAAACCAGAGGAGAGAGAAACTACAATGAAGCACACATACGTACCCGTGCAGTGGTGGAACGCACATTTGGCATCCTGAAGTCCCGTTTCCGATGCCTGGATAAGTCCGGGGGGACACTGTTGTATTCCCCAAACTTTGTTTGCCAGATCATCGGTGCATGTTGCATGCTGCACAACTTTGCCGAGAGAAAGGGCCTGGAGATTGACATACGTGATGACCTGACCCCCGAACCAGACATTCCCCCCCTGCCTGAGGCTACCCCGTCTGCTGAGGGAACAGCAGTCAGGAGATGCCTCGTGGAACGCATCTTTGCACGTTAAACACACACATTCATCACGGCACAAGGAGAATGCACGCATGCACACCACTGTGGTCCCTAGCTCACACACACCACATCCACATCACATTGGATTAGCCCAAGTCCACCATGCAGGACTTGGAAGCAGCAACGCCACGCCAAGGCCCCAATTATGTCGCTGTCCATTCATACCACATTCACACGGTCGTGGGGATAACTTCTCCCCAACGACCGAGGGTGACACCCCTTTGCTGGCAGGAGTGTCACCCCCCCCATTCACACACCAGTCACACTTTAATCTGCACGCCTCACTGTGTGCATTAATTGAGCAAGAAAAAAACCTCATGACCTGAGAAAAAAAAAAAAACCTCATGACCTGAGGAAAAAAAAAAAAAACCTCATGACCTGAGGAAAAAAAACAAAAACGCTCTTCACCAGAGCAAAGATAAAGGGGCTAGATTCAGCAATGAATTACGCCGGCGTATCTTTAGATACGTCGCGTAAATTCAAAGCTGCGCCAGCGTATCTTCTTTCTGTATTCAGAAAGCAAGATACGCCGACATTAGCCTAAGATCCGACTGGCGTAAGTCTCTTACACCGTCGTATCTTAGGGTGCATATTTACGCTGGCCGCTAGGTGGCGCTTCCGTCGTTTTCGGCGTAGAATATGCAAATGACCTAGATACGCCGATTCACAAATTTACGTACGCCCCGCGCAATTTGTTTACGTTAGGCTTTTTCGGCGTAAGGTTACTCCTGCTATTAGGAGGCGCACGCAATGTTAAGTATGGCCGTCGTTCCCTCGTCGAAATGTAAATTTTTTACGTCGTTTGCGTAAGTCGTTCGCGAATAAGGCTGGACGTAATTTACGTTCACGTCGAAACCAATACGTCCTTGCGGCGTACTTTGGAGCA
This sequence comes from Rana temporaria, assembly GCF_905171775.1. Taxonomy (NCBI): domain Eukaryota; kingdom Metazoa; phylum Chordata; class Amphibia; order Anura; family Ranidae; genus Rana; species Rana temporaria. The sequence continues at coordinate 70,351,861 of NC_053495.1, forward strand.
ATGCACACTGGAATAAGTACACGGACAGCGTATGCGCCATTCGTAAAAAACGTCAATCATGTCGGGTCACCAAGAATTAACATAAAACACACCCCTTCATTTACGCTACGCCGCCGTAACTTAGAAGGCAAGTGCTTTGTGAATACGGCCACTGCAACAAAGGCCAGGCACCAGTAGGGTGTCATCTCAGCCCCAAAGGGATAGGGGCCATGCCAGCCTTCCCTATGGCCTTCCAAACCCCCTGTGGCTTCCCCCTAATTCCGGAGCCGCAAATATCTCCCCTTTCACTGCCCAGCCAGGTGTCCAGGTGAACACCGATAATTTTTCCATGCTCAATTTTTTTTATTTACTTTTCACCGAAGACTTGCTATCCTTCATTGTGGCCCAGTGCAATCTCTACGCACAGCAGTACATAAAAAGCAACCCTGGTTCCTTTGAGTGGAGAGAACTAACCGTGGAGAATTCAAATTTTTTTAGGCCTAACTTTTACTATGGGACAAAAACAATTGTACTCCTACTGGTCTACCAAACCCATCCACCACATGCCACTCTTCTCCTCCCTTATGCCAAGATCCCGATACCTACCGTATTTATCGGCGTATACCGCGCACTATTTTGCCCTGAAAATCAGGGCAAAATCGTGGGTGCGCGATATACGCCGATACCCGCTATCCTGCGCCGAGTTTGAATACTGCGCCGGCATATACAGAGCGAAGTACACTCGTGTATAGTCGGGCAGTCTCGGCTACACTCGTGCTCACGTCCTGTACGTCCAGGACGTCAGCGCGAGAGTAGCCGTGCATTGCCGACTATACGCGAGTGTACTGCGCTCTGTATATGCCGGCGCAGTATTCAAACTCGGCGCGGGAAACGAGCGGGGAGGACGCTGCAGAAGGACGCCGGACCCGACGAAGAGTACACCCGAAGCCGCAGACGGACGCCGGACCCGACGAGGCCGCCGATGGACGCCGTGCAAGACACCAAACTGTAAGTACAAAAATCTTTTTTTCACAGGAATTTCTGGGCAAATTTAGGGGTGCGCGCTATACCCCAATATATGCGGTAATAATTATGCGGTTCCTCCACTTTAACGACAACGCCCAGTGCCCTCCCCGAAATGACCCTGCTTTTGACAAACTATATAAAATTCGGCCACTCCTAAAAAAAATTCTCTCAAATTTCCCCAGTTATATATCCCTGAACAGAATATCTCCGTGGATGAGTCCCTTGTCAAATTCTCAGGCAGGCTGGGCATCAAACAGTTCATCCCCAGCAAAAGGGCCCGATATGGGGTTAAAAAAATGTACAAACTATGCGACCGAGCCACAGGGTACATCTACTCCTTCATGGTATACGAAGGGAAGGACTCCCAACTGCATCCCCTTGAATGCCCAGAGTATATCGGAGTCAGCGGAAAAGTGGTTTGGGAGCTTATCTATCCACGCTTTGGAAAGGGATACCACCTTTATGTGAATAATTTTTATACTAGCTTGCCCCTGTTTTTGCAATCTTTACCTTAGGAATACCCCAGAATGTGGCACAATAAGAGCCAATAGAAAAGGCTTCCCACAAAAACTGGTCAATGAAAAGCTACGACGAGGGGAGACGGCATCATTGAGGAACCAGGAGATATTGGCTGTCAGGTGGAGGGAGAAACGGAAGGTCCACATGCTCACATCAATCCATAACGACACCTACGTGGAAGTCCCCAAAAGAAACGGCCCAATCCAAAAACCAGCATGCATCTATGACTATAATTTGTTTATGGGGGAGTGGACTTCAACGATCAGATGCTTGAACCCTACCTTCCCACAAGAAAATCCCGCCACTGGTATAAGAAAGTGTCCATTTATTTTTTCAGTTTGGCCTTCTATAACTCTTATGTTATTTACAAAAAATCAACAGAGAACCCCGTATCCTATCTTTACTATCAAGAAGAAGTCATCTCCGCCCTTTTGTACCCTGAAAACACACCAGAAAATATTCGCTCTGATTCCGTGAGCAGACTCCACGAGCGCCACTTTCCTGAGAAAGCCCTCCCCCGTGAAACAGGCTACAGATGCCAGAAAAAATGCAGAGTGTGATCCAGAGGAGGAATTCGAAGAGACACTGTGTATTATTGTCCCGATTGTCCTTCCCAAACAGGCCTCTGTATAGGTGTATGTTTCCGCCGTTACCATACGTTTCTACATTATTAGGGAAGTATGGTAAACGCAATTCTAATTTCCTGTAATTTTTCCCCAAACCCCTTATGCCACTGCACTGAACTGTACATACCTCTGCCTTCTCTGGAACCGACCATGGCCCGTTATACGACCACGCTTTTGCCTAACGCTAAACATACCTCTGCCTTCTCTGGAACTGACCCTGGCCTGTTATACGATCACGCTTCTGCCTAACGCTAAACTGTACCTACCTCTGCCTGCTCTGGAACTGACCCTGGACTGTTATACAACCACGCTTCCGCCCAACGCTAAACTGTACCTACCTCTGCCTGCTCTGAAACTGACCCTGGACTGTTTGACCACGTTTTTTGCCTGCCTCTTGGATTGATCTTTTACCCTGCTATACTAGTGGGAACACAGGGGTCTCACATATGTGAGGGGCTCCAGAATAGTTTTTCTGGATGAAAAAAATAATTTTTTAGTTTTCTCATTCCTGGATTAGGGTCTGGTTGCCCGGAGGCTTCAAAGAGATTTGGGTGGGAGAAGCCTCTACCCCTGTCCCCATTCTTTCCTGGCCTGCTACTCGGACCATGTTCCTGCTTACTACCAGGATGAATATTTTGGCACTGCTGGCAATGTCTCTACTTGCACTGGCCCTGGACTGTATATGGACAGTATCCCTGCCTGTACTGACTATGGACAATATTCCTGCCTGCTGCCTGGACAATTCCATTCACTGTCGCTGACCACGTCCCTGCCTGCTGCCTGGATCAGGGCTCTCCTCCCGTGGACAATTGCACTACTAAAACCACAGGTAATCTTTTTTTTTTTACCGATTACTCAGCAGAATGTATTTTAGGGTGTAATTCTTGGTATGTACATGCTGTGTTAGATATATGAAGGGCCTTCAAAAATGTGATAATGGAAATTGGATGTGTAATTTATGTCCCTAGAACACCTGATGGTGCTTCTTGGATGTTGGGTCTCTATGTGGCCAGGCTGTTAAAAAAGATCACACATGTGGTATCGCCATACTCAGGAGGAGCAGCAGAATATATTTTGGGGTGTAATTTTTGCTATGTACATGCTATGTGTTAAAAATATCCTATAAATGGACAACTTTGTGTAAAAAAAAATGCGTTCTCATTTTTTTTCCACATTTTCCAAAAACATCTGGAAAAAAATGAACTGTTCAAAAGACTCATTATGCCTCATAGATTATACGTTGGGGTGTTAGCTTTCCAAAATGGGGTCACTTTGTGGGTGTTTCCATTGTCCTGGTGCTCCAGGGCCTTCAAAAGTGTAATAGGTGGTTGAGAGATTAGGGGGCAGATCCACGTACAAGGGCGCATTATTCCGCCGGGCGTAGCATATCTAAGATACACTACGCCGCCGTAACGTATCTAAGATACACTACGCCGCCGTAACGTATCTAAGATACACTACGCCGCCGTAACGTACTTTTTTTTTCAAGTCCACTAAGAATTTGCGCCGTAAGTTACGCGGCGTAGTGTATCTTTGGTGGCGTAATGGCGCGGCATTCAAATCTCTGATGTTTTATGCTCATAACAGTAGCTTTAACTATACGCCGGAAAAAGCCGAACGCAAACGACGTAAAAAAATGCGCCGGCCGGACGTACGTGGATCGCCATAACTAGCTAATTTACATACTCAAGGCGGAATTTGGCGGAAACGCCACCTAGCGGCCGCCGAAAAATTGCATCTAAGATCCAACGGCGTACTAAGACGTACGCCTGTAGAATCGATCCCAGATGCTGTCGTATCTTGTTTTGTAGATACAAAACAAAGATACGACATGGGAAATTTAAAATTACGCTGGCGTATCAATAGATACGCTGGCGTAATTCTTTTGTGGATCTGCCCCTAGATGTGCAATTTATGCTCTTCGAACGCTTGAAGTTGCTACTTCAGTGTTGGGCCTCTGTATGTGGCCAGGCTGTGTAAAAGTCTCACACATGTGGTATCGCCATACTCAGGAGGAGCAGCAGAATATATTTTGGGGTGTCATTGGTGGAATATACATGCCATGTGAGAGAAATAACCTGTTATAATGACAATATGGTGTGAAAAAAAAATAAAAATAAAAAAATCTTAATTTTGCAAAGAATTGTGGGAAAAAATGACAACTTCAAAAAACGAACTATGCCTCTTACTAACTACCTTGGAATGTCTACTTTCCAAAAATGGGTCATTTGGGGGTGTATTTGTACTTTACTGGCTTGTTAGGGTCTCAAGAAATTAGAGAGGCTGTCAGTACATCAGGTATGATCAAATTGATCAATTTTCAGTAATAGCTTTTTTTACCAAAGATATGTAGCAGTATACATTTTAGGCCATATTTATGAAGAAAAAATACTTTTTTGCAAAATTTTATAATAGAAAAATTCATTTTTTTACAAAATTTTCATTCTTTTTTCATTTATAGCGAAAAAAATTAAAACCGCAGAGGTGATCAAATACCACCAAAAGAAAGCTCTATTTGTGGGGAAAAAAAGTACAAAAATTTCATTTGGTTACAGTGTTGTATGACTGAGTTGCTGTCATTCAAAACGTGAGAGCACAGAAAGCTGAAAATTGGTCTGGTTATTAAGTGGGTTTAAGTGCCCAGTGGTCAAGTGGTTAATAATAAAAATAAAAAGGTAAACAGAGTAAGCGTAGTCAAAACATAGCCAGAGTTCAGTAAACGAATCAGGTAGACGACCAAGCCAATGTCCAAGAGCCAGCGATAAAAGGTAGACATACAGCAAGCAGGATCTGTAGCCAGAGGGAACGTCAGTCAAGCAGGTCTTCAAACAAGAAAGCAGGAGAAAGTCTCTTGTGATGTTAACACAGGCAAAGGCAAAGAGCAAATGAACTGGAAGGCTTTAAGTAGACAGAGCTGACGAGCAAGATCATCAACAGGTGGATCACTGTGGAGAGATGGGAGCTGGCAAATAGCTGACAGCTGAGCTGCCAGCACAGAGCAGAGAAGGGCTGAGCCCAGCCCTAACACTGGGTCTGTGATTTCAGGATACTGTTACGTGCATAGGCCACTCTAGATCTATTTAAAGCGGATCTCCACTCTAAAGTGGAGTCCCGCTGATCGGAACCCGCCCCCCCTCCGGTGTCACATTTGACACCTTTCAGGGGGGAGGGGGGTGCAGATACCTGTCTACAGACAGGTATCTGCACCCACTTCCGGCCCTACGATACGGGCAAAGGACGGGTTTTTCCTCCGCTTCCCGTCCGTCCCCCGTTGTATGCTGGGAACACTCGGCTCCCAGCACACAGCGGGAGCCAATCGGCAGGCGCAGCGCGACTCGCGCATGCGCCGTAGGGAACCGGGCAGTGAAGCCGGAGCGCTTCACTTCCTGGTTCCCTCACCGTGGATGGAGGGGGGAGCAGCAGGGTGACGAGCGATCGGCTCGTCATCTGCTGCGATCACCGCTGGACTCCAGGACAGGTAAGTGTCCTTATATTAAAAGTCGGCAGCTGCAGTATTTGTAGCTGCTGGCTTTTAATATATTTGTTTAGTGGCACATCCGCTTTAAGTTGTTTGACTGTGTTATTTTGAAGTCTGCATTTTCTTGACTATTGAGTTACCAGATCACTGTTTGTTTGAGTGTGGAAAGTCTCTCAGATACAAACTTTCTGTTCATTACATTTGTGTCTGTTTTACTGTGTTTGCAAGTACATAGATGCTAGGTGTGCCAGAGGGGCTAAGACCGTTCTTTGGGGGTTATAGGCAGAGTAACGGACTGAACAAACTTAATGGGTCTCTTGTACGTGTAGCCAAGGTTTGCTACTGTGCTTATGATTAAGGTGCAGTTTTTTTTTATGGGTTTGGCTCCCGTCTAGTGCATGCTGGACTCTATGTGTGTTTTTTTGGGAATGACCCAGAGCAATGCATCATGGAACATGTAGTCTGGGATGAGGACGTGACACTGTTAGCCGGACCAATTTGGACCACAGGTAATAGAATTCTGTGCGCACAGAGCAGCCTGCTGGGAGAGGAAATAAAAAGGCGGGTGTGGCCTGTTTTCGCTCTCTCTGGACGCAATTCTGACCTTGCCAGCAGGACGTCTGTGTGGCAGGGAGTGCTGAGAATCTGCGGCCTATACAGGGGGAAGCCGGATCGCCAGCCTCAGAGGGATCTCAGAGGACAGCATTGCTATTCCAATACAGCGGACTGGCCTGTGTTCCAGACCATCCGGAGGTACCTGCAACACAGTCCACCGGGAGCTGCAGCGTGGTGCAGCACCGGCATTTCCACAGAACAAAAACACAGAATTCTGGCTGGAATCCTTTATTCATCTGATGTTCGTAGTGGTGATTGGGCACAGCCCTTGTGATAACTGATAACAGTACTGCTGAGTAAGATTCATATAGACTGGTTGGTGATACTTATAGTTCCATGGATGTGAATCTACTTCTTCCCAGGCCTCACACAGCAGGTGCTTGGGGCTAATATCCCCCCATTGTGCTTTAAAGTCAGTATTGTGAACATTTCTCTAACAGTTAAAGGAGGATCATACACATGTTATTATCTCTTCAGATGAGGTGCAGTTTAGTTCATCTTTGTTATCTTCCATCTTAGATTACAAAATTTACTGAAGTATAACCAACAGGCTAGCTGAAGATAACTGTAACTAAAGGAACACTTATCATTTCTTCTCTGCCGTGCACAACCTCCTTACATTCCTTTGCCTATTGCATTGAACTACTATTACAGGGAGCAACCATATAGAATATTATTCAATTTACATTGTGGTTGAAATATACATGTTTATTACAGTTTGTCAGTCTGTGTGTTAAGGACACAGAGGGAAAAAAAATTAGAGTTACGCTTACCGGTAACGCCTTTTCCAGTAGTCTTTCAGGACAGCCACTATTAAGAGATAGGCTCCTCCTCTTCCTTTAGGAAACACTGCGCCAGCACATAAATTCTCACTTCCCCCTGCCAGACCTCAGTTTTTATAAGATCACCTCCTGTCAGCTGGGGAGACACAAGAACACATTAATAACATACAATTACATATCATTATTATGTCCTGGTCTTTTAATGAGACTTCCATCTATTCGGGTGGGTAACCAGGGCTGTCCTGAAAGACTACTGGAAAAAATGTTACCGGTAAGCGTAACTGTAATTTCCCCCTTCCGTCTTTCAGGACAGCCACTATTGAGAGGATAAGCGAGCACTTACTAGCTTGCAAAACCTTTCGCCCAAAGGCTTGCTCACCTGCCGACACCAGGTCCACTCTGTAGTGTCTTACGAAAGTGGCGTAGCTGGATCATGTTGCTGCTTTGCAATTCTGTTTCGGTGTTGCTCCAGCCTTTTCTGCCTGAGAGGCTGCCAAAGCTCGGGTATAGTGTGCCTTTATCCTTGTAGGGATCTCTTTACCAGCCAAAGTAAACGCCAGCCCAATGGTTACTCTAAGCCATCTGGCAATAGTGTGTTGAGACGCTTTGTACCCCTTCTTGGTTCCAGAAAAAAAAAAATGAGTCTGACTTCCTAAAGCTACAGGACAGGCAAAACAAACAATTGCTTGGGGCCCTGAGCTGGCCTGGGGCCCCCAACTTCCCCTTCCCAGGCTGTAGCATGGCACCGCACGTGGTACAGGAGATTCAGTTTTCGGTTCCTGGCCGGACTGACAGGAAGTGCACACTGAGTGCTCACTTCCTTTCAGTCCAGCCGGGAAGACAGGAAACTGAATCTCCTGTACCACGTGCGGTACCCGGCACTATCTGATAGAGGACTGGGGAAGAGGCAGGGGGAAGAGGAGCTCGGCCACGCTACAGCGGCAGCCTACAGGGAAGAACGGGAGGTAAGAATAGAAAAAAAAATTAGTGTAGTGTTAACGTAGGCTTTGCATGCGGGGGGGGGGGGGGGGCTTGGGGGCACAAATTCCTTCAAACGGCCCTGAGGATACATCTCCTGACATCCAAAGTACTGAACCGTAACTCCCTTTCCCCTGAGGGGTTGGGACAAAAGGAAGGTAACACTATTTCTTGACTTATGTGGAACCTTGAAGTCACTTTAGGTAAAAAGGCTGGATCGGTCTTAAAAACTACCCGATCCGGAAAAACAACACAAAAAGGGGGTCTAATCGACAAAGCCTCTTACTCGCTGACCCTCCTAGCAGTGATCACTGCAACCAAAAATACTGTTTTTAAGGTCAGATCCTTTAGTAGACATTTGTCTAGGGGCTCAAAGGGAGAACTTGTTAGGGTTTGCAACACTAAGGACAGGTCCTAGCTGGGGAAGGGTGGACCCTGAGCTGGCCTCTGTCTGGATAGTGCCCTGAAAAACCTGACTACCCAGGGGTTGGTGGCCAGAGGTTTCTCTAAATATACACTTAGGCCTTGTACACACGATCAGTCCAAACTGATGAAAACGGACTGAAGGCTGAAGTCTGATGTGCACCATCAGTTCAAAATCCGATCGAGTCCAACGCGGTGACGTAAAACACAGCGACGTGCTAAAAAAACGAAGTTCAATGCTTCCAAGCATGCGTCAACTTGATTCTGAGCATGCGTGGGTTTTGAACCAATGCTTTTGCGTACTAACCATTGGTTTTGACCGATCAGTCCGATTTTAAAGCAAGTACGGTAGGTTTGAACTAGGGTGACCACATTTCCAAACTGCCATTCAGGGACAAGCCCCCCCCCCCCCCCCGAAAAGAAGATTTAAAAAAAAAAATTGCTGATTTTTGGGGCAGGGGTGTATCATGAAATCAGCGGGCCTGTGTACAAGATTAAAAGTGGGCCCTAGGCATCAAGAAGAACAACGTATATAGTGAAGAATGTGGCAATGTTAAATAGGGAATGCAGAGTGTATGGTGGTGAGTAGTATGTACAGGAGAGGAGTGCGGAGTGTAAGGAGGTGGGTAATATGTACAGGAGAGGAGTGCGGCGTGTATGGCGGGGGGTAATATGTACAGGAGAGGAGGGAGGCGTGTATGACGGGGGGTAATATGTACAGGAGAGGAGTGCGGTTTGTTTGGCAGGGGGTAATATGTACAGGAGAGGAGTGCGGAGTGTATGGCGGGGATAGTAGTGGAGAGAGGAGGAAGAGGAGTGCAATACCACTTCCTGATAGTCTGTCAGCCACTGCTATACCACCTTGGTGGTGGGGCACTCCGAAGGATGTAAGGGGGCACTCTGGAGGAAGTAAAGGGCACTAAGGGGGCACCCTGGAGGTTGTGAGGGGGGGATGAAAGGGGGCACTCTGGTCGAAACTTAGTCAGAACCCCTAACATCCTCCGGGGGTGCCCCCTTAGTGCCTACTTACATCCTCTGGAGTGCCCCCTTACATCCTCCTCCAGAGTGCCCCCTTAGTACTACTGGTAGTGGAGGGCAGTATAATGGGGGGTTAGTGAAGGGCAGTATAATAAGAGGGGTGGCAGTGGAGGACAGTAAAATTGGAGGGGGCAGTCAAGGGCAGTATAATGGGAGGGGGCAGTATGATGGGATGGGGTGGTAGTGGAAGACAGTATAATGGGGGGGCAGTATAATGTAAATGGAATGAGTGGCAGTGGAGGGCAGTATAATGGGAGGGGTGGTAGTGGAGGGCAGTATAATGTAAATGGGAGCGGTGGCAGTATAATGGGAGGGGGGCAGTATAATGTAAAATGGGAGGGGTGGCAGTGGAGGGTAGTATATTTGGTAGGGGCAGTATTATGAAAGGGGGTGGTAGCAGAGGGCAGTAAGATGGGAGGGGGGCAGTGGAGGGCAGTATAATGGGAGGGGGCAGTATGATGGGAGGGGTGGTAGTGGAGGGCAGTATGATGGGAAGGGGTGGTAGTGGAGGGCAGTATGATGGGAGGGGTGGTAGCGAAGGGCAGTATGATGGGAGGGGTGGTAGTGGAGGGCAGTATAATAGGAGGGGTGGTAGTGGAGGACAGTATGATGGCAGGGGGTGGTAGTGGAGGGCAGTATGATGTGAGTGGTGGTAGCGAAGGGCAGTATGATGGGAGGGGGGGCAGTATAATGGGAGAGGGGTTAGTGGAGGGCACCATTATGGGAGGGGTGGTAGTGGAGGGCAGTATGATGGGAGGGGTGGTAGTGGAGGGCAGTAAATTGGGGAGGGGGTTAGTGGAGGGCAGTATAATAGGAGCGGTGGCAGTGTTCAAGGCGGTATAATGGAAGGGGGCAGTATGATGGGAGGGGTGGTAGTGAAGGGCAGTATAATAGGGGGGTTATTTGAGGACAGTATAATAGGAGGGGTGGCAGTGGAGGGCAGTATAATAGGAGGGGTGGCATTGGAGGGCAGTATAATAGGAGTGGCAGTGGAGGGCAGTATAATAGGAGTGGCAGTGGAGGGCAGTATAATAGGAGAGGTGGCAGTGGAGGGCAGTATAATAGGAGAGGTGGCAGTGGAGGGCAGTATAATAGAAGGGGTGGCAGTGGAGGGCAGTATAATAGGAGGGGTGGCAGTGGAGGGCAGTATGTTGGGACAGGAGGGGTTGGTAGTGGAGTGCAGTATAATGTACAGCATGTCTGGAGGGGTGCAGTCTATAGGACAGAGCAGAGTGACCATGAGCTACTCAGTCTCAGAGTCAGGGCAGTGCAGGGAGCATTTTGCTTACCTTTTTTCCAGCGCAGGAACAGCCATCAGGGAAGAGGCGGAGTCTTGGGCGGAATCGGGGTCGGAGCTTAGGCGCGAGGCGGAATCCTCCACCGGCTCGCTCGGAATGCTGGGGCTCCACTCTCCTCCTCGTCGTGACGTCACTGGTAGTTAGACACCAGTCGGGCCAATGCCTAGCAACCAGTTGTTTTGGCAGTGAGCCAGTCAGCGCGTCTGGGGGGAAATTAAGCGATCTAGGACAGAACTAGCTCAGCGGGCAGAGAGGGACAGTGGCAATGCGGCGGCAATTTTTAGGGGGCATCAGATCGGCCAAGGGGGCAATTCCGGGACACTGTATTGTCCTGGACCGAAGGTGCCCGGGACCAGGGACAAAGATGTCAATCACGGGATAATCCCAGGCAATCCGGGGCACCCTAGTTTGGACTGATGAAACTGAACTTCAGTCCGTTTTCATAAGTTTGGACTGATCGTGTGTACAGGGCCTAAGTGCTGAAATCTGACCCTTGAGGGTACTTACTGACAGTCCCTTATCTGCTCCACACTGAAGGAATTCTAGGATGGCAGTGGGGCTCTGTACTGAACAGGGGCAAACTACACACCATTTGTTGAAGCAAAGCCAAATCTTTCTGTAGATTTTGCGAGTCTCCTTTTTTTCTGCTATCAAGGAGGGTGGCAATTAATCCTTCAGAAAACCCCTTTGGACTTCAGTATGGCCTCCTCAGTAGCCACGCTGCTAGCTTCCACCTGTGTACCTGTGGGCAGAGGACTGGGCCCTGCGAGAGAAGATCCTCTCGCAGTGGAAGGAAAAAGGGAGGTTCTACGGCTAGCTGCTTGAGGACCGAGAACCATGCCCTCTTGGGCCAATATGGTGCTACAAGGATCAGAGAAGTATGTTCCATCTGAAACTTTCTCAGAACTGCGTAGCACATTCTGAACTGCCAGCTTTGGGACAGTGTGTCTACCCCCCGCGCTCCCTCTTCCTTGTTCAGAGAGAAAGAACAGGGGGTTTTCGCGTTTTCTTTTGACACAAAGTGGTCCACCTCCGGAGGGCCCCATCTCTTGGCCAAGAGACAGAAGACCTCTAGATTGAGGGACCACTCGCTTTCCCTCAGCTGTCTTCGACTGAGAAAGTCTGCTGTCACATTTTTCTCCCCTCTCAGGAAGACTGCTGAAAGTGAGAGGGTGTGGATCTCGGCCCAGCCCAAAATCTCTGCTGCTAGGGCCGACAGAACTCCGCTTCTTGTGCCGCCCTGTTTGTTCAAGTAAGCCACGGCCGAAGAATTGTCTGACCTCACCTGAGTGTGGTGCCCCTGGAGTTCTTCCTGAAAAAACCTGAGGGCTAGACCCACTGCCCTCAGTTCCTTCCAATTGGATGATCTCTTCGTGACTCCAGATGCCTTGCGCTGGAAGGGATCCCGTGTGCCCCCCAGCCCTTGCCACTTGCGTCTGTGGTTACCACCCGAGACACCGGGATAAGCCACAGACGTTCCTGCGTTAGGTTCGTGACCTTCCTCCACCACCAGAGGGATCTTTTTACCTGGTCTGGTACATGGATTAAGGTGTCTAGGACCTCTAATGAGTGATCCCAGACCCTCAGAAAGAAGGCCTGCAGGGGCCGAAAGTGAAGGCCTGCCCATTGGACTGCTGGGAGGGTAGACGTCAACAGCCCTAGTGTTGACATCAGAGATCTCGAGACCTGTTGACTGCCCTGGAGGGAAGCCACTGCTCTGTCCAACTTTAGGACCTTCTTCATCGGGAGAAACACTCTCAAAAGAGTCGAGTCCAACAGGTACCCCAGATAAGTGATATGCTGTGACGGGATCAAACTGGATTTCTCTAAGTTCAGTAACCACCCCAGGTCTGTCAGAACCTTCTTTGTCATTTCCAGGTGCCTGTTCTGGAGATGCTGCAAAAAGAAGCAGGTCGTCCAGGTAAGCTATGATGGACACTCCTTGGAGTCGCAGAAACGCTTTGGGTTCTGCCAAGACCTTGGTAAAAATACGGGGCAAAGAGGATAGCCCGAATGGCAGAGCTTGGAACTGTAGATGTACAACTGTTCCGTTTAGGTCTACCGCTAGTCGCAGAAAACTCTAGCAAGCTTTTTGCGATCGGAACATGCAAGTATGCATCCCTGAGGTCCAGAGATACCATGAAGCAGGTGTGGGGGAGAAGGGCTCTGACTGTAAATATTGATTCCATGCGAAACCTTTTGTACACAATGGATCTGTTCAGAGGCTTCAAATTCAGAATTAATCTGAATTTCCCTGAGGGTTTTTTCACCACAAAAATGTGTGAATACAATTTCTTCCCTTGCTCTGTCCCTGGAACTCTGAGGACTACATTTTGATTCTCTAGCTCCTTAGGGCCCCCAGCAAGGCTTCTGATGTTTCTCTGCTCTTGGGTAGCTGAGTGACTAGGTATCTCTGGGGGGGGGTGGTGTCGAAAACTCCAGACGGTACCCCTCCTTATGACCACCAGGATGAACCTGTTGGGGGAAACTGCCTCCCACTGTGGGAGAAAGGCCCCCAGTCTTCCTCCCACTCTGACTACGGCGTCATGGGTTTTTAGGGGGCTGGTTAGGAGCGTGAAAAATCGCCCCTCCTCTGCCCCTGCCCTTGGGGGTCCAAACCTTTTTCTGGCCTTCGGCCTTGGGACCCTTTTTCGCCTTTGCGGACGAAACCCCTTCCCTGTCTGCGCCAGGGTTTTCCGCTTGGGAGGAACTTATTTTTGTCCGCCGTGCGGTCTAACACTGTCTCTAGGCCTGGGCCAAAGAGCAGGTCTCCCGTAAAGGGTATCCCGCACAACTTGGTTTTAGAGGCGCTGTCGCCAGGCCAAGTCTTGAGCCAGAGGGCTCTTCTGGCCGAGTTAGCCAGGGCTGCCGATCTGGCTGTCATACGGACTGATTCCGCTGAGGCATCTGCGATGTAAGCGATCCCTCGCAGGATAGTAGGGAAGGAGGATAAGATGGTCTCCTTCACCATTCCCGCTTCAAAGTGCTCTTGTATCTTAGAGAGCCAATGCTCCAGGTTGCGGGCTACAACCGTAACAGCTAGCTCTGGTTTGAGATTCCCAATTGTAGAGTCCCACATCTTTTTCAAGAGGGAATTTATTCTCTTGTCCATGACATCGGCCAGAATTCCCATGTCCTCAAACGCTAAATCGGTGTTGCGGGACACCTGGGAGAAGGCCGCGTTTAGTTTGGGGTTCTTGTTCCAAACAGACGTGGGATCATCCGCAAAGGGGAATCTCCTTTTTAGGGATCTGGAAAAAAAGGGTTTTCTTTCAGGATCCTGCCACTCATTCTTAATAGTGTCAATAAGTACCTTGTGTACTGGGAAGACCTTTTTCTCTTGCTCCCCCAGACCCCTATACATTTGATCGTGGAGGGTAAGAGGCTTTTTGTCGGCCTGAATGCCGAGGGTTGTGTAAACTGCCCCTAAGAGGTCCTCTACCTTGTCCAGTGACCGTTTATACCTGGAGGATTTCCTGGACTCCCTGTCCCGGTCCCCTCCTTCTTGGGAGTCGGAAGTGGCACTATCTGGTAGACTATGTTCCACCTGGGAAGGGCCTGCAGAATCATCTGTCGTAACTGTAGCAGCAGGTATGACAGGTGCAGAGCCCTGGGCCTGTGGCTGGGTTGTAATCAGGGCCGCTGCAAGGATTTTTGACACCCTAGGCGAAACCTAATTTTGCCGCCCCCACTGGGTCCGCCCCTGACTCCACCCCCTTCGACAGTGTTAAATGGTTTGATTTAACCCTCTAACTCATGGGTCTTCAAACTACGGCCCTCCAGTTGTTCAGGAACTACAATTCCCATCATGCCTAGTCATGTCTGTGAATGTCAGTGTGTTACAATGCCTCATGGGACGTGTAGTTCCACAACAGCTGGAGGGCCGTAGTTTGAGGATCCCTGCTCTAACTGCAACATCTGCAAGACAGCTTGTTCTTTTGAAAAACATAAGACTTACTAGCAGGATCACCAGGTTAATATAAAAGAGAAAACAAAGAACAAAACTAATGCAGCCACCCATCTATAAATTGGTAATCTGCAGTAAATTTAAATATTTTGCTTTAATACCACTTTAAGAGGATAAAGTTAATCAAGTAATTCTGTTATACAATTAATATATAGGCAGATGATGGTAAGGAAGGAGTTAAAACAAGAGATAAACAGACTGGAGTAAAGCTACTTCCAGTGCTGACAAGGAAAGGGAGTGAAGGGGGCTGTCAAGGAGGGAGGGAGGGAGAGAGTGAAGGGGGCTGTCAGGGAGGGAGAGAGAGAGGGGGGCTGTCAGGGGGGAGAGAGAGAGAGTGAAGGGGCTGTTGGGGAGGGGGAGAGAGAGAGAGGGGGGCTGTCAGGGGGGAGAGAGATAGAGGGGGCTGTCAGGGAGAGAGAGTTGTCAGAGAGAGAGAGGGGGGCTGTCAGAGAGAGAGAGAGAGAGAGAGAGAGAGAGCTGCCAGAGAGAGAAAGAGAGCGAGAGCTGTCAGACAGAGAGAGAGAGGGGGCTGTCAGACTGAGAGGGTGGAGAGAGAGAGAGGGGGCTGTCAGAGAAAGAGAGGGGGAGAGAGAGAGGGGGCTGTCAGAGAGAGGGGGCTGTCAAAGAGAGAGAGAGAGAGAGAGAGAGAGAGGGGGGCTGTCAGAGAGAGAGCTGTCAGACAGAGAGAGAGAGAGAGCGAGGGAGAGAGAGAGAGGCTGTCAGGGAGAGAGGGGTGCTGTCAGGGAGAGAGGGGGGCTGTCAGGGAGAGAGGGGGGCTGTCGGAGAGAGGAGGGGCTGTCGGAGAGAGAGGAGGGACTGTCGGAGAGAGAGGAGGGGCTGTCAGAAAGAGAGGAGGGGCTGTCAGAGAGAAAGGAGGGGCTGTCAAAGAGAGAGAGAGAGAGGGGGGCTGTCAGAGAGAGAGAGAGAGAGGGGGGCTGTCAGAGAGAGAGAGGGGGGCTGTCAGAGAGAGAGGGGGGCTGTCAGAGAGAGAGAGGGGGGCTGTCAGAGAGAGAGGGGGCTGTCAGAGAGAGAGAGAGAGGGGGGCTGTCAGAGAGAGAGGGGGCTGTCAGAGAGAGAGGGGGGCTGTCAGAGAGAGAGGGGGGCTGTCAGGGAGAGAGGGGGGCTGTCAGGGAGAGAGGGGGGCTGTCAGGGAGAGAGGGGGGCTGTCAGAGAGGGGGGGCTGTCAGGGAGAGAGGGGGGCTGTCAGGGAGAGAGGGGGGCTGTCAGAGAGAGAGAGGGGGGCTGTCAGGGAGAGAGGGGGCTGTCAGGGAGAGATGGGGGCTGTCAGAGAGAGAGAGAGGGGCTGTCAGGGAGAGAGGGGGGCTGTCAGGGAGAGAGGGGGCTGTCAGGGAGAGAGCGGGGGTGTCAGAGAGAGAGGGGGGCTGTCAGAGAGGGGGGGCTGTCAGGGAGAGAGGGGGGCTGTCAGAGAGAGAGGGGGGCTGTCAGGGAGAGAGGGGGGCTGTCAGAGAGAGAGAGGGGGGCTGTCAGAGAGAGGGGGGCTGTCAGAGAGAGAGAGGGGGGCTGTCAGACAGAAAGGGGGGCTGTCAGAGAGAAGGAGGCTGTCAGGGAGAGAGGGGGGCTGTCAGGGAGAGAGGGGGGCTGTCAGGGAGAGAGGGGGGCTGTCAGGGAGAGAGGGGGGCTGTCAGAGAGAGAGAGAGGGGGGGGGTTGTCAGAGAGAGAGGGGAGCAGAGTCTGGTAAATGAAAGAGCTCACTCACTTGGGAATAGTCAGTCTCACTGGTTCATTCAGCAGTGTTTTGTGTGTCTGCTTGTTTTGAATCTTCCCGCCCACCTCCCCTTCACAGACGAGGTCACAGGAGGGACGGGACGGGACGCAGGAGAAGTCTGTAGCTGCTCCGGGCAGACATGGTGGATTGGACAGAGGACACAGGAGGGGCGGGACTCTGGAGAAGTGTGGAGATCATGTGACATCATGATCTCAGAGCAGAGAAGGGGAATATCTGGACACACCAGAGCGAGCGGAGAACGCTCTGCTGGGGGAACTGCATAGCTGATGAACACATGTCAGAGTGGAGAGAGCCCCCCGCGTGCGGGGGGGGGGGGGGTCGGCGGCGGGGGCGGCTCTGTTTGACACATGTCAGAGCTGCCTGCTAGATAGTGGAAAGCTCTGCACAGTGCGTGCACAGTGAGTGCGTGCGCTCTAGGCGGCTGCCTAATCCGCCTAGTGGTAGCGCCGGCCCTGGTTGTAACCTGCGTGAAAACAGCGGGAAGCTGCAATTTTTCAAAGAGGGATTTGAAGGAGGAAAAGGTGGATGAGAGTTCTTTAACTGAGGCTGCTAATCCAGATTCCAGTTCCAACTCCCTTTCCCTGACCAAGGACTGTATGCAATCTTTGCACATAACCTTTTTCCATAATTCTGGGAGAGTATCCCTACAGGAGGCACATTTCTTTTTAGAGCTATGTGTCCTTCCACCACCCGCTTTTTCAACAGCTTTCTGGAATACAGGTAAAAAACAGACAAAAAAACAGCACATTAAAATCTGGTTACAACCCTGGGAGTGCGCTAGTCCCTTAAAATCTGCTGGAACTAGGGCCCCCCCCCTGACCACCCAGGGGGATCTGCCTCCCCATGCATGAACCGTACATGGGGGGACAATCCTAAGATAGAGAGGACCCTCCCCAGGGTGCTCTTACCTTAAGGCTGGCTGGAGGTAGCGTCAGTTGTCTGGGTTTGCTCAGGAGATGCTGCCGACATGACTGCAGGTGGCTGCTTGCTGTAGAGTTTCACATCGCCTGTGCGAGATCCGACTCTCCTCCAGCGTGCGCCCGGCTCCCTATCCGTACCGCGACCCGGAAGTGGCGGTCAAAGGGGAAGCATCCACCCTGCGCCGGATGATGACGTCACCCGCCGTCCGGCCCGCCAGGTTTAAAAATGTTTTGCGGTCTGTAGAATGTACAGGGCAAGATGAGCTGCCTCCCCTGCTGCGGCCCTGTGGACGTGATAGGGTTCCCCGCACCCTACTACGGCGCTCGGCGAGGATGGGGTGGCGAACAAGAGCGGTGGGTAAGTCCCCACCTTTTGATACCCTGGAAGCCCCTGCTCCCCTTAGGTATGTGAATGGCCTCAGTCCCCTGACTGTTCAGCCTGGTTCCTTGCACAGTGTCTCCCCACCGGAGGAAACACTAACAACTGAGGTCTGGCAGGGGGAAGTGAGAATTTATGTGCTGGCTCAGTGTTTCCTAAAGGAAGAGGAGTAGCCTATCTCTCAATAGTGGCTGTCCTGAAAGACGGAAGGGGAAAATACATGTGATACAGTGTTGGGTATTTGTTCCTCTGTCTACCTGTCCACATAAGTCTTATTGTCACGTATCAGATAAGACCAGAACTGTGTGGACTGCAACAGAGGAAACCCAGACGTGTTTAAGTGAAAATATGATAATTTATTAAAGTTAAGTGAAATAATATAAAAATAACAACCTCTAATACCAGACTGTGCACAACAATCAATACCAACAGAACCCACAAATAATAACAGTAAGAGACCAATATGTACATGTAATGGGGAAAATCATAACAGGGCCAGGCCAGGGTCGTCAATGGGAGATCAGCAGCTGGGGAAAGGGAAAACAAACAGGACAAGGAGAGGACGGATGGATCACAGGGGGGACAGGTACAAGTACAAGGCACAGGGTACAGGGTTCCAAGTTCAGGTTCAGGAAACAGACAGACAGGATCAGGATCAGGTACAGATGCAGAGCTATACAGGGTCAGGGCGCATGGAGCGATACCAAGGCAGAGTATGATTGTCACTGCCGGGTATTTGTACACATCTCTTGCAATCAGTCTGAGGTGACGCCTAACTGGAGGAGGTGTCTGCCCCACACTGCCAGGAACACCCCGCTGGTGGACACCAGTACTGCAGCCCACAGATCACATAATAACACCACCAGTGGAGAGCTCCCCTGGCAGTTCCAGACTGCCAGGAGACACCTGCTGGTGGACCACAGTACTGCATGCCAAATATCAGGCAGTGTCACCAGCGGAAGGAACCTTTCCTGACACTTGCATCAGATGCCTTTTCCCTAGCAAGATTTTGACTGACCGCAGCAGGAGCTTATGGTTCTCACTGCTTTCAGTGTCTCCCGTGAGACCAGGAAGTGAGGGGAGTGGTGCTGGAGCAGTGAGAGGAGTCGGGAGCTGAGTGTTGAGTGCTGACAGTGAGAGGATCGGGATACGAGCGCGGCGCTCGTGGAGACAGGCACTTTTCCTTTTAACACAGTGTGAGTTGTGTAAGTGTACTCCCACACACTGCATCCTTGAGCATCCCCCTTTTTCTGCCCTTTGAGTGACAGGAGGTCCACCCACAAGATATATTCATTTTTTCTTCACATGTATGGTCCAAAACTGTGATCTATCTAAGAGGACATCTAACCTACTAGAATTACCAGCAATTCATTTTATGTGTGAGTAACAACCAGGAGGTAAGCTGTTTACTACATTATATGGTGTGGGCTGCACGATCCTAGGACTGGGTTGCACTCCCCCATCGACTGGATCTTGGCATTCTCTCTTTTTGCTTTTTTCTAAGTCATTTTTTACATTCTTTCACCTCACTGTAAATCTATTGTTTTGGGTTTTCACTCATTCAACTGTATGTATTTGTGGACACATTAGGTTGATCACCCCTTTCACTTATCCATTGTCCTCCTTGTGGTTTATCACCCGGTCCAATCAGGATCTAATTCACCCTTGTGTAAGTTATTGTTTGCTGTATTTGTACACGTCTCACTTCCCTGATTTATACATCCCCTTCCCTCCCCCCTTTCCACCACCATCGTTCCCTTGTCCATTTTTTCACTAGTTTAAGCACAGCGCAGACATCTTCCATTATTGCATTTATCTTTGTCCTTCATTGGAAAGACTCCCTCTTTGTTTGCTGCAGTTCCCCACCCTTAGCTTAACCTTCTCCCTCCCCTTTGCCACCCCACTATTCCCACACTCATCCACGTCAGCGCAGGAGTTTCACCCAGCACCTTTCCCCTAGTGTTAGACTGGGGATGACGTTGCCACGGCCTAGAAAATGAAGTTCCAGGGGCTGGAGAAAGAGAACATTTAAATTAAGGACGTTTACTCTTCTTAACCGGAAACAGAGTAGACTTGCCTCCGGTAATCTTTTGGATGTATTTATCCAGATCATACCCAAACAGGTGTCCCCCCCCACCCCCCAAAAGGGAACGCTGCCAAATATTTCTTGCAAGAAACATCGGCCTCTCAATGTTTTAACCAAAGGGACCTGCACATGTGTACCTGCAGGAGATTCAAGCGGGATGCTTGCTGAACATAATCGCATCAATCGCAAAACACAAGGCCTTAGGAAGGTCCTCATAAACCTCAATCTCCTCTGTAGGGAGGAGGTTAATCATCTGCTTAATTTGTTCCTTGAGGAACTGACATACACCAATGGCTGCAACTGCAGGTTGTACTACAGCCCCAGCCATGGCAGATGAGGCTTTTACTAGGGACTCCAGCTTTTTATCATTGGATGCTTAAAACCCTGCGCATTGTCTATAGGACAGGTCAGGTTTTTGTTTGCACAAGAAATAGCTGCATCTATAGCAGGTACCCCCCATTTCTTACTGAAACCTTCCTCCATAGGAAAAGGAGGGAAAACTGCCTAGGAGAAAACCGTTTATCTGGGTGAACCCAGTCATCATACATAAGTTTATCCAGCGAAGGAAGAACTGGAAAGGAGCATGCAGCCTGTGGGGTTTTCTGAGATCCTAATTAGGAAACAGAGGACCTAGAAGCTTCAACAGGAGGCAATTTGTAAGTGGCACGCTCCATCTCTGCATAATATTGCACCTGCATTTTTATGGACTGAGAGGTAGCAGGAATCCTTTCATCCTCTGAGTCCTCAGACTGCACATGATCCTCATCTCCAGAGAGGGATTTTTCACCCTCAAAAGGCTCATCTGATGAGAGAACCAGAGCAGATGAAGGGGATCTACACAATTTTCTTCTATCTTTCAAGAAGGTTGCAATAATAGTAGCAATCCTTAATTCTAAGCCATCAAAAGCAACTTTTAAAGCGTCCTCAGTGACGTATACAGGAGCTGCCATAGGAGAAGCTGCAAAACCAGACAGGGGCTCATCCTGTGAGGCTGACAGAGGGGGATGGTAAACTGCAGGAAAGCTCAGAATCCTTAGCCGTACGTGGGGATTTTCTGGTGTCTCTTTTACTAGCCCTTGAACCTCTTCTCGGGGACATAGTCCTTACTGCAAAGCAAAGGTACTATCCACAAAATAAATGCAATCACTGTTGTGTTATAGTCTTACAATACACAAAATAACATCTCACTGCACTACCTGATGCCGAGCAGGAGTCTTCGGTTTCCCTGGTTCAATCCACACGGATGCTTACAACCCACAGCTCTGTATCCATACCGCTTTACAGAAGGCTTCTGGCGTGCTGGGCTTTTAAACCAGCCTCTTGGTGCCTGCACACAGGTGTTCTTCGTTTGCGCATGGGCACTAGCAACCACGGCCCTCCCCTATCCATGTCTCACTAAGACAGATAAAAGCGCGCTCCCTGCGTGTGCACCGATGTCATAGCGGCGCACTGGAGAACAAGGAAAGGAGGGAAAGATTACTGGGGGCATCATTGTGGGACCTCTGTATGCGTTTTTGTGGCAGAGCCTGCAGCGGAAGGAGGTGAGTGGTGTTAAAATTGACCAACCTCACTCAGCTTGTCCTGGACGGCTATGTAAGAATACACCAGGTATGCACTTACTCCCTCCAGTGGCGAAAACCAGAAAAGACATCCTTACTCACAGAAGATAAATATAAAATTTAAATTATCCTCTTCTTACCTTATCCACGCCGCAGGAAAAGCTACTAAAAGTAGTTCAAGCTTTCACCCATCACGGTGGGCAAGTTGTGCCAACCTTCAGGTTTATCAAGGGTTCCATTAGAGAAACCTCATACCTGGACCTGTAGAAGACTCTGCCAGAAACCTTTCGTGCCACAGTTGTATTAGTATGCTAAAGTCTGGATCCCAGACCTCCACAGAGAGACATTACAGTCAAACCTTGTTTCTTCATCACACAAGGCCTTGGTACCACCCATCTTAGGCTTTCGATATCGGCATTAGGTATGGATCCGGTTATAGCTCCTAGGTCTCCGCAGACAGACCATCAAAAGAGCACTTTCATCTTAGCACAAGTTGAACGTGACCAACCACCTTAAACACTGGCGAAAAAACTGAGGTACTCTCCATTTGGGAGGGGTTATATAGGGGAGAAATTCCATTTTAATTTGGGTTTGTCAGTGTCCAATCACCTGTGGTGACTACATAACCCATTAAGTAATTAAGGCTCTGTGTCCCGTGATGTATGATCAAGACATAGAATAGTACTCACCGTAAAATCCTTTTCTCTGAAGTTCATGGACGGACACAGTACCCACCCCTCCTTTTTATGTTTGTACTGCTATTTTACGAACTGAGCTGCTGACTGCAGGGTGAGGGGTTATAGCCAGAGGGACCACCCCCTGGGCAGCACTGTTCAGCTTTGCTGTTGTTACATGTTTTTTTAACTGTTTAACATGTCCGCCTAGTCCTCTCCTGATAGACGGCATATAACCCTACTGTCAAGAATAAAGGAGCTGTGTCCGTCCATGAACTTCAGGGAAAAGGATTTTACTGCTGACAAAAGCAGCAGGATGAATTCTGAAGTGTTTCGGGCAACATTACCTGCTCACATTCAGTCAAATGCTTCAGAACTCATCAGACGCAACTTCACAGTGCAGATGGACAATGACTCGAAGCATACTGCGAAAGCAACCAAAGAGTTTTTTAAGGGAAATAAGTGAAATGTTATGCAACGGCTAAGTCAATCACCTGACCTGAATCCGTTTGAGCATGCATTTCACTTGCTGAAGACAACATTGAAGGAAAAATGCCCCAAAACAAGCAGGAACTGAAGACAGTTGCAGTAGAGGCCTGGCAGAGCATCACCAGGGATGAAACCCAGCGTCTGGTGATGTCTATGCATTCCAGACTTCAGGCTGTAATTGACTGTAAAGGATTTGCAACCAAGTATTAAAAAGTGAAAGTTTGATTAATGATTGTTAATCTGTCCCATTACTTTTGGTCCCTTAAAAAGTGGGAGGCACAAATACAAACTGTTGTAATTCCTACACCGTTCACCTGATTTGGATGTAAATACCCTCAAACTAAAGTCTGCAGTTAAAGCACATCTTGTTTGTTTAATTTCAAATCCATTGTGGTGGTGTATAGAGCCAAAAAGATTAGAATTGTGTCAATGTCCCAATATTTATGGACCTGATTGTATCCATCCCTCCCACCCAGTGTCCATCTATCTATCTACCTACCTGTGTGTCCATTTATCTGTCTGTCTTTATCTATCTGTAGTCCCTATTGCGGGCGAGTGACCCGGGGGAAGGGGGGTTGGTTAGGGCTTTGTTTGCGCCCCCCCAACAAAATGGAGTACCCCAGCCGCCACTGTCTATATGAAACCCTCAAATCAGAAAGCCACCACAAGCTATCCACCGGAGCAGTAGATAAATATCCTTTAAAATAGCAGCCTCCGCCCAGGCAAACAGCCCGGAGGTCGGGTCAGCCGCCAGTCTGACCATGCCAGCATCCGGGACCATATTAAAATCCCCAAATATTAGAACATTATCAGTAGAATAGGTCACAATTTTTGCCACCAGTTGATTGAGCAATCTTATAGAGGCAGGAGAACATATCGGCCATCTGAGTCCAACTCCAGTGCCAGCAAACAGAAGAGAAATGATTTTTGGATCAGAATACTAACCCTGCGGGAATAGTTGGAATAAAAGGAGTGATAATAATGTCCCACCCAGGTATTTTTTAAACTAATGCCCCGTACACACGATCGGAAATTCCGACAGAAAAATTCTGACTGTGTGTATGCTCCATCTGACTTTTGCTGTCGAAATTTCATCCAACAAAAGATTGAGAGCTGGTTCTCAAATTTTCAGACGGAAAAAAATTCCTATCGGAAAATCTGATCATCTGTAGCAATTCCGTTGCATGCTCGGAAACAATTTGATGCATGCTCGGAAGCATTGAACTTAATTTTCTTGGCTCGTCGTAGTGTTGTACGTCACCGCGTTCTTGACGGTCAAAAGTTCAGAGAACTTTTGTGTGACTGTGTGTATGTGTCAGGGCACAGACCTTTTGCGGTCACTTTCCCCAGTTGGTTCTGGATGGAGTTGAACCTGGGATCTCGCCGTTTCAGGTCCAGCTCTTTGTCTTTGAGCCACTGCTCAGTGCTATCCTGTGTGCTATCCATTTGAGCCTGGTGCTGAACCTGTACTTCCTGTGGACCAATCAGTGGCCAGTGTGGCCTATTTAAGCCAGCCCCTTCCCCTTTGCTAATTGCTGGTTCGTTGTCAGCTTTACCCTGTGAGAGAACCTTGAAACCTGAATACCCAGACCTGTTTGACCCAGATTGGACCTTGACTATACTCTGCCGTCTCCTACACTTGACCCCTGCCTGCTTATCGGATTTGCTGTTGTCTCCTGCCCCCTTGACCTTGGCTTGCTCTCACGGACTTCCTCTGCTCTCTCCAACTCCTGACCCACGGCCTGTGACCCGGATTTGCCCTGTTTCCTGTTGGTCCCTTCTGGACTTACCTGCCTGTTCCTGCCTGATCAACGACTGTCTCCAGTCCTCTGCATCTGCCCTGCTTTCGTCAGCTGCACCAGGTCTGCCTACCAGTTCCCGGCACCGGTGCCTCCTTGTGCCGTCCCTCCTCTGTTCTAACTCCAGGGAGTGGTCTGCACAGGGTCGCAAAGGTGAGCCGCCCTCAGCATCTGGGCCTCGGTGAGTACTTACCTTAATGGTCCTGACAGTACGAACCAGCCATTATGTCTGAGGCCGACAGGGCATGCTCACCCCTTGAAAACCTGTGTCAACAGGTGTCTGTTTTGACGGTTGCCGTTCAAAAATTGCAAGAAGGTAAACCCTTACATAATGGACTAACTAATAATATGGAGTCCGCAGACTTGTACAAGATGCTCACCTCCCTGGCTCTGCAAGTCTCCAGCCTGAACCATACTATTCAGGAACTACAACAAGAAGTCCAAAAAGTTAAAGGGACAACACGCCCAGCCCCGGAACCAGCATGTTATGAACCTTTTGTTGTCATGCCAGAAAAATTTGATGGTAGCCGTGCATCCTTCTTGTGCTTTAAAACCGACTGTGAGCTATTGTTCACCCTTAAACCTAGGACCTATGCCACGGACTATATTAAGGTTAGAGCCTCCGTCAACTTGCTAACAGGGCAGGTCAAATCGTGGGCTCACCTGCTGCTGCAGGAAAAAAGTCCAGTCTTGGACAGCTGGGAGACGTTCATGTCTGCTCTGGACTCATATATTCCTGCTTCCAAGAGGACCAGCACTCCCAGGTCTGCTCTTAGTTCACGGGGCCTACGGGTACCCAAGGATAGGAAGCCCCAGTACGGTTATGACCTCCAGCCAGCCCAGTGTGTGCCAAATTATGAGACTCCGTATGTGCCCAGCCTGGAAGTTTCCCCATCACAAGGTCTTGACATTTCTGTGGATGCACACATGCCTATCTTGGAGGAGGAAGAACCCATGCAGATCGGGGCCATCCGGTCCAGCCTATCTGAGGTAGAAAGAGAGCGGAGGAGAGGCTATGGACTTTGCTTTTATTGTGGTGCTAGCGGGCACCTTATATCGCTCTGCCCAACCCGCCCACCTCGGCCAAAGCTTCTTCAGCTGGGTACTATTGGGAGTTTTTTCTATGCCTCAGAATCTGTACCTACCTTTCCAGTTCCAGTGTCTTCGGTTCCTGTGTCCCCAGTTCCAGTGTCTTCAGTTCCTGTGTCCCCAGTTCCAGCGTCTTCGGTTCCTGTGTCCCCAGTTCCAGCGTCTTCGGTTCCTGTGTCCCCAGTTCCAGTGTCTTCGGTTCCTGTGTCCCCAGTTCCAGTGTCTTCGGTTCCTGTGTCCCCAGTTCCAGTGTCTTCGGTTCCTGTGTCCCCAGTTCCAGTGTCTTCGGTTCCTGTGTCCCCAGTTCCAGTGTCTTCGGTTCCTGTGTCCCCAGTTCCAGTGTCTTCAGTTCCTGTGTCCCCAGTTCCAGTGTCTTCGGTTCCTGTGTCCCCAGTTCCAGTGTCTTCGGTTCCTGTGTCCCCAGTTCCAGTGTCTCAGTGTCTTCGGTTCCTGTGTCCCCAGTTCCAGTGTCTTCGGTTCCTGTGTCCCCAGTTCCAGTGTCTTCGGTTCCTGTGTCCCCAGTTCCAGTGTCTTCGGTTCCGGTGTCCCCAGTTCCTGTGTCCCCAGTTCCAGTGTCTTCAGTTCCTGTGTCCCCAGTTGAAATTCCAGATCATATCTCCCCAAGTGAAGTTCTCCCTCCAGACTGCACATATGCCTCAAATGGTACCATGGTTTGTAAACGGGATCTGGAGATATTTGAACGAGCTTTACAAGCGAGGAGGGCACCCCCTACCAGAACTTCAGGATCAACTAAGCCCAAAAAGAAAAAGTAAAGATCTACATGCTCCCTGTTTGATCCATCAGGAGCATCCAGAACTAGTGGACAGTTTGGGCGTCCGGAGTCCGCCCCTAGGGGGGGGCACTGTCAGGACACAGACCTTTTGTGGTCACTTTCCCCAGTTGGTTCTGGATGGAGTTGTTGTCTCCTGCCCCCTTGACCTTGGCTTGCTCTCACGGACTTCCTCTGCTCTCTCCAACTCCTGACCCACGCCTGTGACCCGGATTTGCCCTGTTTCCTGTTGGTCCCTTCTGGACTTACCTGCCTGTTCCTGCCTGATCAACGACTGTCTCCAGTCCTCTGCACCTGCCCTGCTTTCGTCAGCTGCACCAGGTCTGCCTACCAGTTCCCGGCACCGGTGCCTCCTTGTGCCATCCCTCCTCTGTTCTAACTCCAGGGAGTGGTCTGCACAGGGTCGCAAAGGTGAGCCGCCCTCAGCATCTCGGCCTCGGTGAGTACTTACCTTAATGGTCCTGACAGTATGCAAGCCAAGCTTGAGCGAAATTCCGTCTGAAAAACCATCTAAGGTTTTTCCGACGGAAAATCCGATCGTGTGTATGTGGCATAAGAAAATTTGCCACCTACCAGGTGTGTCTCTTTGAGGGCTAGAAGACTTGTACAATTAGTTATAGGGTTCTAGGCAGATACATAAAAGGTGGCAGGCCTAGGAGTAAAACTCAGACCACCACATATACATGTCAGTACAAGGAATAGCAAAAAGATTCTTGAGATAAAACACAAGTTAATAAATGGACCAAAAAAAGACTTCCCCAACCAAACCCCCAGCTCCAACACCGGGAGGTCTCAAACCCATCCACAACAAAGGCAGAATCCCCTACTAGGGGATACCGTGACATTTGCAAGTAAGCAAACAACCACAGGTTATGCTTCAAACAGGAGCCTTGAGCTAAAGGCAGGTGCAGTTTGCTGGAAGCAGAAAACTTGCAGTCCATGAAAAAAATCTAAAGGAATACTAAAGGCAAGGTCTAACAAGGCAAAGGAAGGATCAGACAAGAACAATCTCTTTATACACAGACACTCAGTACTGCTTGTTTGGAAACTCCCTATTGGAGGTTGTCTGTAAACTCTGTATTGGAAGAGCCTGAGCAAATCATGAGACAGCAGCAAATGACTGTGTGAGAGGAGATAAAAAGCCAGAGGGACTAGACCAGAGACTTTTTGCCTGCACCCCATCAGAGCATCTGCATTCTATGTGTGTGTGGAATCGCGGCCTACCAAGGGACACGCAGTCTGCAGCTCCAGCCCAGAGGAACAGATTGTTCATGCAGCTCCAGTCCAGAGGAACAGACTGTCCATGCTAAAGAAGGACACCCTGCAACAGCTTAAGGACTGAATGCCACTGTGACACACCTGCATCTAAGATCGATCGATCGCTCAGGGGAGGATCGCTGACTGTGTACAGGATTTTGTGAGGGGGCTTTGCCCAGAAACCTTTAATGCTTTTCATAGAATACCACATCCAAGTATTGTCCACAGAGATGCTACATTGCCAGTGAAGATAATAAAATTGTAAAAAGGAGAAAAAACTGCGCTAATCTAAAAATATAAAGTGAGTGGCTACACAAGCAATATGACAAAAATTGAATAGAAACAGTAAAAAAATATGCAGCGCTACTAAAACACTTATAAAAGTATAAAAGTGAAAAACATGCGTCAATGTGATAAGATCACAGTAGCCTGTGAATGAGTGTCCATTTGAAATGAAAACATAAAAACAAAAAGTCCATCAATAGGGGGTGTATGGCCACATCCTCATCATAGGAAAGACTTTCTGCACGATAAAAACAGGAGTAGATGGAATACTCTTACCGGATAACGTGGATCTGCTTGTCAGCGACAACAGATCATAAACGCATGGAAGGACTCCACTCGAATCTGCTCGGCTGGACGATGGCCCGATAGTAGACTCACCACGGGATATCCCGATGGATGGCTGTAAGCCTGGATTGGAACTTCACCGTGGGTGTACTTGCTCCAACTCAGATTCGTAGACAGGAACAGAAGGTCAGCTTGTTTAAAGCGACAAACGATGATGTAAACAGTGGTGTCCACTGATGGAAGGTGCGCACAAACATGGAGTATGAAAAACTGTCAGCCTTTTACTCAGCAGCTGAGGGCTCCTCCTGATGCTAATAAATCCAATTGCCAATTTGCGCCGGCGTATCTCCGCGCCGTATTCAGCAAACAATATTACGCCGTAACGTAGATTTTTTTTTTTCGTTTGGACCTTTCCACGCCGGTGCGGCGTGGGCGCCCATTTACGCTGGTCTGAACTAGCGCGGCCCTGGTTTTTCTATTTTAAATATGCAAATGAGGGAGTTGGTCCGATTCAGCAAATTACGAATTGCCGGCGCAGGCTACTCCCGGTGCGTGTAACTCTGGTTTGCAGCGGAAAGTTACCCTTTATAAAGCAGGGGTAACTTTACACCAAACTTGCAGAGGTCAGCTGGAGAGCAGCTAAAGCAGCAGCGTTACAAACGACCTGAGCAACAACACTTGCTGGACAACACATAGAGGCGGTCCCCATGTTGGGAGAGGCCCTCAATAATTACAGCCCTCTCCTCTGGGCTGAAATTGGTCATCCGCCCACCTGAGGATTCCTCATCAGCCATAACTGCCCCACCACAATGCAAACCACCTAGCTTGGAAAAAAAAAGCTTCAGTACATTTGCACCTGCAGGGCGGAAGTCTGGGCTGATTCATGGACTGGGCTTTGGTAGTGGGTCGGCGGAGCTCAGGGATCATGCCGGGGCGCAGTTCTGAGCATGTGCAGATTGGGGCATTTACCCCTGGATGTCACTGAGCATGTGCGGTCTAAGATGCGCCCCGGCGTGACCCCTGCGCCACGCTCCCCGCTTCATTAGCATAGGGAGCCACCCATTTTATTCTACCCCGCCTTACGCCGCGCTACGCCGCCTTACGCCGTGTAAAATCCGCCACGCCGGGGCAAGAGACAGGAAAAAAGTTTCCTGAATCACTAGCATGCCTCTCTGCGCTGCTCCGGCGCAGTGTAAAAAAGATGCACTGCGCCGGACCAAAGATCCGCTGATGTTCCTGAATCTGGCCCACTGTGTTTTGCAACCTTTGTTTGGGGTGTCCTTAAGGCCCCATGCACACGAGACGCTGCTAAACTCAAGTTCAGAGGCATTTGGGCATTTTTTTCAACTGCCCCTGAACACATTTAATGTTATCCTATGTGTCCATGCACACAATCACGTTTTTTGGCATTTTAAAGCAGTTGGGTTTATGTCCGTTTTTTCAGACGCAAAATTTTGGGTTCAGAAGCGTTTTATTTTTGCGTTTTAAACTTTGGGAGGGTCTACAATGTCTTTGAGATAAGCACTGACAGCCGCAAACGCGGTAAAACGCTGAAAATCGCGGCAAAACGCTGCGCAATTCGTGGCAAAAACGGGCATTTTAAACGCCGTTTTTTGCCTTTGAAAACGTGAGTTTAGAGGTGTTTGTAATTGCTTCTCGTGTGCATGGGGCCTTAAGCACTGACACCCACTGCAGACTGCAAGGGGGTGCGATTTGAATATGGTGCATGAAATGTGTGTAGCAGGTGGTTGCTACGAATTACTACATTGACACCTTTCACCCTGCTGCCAGACACTCATTAGACACGCTCCTTTAGGCCCCATGCACACGAGACGCTGGTAAACTCGAGTTCAGAGGCATTTGTGCATTTTTTTCAACTGCCCCATAACACATTTAATGTTATCCTATGTGTCCATGCACACATTCACGTTTTTTTGCGTTTTAAAGCAGTTGGGTTTAGGCTCGATTTTTCAGAAGCAAAATTTTGGATTCAGACGCAAATTTTTTCGCGTTTCAGACGCAAATCGCGGCAAAAAGCCACTAAACGATATCGTTTATAGGCGTTTTTAAAGGTGACCTATTTTTTTACATTAGAAATCTAAAAAATTATGGCAAATGATGAAAAACCATAAAAAAACATAAAAACATGTAATTGCTTGCATTGCATTGTGGACAATCCACAACTTGTGGCAGGTGACATGGCCAGTGGACAATCCACAACTTGTGGCAGGTGACATGGCCAGGTGACGTGGCAAGTGGATAATCCACAACTTGTGGTAGGTGACGTGGCCAGGTGATGTCGCAGGTGACGGGGCCAGGTCACGTGGCCAGTGGACAATCCATAACTTGTGGCAGGTAACATGGCCAGGTCACGTGGCAAGTGTACAATCCACAACTTGTGGTAGGTGACGTGGCCAGGTGATGTGGCAGATGATGTGGCCAGGTCATGTGGCCATTGGACAATCCACAACTTGTGGCAGGTGACATGGCCAGGTGACGTGGCAGGTGACGTTGCCAGGTCATGTGGCAAGTGGACAATCCACAACTTGTGGCAGGTGACATGGCCAGGTGACGTGGCAGGTGATGTGACCAGGTGACATGGCCTGGTGACGTGGCAAGTGGACAATCCACAACTTGTGGCAGGTGACGTGGCAGGTAATGTGGCCAGGTGACATGGCCTGGTAATGTGGCAAGTGGACAATCCACAACTTATGGCAGGTGACGTGGCAAGTGATGTGCCAGGTGATGTGGCAAGTGAACAATCCACAACTTGTGGCAGGTGACGTGCCAGGTGATGTGGCAGGTGACGTGGCCAGGTGACGTGGCAATTGGACAATCCGCATCTTGTGGCAGGTGATGTGGCAAGTGGACAATCCACAACTTGTGGCAGGTAAGGTGGCCAGGTGATGTGGCAAGTGGACAATACACAACTTGTGGCAGGTGTCGTGGTCAGGTGACGTGGCAAGTGGACAATTCACAACTTGTGGCAGGTGACGTGGCAGGTGACGTGGCAGGTGACGCGGCCAGTGGACAATCCACAACTTGTGGCCGGTGATGTGGCAGGTGATGTGGCCAGGTGACGTGGCCAGGTGATGTGGCAAGTGGACAATCCACAACTTGTGGCAGGTGACGTGGCCAGGTGACATGGCAGGTGACGTGGCCAGTGGACAATCCACAACTTGTGGCAGGTGACGTGGCCAGGTGATTTGGCAAGTGGATAACCCACTTGTGGCAGGTGACGTGGCAAGTGGACAATCCACAACTTGTGGCAGGTGTCGTGGTCAGGTGACGTGGCAAGTGAACAATCCACAACTTGTGGCAGGTGACGTGGCCAGGTGATTTGGCAAGTGGATAATCCACAACTTGTGGCAGGCGACGTGCCAAGTGGACAATCCACAACTTGTGGAAGGTGTCGTGGTCAGGTGACGTGGCCAGTTGACGTGGCCAGTGGACAATCCACAACTTGTGGCAGGTGATGTGGCCAGGTGACGTGGCAGGTGACGTGGCCAGTGGACAATCCACAACTTGTGGCAGGTGATGTGGCCAGGTGATTTGGCAAGTGGATAATCCACTTGTGGCAGGTAACGTGACAAGTAGACAATCCACAACTTGTGGCAGGTGTCGTGGTCAGGTGACGTGGCAAGTGGACAATCCACAACTTGTGGCAGGTGACGTGGCCAGTTGATGTGGCAGGTGACGTGGCCAGTGGACAATCCACAACTTGTGGCAGGTGACGTGCCAGGTGATGTGAACAGGTGATGTGGCAGGTGACGTGGCAATTGGACAATCCGCATCTTGTGGCAGGTGACGTGGCAAGTGGACAATCCACAACTTCTGGCAGGTGACATGGCCAGGTGATTTGGCAAGTGGATAATCCACAACTTGTGGCAGGTGACGTGGCCAGGTGATTTGGCAAGTGGATAATCCACAACTTGTGGCAGGTGACGTGGCCAGGTGATGTGGCAAGTGGACAATCCACAACTTGTGGCAGGTGTCGTGGTCAGGTGACGTGGCAAGTGGACAATCCACAACTTGTGGCAGGTGACGTGGCCAGTTGATGTGGCAGGTGATGTGGCCAGTGGACAATCCACAACTTGTGGCAGGTGACGTGGCCAGGTGATGTGGCAGGTGACGTGGCCAGGTGACATGGCAAGTGGACAATCCACAACTTGTGGCAGGTGACGTGGCCAGTGGACAATCCACAACTTGTGGCAGGTGACGTGGCCAGTTGACGTGGCAGGTGACGTGGCCAGTGGACAATCCACAACTTGTGGCAGGTGACGTGGCCAGGTGACATGGCAAGTGGACAATCCACAACTTGTGGCAGGTAACGTGGCCAGGTGACATGGCAGGTGACGTGGCCAGGTGACAATTCACAACTTGTGGCAGGTGACGTGGCCAGGTGATTTGGCAAGTGCATAATCCACTTGTGGTAGGTGACGTGGCAAGTGGACAATCCACAACTTGTGGCAGGTGTCGTGGTCAGGTGACGTGGCAAGTGGACAATCCACAACTTGTGGCAGGTGACGTGGCCAGTTGACGTGGCAGGTGACGTGGCCAGTGGACAATCCACAACTTGTGGCAGGTGGCGTGGCCAGGTGACGTGGCAGATGACGTGGCAAGTGGACAAATCACAACTTGAGGCAGGTGACGTGGCAAGTGACACACTAAATACACGTACGCTGCTCTCTCAGCTGCTCTGGTCTCACAAAATGGCTGAAATGGTTAAATAATACTGTTTTTTGAGCTTAGGGAGGGTCTTATGATGTTGCTTATAAACGCAAACGCAGTAAAACGCCGCGAAATTCGCGGCCAAAACGGGCGTTTTAAATGCTGTTTTTTGCATTTAAAAACTTGTGTTTAGATGAGTTTGCATTTGCGTCTCGTGTGCATGGGGCCTAAGTCAAAGAACAGTCTTTTGCTTGTTTGTTATTTTATTAAGGGATTGAACTTGGTCGGGGAAGGGATATGGGATGCCCATAGAAACAAATGAATAGTTGTAATGTTATAGCAATAGATGTAAACAATGTGAACAAATATCTGCGCTAACTAAAGGTGAACCAATGTATTATATGAAAAAGCAGCTAGCACAGTCTGTGGATTCAGCAAACAAAAACATGTAAATAAATAGTGCAGCGCTCAAATGGTATGGTAAGTGACAGTCCAAGTATAAATCAATGCAGGCAGGGGCGTAACTAGAAATCACAGGGCCCCATAGCAAAATGTTGTATGGGGCCCCTCAGAGCCGCCCTAGTGTCAATGCAGCGTGACCGGTTCCCCATGCAGCGTGACCTGTGCCCCATACAGCGTTGCCCGTGCCCAATACAGCCTGGCCTGCCTGTGCCCAATACAGACTGCCCCCCCCCCATCAGACCCCACTCTACCACAGATCCATCCCCATTACAGACCCCACTCCACCACAGATCCATCCCCATTACAGACCCCACTCCACCACAGATCCATCCCCATTACAGACCCCACTCCACCACAGATCCATCCCCATTACAGACCCCACTCCACCACAGATCCATCCCCATTACTAGGGTGACCACATTTCCAAACTGCCATTCAGGGACACCCCCCCCCCCCTAAAAAAATATATGTTTTTTTACATATTTGTTTGCGTATTTTGGGGGCAGGGGCGTATCATGAAATCAGCGGGCCCGTGTGCAAGATCAAAAGAGGGCCCTAGGCCCCATCTAATGCAGCCACTTGTGCCCCATCAAATGCTGCCACTGTGCCCCATCAAATGCTGCCACTGTGCCCCATCAAATGCTGCCACTGTGCCCCATCTAATGCAGCCACTTGTGCCCCATCAAATGCAGCCACTGTGCCCCATCTAATGCAGCCACTTGTGCCCCATCAAATGCCACCACTGTGCCCCATCATATGCCGCCACTGTTCCCATCATATGCCGCCACTGTTCCCATCAAATGCAATCACTTGTGCCCCATCAAATGCAATCACTTGTGCCCCATCAAATGCCACCACTGTGCCCTATCCAATGCCACGACTGTGCCCCATCATATGCAATCACTTGTGCCTCATCAAATGCAGTCACTTGTGCCCCATCAAATGCCACCACTGTGCCCTATCTAATGCCACCACTGTGCCCCATCATATGCAATCACTTGTGCCATCAAATGCAATCACTTGTGCCATCAAATGCCGTCACTTGTGCCATCAAATGCCGTCACTTGTGCCATCAAATGCAATCAATTGTGCCATCAAATGCCGTCACTTGTGCCATCAAATGCAGTCACTTGTGCCATCAAATGCCATCACTTGTGCCATCAAATGCCGTCACTTGTGCCATCAAATGCAGTCACTTGTGCCATCAAATGCCATCACTTGTGCCATCAAATGCCATCACTTGTGCCATCACTTGTGCCATCAAATGCCGTCACTTGTGCCATCAAATGCAATCACTTGTGCCATCAAATGCAATCACTTGTGCCACCAAATGCCATCACTTGTGCCATCAAATGCCGTCACTTGTGCCATCAAATGCAGTCACTTGTGCCATCAAATGCCATCACTTGTGCCATCAAATGCCATCACTTGTGCCATCAAATGCCGTCACTTGTGCCATCAAATGCAATCACTTGTGCCATCAAATGCAATCACTTGTGCCACCAAATGCCATCACTTGTGCCATCAAATGCCGTCACTTGTGCCATCAAATGCAGTCACTTGTGCCATCAAATGCCATCACTTGTGCCATCAAATGCCATCACTTGTGCCATCAAATGCCGTCACTTGTGCCATCAAATGCCATCACTTGTGCCATCAAATGCCGTCACTTGTGCCATCAAATGCAGTCACTTGTGCCATCAAATGCCATCACTTGTGCCATCAAATGCCATCACTTGTGCCATCAAATGCCATCACTTGTGCCATCAAATGCCGTCACTTGTGCCATCAAATGCAATCACTTGTGCCATCAAATGCAATCACTTGTGCCACCAAATGCCATCACTTGTGCCATCAAATGCCGTCACTTGTGCCATCAAATGCAGTCACTTGTGCCATCAAATGCCATCACTTGTGCCATCAAATGCCGTCACTTGTGCCATCAAATGCAGTCACTTGTGCCATCAAATGCCATCACTTGTGCCATCAAATGCCGTCACTTGTGCCATCAAATGCAGTCACTTGTGCCATCAAATGCCATCACTTGTGCCATCAAATGCCATCACTTGTGCCATCAAATGCCGTCACTTGTGCCATCAAATGCAATCACTTGTGCCATCAAATGCAATCACTTGTGCCACCAAATGCCATCACTTGTGCCATCAAATGCCATCACTTGTGCCATCAAATGCCGTCACTTGTGCCATCAAATGCAGTCACTTGTGCCATCAAATGCCATCACTTGTGCCATCAAATGCCGTCACTTGTGCCATCAAATGCAGTCACTTGTGCCATCAAATGCCATCACTTGTGCCATCAAATGCCGTCACTTGTGCCATCAAATGCAGTCACTTGTGCCATCAAATGCCATCACTTGTGCCATCAAATGCCATCACTTGTGCCATCAAATGCCATCACTTGTGCCATCAAATGCCGTCACTTGTGCCATCAAATGCAATCACTTGTGCCATCAAATGCAATCACTTGTGCCACCAAATGCCATCACTTGTGCCATCAAATGCCGTCACTTGTGCCATCAAATGCAGTCACTTGTGCCATCAAATGCCATCACTTGTGCCATCAAATGCCGTCACTTGTGCCATCAAATGCAGTCACTTGTGCCATCAAATGCCATCACTTGTGCCATCAAATGCCGTCACTTGTGCCATCAAATGCAGTCACTTGTGCCATCAAATGCCATCACTTGTGCCATCAAATGCCGTCACTTGTGCCCCATCAAATGCCAGTGTGCCCATAAATTGTTGCTACTGTGCCCCATCAAATGCCAGTGTGCCCATAAATTGTCGCTACTGTGCGTCATAAAATGCCAGTGTGCCCATAAATTGTTGCTAGGCACAGTAGCACAATTTATGGGCACACTGGCATTTGATGGGGCACAGTAGCAACAATTTATGGGCACACTGGCATTTGATGGGGCACAGTAGAGACAATTCATGGGCACACTGGCAGCATCTGATGGGGGGCACAGTAGCGACAATTCATGGGCACACTGGCATTTGATGGGGCACAGTCCATCAAATGCCAGGGTGCCCATGAATTGTCGCTACTGTGCCCCATCAAATGCCAGTGTGCCCATAGATTGTCGCTACTGTGCCCCATCAGATGCTGCCACCCAGTGTCAATTGCCCCTATTTGCTCACCTTTTGGAGTCATATAATGGAGATGGAGTGACTGTCTCCTTGTCTGGTCACTGGTGGTGGTGGAGAAGGGCAGGGCAGTCTTCACTCCAGGGTTGGCGCCGGTGTTCTCTTTCCAGTCAGGACTCGAGGAGGCACTGGCGTCTGGCAGGCAGTGAATCGGGCCGCTCGGGCGGGAGCCGGGAGGAGCCTGCCGGGGCCGCTGGGCTGTAGAGGAGGTCAGACCGGCGGAGATGTGTCTGCACTGCACTGTGACCGTCGGACGGGTCTCGGTCGGAGGCTGAGAGATGTCACAGGCAGGCTTGCAGCGGGAGTCGCGGCGCCGGCGGGACTCACTAGCGGGAGCCGAGGTCAGGACTCAGAGGAGGAGGAGGTCTTGGTCTGTGCCACTGCCGCGGTACTGGAAGGTGACGGTGAGTGGCTCACTGTCTCTGCCTGGCTGCCTGCCCTGTAACGAATCGCTGCTGCTGGCTGCTGCGCTGCTCTCTCTGCTACAAGAACCGCGGCTGGAGGAGGTGGGGGTGGAGTCGGAGCCGCATAGAGAGCGGGACATGGTGACGTCACTGGTTGCTACACGCCAAGCGGGGCGGCCGTAGCAACCAGTGATTTAGAATGAATTAAATCACAGCAGCACTTCGGCAGCAGCGACATGAGTGTTGCAGACTGGCAGGCAGTTGATTCCGGGACTCTCTATTGTCCCGGTTTGAAGGCTCCCGGGACACGGGACAACAATGTAAATTACGGGACGATCCCGGGCAAACCGGGACACGTGGTCACCCTACCCATTACAGACCCCACTCCACCACAGATCCATCCCCATTACAGACCCCACTCCACAGATCCATCCCCATTACAGACCCCCACTCCACCACAGATCCATCCCCATTACAGACCCCCACTCCACCACAGATCCATCCCCATTACAGACCCCCACTCCACCACAGATCCATCCCCATTACAGACCCCCACTCCACCACAGATCCATCCCCATTACAGACCCCCACTCCACCACAGATCCATCCCCATTACAGACCCCCACTCCACCACAGATCCATCCCCATTACAGACCCCCACTCCACCACAGATCCATCCCCATTACAGACCCCACTCCATCACAGATCCATCCCCATTACAGACCCCACTCCACCACAGATCCATCCCCATTACAGACCCCACTCCATCACAGATCCATCCCCATTACAGACCCCACTCCACCACAGATCCATCCCCATTACAGACCCCACTCCACCACAGATCCATCCCCATTACAGACCCCACTCCATCACAGATTCCCCCCCCCCCTCATCACAGATCCGCCCCCATTACAGACCCCACTTCACCACAGATCCCCCCTATCAGACCCCACTCCATCACAGATCCATCCCCATTACAGACCCCCACTCCACCACAGATCCATCCCCATTAAGACCCCACTCCACCACATACCCCCACTCCACCACAGATCCATCCCCATTACAGACCCCACTCCATCACAGATCCATCCCCATTACAGACCCCCACTCCACCACAGATCCATCCCCATTAAGACCCTACTCCACCACAGACCCCCACTCCACCACAGATCCATCCCCATTACAGACCCCACTCCACCACAGACCCCCACTCCACCACAGATCCCCGCCCCCATCAGACCCCACTCCACCACAGATCCATCCCCATTACAGACCCCACTCCACCACAGATCCATCCCCATTACAGACCCCCACTCCACCACAGATCCATCCCCATTACAGACCCCCACTCCACCACAGATCCATCCCCATTACAGACCCCCACTCCACCACAGATCCATCCCCATTACAGACCCCCACTCCACCACAGATCCATCCCCATTACAGACCCCCACTCCACCACAGATCCATCCCCATTACAGACCCCACTCCATCACAGATCCATCCCCATTACAGACCCCACTCCACCACAGATCCATCCCCATTACAGACCCCACTCCATCACAGATCCATCCCCATTACAGACCCCACTCCACCACAGATCCATCCCCATTACAGACCCCACTCCACCACAGATCCATCCCCATTACAGACCCCACTCCATCACAGATTCCCCCCCCCCCCTCATCACAGATCCGCCCCCATTACAGACCCCACTTCACCACAGATCCCCCCTATCAGACCCCACTCAATCACAGATCCATCCCCATTACAGACCCCCACTCCACCACAGATCCATCCCCATTAAGACCCCACTCCACCACAGACCCCCACTCCACCACAGATCCATCCCCATTACAGACCCCACTCCATCACAGATCCATCCCCATTACAGACCCCCACTCCACCACAGATCCATCCCCATTAAGACCCCACTCCACCACAGACCCCCACTCCACCACAGATCCATCCCCATTACAGACCCCACTCCACCACAGACCCCCACTCCACCACAGATCCCCCCCCCCATCAGACCCCACTCCACCACAGATCCATCCCCATTACAGACCCCACTCCACCACAGATCCATCCCCATTACAGACCCCACTCCACCACAGATCCATCCCCATTACAGACCCCACTCCACCACAGATCCATCCCCATTACAGACCCCACTCCACCACAGATCCATCCCCATTACAGACCCCTCTCCACCACAGATCCATCCCCATTACAGACCCCACTCCATCACAGATCCATCCCCATTACAGACCCCACTCCACCACAGATCCATCCCCATTACAGACCCCACTCCACCACAGATCCATCCCCATTACAGACCCCACTCCATCACAGATCCATCCCCATTACAGACCCCACTCCACCACAGATCCATCCCCATTACAGACCCCACTCCACCACAGATCCATCCCCATTACAGACCCCACTCCACCACAGATCCGCCCCCATTACAGACCCCACTTCACCACAGATCCCCCCTATCAGACCCCACTCCATCACAGATCCATCCCCATTACAGACCCCCACTCCACCACAGATCCATCCCCATTAAGACCCCACTCCACCACAGACCCCCACTCCACCACAGATCCATCCCCATTACAGACCCCACTCCATCACAGATCCATCCCCATTACAGACCCCACTCCATCACAGATCCATCCCCATTACAGACCCCCACTCCACCACAGATCCATCCCCATTACAGACCCCACTCCACCACAGACCCCCACTCCACCACAGATCCCCCCCCCATCAGACCCCACTCCACCACAGATCCATCCCCATTACAGACCCCACTCCACCACAGATCCATCCCCATTACAGACCCATCCCCATTACAGACCCCACTCCACCACAGATCCATCCCCATTACAGACCCCACTCCACCACAGATCCATCCCCATTACAGACCCCACTCCACCACAGATCCATCCCCATTACAGACCCCACTCCACCACAGATCCATCCCCATTACAGACCCCACTCCACCACAGATCCATCCCCATTACAGACCCCACTCCACCACAGATCCATCCCCATTACAGACCCCACTCCACCACAGATCCATCCCCATTACAGACCCCACTCCATCACAGATCCATCCCCATTACAGACCCCACTCCACCACAGATCCATCCCCATTACAGACCCCACTCCATCACAGATCCATCCCCATTACAGACCCCACTTCACCACAGATCCATCCCCATTACAGACCCCACTCCACCACAGATCCATCCCCATTACAGACCCCACTCCATCACAGATTCCCCCCCCCCCCCTCATCACAGATCCGCCCCCATTACAGACCCCACTTCACCACAGATCCCCCCTATCAGACCCCACTCCATCACAAATCCATCCCCATTACAGACCCCCACTCCACCACAGATCCATCCCCATTAAGACCCCACTCCACCACAGACCCCCACTCCACCACAGATCCATCCCCATTACAGACCCCACTCCATCACAGATCCATCCCCATTACAGACCCCCACTCCACCACAGATCCATCCCCATTAAGACCCCACTCCACCACAGACCCCCACTCCACCACAGATCCATCCCCATTACAGACCCCACTCCACCACAGACCCCCACTCCACCACAGATCCCCCCCCCCCCATCAGACCCCACTCCACCACAGATCCATCCCCATTACAGACCCCACTCCACCACAGATCCATCCCCATTACAGACCCCACTCCACCACAGATCCATCCCCATTACAGACCCCACTCCACCACAGATCCATCCCCATTACAGACCCCACTCCACCACAGATCCATCCCCATTACAGACCCCACTCCACCACAGATCCATCCCCATTACAGACCCCACTCCACCACAGATCCATCCCCATTACAGACCCCACTCCACCACAGATCCATCCCCATTACAGACCCCACTCCACCACAGATCCATCCCCATTACAGACCCCACTCCACCACAGATCCATCCCCATTACAGACCCCACTCCACCACAGATCCATCCCCATTACAGACCCCACTCCATCACAGATCCATCCCCATTACAGACCCCACTCCACCACAGATTCCCCCCATCAGACCCCACTCCATCACAGACCCCCACTCCACCACAGATCCCCCCCCCATCAGACACTACTCCATCACAGATCCACCCCCATTACGGACCCCACTCGACCACAGATCCCCCCCATAAGACCCCACTCCATCAAATATCCACCCCATTACAGACCCCGCTTTACCACAGCTCCCTCCCATCAGACCCCCCTTCACCACAGATCTTCCCCATCAGACCCCCCTTCACCACAGATCTTCCCCATTAGACCCCACTCCATTACAGATCCCCCTATCAGACCCCACTCCACCACAGATCCCACTCCATCTCAGACATCCCCCCCCCCATTACAGACTCCATCCATCACAGTCCTTTGCGGAGTCAGCCTGTCCCTTTCATTAACGCAGCATTCCCCCCTTCCTCCCCCTCTCCACACTGTCCTACCTTATTCACAGCCAGGAAGCACCGCATGGCAGGTCCAGACAAAGGGCGTGACTTTTCAAGTTAAAGGTTGCTGGGACTGCCCCATTGTCTCTAGCAACCAATCACCTGCTTTGTAACTTGACAAGTCACAAACTTTGCCCGGACCTGCAGCGCTGACAGGCAGGCTTGTGTGAAGCTATGAATAAGGTGTGGGGAGGTGGAAGAAGGGGGGAGTGATGCGATTATGTAAACAGGAGACCGGCCGCCGGCGTGACGTCACACGCAGGGGAATGAACCAACTCTCCTCCATGATGGGGGGGGGGGGCGCGAGGAAAAGCACAGGACACTGAGGACAGAGGAAAGGGAGCCAGGAGCGCACTCGGCAGCCAGTGAGTCGGCGCCGGCGGCCTGCATGCCGGCGATGCTCTTATCCTTACCGGGCCCCCCTGATCCTCACTCAGCTGCGGGCCCCATAGCGCCCGCGTGGGTCGCTATGGCGGTAGTTCCGCCACTGAATGCAGGGGAAAGTTGATAGAGCTGATAGAAGACCTCCACCACAGCTTCAGTGTGAACATAGGCAGAACACACCACACCATCATGCTCATAATCTGCTTACCAGATGGTAAAGGCAACAGGCGTTGTAATCATACAATGCATTACAACGCAGGTATATAGAATACAGTACATCCTCCTCCTGTGGAATGGTGATACAGCCTCCCTAAGCACTTTCCTGCAACAACTTTACCAGAATATGTTAGGGATTGTCTTACAGTTTGTTATCAGTGCTGATAACATCAACTTCTTGGACCTTAATATTCAGGTCAAGAATGGTGCTTTTAATATTTCCACCTTTTTTAAGAGTACCGATTGAAACGGCTACATTGGGCAGGGAAGCTGCCATCATCCCTCATGGCTTAAGTCAGTCCCAAAAAGCAAATTCCTCAGTTTAAGGCGGAACTGTACTCTTATGCCGCGTACACACGGTTGTTTTTTTGTGATGAAATAAAACGACGTTTTTCATCATGAAAAAAAACGAAGTTTTTCTAACTTCATCATAAAAAACTATGTTGCCCACACACCATCATTTTCTGAAAATGCTCTAGCAAAGCGCGGTTACGTACAACACATACGACGGCACTCTGTTCCATTCAAGCTCCCGTCTCATAATTTGCTTCTGAGCATGCGCGGGTTTAAAACGTTGTTTAAAATGTCGTTTTAGCCCACACACAATCATTTTTTATGACACAAAAAACTACATTTTGAAAAACTACATAAAAAATTTAAGCATGGTCGAAATTTTTTTAGAAGACAAAAAACGATGTGAAGCCCACACACGATCATTTTAAATGACGTTTTTAAAAACGTTGTTTTATTTCATCACAAAAAACGACTGTGTGTACGCGGCATAAGAGAAGATTTTTTCTTACAGGCTACCACACTAAAAGAGAAATTCATTAAAAAATGTTATGCAGTGAATGACTTAAACATTATGGGCCAGATTCACGTAGCTCAGCGGATCTATAGATCCGCTCGATCTACGTGAATTAAGATCCGCTCCCGCAAGTTTAGGAGGCAAGTGGCTAATTCACAAACCACTTACCTCCAAACTTGCGACGGCGGATCCTAAATCCCCCAGCGGAATTCAAATTCCGCGGCTAGGGGAGTGTCATATTTAAATCAGGCGCGCTCCCGCGCCGATTTAAATACGCATGCGTCGTCCGGGGAATTTCCCGGCGTGCATTGCTCCCACTGACGTCAATAGGACGTCAGTGGTTGCGACGTGATCTAGACTTGCGACGCGCGTGTTCGTGAATCGGCGTACGCAAACGACGTAGGAAATTTCAAAATCGACGCGGGAACGACGGCCATACTTAACAATACTTACCCCTGCTTTTAGCAGGGGTAAGTATACGACGGGTACCGCGCTACGGAAACGACG
This sequence comes from Rana temporaria, assembly GCF_905171775.1. NCBI lineage: Eukaryota > Metazoa > Chordata > Amphibia > Anura > Ranidae > Rana > Rana temporaria. Next base: position 70,395,084 of record NC_053495.1, read on the forward strand.
TAAGAACACCGCGTCGGGTCCGCGTACGGTCGTGAATTTCGCGTATCTCGCTGATTTACATATTATTCAGTGTAAATCAGCGGGAACGCCCCCGGCGCCATTTTTAATTCAAAAAAAAGATCCGACAGTGTAACACAGTGTGACACTGTCGGATCTCAGCCCTATCTATGCGTATCTGATTCTATGAATCAGGCGCATAGATAGGACCAGAAAAAATCCGAGATACGATGGTGTATCTGAGATACACCGTCGTATCTGCTTCGTGAATCTGGGCCTATAATTAATGAAGTGGGTAGTGTCGATCGAGCTTCCGTTCTTCAAGCAGGGGTTCACCCAAAAAATTGTTTTTAACATTGTCATTATCACAACTCAGCTGAATGTAATGGCTGTTTTTTTTTTATTTTATCCCCGTACATGCCGTATTTTCACCGCCGCTTCCGGGTATGTCTTCTGCGGGACTGGGCGTTTCTAATTGATTGACAGGCTTCCGACTGTCGCATACAGCGCGTCACGAGTTGCTGAAAGAAGCCGAACGTCGGTGCGGCTCTATACGGCGCCTGCGCACCGACGTTCGGCTTCTTTCGGCAACTCGTGACGCGCAGTATGCGGCGGTCGGAAGCCTGTCAATCAATTAGGAACGCCCAGTCCCGCAGAAGACATACCCGGAAGCGGCGGTGAAAATAGGGTATGTACGGGGATAAAATAAAAAAAAAAAAAGCCGATTGTCATTATGACAACTCAGCTGAATGTAATGTTAAAAATTTATTTTTTGGGTGAACCTCCGCTTTAAGGTTAAAGAAAAGTTGCCTTTGAATGAAACCAATTATAATTTTTCGATGGTCACTACGTTTTCACAACATTTTGATATAAAAAAAATTCTAACCAAACATTGGGGAGTCCTGAAGAATGACAAAATTCTAGGGCCGGTTCTCCCTGACCGACCACAGGTTGTCTTCAGAGGAGTCCCCCCTTTAAAATTGTAATTGGCACCCAATATTTTGGATTCCCCCGAACAGAGTATAGTTTTTCCAAAAATCTAAATGATATCATCCCTGTCATAATTATGTGTGCCATCAACAAGGATAGGAGCAGAAAAATATGCCAGTTTCAATCTTATACCACTGGCAGGGTGTTTGACATAAACACTTTTATTACCTGCTCCTCCTTGAATGTTACAAATACAGATGGTGCAGCGCTCAAATAAAATAATAAAAGATGAATAGAAAGTCCATAAAATCGCAGTACACCTCCAGTGAGTGCGATTGTAGACAGACAGATGACTGTGTAGGTAACTTCACACGTGCTAAACACACATCCACCACCACACGAAATGGCTTCTCACCTTACCACCTAGACCAGACCTGGGCAAACTACGGCCCGGCGGACCTTTTAATCCGGCCCCCCCCCGCCGCCGCTGCCACGTTAATCACCGCGGCGGGGAACATTACAGACAGCGTTCGTTTGAACAGCTGTTTTCCCCGCCGCGCATAGACACTCCCCCTTGGACGGATCTGTCCAATCGCGAGCAAGGGGGAGTGTCTATGTGACTCCCCCTTGCTCGCGATTGGACGGATCTGTCCAATCGCGAGCAAGGGGGAGTCACATAGACACTCCCCCTTGCTCGCGATTGGACAGATCCGTCCAAGGGGGAGTGTCTATGCGCCTCCCCCTTGCTCGCGATTGGACGGATCTGTCCAATCGCGAGCAAGGGGGAGTCACATAGACACTCCCCCTTGCTCGCGATTGGACAGATCCGTCCAAGGGGGAGTGTCTATGCGCAGCGGGGAATACAGCTGTTCAAACGAACGCTGTCTGTAATGTTCCCCGCCGCGGTGATAACAGTAGGCAGGGGCGGGTCACTGTGCCCATCACACGCAGCCACTGTGCTAACACATGCAGCCACTTGTGCCAACACACGCAGCCACTGTGCCACCATAAATTGTCGCCACTGTGCCAATCACACGCAGCCACTGTGCCAATCACACGCAGCCACTGTGCAATCAATTATTGCCACTGTTCCCAAACGCAGCCACTGTGCCAATCACATGCAGCCACTGTGCCAATCACACGCAGCCACTGTGCCCATCACACGCAGCCACTGTGCCAATCACACGCAGCCACTGTGCCAATCACACGCAGCCACTGTGCCCATCAAATGCAGCCACTGTACCCATCAAACGCAGCCACTGTGCCAATCACACGCAGCCACTGTGCCAATAACATGCAGCCACTCTGCCCATCAAACGCAGCCACTGTGCCAATCACACACAGCCACTGTGCCCATCAAACGCAGCTACTGTGCCATCACATGCAGCCACTGTGCCAACACACGCAGTCACTGTGCCATCAATTGTTGCCACTGTGCCCATCACACGCAGCCACTGTGCCATCAATTGTCGCCACTGTGCCCATCAAACGCAACCACTGTGCCATCACACGCAGCCACTGTGCCATTACATGCAGCCACTGTTTAATCAATTGTTATTGATTAAACAGTGGCTGCCTGTCCCCAGCCTCTGTCCCCCTCCTGTGTCATGTCCCCAGCGTCTGTCGCCCTCCTGTGCCATATCCCCAGCGTCTGTCCCCCTCCTGTGTCATGTCCCCAGCGTCTGTCCCCCTCCTGTGTCATGTCCCCAGCCTCTGTCCCCCTCCTGTGTCATGTCCCCAGCGTCTGTCCCCCTCCTGTGTCATGTCCCCAGCCTCTGTCCCCCTCCTGTGTCATGTCCCCAGCCTCTGTCCCCCTCCTGTGTCATGTCCCCAGCCTCTGTCCCCCTCCTGTGTCATGTCCCCAGCCTCTGTCCCCCTCCTGTGTCATGTCCCCAGCCTCTGTCCCCCTCCTGTGTCATGTCCCCAGCCTCTGTCCCCCTCCTGTGCCATGTCCCCAGCCTCTGTCCCCCTCCTGTGCCATGTCCCCAGCCTCCCCCCCTCCTGTGTCATGTCCCCAGCCTCTGTCCCCCTCCTGTGTCATGTCCTCAGCCTCTGTCCCCCTCTTGTGTCATGTCCCCAGCCTCTGTCCCCCTCTTGTGTCATGTCCCCAGCCTCTGTCCCCCTCCTGTGCCATGTCCCCAGCCTCTGTCCCCCTCCTGTGCCATGTCTATAACAAGTACTCGTACCAGTTGTCCAACAATGATATTTACTGCTTTTTATAAAGAAATACAATTGATTTTATGCAGTATTGAGTTTAGCCTTTTGGCCCGGCCCTCCAAAATATTTTTAGTTTCTCATGTGGCCCCATCGAAAAAATAATTGCCCACCCCTGACCTAGACCCTTTGATTATGGAGGGTCAAATGCGCTTTATGTGTGAATATCAGCAAATACAGCAGTAGTAGAGACGTCACAGAGAAACCGATAGGTCATCCCAGGTCATGTAATAAACAAATGCCAAAACATAGTGCTCTCTGTTTGGATAAACGATTTAATCGTAATAAAAGATAAAAAACACTCACAGTGAAGTTGCCATAGGAACCCAGCGTCTTACTTATGGAGAGTCAACATACACAAGTGTCAGAAGGCTAATTTGCATAGCAGTGTCCAGCGCAAACCATGCAAAAACACACTCATGGAGAGGACATCTTGCAATGTATATTATCGCAAAGAAGAGAAGCAAAAAAATGCACAAGTTCGAATATAAATTTTTAGAAGTGTAAATAATACTCATATGCTAATTAGCTATAAAAATACATAATATTTAATCACTTTAAAAATATGTTAATAAAAAACAAAATTAATATAAAATCTATTTCGGTAACGAAAAAATTGCAACATCAACCGCGGCCATCATTACAAAGGAATAAAACAATTAACGATCAGTGATAAAACAATTGATATCGAAATCAATATTCAATCCCCCAGGGGCAAGCACCTCGGTTTCATGTATCCAATAGGATTCACGTTTACTCAGCTGACAAATAAGATTATCCCCCCTTCCAGTGGTTGGTAACCCTTTCAATCCCCCAAAATTGTAAGCTCTTGGGATTTTTTTGATGAACTAGTTTAAAATGTCTAGATACATTGTGGTTAATAAAACCTTTCCTAATATTTCTGACATGCTCATCAACTCTCATATGCAAAGATCTAGATGTCCTTCCTACATATTGCAACCCACAACCACATTGCAACATATATACAACACCGACCGTATCGCATGTGATGAGCTGCTTAATCTCATATTCTCTACTTGTAGCAAATGATAAAAACTTTTTCATTTTCTTAACATTTGTTTTGGAGTGTTTACAAGAAACACACCGACCACAAGCATAAAAGCCTCGGTGTGTTTCTTGTAAACACTCCAAAACAAATGTTAAGAAACGGAAAAAGTTTTTATCATTTGCTACAAGTAGAGAATATGAGATTAAGCAGCTCATCACATGCGATACGGTCGGTGTATATATGTTGCAATGTGGTTGTGGGTTGCAATACGTAGGAAGGACATCTAGATCTTTGCATATGAGAGTTGATGAGCATGTCAGAGATATTAGGAGAGGTTTTATTAACCACAGTGTATCCAGACATTTTAAACTAGTTCATCCAAAACATCCCAAGAGCTTACAATTTTGGGGAATTGAAAGGGTTACCAACCACTGGAGGGGGGGTAATCTTATTCGTCAGCTGAGTAAACGTGAATCCTATTGGATACATGAAACCGAAGTGCTTGCCCCTGGGGGATTGAGTGATTAAATATTATGTATTTTTATAGCTAATTAGCATACGAGTATTATTTACACTTCTAAAAATTAATATTCGAACCTGTGCGTTTTTTTGTTTCTCTTCTTTGCGATAATATACATTGCAAGATGAGTCCTCTCCGTGAGTGTCTTTTTGCATGGTTTGCGCTGGACACTTCTATGCAAATTAGCCTTCTGACACTCGTGTATGTTGACTCTCCATAAACACGCTGGGTTCTTATGGCAACTTACACACATAAATAGCGGGTGTTCTCCACGCCTCCTTCACCGCTGAAGAAGTCCCCGCCCATAGAGGTCGTAATGCGTACGGAAGGAGCGTCGTGACGTCACCCGCGGCTATCACTTTGCTCAATATACACGCTGTATACATCGGCACCGATCGTGGTGCCTTCATTGTGAGTGTTTTTTATCTTTTATTACGATTAGATCGTTTATCCAAACAGAGAGCACCATGTTTTGGAATTTGTTTATTACATGACCTGGGATGACCTATCGGTTTCTCTGTGACGTCTCTACTACTGCTGGATTTTCTGATATTCACACATAAAGCGCATTTGACCCTCCATAATCAAAGGGTCCAGGTGGTGAGGTGAGAGGCCATTTCGTGTGGTGGTGGATGTGTGTTTAGCACGTGTGAAGTTACCTACACAGTCATCTGTCTGTCTACATTGGCACTCACTGGAGGTGTACTGCGATTTTATGGACTTTCTATTCATCTTTTATTATTTTATTTGAGCGCTGCACCATCTGTATTTGTTTCTCTACAGGGATTTTGTGATTATTGACCCTGGTGTTCAGCTGCTATACAGGGGTTCATGTGTCATTGTTGCACGGATTTATTTTCTTTTTATCCTCCTTGAATGTTGTTTATCTCCTGATTTGTCCATGCGGCCTTCAATATAGGGGGCCGCACGACACGTTCGTGTGAACAAGCATATTGCCAATATCAGGAAAGGTTTTCCGAAACATACAGTATCTTGCCATTATTTGGAATGCCATAAGAAAAATCCTAAGGGCACCACTTTTGTGGCCATTGATTGTTTTACGCCACATTGGCGAGGAAGTATGTCCAAGCGAGAAATTTCCAACAAGTTTGGACAATGTAGAGGTTCAACAAAACCTAGACATTGGAGTTCTATTTGTGCGTCTAAAAAATCTGATGATTTCAGAAGTCCTTGGGCATTGGGATGTTGCTTTCCTAGAAAAATATCTGGATGATGGCATGGTGCCCAGGAGTTTAAGATTTGAGATCACTCCACAGGAAGACGAGATAGACCTCCTATGGTGGTTTAAATACTTTAATGATATGGGTCTGGATCTGTTGCGATTTTTATTTGTCAGAAAAAGACGCAAACTGAATAAACTTGATAATGACATAACAGAAGTTAAAGATAAGTTGGCTTCATATAAGGAATCGGAGGAGTATAAAAACAAATCGGATAACCTTAAAAAGGTCTTAGAAAAAGAGGATCTTGATCAGAAAGCCAAGAAGAAAAATAAATTTATGAGAGACCTTGAAGATTATACATCTAAACAGGTGTTTAAATGGCAGGTCAAGAGGTTGTTAACTGCTGAGGGAGGAGCAGGACGCCCATCTGGGCCAACCATACACCAAAAAAACCCTGTTCCCCTTGGTTCTCAGGTTAATCACCATGTTGGTAATACCAATACACCCAAAGGGGGATGGAGGAGGGTTTGGAATAACAAATCAAACATTTCCAAATAAGCGCCCTTTTAATAAGGGAGCTTATCCTAGGAATTAAGGTTATGATAATCGGGCACAATATGACCATGACTATCATAACGATGTTTCAGTATATAATCAATATGCACCTTTAAGAGAACATCATAACGAGTATAATGATCATAACGAACAGGGTTATGATGATCGTTTTATTGTTCAGCATCCTTCTGCACTTACTCCAGGGAACACACATCCTGATCATACATGATCATGTTGGGATAGTCCGGGTTACTATCCTCCAAGGAGACCTAATCAAGGCCCCCCCCCCCTATTATTCTGGTCCATCTGTTCCCCCTTCTTCTTCTTCTTCTTTTTTTCCCAAGGTCAAACAGAAGGGCAGAACTAAGAGAGGGACCTGAAGTGGGAGGAGGAACCGATCGAAAAAGGCAAAGAGTGTAAGAGATGCAGGGATTTTTAATCTTAGCAAACAAACACTCACAGAAAATGAAAAATTTGTACTTGACCATGGGCTCAAGTTTGCCCCGGATAAACCCCTGAGCAAATTTGGAGCATTTATGGATGTTCAGAAATACATTAGGAAGGTCAATATTAAAAGATATTTTCTGTCACAGACTGTAACTACCACTCTCAAAGAGACTGATGGGGTGAGACATTCATGTCTTTCTAATGCTTCTCTCTTTAACCCACCTGGATTCATACCACCTTCTATATCAGTCTTCAAGGAGCTTGTCCTGAAGGATATTGATGAATTAAAAGTTAAGAAAAACTATCAGGATATAAGGTTTCCGAGAGGGACTGAAATCTTTGAAAGACAGGGATGATATCATTATCCTCCCTGCGGATAAGGGGGGAGGGATAGTGGTTATGGAAAAGATCTCCTATGTGTCTGAAATGGAGAGAATTCTATCCGATGCCGACACATATGTACCATTAAACCATGATCCTGTTTTTAAATATAAGAGAGAACTCACTGCACTTGTTGAGAGAGGTTATACCAGTAACCTTCTCAATAAAAAGGAGAGGGATTTTTTTATTCCGTTGGCTCCAAGGAAACCCATCATATATTTTTTGCCCAAGGTGCATAAAAGTTTAACCAACCCCCTGGGGAGACCCATTATAAGTGGGTTGGATTCTATAACCTCTAGAATTGGCAAGTATATTGATGGTTTCCTGAAACCGCTGGTGTCTGGGACTCCTTCATATATTAAGGATTCAGCACAGGTAATCCGAATTCTTGAGAGTTTGGAGTGGAGAGATGGATACATTCTGGCTACTGCGGAGGTGTCCTCTCTCTACACCATTATCTCTCACAGTGATGGTTTGGAGGCTGTGGAAATGTTCCTGAAAAGAGACCCTGAATTGATACAGTTTCAGCAGGAATTCCTCAGTTTAAGGCGGAACTGTACTCTTAGAGAAGATTTTTTTCTTACAGGCTACCACACTAAAAGAGAAATTAATTCAAAAGGGTTATGCAGTGAATGACTTAAACATTATAATTAATGAAGTGGGTAGTGTTGATCGAGCTTCAGTTCTTCAGGTTAAAGAAAAGTTGCCTTTGAATGAAACCAATTATAATTTTTTGATGGTCACTACGTTTTCACAACAACATTTTGATATCAAAAAAATTCTAACCAAACATTGGGGAGTCCTGAAGAATGACAAAATTCCAGGGCCGGTTCTCCCTGACCGACCACAGGTTGTCTTCAGAGGAGTCCCCCCCCTTTTTTTTTTTTTATCAGAAAAGTTTTTATTTGTCTCCAAAAGGAGAGGTATAAAGACATACATCAAATGACAATCACAAAAACACAATAACAAACAAACAAAAAATCATTGCAGCTACATCGTACAGGATAAACAAAATCACATTCACAGATCAAATCCCATAAATCATGTTTGCGAAGCCCGGCTGATTACTTAACACATTAGCACCCACAGAATCTACATATTATGTGGATAAGCACCATGACGGTCCAGGCCCCAAGCTCCAGGGTGGACAACCGGGGGGAGGGGAGGAGGGGATAAAGGGAGGAGGGGACAGGGGACCAGGCAGGGGGACATCAAGGCCAAGGGAGAGTAGTGGCAGGGAGAGGGGGGGGAAGGGGAGGCCCAAGTCAAAGGGCAGCATCTTCACCCCAAGGGTAGCACCTGGGACCTCGAGTTCACTGCTTGGACCATGCACCCCAGATTTTCTTAAACTTTTTAAGACATTTACGATCCATATACGTGAGCTTATACAAGGGCAGTGTTGTATTCACAAGAGCTCTCCACTGGGAGACCATTGGAGGATCTGGCTGTTTCCATTTAAGCAGGATAGCCTTTCTAGCATAAAAGGAGGCATAAAATACAAACAGCCGTTTGTGTGTGTTAGGTATGACATTGTCACAGACCCCCAGAAGCAGTATGATCGGATTCAGGTTAATATGTACATTGCCCACCGAGTTGATAATGTCCACCACCCCTGACCAGAACTTCTGAATGACAGGACACTCCCAAACCACATGCAAAAAAGTACCCAGGCCTGTGTGGCATTTGGAACAACGATCCATTTGGGAAGGGTAGATCCTTGAGAGCCTCACAGGGGTGTAGTATGCTCTGTGGATAAACTTAAGTTGGATGTATCTATCCCTTGCCGACACCATCAGGGGGATGTATTGCTGGATTCCCTCTTCCCAATCATCAACGGCGAGGGCAGGCAGATCTGCCTTCCACTTATCAGACCCTCCACCCGACTCTCCACACGACAACCTGAGGTATAGAGAGGAGAGAATAGGGTCCGCCCCTATGGAAGTCAAAAACGTCTCCACCCTGTGAGAGCGTAGCTCAACCTCCCCAGGAAACTGGGCATGTCTCAGCTGCAAATAGCAGAAGAACATCTTAGGTGGCAAACGGAAGGTGTTCTTAAGTGTGTCGTAGGGAAGGATTCTACCCCCAGGCATGATTTGTCGTAGTACTTTAATCTCGTATCCAGCCCAAAGTGCCGAAGCCGGGACCGTCTGTAGATGGGTCAGCCTGGGGTTCCCCCACAGCGGTGTGTGTGGGGAGATGGAATTGGGGCTACTGAGTTTCGCCGTGATCTGTTCCCAAACCTGAACAGTTGTTCGCATAGGGATCATCATCTCAGGCTGTGCCTTAGGTCCACGAAACACCAGGTTGCTCAGTGCCGAGTATGAGCCCAGCACCGCCGCCTCTAGGTTGACCGCAGGGTTGGACTTAGGCTGGGAGAACCACCAGCGGACAGTCACAACCACTGCCGCCCCAGTAATATAATTTAAAGCAGGGGAGCGCCAAGCCCCCTAGGGACAGGGGGAGTTGTAGGGTGGCTCGGGCAACCCTAGGGGCCAGTCCACCCCACACAAATGCGTTCACTGCCTGGTCTATCTTCTGAAAGAAGGAGTTGGGGATGGGGACTGGGGTGTTGCGAAATACATAAAGAAATTTTGGGAGGAAAGTCATTTTGAGGAGATTAATTCTTCCTACAGGCGAAAGGGAGAGAGATTTCCAAGCCTGAAACTTAGCGACCAGTTGCTGGAGGATCGGATACACATTGTCAGTTAAGTATTGAGAGAGGTCCCTCTGGACCTCAATCCCCAGGTACCTAAACCTGGAGACCAGGGCCAACGGGATCTGCGGGTCTATAGGAGGCAGGGCAGGGGACATTGAAAACAGAGTTGACTTGGACCAGTTGATCCGAACGCCTGAGAAGGAACCATATCGGTCAATGATCTGCAGATCCGCTGTCAGTGAGGTAGATGCGTCTGGTAGATACAGCAATGCATCGTCTGCATAGAGGGAGAGCTTCTCAGTCAAGGGACCCACCTGAATCCCACCAACCGTCGGGGCATTCCTAAGCAGAATAACCAGGGGCTCCATCGCCAGGGCAAACAATCCCGGTGATAATGGACACCCCTTCCTAGTACCCCTACCCAGAAAGAAAGGGGGGGAAAGCATGCCATTCGTACGGACTCTCGCCGAGGGGTTCCTATACATTAGTTTAATCCATGAGATGTATTTAGGTCCAAAGTTCAACCAGACAAGGACCTGCCACAGAAACTCCCACTCTACCGAGTCGAAAGCCTTCTCGGCATCGAGGGAGGCTACAACCCCGGGGAGAGCCAGTCCTCTCCGCACAGGACAGATTCGTATATAACCGGCGTAGGTTTATGTCAGTGCCCTTTCCCGGCATGAAGCCAGTCTGGTCACCGTGTATCAGGAATAAAATGATTGAATTAAGCCTATTTGAAAGGATCTTAGTGGTAATCTTGGCGTCTACATTGAGTAGCGAAATGGGACGATATGAAGCACAGGACGTGGGATCTTTATTGGGCTTTGGTATGACCACAATGACCGCCTCGGCCATAGAGGGAGGAAGACGGCCCTCCTCCAACATAGCCAGAAGCAGTTTATGGAACTTAGGAGCAAGCAGTTCACTATTTGCCTTGTAATATTCGGCAGGGAGCCCGTCAGGTCCAGGGGTTTTGGCCGACTGAAGTGCGGCCATTGCTACCTGCACCTCCTTAAGTGTAATTGGAGCGTCAAGGGTGGCCCGGGCCTCAGTTGAGAGCTGTGGGAAATCTACCTGATCTAGGAAGTCATTTAGGCTATCTGTAGTGTACTCTGCCCTGGAGGTGTAGAGACGTTCATAATATTTTGCAAATTGAGCATTAATACCCGGGGGGTCAGAATAGGACACCCCCTGGTCATCCCGTATGCAGGCAATGTGGGACGTGGAAGAACGCTCCTTTGCCAGCCACGCCAGCAACCTACCCGTCTTCTCCCCCTGTTCAAAGATCCTCTGTGACTGGGAGAGCAGTTGTTTCTTAGTGGCCGCAACCCGCAGCAGGGAAATCTCCCTGTGGAGGGATTGCATCTCAGCATATGTCGAAGCATCTTTGGTAGTTACATAGGCTTCCTCCAGTCGGAGGACCCTCTCCTCTGACTCCTCCAGTGCCAGCGTTGTATCCTTTCTAACCCTCCCGATCACCATTTTGTATTAGCCCCTAGTGTAGGCCTTGAAGGCATCCCAGAGGACCGGGGAAGGGACCGTGCCCTCGTTATGTGACCAGTAAACCCCCAGCTCCCCTTCAATCAGAGGGACCACTCGGTCATCTGTGACCCAAAACCCAGACAGCCGCCACAACACAGAATCTGGCAGCAAGTCGGTCTGCAGAGTGAGTAGAAGGGGTGCATGATCTGATATGCCTCGCGGCAGGACTTCTACCTCTAGGACTCGGGAGAGCAGTGGGTCAGTGGTGTATATTAGATCAATCCTAGAGAATGAGGCATGCATGGCCGAGTGGCAGGTATACTGTCTTTTATCCGGATGCCTCATCCGCCAGATGTCTGTGAGCCCATAGTTCCCCGCCCAGTGAGACAAAGGGGAATCCCCCAGGGGTCCCGCATTGTGCCTGTCCAGGGCCGGGTTGGGAGTTATATTAAAGTCCCCGGCAATATTTACCCCAGCTGACGGATACCGCGCCAGGAGCATGGTGAGCTTCCCAAGCACAGCAAACGTGGCCGGGGGTGGGATGTAGATGCCCACAATCAGAAGTTCTAATCTATCACACATTGCATGCATAACCACATATCTCCACTCCGGGTCAAGATGCAGATCCAATAGGGTAAACTCAAATGATTTGTGGACCAGGACGCTGACCCCCCTAGAGTAAGTGGAATAGGTTGAGTGGTAGTACGATCCCACCCAGGGCTTCCGGAGTGCCAGCGTCCTGCTCCCCAACAAATGCGTCTCCTGGAGTATACAAATACGGGGGGCATATTTCTTTAAGTAGTTAAACACTAGGAACCTCTTAACCTTGGAGTTCAAACCCCTAACATTCCATGACAGAACAGTTAATGGAGCCATAAGAGCGGTGTTGAAGATTCACAGGGCAACATTCCATCTTATACCACACATGAGACAGAGATTTATCAGATAGGTGCAACACATCTTTCATGCATGCGAGACCCCCATTTGGGAGGCCCCACATGTCATGCATCAGTAAAAAATCATAGCCAGGGATCGCCATCAGTATACAGTCATATGAAAAAGGTTCAGTAATAGCACAGCTGCAACACAAAAACAGAAGGGAGCTGAAACATAAGCTCCAACCAAATTCCCCAACCCCCCTCCCCGCACCACCCCCCAAACCTCGGTGTGCTTTCCTCCCAGAATCAAACATGGCAACTGCCAATGGGTTGTATGAACAGAAGGACACCCGAGTGTCACAGTACATGCAGCAAGATCTCCATTGTAAATTTAAGGATCATCGTTCCCTGCAGAGTAGTACTTCATTCACCCGGAGCAGCACAAGACTCCGGGGGCTCGTATCTTAAAACGGTTGCAAAATAACACACCCCAGCAACAAAGGAAACAAAAAGAAAAAAAAACAACAGAAAAAGTCATCCAGTCCAGACCCCCCCCAGCTGCTTGCGGACAGGATGGGCAAAAGAGGGGTAGTTGGGAAGCCCCGTGAGGGAGAGAACCCTGCGTCAGGGGCAATCAGGGGTGCAACCCACGTGTGTCTGTCCATCGGAGTATACAGTCAGGAGATGGCAGCACCCCCAGGGGCAAGACAGTACAGCAGCCAGGAAAAAAGATTAAAAAAAAGGGGGGGAGAGGAAAACAGGTCAAATAGACAAGGGCAAGGAGCAGGGGTAATTCAGACATACCCTCGGTGTACAAGCCGGTCAGTGTCTGGGCAGGGTCTCCAGCCAACGTGAAGCATCATCAGGGGAGGTGAAGAAACGCACGGTTTCGCCATCTTGAACCCGCAGTCTAGCTGGAAACAGCATGCTGTATTTAATCTTGCGGTTCCTGAGGCTGAACTTCACCTGGTCGAATGAGCAGCGCTGCTTCTGGGTGTCCACCGAGTAGTCCGGGAAAATCATTAACTTGGCCCCTTCATATCTCAGTTGGTCCAGCTTCCTGAATTTGCGTACAACCAAATCCCTGTCTCTGAAGTTCAGTAACTTTAGTATGTAAGTGCGTGGAGGAGCTCCCGGGGGCCCCCGGGCAGCAGGCATCCTATAAACTCTCTCCACTACAAAGAACTGGGAAAGGGTCGTGGTGGGGAGAAGAGTGCGCAGCAGTTGCTCCGTGAATCCCGTGGGGTTAGTTCCCTCAACCCCTTCAGGCAGTCCCATGATACGGAGGTTATTCCTCCTGTTTCTATTTTCTGCATCTTACACGCGGTTTTCCAGGTGTTTGACTCTGGTTTGCAGCGTGCAGAGCGATGCCGTGTGATCCTGCACCACATCCTCAGTGTCTCCCACCCGACGCTCCATCTCCGTAAGGCGGGAACGGAAAGAGTCCATGTCCCGATGTATGAGGCTAATGTCCAGCTGTACATGTTCAATTTTGCTCGTCAGGGTGGTCTGGCAGGCACCGATCGCCTGCATCAGGGCTTCAAAGTTGGACTGTTCTCCAACAGCCGGCTCCGAGTCTGTTTCCTCAGTCTGAGACGCCATGTTTGTCGCCAGGCGGGAGCCCTGCACAGCGGGAGCGGGGACGGCTTTGAGGGACTTTCAGGAGGATAGGGCACCTCTCCCCTTGGTCATACCGTCCAGCGCCAATGTCCACACCGGGTCGGGCAGGTCAGGATCGTCCGTCTGCAGGGAAACAGGGCTAGATAGTGTCATAGAAATATTAATATTGCATGTAAATAATTAAAATAAGCTATAAAAACCTTTTTGTCTATATAAAAATTAAAGCAAAGAATAGCGCTGCGAAAAAGAGAAAAATGATTACATTTATTGATACAGAGAAGAAACTTGTATTAATCCAATATTTACAACCATAACATCACCGATACCACCTTTAAAACCAAGATGATATCGCAGGCACACAATTATACAAACAGTAAGATGGTTAAAATGGATACATCAGTATCTCAAGACAATTCAAAGGAAAGGAAAAGTAACAGAGATTAATCTTAGGCCCACTCTTAAGATGGGGGGGGGAAGAGAGAGATAGAGAGAGGGAGAGAGAGAGGTATAGAGATAGATAGATAGAGAGAGAGAGAGAGGGAGAGGGGGAGGGGGAAGGAGAAAGAGAGAGAGAGAGAGAGAGAGATTACATCACCATGTCTATGCAGCTCATCATCTTCAGGGAAAAAGGGCTCTGAGAGCTTTCTCTCTGACCTTTAAGGTCCCCTGGCCTGCTCTACCCCCCCCCCCCCACAGGCTTCAAAATCCTTAGGATGCTATTGGTGTAAAATTGCCTTACAACCAGATTGGTTGAATCTTAAGCTCAGATATTCATTGGTCAGGAGTACCAATCAGTATCTGATTGGTCGCATTTTCAAGCCTTAAAGAAATGTTTCTAGCACACACCAAAAACAGTCTTGTGTGTCACGCAATCCTTTGATGTGTAGTCACACCAGTATGCAAAGGGCCCCTGCTGTGAGCCTGTCCAGCTTCCCTTCAGAACAAAAGGACAATTTGGCTAATGTAATTATCAGGGAGAAGTCATTTTTTAAAGCCCAGCTGAATTCAAACTTTCCACCACAGTAGCGGAGATCAAGCGGGAGCTCTCTCACTACACGTCTGCTCCGGTGGCCATCTTGGACACGCCCCCCGGAGTCGCCCCTTTAAAATTGCAATTTGGAACCCAATATTTTGGATGCTCCGAACAGAGTATAGTTTTTCCAAAAATCTAAAGGATATCATCCCTGTCATAATTGTAATGTGTGTGCCATCAACAAGGATAGGAGCAAAAAAATATGCCAGTTTCAATCTTATACCACTGGCAGGGTGTTTGACATCAACACTTTAATTACCTGCTCCTCCTTGAATGTTGTTTATCTCCTGATTTGTCCATGCGGCCTTCAATATGTGGGCTGCACGACACGTGCTATGCACGTTCGTGTGAACGAGCATATTGCCAATATCAGGAAAGGTTTTCCGAAACATACAGTATCTCGCCATTATTTGGAATGCCATAAGAAAAATCCTAAGGGTACCACTTTTGTGGCCATTGATCGTTTTACTCCACATTGGCAAGGAAGTATGTCCAAGCGAGAAATTTCCAAACTTGAAACTCGCTGGATATACGATATTAAGTGTTACACCCCTTTCGGCATGAATGTCGACTGGGATGTTAACTGCTTTATTAATAATAGTTAATTTAGTTGATTTATTAAAAAACTATTTAAATACTTCCTGTCATATGCAGTGTTGACACTAGTGGGCAGTGTCTACACGCAATTTTAACATTACACTAATTTCCAGCACATAGTGGGGGGCCTCCCCCCTCCCTTTTTATGTTAATTTTTTTGTATATTTATAGATATGCAAATGAGTAATTTCTTTCCCCCCCATTAGATGGTGCTGTTTTATATGTATTTTAATGGGCATTATTTTCCCTTTTACATAGTACATTTACTTATTGTGGTCTTGTTGTTACATCATTTTATGAGCAAATATATTGTTTCAAAACCTTTAATGCTGATTATGTGGGCTATATTATGAATATGGGGGATTACACTGTCTGTCGTGAGTTTCTATGGATGCTCTGTGTTCAGACAGTGAGTCCCTCTTTGTTGATGTTCTGGTTTCTTCCTTGGAACGTAAGCACAGCTGATCTGCATTCCAAATGACATAATTTCCTGGTATGGACGGCCTGTTCACGCCCACCGGATGTTGTCATGCAGATTGGATTGTTGTTTCCATTTCCTGACAGTTACTTGCATCACTTTCTGCCATTTTCTGCCAGTTACTTGCATCACTTCCTGCTTCCTCCTGTGATTGTGCTTTAATATGCACAGCTGATGGCCGTTCTAATTTTGACCTATCAAGCACTTGGTTTGCCAGGATGTTACATATATGGGCGTGCTTGTGTCATTGGCCACGCCAGTGTTGCCAACCTCCTCAAGTGAAATTTACTGGCAAGATGCTTAAAAATTATGAACGACACCATTTTTTTACTGGCACTTCAAAAAGCACCTAAAATGGCTGTTTTCGATGCTAAACTGTGCAATTTTTAGTATTTAAACTATAAACATGTGCTATTAGCAATGTGTTTAAGTTAAACAAAAGTCAAAAAAAGAATTTCTCTATTTACATGAAGATCAGGTTAATATAACACAGCCAGCACAGTGTTCCCCATTACAGTGCAAGGGAAAACTCTGCGAACCTTGATGTAAAGGACGATGCCACCGATCACGATCTAAGGGGGAACTCTGATGTAAGGAGGGGCTCTGCGCTCCCATTTATATTAGAGTTCCAACTTACATCAGGGTCCGCAGAGTTCCCCCTTGCACTATAAGAGGAAATCCTGCAGACTCTGATGTAAAGGGGAACATTGGGAACTCTAATGAGGGGGGGG
Organism: Rana temporaria; assembly: GCF_905171775.1. Taxonomy (NCBI): domain Eukaryota; kingdom Metazoa; phylum Chordata; class Amphibia; order Anura; family Ranidae; genus Rana; species Rana temporaria. The sequence continues at coordinate 70,411,796 of NC_053495.1, forward strand.
GGACTCTGGTGACCAGAGATTACCTTCCGCAGTGAATACACTATGGCAGGGTGACCACATTTCCAAACTACCATTCAGGGACAACCTCCCTTCCCAAAAATCAGCTTGTGCTGTAACGAATCACAGCACAGTGATTGGACACAAGAGGCGGGATTTATGATTTCTCCAATCACAAGTAGGGGGTGGGATTGTGCTCCTCCAGTTATTCCCGGCCAGGACAAGTACTATCAATGAGTAAAGCAGTTATGTGGCAGCCTTTTTTGGGGGCATCGTATTGGCCCGGGGGTGGCTGTGTCAGTTTCATTCCGGGACACTGTATTGCAGGGATATGCAATTAGCGGACCTCCAGCTGTTGCCAAACTACAAGTCCCATGAGGCATAGCAAGACTCTGACAGCATAAAGCATGACACCCAGAGGCAGAGGCATGATGGGACTTGTAGTTTGGCAACAGCTGGAGGTCCGCTAATTGCTTATCCCTGCTGTATTGTCCTGGAATGAATGTGCCCGGGACAGACCTGCAAAATGCGGGACTGTCCCGGGCAATCCGGGACACATGGCCACCCTACACTATGGTAAGGGGGTTAACCTTTATTTCAGTGCCCCCTTACAATATTGTGTTCACTCCCCCCCTCCCTTACATCATTAACCCTTTCTCAGACTTACCTCCTCTCAGGTGCACCGTGCAGGGCTCAGGCAACTCCAGCATGGCGGCTCTGGTTTTATCTGATAGTTTCCGCTACACAGTCCACACACATCTGACTTCTCTCGTGATCCCCAATCTGGCGGCGCTCCCGCTCTTGACTCCTCTACTGGCTCCCCCTCAGAGACTGCAGACATGATAAAAGATGAGATGGTCAGAGACTGCAGACATGGTACAGGAGATGGTCAGAGACTGCAGACATACTACAAGAGATGGTCAGAGACTGCAGACATACTACAAGAGATGGTCAGAAACTGCAGACATGGTACAGGAGATGATCAGAGACTGCAGACATGGTACAGGAGATGATCGGAGACTGCAGACATGGTACAGGAGCTGGTCAGAGACTGCAGACATGGTACAGGAGATGGTCAGAGACTGCATACATGATACAGGAGATGGTCATGCGGACAAGATACAGGAGATTTTGAGAACAATTGGCTATACTAAAGCTAGGTTGGGACTTTAAATGAGGCCATACCTACAGTTGTGTTCAAAATTATTCAACCCCCCAATGCTGTAAAGGGTTTTATGGAATTTAGTGTACATTTGTAATTGTATTCAGAATGAAATCCTACAAGGACTTCTTAAAGAACCATATGCAACTAAAATGACATCAATTGGTTTTGTAATACAGTAGTAAATGTTTATTTTGTGAATTCTTCATTTACACAATTATTCAACCCCTTAAAGACTACCACTCTGACGAACAGAGGTTCATTGAAGTGTTTTCAATCAGGTATTGAAAACACCTGTGGATGTCAGGGAGCAGCAATAAAGCCTAATAAGCACCAATCAGGCAGCTTTAAAATGACTGTGATACTCAGCTCCTTCTAGACATTTACTGGTGTGGTTACAAACATGGTGAAGTCAAGGGAATGGTCCAGGAAGACAAGAGAAGAGGTGACTACTCTTCACAGGAAGGGCAATGGCTATAAGAAGATTGCAAAGATGTTAAACATACCAAGAGACACCATAGGAAGCATCATTTGCAAATTCAAGGCAAAGGGCACTGTTGAAACGCTACCTGGTCGTGGCAGAAAGAAGATGCTGACTTCGACTGCTGTGCGCTACCTGAAGCGTAGAGTGGAGAAAAGTCCCCTTGTGACTGCTGAGGAACTGAGAAAAGATTTGTCAGATGTGGGTACTGAAGTTTCTGCTCAGACAATACGGCGCACACTGCGTAATGAAGGCCTCCATGCCAGAACTCCCAGGCGCACCCCCTTACTGTCTCCAAAGAATAAGAAGAGTCGACTGCAGTATGCAAAAATCATGTGGACAAACCACAGAAGTTTTGGGATTGTGTTCTGTGGACTGATGAAACAAAATTAGAAGTGTTTGGGCCCATTGATCAACGCTATGTTTGGAGGAGGAAGAACAAGGCCTATGATGAAAAGAACACCTTGCCTACTGTGAAGCATGGCGGGGGGTCAATCATTCTTTGGGGCTGAGTCTGAAATGAAATGAGAGAGTGGGTAACCGCTCAAAGAGAACCAGGTGATCTGATTCCTGTGGTCCGAGCCAAGGGTGCAGGCAGTGCAATCAAAATGCAGGTTAGGATGAAGGAAAAAAGCTGGGACAGCCGCACTCCAAAAAAACTCCTCCTTTAATTAAAAATCACAAAATACATGCCACAGCAAAAAACAGCACAACAAAAGAAAAGCTGACGTTTCGCACTATGCCTTAGTGCTTCTTCATAGCTTATGAAGAAGCACTAAGGCATAGTGCGAAACGTCAGCTTTTCTTTTGTTTTGCTGTTTTCTGCTGTGGCATGTATTTTGTGATTTTTAATTAAAGGAGGAGTTTTTTTGGAGTGCGGCTGTCCCAGCTTTTTTCCTTCATCCTAACATGCTTTGGGGCTGTTTTGCTTCTGTAGGTACAGGGAAGCTTCAGCGTGTGCAAGGTACCATGAATTCTCTTCAGTACCAGGAGATAGTGGATAACAATGTGATGCAGTCCGTCACAAACCTGAGGCTTGGGAGACGTTGGACCTTTCAACAGGACAATGATCCCAAGCATACCTCCAAGTCCACTAGAGCATGGTTGCAGATTAAAGGCTGGAACATTTTGGAGTGGCCATCGCAGTCACCAGACTTAAATCCGATTGAGAACCTCTGGTGGGACTTAAAGAAAGCAGTTGCAGTGCGCAAGCCTAAGAATGTGACTGAACTGGAGGCTTTTGCCCATGACGAATGGGCGAAGATACCCGTAGATCGCTGCAAGACACTCGTGTCAAGCTATGCTTCAAGTTTAAAAGCTGTTATTACTGTAAAAGGATGTTGTACTAAGTACTAAGATTGAATGTCAACTGGGGGTTGAATAAAACTGATAATGATGTGAGCACAGAAAAGACATTTGTGGTTATTTCATTATAAATGTTATGTTATATTTGTCTGACCTACACGTGCCTCTTTGATTTAATTGTAAGCAGGATGACTGAATGATCAAAATCAATGTCAAACTGGGCAAAACAATCAATTTCAGTGGGGGTTGAATCATTTTGAATACAACTGTAGTATGTACCTCCATCCCCAATAGGTTGAAGAACGAAAACTATGTTTTGGGACTTTAAATGAAGCACACTGCTAGTAAAATGAACCAACTAGGGTATACATATTTATTAGGAAAGAAGAAAATTGCGCTAATCAAATACAAATTAAGTGAATAAGTGGGAAGGCTGCAATAGCGTGAACTAACACAAAACAATAAAAAAAAAAGAAAAAATTGCGCCAACCAGTAATATAATAGTATAAACAGTGAAGTCCTTTGTGTTTTCTACAAGTGAAACATAGAAAAAATGTGCACCATATGAGTGCATAAAACATGGAAAAATGTTTTTTAAAAATTAAATAAATTCCAGTATCAAAGTCCATAGACGATGAATCCAACCCGGACAGCACCCAGTGTGAAGATGATTGACAGTTGTGACCCGCCACCATATGGACTGAGGCTTACCAATAGGTAATTTAATAACAGCGTTATTCAAATTACTGCAGGATACTTCCAGAGTGCGGGATAACAGCCAGGAATACACCAGGTCACGGCCCCTTTAAGAGATCCACGACGGGATGCAGCAGGATACACTAACAGTATTCGTCCTCATAGCATGTCACAGCCCAGTCAGTGTGAACATAAAAGGAAGGAGACCGCACATAGGGTAGTATGCACTAACAGGTTTTAATTAAAAAGGTTAAAACTACTTACAGGCGAAGGTAAATAGGAAGCAAGTAAACATTTGCCGGCCGGCATCTAACAGGAGCCCTTCCTGTACGCGGTGACGTCACTGCACTCCGTCCCAGACGCGTTTCGTCACAATATGACGTTCTCAATGGGAATGGGCTCTGCAGTGAACCACCGCTTAATATATCCAGGCCTCGCTTTGACTGCCAGGAACCGGAAATAACCAAATCGCCATTTTGAAAATGGGAAAACTGGATATTTAGTGTAATAGGGACCTTGGGGACTATCAAAGTGAGATCGTTTTTAATTGGCAGAAAAAACTCTTGGAGGAGGCGGCTAGATCCAATTCCAATGAGATGGACACCTCGGCCCCACAGGGTGTTGGGGGTACTGTGGGTTTTTCACAAATTTCCCACAATGCTCAGAAGAAAATTCTTAACAACACCAGAGGAAGGGGTGGTTCCCTATACCAATCCCCTAGAAGGGCCCCAAATGTCCCAAGAGGTAGCAATGTTCAACAGCATCAAAGTCGCCCTATGATGCCTTCTGGCCCACCCCATAATCAGGGACTGGGTCCGGTCTATCAGGGTCCCCAGTTTAGACCAAGAGGGCATAACTCCCGTGGTAGAGGGTGGAGTCATAATCCTCCAAGAGGTAGAGGGTCTTATGCTGGCCATACAGACAATTGGAGATCAAACCAAACGGCTGATTGGGGCCCACACTCCCCGTCTACTTACCAATCATTTGGTGCATCAGGATGGGATTATAATGTCCCAATCCAAAATTCCTTTTTTCCACTTAGGGATGGAGAGGGTCCTGACGAGTATTGGGGTTACGACCCCAATCCTCTCCCGACGCAACATCCTAATACCAATTATTACAACAGTTCAGCCAACCCCCCGATACCTCGACCTTCTAGCGATCAAGGAAGTTGGGGTTTTCACAAACCCCAACAAGGCAAAAAAAGACAGGGAGAAAGAGGAGAGGAACCAGAGGGGGGAGGCGAACTAGAGCCGCCAAAGCGGTCAAAAATTTAAAGAAAGGGCAGGGCATTTTTAATTTAAGTTCTAAGGTCTTGAGCGAATCAGAACAGCTCATTCTGGATCAAGGGCTTAAATTTGCACCTCCAAAGGGTCTGGACAAATTCCATACGTATATGGATATTCACAAATTTGTTCGGAAATTAAGCATTAAGAGGTATATGGCTACTAATACCTTCTCTAGTCCAGTTGTGTCTAACATCTATACCCATTCAGGTCTGTCCAATGCATCCCTATTCAACCCTCCAGGGAATTTGGCACCCTCTCTTAAAGTCTTTCGTGACGTTTTATTGAGAGACTTAGATCTGATGGAAATTAAAAAAGCACGCCTGAGTAAATCAATGCAGGAGGGCTTAGATCTACTCTGTCATGATAAAGAATTGGTAGTTAGACCTGCGGATAAGGGTGGGGGGATTGTAGTTTTGGACAGATCTGATTACTTGAGGGAGATGAACAATATTTTGGGTGATTCCCAAATACTTACTCAATAATACAGTCTGATCCTAAAAATAAATATAAAAAGGAATTGGAAGCTATAGTGGCCAAAGGGTTCTATGAGGGGATCCTATCACCTAAAGAGAGGTTATATATGGTCCCATTGGCACCACGGACGCCAACAATTTATTACCTGCCCAAGCTTCATAAGGATCCTGTCTGCCCCCCGGGGCGTCCCATTGTCAGTGGCATCGACTCTGTGACGTCCCGGGTAGGCAGATATGTGGACTTCTTTCTACAGCCACTAGTCAAGAGGATACCATCATATGTAAAAGACTCTAGGCACATTATTAATCTTCTGGCTGGTCTTACTCCTAGAAATGGTATGTGGTTAGTCACGATTGATGTGACATCTCTGTACAGCATCATTCCCCATGCCTTGGGTTTTGATGCTGTCTGTTTTTACCTAATACGTGACTCCGGCCTCCCTGATAAACAGGTAGAGTTTATCATGTCACTCTTAAGGTTCGCCACCTCCTCGAACTATTTCTGGTTCGAGGGGAAGTTCTATAAACAAGAAACGGGCGTGGCCATGGGGGCTAAATATGCCCCCAGCTTGGCCAATCTGTTTATGGCCAAGTGGGAGGAGGATGTCATCTATAGTACTAATATACCAGAGCTCATGTTATGGGCAAGGTATATCGATGACATCCTCCTCCTATGGGATGGTACCCTTGACAGGCTGGAAAGATTCATGTCAGATCTGAATCTTAATCAGAGGGGGATCCAATTAAAATTCGAAGCTAGCCAATTTGAGGTCCATTATTTGGATCTCAAAGTTAGTATTAAGAACAATGAGTTTGGCACTTCAACATTCTTTAAAGCGATGGATCGCAACTCCTTTATTCCTTTAAACAGTTGCCATCATAGTCAGTGGCTCAGATCGGTTCCAAAGAGCCAGTATCTTAGGCTCCGTAGGAACTGTTCTGATCCTCTTGAGTTTTCTGAGCAGGCCAAGGTACTGACCAGTCGTTTTTTAGAGAAGGGTTACAACCTAGAGTCTCTAAATGAGACTTTAGAGACCGTTAGCCGTATCCCTAGAGAGGATCTTTTGGTGGAGCGACCCCAAGTTGCATGCGACCAATTTCAGGGCTGTGCTCCCTTTATCACTGATTATTCTATTCAGCACGGGAGTATCAAACAACTTTTGAATAAACATTGGCATTTGGCAAGGAATGACCCCATTCTTAAGGGGCTTTTGCCCGAGAAACCAAGGGTTGTTTTTAGAGGTGCACCATCCTTACGCAATCAGATTGCACCAAATATTTTAAATCCCCCTCAGAATGGCTCAAATACATTTTTTAATCAATTAACGGGTTTTTATCAATGTAGAAGGTGTAGAGTCTGTTCCCTGAATTCATGTAGGAGTAGACGTACGATTAGGTTTGAATCAACCACCACAAGGAAGGAGCACCCAATAAAGCCCTTTATTACCTGCGAAACCACAGGAGTCGTGTATTTGATACAGTGTCCATGCGGCCTACAATACGTGGGCCGTACCAAGCGACCTTTGCGTGTTCGGTTAAACGAACACATTACCAACATCCTCAATGGTTTCGAGAAGCATTCGGTGTCAAAGCACTATCTCCTCAAACATAACAAAGACCCATCAAATACACTATTTTTAGGTATTGATAAATTTAAACCTAATTGGAGGGGGAGTGCTTTAGTTAGAGAAATTTCCAAGCTGGAAATGGCTTGGATACACCGGCTCAAGTGCTATACGCCTCATGGCCTAAATATAGACACGGATATAAATGCGTTTATAAATAATGCTTGACGTCACCATGGTAGTTTTGTGTCTATAATGCTGTTTAAAGCGATTTTGTATAGTGGTTTTATATATTATAATTATTTGTAAACTTTTTAGCCTCATTTTGACTTCACCAGGATGGGACCATTTTTCTATTTTCACCCTTTTGTTCAATGTTTTTTAAATATATTAATAATGGGTTCACTATTTAAATTTACACTATTAATAGTATGTCAATTTGGAGATGGGGGTTGGTTTAATCATGTTCCAATTTTTGACTATATATTATTTTATATGAATATTAATTTATTTATATGATCATATTAATTTATACTTAATTTTAATCCCTAATGGGTTTCCTATTTATGTATAATTTTTCTTAATATTTATCATTTGGTTTGTAGCATCCTGATTTATATATGTGTGAGGTATTGCTCACTCAGGTAAAATTATCTATAGGTCGGCAGTTCCAGCTCTGGCCACGAGAGGGACCGACTGCATTTATTCAGGATGGACCTTTAATCCATGCACGTTTTGCAATAAATTCACCTATATGCACAAAACACAAATTCTTTATATCTTTAATACTGTCTCTCTTTTACTAAAGAGATAGCTCCCTGTCTTTAGCCTTATATATATATATATATTTTTCATTTTAGTTTTTAATTTAGTTAAGGGCACTTAAGGTCCCGCACACACACTAAATATCCAGTTTTCCCATTTTCAAAATGGCGATTTGGTTATTTCCGGTTCCTGGCAGTCAAAGCGAGGCCTGGATATATTAAGCGGTGGTTCACTGCAGAGCCCATTCCCATTGAGAACGTCATATTGTGACGAAACGCGTCTGGGACGGAGTGCAGTGACGTCACCGCGTACAGGAAGGGCTCCTGTTAGATGCCGGCCGGCAAATGTTTACTTGCTTCCTATTTACCTTCGCCTGTAAGTAGTTTTAACCTTTTTAATTAAAACCTGTTAGTGCATACTACCCTATGTGCGGTCTCCTTCCTTTTATGTTCACACTGACTGGGCTGTGACATGCTATGAGGACGAATACTGTTAGTGTATCCTGCTGCATCCCGTCGTGGATCTCTTAAAGGGGCCGTGACCTGGTGTATTCCTGGCTGTTATCCCGCACTCTGGAAGTATCCTGCAGTAATTTGAATAACGCTGTTATTAAATTACCTATTGGTAAGCCTCAGTCCATATGGTGGCGGGTCACAACTGTCAATCATCTTCACACTGGGTGCTGTCCGGGTTGGATTCATCGTCTATGGACTTTGATACTGGAATTTATTTAATTTTTAAAAAAAAAAATTCCATGTTTTATGCACTCATATGGTGCACATTTTTTCTATGTTTCACTTGTAGAAAACACAAAGGACTTCACTGTTTATACTATTATATTACTGGTTGGCGCAATTTTTTCTTTCTTTTTTTTATACATATTTATTGATTGCAAAGAGGGTATGACAGACACATAATAAACATACAATAAATAAGGTAAATATGAACCTCAACAAAGTAAAGTCTAGACAGTGCAAAATAATACCTATTAACAAGTAAGCATACATGGTAATGTATAGCAATCATAGGTCACACTGGATACTTCCAGACAATACATAGTTGCAGAGATTCATCTTATGGTAGCAATATAATGAAAGTACATGTAGCGTCTGAAGACCAAGTTTGCAATAGTATCAAAATCAATAAAATAACCGTATTGGTTGATCCATTAAAAATAGATTTAAAAATATGAATGGTGGACCTATACTGTGACATCTCTTGTAAGGAAGCTCTACGCGTTTCGTGGTTTATACCACTCATCAGGAGCAGATATACAGTATGAGGATATATCTATAATAGAAAAATTGCCAAAATAATAAAATGGTATTAGACGGTATATTTGTAAGATATGGTATATATCGTACATAAAAGATAGAGGGGGAGCAGTAAAGGTCCCAAACACTCTCACCTATTGGTAGCATGATAAAAAGATAGTAGGTTAGATAAGTTGATGTAAATGATAAAGGGTGACTGTGGGCGGCATTCACCCCGGGAACTGAGGCAGTTGACATCAGAGACACGGCAGGAGAATCAGCAAACAGTGATAAGGAGTGAACGATAAAACGAGCAGCAGCTGAAATAAGTGTAATTCATAATTAGTATATAATGTAAATTCAATTCCCAGGGGTATCTGTGGGAATGAAAATATAAATAAGGTGGAATAAGTGACCGCTAGTGGATATTTATTTATATTTTCATTCCCACAGATACCCCTGGGAATTGAATTTACATTATATACTAATTATGAATTACACTTATTTCAGCTGCTGCTCGTTTTATCGTTCACTCCTTATCACTGTTTGCTTATTCTCCTGCCGTGTCTCTGATGTCAACTGCCTCAGTTCCCGGGGTGAATGCCGCCCACAGTCACCCCTTATCATTTACATCAACTTATCTAACCTACTATATTTTTATCATGCTACCAATAGGTGAGAGTGTTTGGGACCTTTACTGCTCCCCCTCTATCTTTTATGTACGATATATACCATATCTTACAAATATACCGTCTAATACCATTTTATTATTTTGGCAATTTTTCTATTATAGATATATCCTCATACTGTATATCTGCTCCTGATGAGTGGTATAAACCACGAAACGCGTAGAGCTTACTTACAACGAGATGTCACAGTATAGGTCCACCATTCATATTTTTAAATCTATTTTTAACCACTTAAGGACCGCCTCATGTACATATACGTCAGCAGAATGGCACAGGCAGGCACATCAACGTATATATACGTGCCCTGCTTGACGTGGGTCGGGGGTCCGATCGGGACCCCCGCCCGTACATGCGGCGGTCCCCGTGGCTTCAGGAGCGATCCGGGACGACGGCGCGGCTATTCGTTTATAGCCGCTCCGTCGCGATCGCTCCCCGGAGCTGAAGAACGGGGAGAGCCGTGTGTAAACACGGCTTCCCCGTGCTTCACTGTGTCGGCGCATCGATCGCGTTAATCCCTTTATAGGGAAGACACGATCGATGACGTCATTCCTACAGCCACACCCCCCTACACTAGTAAACACACACAAAGTAAACCCTAACTCCTACAGCGCCCCCTGTGGTTAACTCCCAAACTGCAACTGTCATTTTCACAATAAAGAATGCAATTTAAATGCATTTTTTGCTGTGAAAATGACAATTGTCCCAAAAATGTGTCAAAATTGTCCGAAGTGTCCGCCATAATGTCGCAGTCACGAAAAAAATCGCTGATCGCCGCCATTAGTAGTAAAAAAAAATAAATAAATAAAAATGCAAAAAAACTATCCCCTATTTTGTAAACACTATAAATTTTGCGCAAACCAAACGATAAACGATTATTGCGATTTTTTTTTACCAAAAATAGGTAGAAGAATACGTATCGGCCTAAACTGAGGAAAAAAAAATGTTATATATGTTTTTGGGGGATATTTATTATAGCAAAAAGTAAAAAATATAGCATTTTTTTCAAAATTGACGCTCTATTTTTGTTTATAGCGCAAAAAATAAAAACCGCAGAGGTGATCAAATACCACCAAAAGAAAGCTCTATTTGTGGGGAAAAAAAGACGCCAATTTTGTTTGGGAGCCACGTCGCACGACCGTGCAATTGTCTGTTAAAGCGGCGCAGTCCCGAACTGTAAAAACCCCTTGGGTCTTTAGGCAGCATTTTGGTCCGGGGCTTAAGTGGTTAATGGATCATCCAATACGGTTATTTTATTGATTTTGATACTATTGCAAACTTGGTCTTCAGACGCTACATGTACTTTCATTATATTGCTACCATAAGATGAATCTCTGCAACTATGTATTGTCTGGAAGTATCCAGTGTGACCTATGATTGCTATACATTACCATGTATGCTTACTTGTTAATAGGTATTATTTTGCACTGTCTAGACTTTACTTTGTTGAGGTTCATATTTACCTTATTTATTGTATGTTTATTATGTGTCTGTCATACCCTCTTTGCAATCAATAAATATGTATACCCTAGTTGGTTCATTTTACTAGCAGTGTGCTTCATTTAAAGTCCCAAAACATAGTTTTCGTTCTTCAAGATACAGGAGATGGTCATGCGGACAAGATAAATGAGATAGTTATGCGGTCAGGATACAGGAGATGGTTATGCGGACAGGATACAGGAAATGGTTATGCGGACAGGATACAGGAGATGGTTATGCGGACAAGATACAGGCATGGGCGCCCGCTCCATAGGGTAGGGGGGGTCGTTTGCCCCCCTGGAATCGCTAGGGAGAGCCAGGAGCAGGGCTGAACTGACCCTGGGGCCGCTTTAAGCGGCGACTGCAGCGCTCCCCTCCTTCTGTCCTCCGGCACTCGTATCGTATGTCATGGAGCGGGGTCGGTGTGCAAGGTCCCGCCCCCCCCCTAGTTCGGCTCGTCTGATAGTCTTCTAATGTTCCACCTATCACACAAGCCGAACTGGGGGGGGGGGGACCTTGCACACAGACCCAGCTCTGTGACATACGATACGAGCACCAGAGGACAGAGGAAGCAACGTTTTATATCGTTTACCAGGCCTGTGCTTTGTTTGTTCCAACATCTGTTGCCACAGGTAACACTAGACTATTTTCTGATGTATTTTTAGCAAGTCTGGAACCGCAGAGCAAACGCAACACAGAGTTGTAGCCTACGGCATAGTTTCTAGTTGTCCCTTATTTAGAGTGCCTGTCCCTCTTCTGGAATCAAATCCATTTGTCCTTCATTCCAAAAGGTTCCTCTTTTAGACCTGAAATAAATATTCTGTCAATATAGTGTAGAGTTTCAGTCAAGGGAAAGGGGTGCTGTGTAATGTAAAGGGGTCCAGTGATGCAGGGTGCTGTGTAATGTAAAGGGGTCCAGTGATGCAGGGTGCTGTGTAATGTAAAGGGGTCCAGTGATGCAGTGATCCTCTTTTAGACCTGAAATAAATATACTGTCAATATAGTGTAGTGTTTCAGTCAAGGGAAAGGGGTGCTAATGTAAAGGGGGCCAGTGATGCAGGGTGCTGTGTAATGTAAAGGGGTCCAGAGCTGTGGGGTGCTGTGTAATGTAAAGGGGTCCAGAGCTGTGAGGTGCTGTGTAATGTAAAGGGCTCCAGAGGTGCAGTTGTGGAGAGGGATAGTAGTGACAAAGAGATATCGAAAAATGCAGGGGGCACAGTGGGGTGTTTTTACATTTTAACGTGGGGGGGCGCTTTTAACCCCTGCTAGCGAAGGGGGTTAAAGGTCGAAGAAAGGGTAAAATGCGACTGTGTATCGCCGCTGCCGAAGCGCCCCCTCCTGAAAAAAAATCAGCGGACGCTCATGCCCTTGGGGCACTCATTGGGAAGTGTCTGTGATTGTTGTATGCCAATTGCAGAGGCCCTTTACTACGTGATTGCTGTGTCCAATCATAGGCAATCACAAGTGTAAACATGGCAGGTCTTTGCCAGTTTTACAGCTCTTTCCCTCACACAGAGATAGTGTGTGATGGAAGGAGATTGAATCTGTGCTACTCAGTGAGTCTTTCCATTTTACAGGGATACGCAGTGCTACACATTGGGGCCCTGATTATCAGTGCAACCTCAGCAGTGTCCTGATTAGCAGTTAAGCCTCATTTAGTACTCATCAGTGCTGACTTATCAGCGCCCATCAGTACAAATCAATGCAGCCTCTATAGTGCACCACAGTGCATCCTCATAAGCCTTGATCATCCACATCAGTGCATCCACATCTCTCCTAGTGTCCCCATCACAGCAGTATAGTGTCACCAGAGCCGCCGTACACCATGTCTAAAAAATTCTATACTGGAACTTGTTCAAGATGGTGGTGGGAGAGGACGCTTTGTAATGAAGCTCCCAAGGACCGGATCAGTATTGTGCCTAAAATTGGGCGCTGTGCGCATTGATGACCCTGACTTTGACTCCCCTGCCTCAGCGCTGTACCAGGATATGACTAGGGGGAACTTGCAGCCTCCTACCCGGTGCATGGCCTCTGCAGCTGATGGCCCGGACCAGGTGGGAGCCACGGTTTCCTGCATCATATCTGCCCACATGGCGACTTAAACAGATGAGCCTGCTACAGTGATGGGTCTCGCAGTGGTCATTCAGGCTATTACCAATCGACTGACTGAGAGGATGGAGCACCTGCAGACCAACCTTGAGTTTATCCATAAGGACTTGGACTCCTTCCGCGACCACATGACGGAGGTGGAGCAGAGGGTCTCTCAGGCTGAGGACACATTGTGTGATCATAGTGTGGATCTACACATGTTAAAGGTAAAGGCTGAATTTTCTGAGAACCCTAATAGGCGTAATAATCTGCAGATTCTGGGCCTCCCCAAGGCACCAATACTACTGCTTTTCCTGAACAGTGCCTGACGAAGCTGTTCCCTGATGATCTTTTCTCCCCATTTTTTACAGTAGTAAGGGCGCATCATATACGAGCTACTAGAGGCCCCCAGGGGGTGCCTTCTCTGACTTTCATCTTTAAACTACTGTATTTAAAGGATCGCAATCTGGGCTTGAAAGAAAACTCGAGTACTGGATGTGCTTTGTTTTGAAAATGCTAAACTTTTAATATTCCCAGATTATTCTGTGGAAATACAGCACCAGCAGAAGTCCTTTGATCAGTGGCGGTTCGTCCATAGAGGGCGCTGGAGCGCCGCCCCCTCTGGCTCTCACCGCCACTGAGTCTAATAACAAAAAATTGAGCACCAGCCGACACTGCCTTTGATACGGTCCAGGCCAGGCTCCACGTAAAGGGCATAAAGTATAGTATGTTGTTTCCTGCAAGGCTATGAGTGGAGGATGGGGAAACTGTTTTTTTACATCCTCTCAGGTGGATTCAGTCTGGCTGGATACTTTCGGGGCTGAGTCATGTACTGTAGCTGTGAGCCCGGGGCTGTTTTATTTGTGTAGCAAACCCCCGAGGGAGCTGCTTTTGTTTGTTCAGTCCATTACTCTGCTTTTCAACCACAATGAACTGCCCCTCTGGCACACCTAGCAATGTGATTAATGGAATAACTGAGCAGCAATACACAACACAGTTCTTGTAGTTTAAAATTCAGGTTAACATTAGTCAGCCAGGACCTGTGTTAGTACCCAGGACTTGGTTAAAACAGTTTAAAGAAAACAGTCAGGAACACTATGCAAACAACAAGATTAACATGTACAGATTAAATAGACTCCCCAATAACTTTTGGTGTGTGTGGGATGCTGTGGCTAAAGGGGAACCCCAGGCCGACCTACGATACCTCCAGTACCCACCCAGTGAAAATAGGATTTTTGTACTCACCGTAAAATCCATTTCTCCGAGTTCATGGATGGACACAGCAGCCTTTGACTGTAGGGTTATGCACCTTTCTTCCAGGAGAGTTTAGGCAGAATTACAACACTTATAGGTAGATTCAGTAAGAGTTAGGCCAACTTATCAGTAGATAAGTCGACCTAACTCAGAATCTACGCCGACAAAAAAGGAGAAAGAAAGGCGCACCAGCCTTGTGTACTACCGTTTGGCAAATTTTAATGAAAAATTAAAATAATGAAAACTACTCACAAACAAAGAATGATAAAAGGCTTGTCAAACGATAATTGAAATACCCCTCAAATACCCCTCAAACCACACTCCAGAATGTAGGGGGGGGGGGTTGGCGAGGAGCGTTGCTGCTTGGCTGACGCGTTTCGAGGTGACAGAGACCTCTTCCTCAGAGACCAGCAGTGTTACTACGGGTTTTTTTGACATCTAAAGAGAACTGTATGTAGACATTTGATCAATCATCAAGGATCCCACTTGTGCGCAGGAGTTTGTGTTTTTTATTCAGAATCTACGCCGACCTATGTTTAAGCGTATGCTCAAACAGAGATACGCTTAAACATATCCAAGATACGACGGCTTGCGCCGTCCTATCTTAGGTTGCAATATTTTGGATGGCCGCTAGGTGGCGCTTCCATTGAGGCCGGCATAGAATATGTAAATTAGTTTATACGCCGATTCACGAACGTATGCCCGGCCGCCGCAGTCAATTTACGCCGTTTCCGTAGCTCATTACAGGCCTAAAGTTATTCCATCTATTAGGTGGAATAACAATGTTAAAGTATGGCCGCCGTTCCCGCCGCGAGATTCTAATTTTTAACGTCGTTTGCGTAAGTCGTCCGCGAATCGGGATTTACGTCGTTAACGTCCACGTCGAAATCAATAGGCCCGTACGGCGTACGTAACCGCAATGCACACTGGGAAATGTAGTCGCCCGGCGCATGCGCAGTGAAACATCAAACACGCCCCCCTCCAAGTCATTTGAATTCAGCGCCCTTACGCCCACCCGCTTTAGGCTACGCCGCCGTATATTAGCAGGCAAGTATATTGAGAATCATTACTAGCCTAGCTAATTTACGGCGGCGTAGCATAAACAGGCTAAGCTACGCCGCCGTAACTTTGCACTATTGTACCTGAATCTACCTATTAAAGTGTTAATAAACTTTCTTTAGTGCAGCTCCTCCCAAGGGGCGTGGTTCCCCGGGCATAACCCACACCCTGCTCTAGCAGCCTAAGTTCGTAACAAGCAGTACAAACAAAGGAGGGGTGGGTGCTGTGTCCGTCCATGAATTTTACGGTGAGTAAAAAAAACCTATTTTCTCTTCCGTTCATGGACGGACACAGCAGCCTTTGACTGTAGGGACATCCCCAAGCAGTGTAAAAAATTTCGAGGGGTGGGAAAAACAACACAGCAAACCAAGCTTCACCCCAAACAAAACCGGAGTTACTCAACGGAGGAACTCCAACCTTAAACTGCCGCCTGTAACACCCTGCGGCCGAAGGAGGCATCAGAAGATGCACTCACATCCACCTTGTAAAACTTTAAAAAAGTGTGGACCGACAACCAGGTCGCTGCCTTACACACCTGTAACACAGAGGCTTGATGTCGGAAAGCCCAAGAGGCATCGATCGCCCTGGTCGAATGTGCCGTGACCCAAAAAGGAGGCGCCCGCCCCTTCAGGGCATAGGCCTGAAGCACAACCTGTCTGATCCACCTGGAAATGGTGGCCGACGAGACTGCCAGGCACTTTCTGGGACCAGACACCGACACAAACAGTGAGTCCGACTTCCAGAACGGAGCTGTCGCCGATAAGTATACTCGAAGGCCCCCGTACCACATCCAGGAAATGCAAAATGGCCTCCTTCGGGTTTTTCGGCTGAGGACATAAAGATGGAAGAACAATGTCCTCATTAATGTGAAAGACCGAAACGACCCTATGAAGAAAAGAGGGCTGCGGGCGCAGCACCACCTTATCCTGATGGATGGCCAAGTAGGGGGCCTTGCAGGACAAGGCCGCCAGTTCAGACACCCGTCTGATTGAGGTAATAGCTACCAGAAAAAACACCTTTTGTGACAGTCAACAAAGGGATCTTTCGGATGTCCTCAAAGGGAGCTTGCTGAAGCACCGAGAGGACCAAATTCAAGTCCCATGTGGGCAGTGGAGGGCGCACCGGAGGAGCCACATGGCGGACCCCCTGCACAAACGTGCGTATCAAGGAGTGAGCTGCCAAGGGACGCTGAAAGTAAACCGCCAGAGCAGATATCTGGCTCTTGACCGCGCTCAAGGCGAGAGCCTGATCCACTCCCCGCAGTAAGAACAGCAGAATCCGGGACACCACATATGTACGAGGGTGCCATTTCATCTCCTCACACATAGAGATGTAGGCTTTCCACGTACGATGGTAAATCTTTCGTGAAGTAGACTTCCGTGCACGTAGCATAGTAGAGATCACAGAGCCCGACAGGCCCCAGTCCTTCAACACCTGACTCTCAACAGCCATGACGTTAAAGCCAGCGACTGTAAAGCAGGATGGAAGATCGGACCCTGCGACAGAAGATCTTCTCTCAGGGGTAGACGCCAGGGGGCATCTGCCACCAGACGCACCAGGTCCGCGTACCAGGAGCGGCGCGGCCAATCTGGGTTGATCAGGATTGTTGGAATTCCTTCGGCTTCCACTCTGCGCAGCAGGCGAGTAAGAATCTTCAGAGGAGGGAAGGCGTAAATTAGGCGATAGTGACCCCAAGGGGCCACCAACGCGTCCGCCCACGGGTCTCTCGACCTGGCCACGAACCGTGGCACCTTCCGGTTGAGGCGGGACGCTAGAAGGTCCACATCTGGAGTGCCCCATTTTCGGCACAGACCCTGAAACACCTCCGGGTGGAGAGACCACTCCCCTTGATCCAGAGTTGTGCGACTTAGGAAGTCGGCTTGCCAATTTTGAACTCCCGGGATGTACACGGACGACAGAGCCGGAACGGACCTTTCGGCCCACCGAAGGATGTGCATGACCTCTGTCGCTGCAGCTGAGCTCCTTGTGCCTCCCTGATGATTGACGTACGCCACGGCCGTGGCGTTGTCGGACTGGATCCTGACCGGGCGGCCATGCAGATACAGGGACCACCTGGCAAGGCACAGCTTGATTGCTCGGAGTTCCAGAGTATTGATCGGCAGGTGGGACTCCTCCAGAGTCCAACGCCCCTGGGCTGACCGAGTGCCCCAAACGCCCCCCCCCAGCCAGAGAGGCTGGCATCTGTCGTGACCACTGTCCAGCGGCACGGCAGAAAAGACTTCCCGGTCCGAAGCACCGGAGACGTCAGCCACCACACCAGGGAAGACTTGACCAGATAGCTCAACTGAATCTGGTAATCCAGAGAAGACGGGAGTTTGTCCCAACGTGACAGAATCTCCTTCTGTAGGTCCCTGGTGTGGAATTGGGCATACGGAACCGCCTCGAAGGAGGCCACCATCAGATCCAGAACTCTCATGCAGAAGCAAAGAGACGACCACTTCTGGGTCGACGACTGCTTCACTGCAGATTGCAGGGTCTTCAGTTTCTCCGTCTGGAGAAACACTCTCGCCTCCGCGGAGTCCAGGACTAGTCCCAGGTATTCCAGCCTCTGGGACAGAACTAACACTGACTTCTGGAGATTCAGAAGCCAGTCAAACTCTTGTAGAGTCTGACACGTGATAGACACGTCCTCTTCCAATTCTGAGCCTGAGGAAGCTCGCAGGAGAAGGTTGTCCAGATATCCCACGATAGCGATCCCTCGCTGTCTCAGCAGGGCTAGTATCGGGGCGAGCACCTTGGTGAAAACCCGCGGTGCCGAGGCCAAGCCGAATGGGAGGGCCACAAATTGAAAGTGATCCTCCCCGATCGCAAAGCGCAGAAACCTCTGGTGCTTTGTGCATATGGGAACATGTAGGTATGCGTCAATGATATCCAAGGACGCCAGGAAGTCCCCCTGATGGAGTGCCGCTATCAACGAGCGAATCGACTCCATCCTGAATTTTTGCACCTTGACAAAGCAATTGAGGGCCTTGAGGTCCAGGATAGAGCTGACCCCATCCTTTTTGGGGACCACGAACAGATTTGAGTAAAACCCCTGAAATCGTTCCAACGAGGGAACCGGTACAATCACCCCCTGTCCAGTAGATCCTGGACAGCCCCTGACAGGGAGGAGGAAGCTGGAGGTTGGAAGAAAAAAATGTGTTTGGGGGACAAGAGAGAAACTCTATCTTGTACCCCGAGGCAACCACTTCGCAAACCCAACGGTCGGACAGAAGAGACCTCCACCGATCCGCGAAGCCAGCCCCCCACCCGAGACCCGGGCAGGGGCAGACCTTCATGCGGAAGCAGGTTTGTCCGCAGGCTTGTTGGGCTTGCAGTACCAGGTGCCCTTCTGCCCCGCAGCGGGGGCCTTAGCACCTTGCGGACCTTTTCCCGCCACGCCGAGCGCACAAAAAACGCTTTGGGGTAGTAAAGGAGGGTCCTTGCTTGCCGCGAGGCTCCTTGCCCTTCCCAGACTGTGGGAGCAGTGTGCTCTTACCACCCGTGGCATCCTTAATGTCATCCAGGGATGCCCCAAAAAGCCGTTCACCCTTAAAAGGGCAAATCCACTAAAGCCTTATTAGAGGACTGGTCCGCCGACCAGCATTTCAGCCACACAAGGCGGCGCAATACCACCGCATAGGCGGAAGCCCTGGAGAGCAAGGGAAGCGTATCCAGGACCGACTTACAGACGAACTTCAGACCCTGAACCAATTGTTCGGCCAGGTCCTTACACGTCTCGGAAGCGTCCTGTTCCTCCAGCTCCTGCAGCAGTAGCTTCGCCCGTTCAGTCAGAGTCTGACACCAAAGTCCCGGCCAGAACCGGCCTCACCGCCAAACCCACAACAGTGAATAGGGAGCGGGCCACAGCCTCCACTCTCCTATCAGCAGGGTCCTTAAATGCAGGAGCCCCTTCCACAGGCAACGTGGTGGCCTTGCTTAGTCTGGACACGGGAGGGTCCACAGACGGAGGAGAGACCCACTTTTTTAAAAAGTCCTCCTCGAGGTAACGGGTTGCAAAGTTTTTTTGGGACGGCAAAAAACTTTTGCGGCGTATCCCATTCCTTGTACAACATATTGTTCAAATAAGGAACACAAGGAAACACTTTTGGGTTCCGCAAACCGCCACGCACCGCAAAAGGGACTGGCACATCAGGTACCTCCGCCACATCTTCAAGTTTCAGAGTATCGCGCACCACAGAAATAAGAGCTCCAACAAATTCCTTGTCAGCAACTGACCCTGAAGCAGAGTCACCCTCACTGTCCGCGTGGGTTAAGCCCGCAGCCTCTGACACTAAAGAGGCAGCAATAGCAGGGTCCAATTCAGGGTCAGAGACATCCCCAGAAGCAGGCTCAGGGAGGGGGCGCTTTTTACCCCCCTTCTGGGCACTAGCTGCTTCAAACCTGGCGAGAAAAGACTCCAGGACAGCCGACATTGCCTCAACAGATGTGGCAGGGGGAGGGGCGTCAAGGGTTAACTCAGGCATTGCTGGAGAAGAAGTTCCTGGTTCAGGCTCCATAATGCCCCACCGCTGTGTCACCCTTACTGCAAAGCAGAAAAACACCCACTGGTCACCTCCTGGCTGCTACAACAGAGTATGGGGGCCCCCTGGGAACCATCTGTTTGTTAGTGGTGTAAGTGCTTTTACGGTCTTCCTTTGTGCCATGTCTGCTCGTCGCAGTGATAGGAGGAAGAAAAACTTCTCCCCAGAGGAGAGGGCCATTATCATATCGGCCATGGAGAGGTATGATGCTCGCCTCCATGGGGCACAAAGTAAAGACACCAGCAGGGGGAAGAGGGATGAGATCCTGATGAGGATCACCACCCAGGTCAATGCCCTTGGGAATGAGGTGAGGAGGCCCAAGGACATTGTTAAAAAAATGAACGACCTGTGTAGGAGGGTCAAAGAGAAGTTGGGCAAGATGAGGAGGCATGCCAGCGCCACTGGAGGTGGACCAGCCTCTACTCTTAGGCTGACTCCTGAGGAGCAGGTGGTTGCCCGGTGCCTTGAGAGGGAGTGGAGGGCCATGACTCAGTTGAGCTGGCCTTGAGGACAGGTAAGTGTGTTTTTTCTCCTATCTGGTGTGTAGCATGTGAGGGGGTGGAAGGGAACATGTGACAAGTGTGTGGGTCCTCCAACATGTGAATGTTTTGTGTCATCCACAGATGTCCAGGAGGGAGCTGGGCCATCATCTGCCTCTGCCCGTCCCACACCATCATCCCCTGAGCATCATGCCCCTGACCCCCTGGGAAGCCAAGAGACATTGGTGGAGGGGGGTGCCCAGACCTCCAATGAAGAGGTGGTGGAGGATGACGTTGTGCCTATGGGTGAGGAGGTGTGCCTGTATTTGGAGGAATCCTCCCTCTCGGCTGAGCCGTCGTGGACGTCAAGCCCCATCTCTTCCAGCCCCTCAGGATCCATCCCCAACACACCCACTCACTCAAGTGCCTCCCCGTATGCCAGGCCTCAAGCCTCTCCTGGCCCCAGGAAGGCTACCTGGAAGACCAGGGGGGTTCCCGAGTTCCTTCTGGAACATTTAACCAGGGCACAGGACTCCCAGATCCACCATATGGGTGAGATGGCCGTGGAGATGCGGCGTGTGGCTGACAGCCTGGCCTCCACGGGCAACATAAATGATGCCCTTCAAGATCTCTCTGGCAACAGTGTAGCGGAGATCACCTGCCTGGGGAAGCTGCAGGCCACAACGGCTACCCTCGTGGCAGAGGTGAGGTCCCTGACAGAGGCCGTACAGGGCAACACAGCTGCCATTGAGGCAGAGGGGAGGCAGTCGCGGCTGGTGCAGGCAGAGACAAATACCATCCTCACCCGCATTGCCGTGGCTTTAGAGGGCAGGCCTCCAGCCAGGGAGAGACCAGGGGATGCTCCTCCACCTGATGCCCCCCACCCCCCACCTGAGCCTTCTACCAGGCAATTACGGAGCCGTGGCAGCAGGCTTGGCCCACGACAGGGCAACTGATTTTTTGGTTTTGCCTTTTTTTGCTCTGGTGAAGAGCGTTTTTGTTTATTTTTCCTCAGGTCATGAGGTTTGTTTTTTTTCCCTCAGGTCATGAGGTTTTTTTTTTCAATTACTTCACACGGTGAGGCGTGCAGATTATAGTGTGACTGGTGTGTGAATGGGGGGGGGGGGGGCGACACTCTGCCAGCAAAGGGGTGTCACCCTCGGTCGTTGGGGAGAAGTTATCCCCACGACCGTGTGAATGTGGTATGAATGGACAGCGACATAATTGGGGCCTTGGCGTGGCGTTGCTGCTCCCAAATCCTGCATGGTGAGCTAATCCAATGTGATGTGGATGTGGTGTGTGTGAGCTAGGGACCACAGTGGTGTGCATGCGTGCATTCTCCTTGTGCCATGATGAATGTGTGTGTTTAACGTGCAAAGATGCGTTCCACGAGGCATCTCCTGACTGCTGTTCCCTCAGCAGACGGGGTAGCATCGGGCAGGGGGGGAATGTCTGGTTCGGGGGTCAGGTTATCACGTATGTCAATCTCCAGGCCCTTTCTCTTGGCAAAGTTGTGCAGCATGCACCGATGATCTGGCACATGAAGTTTGGGGAATACAACAGGGTCCCCCCGGACTTATCCAGGCATCGGAAACGGGACTTCAGGATGCCAAATGTGCGTTCCACCACTGCACGGGTACGGATGTGTGCTTCATTGTAGTTTCTCTCTCCTCTGGTTTGGGGATCCCGGAATGGAGTCATGAAATGGGGCCCAAGTGCATATGCAGTCACCTGGAAGGGAAAAGACAGGAGGATGTTAGTTAGTGCATGTGCCCCTCGTGATGTCTGCATCATGGGGTCGGACAGTCATGCCTGACTCCCATGTCACTCAACAAACAAGTCAGCTGTCCCCATACACGTTTTGTTCAAATTACGTTGGGATGGTGCTTTGACGGTATATGTAGCTGTCGTGGCTGGCCCCTGGGTGTTTGGCACGGACGTGCCATATGAGGCCTTGGCCATCGACTATCATCTGTACGTTGATGGAATGCCAGTGCTTCCGATTGCGGTATATGTGCTCTGTGGCACGGGGGGGCCGTAGTGCCACATGTGTGCAATCAATGGCCCCCACGGTGCGTGGGAATCCTGCAATTCTGACAAAATCTGCCATTGCCTTATGCCGCAGGTGCTCCTGGGTCGGTCTGATGACGTGGTGGGACATGCGTCTGAGGATTGCGGGGACAACCTGGTGCACGCATCTGCTCATGCTGGTTTGTGACATCCCAGCCACAACTCCACTTGTACGCTAAAAAGACCCACTGGCGAGGAAATGCAGTGTTGCCAGGACCTTGACCAGTGGCTGCACTGCATGTGAGCGGTGTGTCTGGCTGGTGATGTCATCATGCAGGGTTGTGGCTAATTCCAGGATGACATCAGTGTTGAATCTGAAGATACGATACACCTCCGAATCCCCCATGCCAAAGACGTTCATGCGCGTTCGGTATATCCTCTCCTGTGCCCTCCTCCTTCTACGCGCCTGGGCACACAGTAGTAGTGCTATGACCATGCCTGCCCCTGGCATGTTGGTATACGGATGTGTTGTCCTGCAAGTGTGGTTGCTCAGCTCGTCCGTAACGGTGCTGCTGAAGCTGCTCTCCAGCTGACCTGCACACGTCTGGTGCAAAGTTACCCCTGCTTTATGAGGGGTAACTTTAGGCCGGATGTACAGCTTACGCGCACCGCGCGTAGCCTGCATCGGGCGTACGTACGTTCCGGAATCGGGGTATCTCCCTCATTTGCATATTTTTTTTTTTTAAAGGTTTTTATTATTAGCCATATACACAGTTACAGGAAGCAGCATTGCATACAAATGACAAGTACTTATGTAGGACATTCAAGTAGAAAATATGGAGGTAAAAGATTAAAGGAACAAGGTTTCCCCCGTCATACATTTCCATGTCCTTAACAGTAGTAGACAGTAATCCTAACATGGGTTCTTCTAAAGTGCATATAGCCTTTTATATTGTAAACAGAGAACTAATTATTCAAACTTCGGGCTCCTGATCCAAAAGAACAGTGTAGCTAGATTATATCATATATCTTAAGTTCAGAGCACCATGCCCATCAGGAAGTAAAATAATAAACCACAAAACTAGGGCATATAAACAAACACATAGAAAAAAAAAGAAAACCCTCTCTCCCAAGTGTCGTGTGTCGTTGCCTCCCCATCTCCCCAGATCCGCCCGCACCAGAGCTGCACAATACGTCACATACATTGTATATAGAGGACGAGAAAACATATTCCCTTACACCTCTCCAGAGTTAGTGTCCCTGGAGTCTACCCAGCTACCCCACACTTTATGAAATTTTTTCTTGCTTCCCCTCGCTTCATAGGTCATTTTGTACATTGTAATATTAGCATTGATTAACCCCTTCCAGGCAGATATAGTGAGGAAATCCCTCTTTATCCAGTTCAAGACAATGAGCTTCCTGGCATAGTAAAAGAGCAGTCTCAGGAAGATTCGCATATTGTTACTCATGATATCATCCTCTATAATACCCAAGAGACACAGGAGTGGGCTGCATATGTTCGGGAGATCAAAAGTGTCTGCAATAAATTGCGTAACCTGCGACCAAAACGGTCGAATCCTATTACAGTCCCACACCATATGCATAAAGGTGCCCTCTGCCACCAAGCACTTATGACAAACAGGGTTCTCTCTTCTGCCCATTCTATATAATCTGTGTGGTGTGTAATACATTTGATGCAGGTATCGCAGCTGTATCAGTTTGTCCCTTGCCGAGATCACAGTAGGGAGATATGACACTAGGACTTCCTCCCACTGGGGTTCCGTCAGTTCTGGTATTATCATAGTCCACTTAAGTCTCGTCTTTTCCTCTCTCGGTCGTATCTTACTCATGAGCATATTATAGTAGGTAGAGACTAACTTGGTATGTTCAGGATTCAACAATAATAATTCTAACTTAGTGTTTTCTAACACCACTACCCCGGTGCCAAGCTGCGCCTGAGTTGCATGTCTCAATCTTGTGTACTGAAATCTCCAAGTTTCGGGTACCCCCAATTCCCTTTTCAGGTGCGTAAACGTTTTCAACTCCCCTCTGTCAAACAGTTGATGTAAGTAAACCAGGCCAAATTTGGCCCACCTATGTCCATCTTCCAGTAGAAAGATGTCCGTTAATCTGGGGTTAAACCACAGCGGAGCATTAGGGGACAAGTGCAGGGGGGTGTCCAAAGTGTGCTTCCTACATATCTCAAGCACCGCTTTGGCTGATCTAAGGATCACCATTCCATCTGTTGTCGGGACCTCCCCTCTGTGAAAAAAGTTCAGCAATGTCTCATATGAGGTTGCCACAGCCGCCTCCACCGCTACAGCGGCATTGTTCAGCTGGGGGAACATACGCCAGTGGGCATGAACCAGCTGCGACGCCAGGTAGTATAGACGAAGGTCAGGGACCGCCAGACCTCCTCTCCCCACCGGCAACTGTAGCACAGCCAGCGCCACCCGAACTGCCCCACCACCCCACAGAAAGGAGGTCAGCAGGGAGTCGATGTATCTAAAGGTCTTCCTGGGGATGCCTACAGGGGCGTTAGAGAGAATGTACAGGAATTTTGGGAGGAAGATCATTTTAAACAGGTTGGCTCTCCCCAGCATTGTAAGCGGGAGGTCCTTCCATTTTTTCACCCTGTCCTCGAAGTCTCGTATGACTGGCCATAAGTTTGTCTTCGAAAATTTCTCTATAGGCAATTCTACGGTTATTCCTAAGTACTTAAAGCGGTCTGTCACCTGTAGGGGGAACTGAGCGGGGAGAGCTAAATCTGGCTGTGGATCCAGAGGAAAGAGCGCCGACTTAGACCAATTGATCCAGAATCCAGAGAAATCACCGAACTCTCGGATCAAGGAGAACGCGGTTGTCAGGGAGTTCTCGGGATCGCCCAAGTATAAGAGCATATCGTCCGCGTATAGTGACACACGTTCCTCCAGGTCCCCGACCAGCAGCCCAGCAATGTTAGCCCGATCCCTGAGCCTAGTCGCCAGGGGTTCTATGGCTAGTGCGAATAAAAGTGGTGACAGGGGGCAACCCTGCCTAGTTCCCCGCCTGATCGGAAACGAGTCCGAAACGAGGCCATTGACCCCGACACTAGCCTTTGGCTCCGCATAGAGCAACCTGACCCAGTTCACAAACCTCGGTCCCAGGCCCAGTTTTAGAAGTAGGGGAAAAAGGTAGGTCCACTCCACAGAGTCGAATGCCTTTTTTGTGTCCAGTGATGCCACCACCCTCCGACCAGAATTAGCATGGGACACTTGCAAATTGACATATAACCTCCTCAGATTCATCTGAGTGCACCTCCCCGGTATAAAGCCGGTTTGGTCTGAGTGGATTAATTTCAATATTACCGACTGCAGCCTACCCGCCAAGATCTTTGCCAACACCTTAACGTCGGTGTTGATCAGAGAAATCGGCCGATAAGACTCGCACTCCAGTGGGTCCTTACCCGGCTTCGGAATCACCACAATCAGTGCTTCACGCATCGACTCTGGTAATATGCCCTCCCTTTCTGCGTCACTAAACACCGTTTGGAGGCGTGGGATTAAGCTCTCTTTATGCAACTGATACCATTCGGCCGGGAGGCCATCCAAACCTGGCGACTTTCCCGGTTTAAAAGAAGCAATGGCACCAGCCACCTCTTCTGATGTTATGGGTTTGTCAAGGGCAGCACTTTCACCCTGCGTCAGGGATGGGAGAGTCATATCGTCTAGATAGGAAGAGACGTCCTGAACTGTAGAGCTAGATTGGGACTGGTATAGCGTATTATAAAAGTCTCGGAACGTGGACAGGATATCTTGAGAGTCGCTCACTAATTCCCCAGTCGGGCGTTTAATCTGCAATATCGATGTAGGGGCATATAGGGGTTTTGCCAAAAATGCCAGCAGACGGCCACTTTTGTCCCCAAACTCAAAAATGGACCTAGCCTGTTTCAGTTGCAGTTTCATAGTCTGATCCGTCAGTAGTATTTTATATTGTCTTGTTAAGTCCTGCCATGAGCTATAGGTATCCGGGGATGGGGTCTGAATATACTGTCGTTCTGCAGTTACAGTAGCCTGTTCAGCCTGCTTCACATCTAAATTTAAGGCCCTTGCAAAGTCCCTAGTTTCCTTGGCAAACACCCCCCTCAAAGTAGCTTTAAAAGCGTCCCATTGAATCGGGACCGAGGTGCCGGAGCTATTCTCCCTCCAATACAAATCAATAGCCGTCTTACATTTGATCTTCACATATTCCTCCTCCAACCACTGCATTTTCATACGCCACAGTCGTCTCCCAGCAGGTACACCTAAAGTCAGCGTGACCTCCATAGGTGAGTGATCTGAGAGAGCTCTGGGGAGGTATCTAACCCCTGAAACCAGAGGTAATGCATCCACAGAGGACAGCACCATATCAATTCTGGATAGTGTCCTATGTGTCCCCGAGTGACATGAGTATTCTCTGACCCCAGGGTTGCGACACCGCCACACATCAGTGAGGGCGTAGCTGTCCAACCAGGCGGAAAGAGTATGGCGTGGACCAGTCACACTCCCATGTCTATCGAGTGACCCATCTGACACCACATTAAAATCTCCTAACAGTAGTAGTGGGCCCTGGGCCACCTGTATTGCAGCTGTAAGGATTTCTTCAAGTACCTGGAAGGAAAAAGGGGGAGGGACATATACACACACTAGCGTCATGCAGATCCCGAACATTTGACAGACAAGAACAGCATACCTCCCCTTCGGGTCGCTCTTAACCTGTAAAATATGTGCAGCCGCCTTCTTAGTGACTAGAATGGCCACTCCTCTAGAGTACGTAGAGTACTCAGCATGTATTACCCTCATCACATTAGCCTTTTTCAACGCCAATACCTTAGAACCTTGGAGATGTGTCTCCTGCAGCATGATAATATGGGGTTTATACCTCTTTATGAAGTCAAAGACAAGGGAACGCTTAATCCTTGAATTCATACCCCGGACATTCCAGGACATCACATTTATCTTACCCGTCATCCTGTAAAGTAACGGATCGCAGGTGCATACCCAGGGCTTCTCCGGACCCCTCCGGTGCGGTCCACCATAGCAACCTGTGGAGATTTAACAAAAGAGAGACAACGACACACGACCCAAGTTCACAGAGAGAAATAGAACCCCTCCCCCCACCCTGCACACAGCCCCAACCTGCCGAGTGCCTGTATCCCATAACTTCAACAAACAAATTGTCAGGGGATTATATCAGTCTCACCCCCCAACCACCTACTCCCTCCAGGGAGTCTATGTTAACATAGCCGTTGACACGGACTCAGTAATTCAAAGTTCCGTATAGAAAAAAAAACCAGCAAAAAAATAGAAAAAAGGGGGGGAGGAAAAAATACCCCCAATCCACACAAAAAAAAACCCAATAAAGAGAGTGTGCTGGTGAATCCGGGCAGGGCTCGGTTCAGGAAAACCGAGGTGTCAGAGCCAAACAGTCGCAGTGGGATTGACCACACCCGTCCCAGCATCAAACAGAGCGCAGGCAGAAACAAACGGCCCAGAATAAGAGCCCAGCCTGTGTAATACAGTTAGTGGTCATGTCTTGGACTGGGTCTCCCCTTAGTGTCCAACCATCTTGAAGCCTCTGTAGGGGAGTTGAAGAAGCACACTTTGCCCTCGTCGACCACTCTGAGCTTCGCAGGGTACATCATACTGTAGGCCATATGCATATCTCTCAGTCTCTTTTTTACATGCAGGAAACTGGCTCTCTGTTTCTGCGTAGCTGCAGAGAAATCAGGATAAATAGAGATCCTGTTCCCATTAAATTGGAGATCTCCTACAGTGCGAGCTGCCCTCAGAATATTTTCACGATCTCTAAAGTGTAGGATACGTGCAATCATAGGACGCGGATGGGCACCTGGTGGAGGGGGTTTAGACGGAATGCGGTGTGCCCTCTCAATAGCAAACAGACGGGAAAAAGTAGTGTTAGCCAGGGTATCTTTTAGCCAGAGCTCAAGGAAGTCCTCCGGCTGTTTGCCCTCTGCCTTCTCCGGGAAGCCTACCAAACGTATGTTATTCCTCCTCTGGCGGTCTTCCATGTCCCATAACTTATCTGTGTGAGCCCCCACCTCACAGTGAACGTTCTGCAGTTTATTCTCCAAAGGGCGCACCACATCTTCCAGGTCACTAATTCTCTGCTCAGCTTCCCCAGCTCTCTCCCTGATGGTTTGCACGTCATGTTTAAGGAACGACAGTTCAGTCCTGATACCATCAATGTGGTCAGTGAGGGTAGTCTGGCACGTGTATATGGCCTCCATAATCTGCTTCAGGGAGGGCTCCCCTCCTCCTGCTTCAGAAGCCTCATCACCCCCCTCCTGTGGTTGTGATCCGGCCTGCTTTGTGCCCCGTTTCAGCCCCTTAGTTCTGGGAGGTAGCTGGCTCACCTGGGTGTCTGACAGTGAGGGCCATTCGTCCTCCGGAGGCCTTTCCGCGCTGGGGCCCTGTCCCACTGCCTCATGGCGGCCGCCATCTTGGGACTTCCAGGCAAAGTGGACCGGGCGCTGTTCCGGAGTTGCCATCGGTGCACGGCCGTATTTGACCATCCCAACATGGGCAGCACAGGATCCGGAGTCGGGGGATGTCTCTGCCTGCGGTGTTTGGCTGCTCTGTCGCCCAGGATTAAGTCAGGATTCGTCTGCCCTGCACGGAGCTCCGGACCAGCGCTGCTCACATGTCGGCCGTTGGCTCCGCCCCCCTCATTTGCATATTTGAATACAAAATCAATGTGAGCGCCAGATGCGCCCAGCGTAAATATGCGCCCACGCATACGCCGGCGTAGAAAAGTTACGTCGGTCGGAAGAAGACTATTTTCAGGCGTATCTGGTTCTGTGGGTACGGCGCATAGATACGCCGGCGTGTATATACACTTACGCCGCGCATCTCGAGATACGCCGGCGTAACTTTTGAGAATCTGGGCCAAAGGCTGCTGTGTCCATCCATGAACGGAAGAGAAATGATATCAATACCCGTGGTGTGTCCCCTTTAAGAGCAACCGCAGTAATATCCTGGAGGCAAAGCTTTGCGTTTTATTATCTTTACCGGCAATATAGGAGCTTTGTGGACAATACTTGGATGTGGTATTCTATTAAAAGCATTAAATGTTTCTGGGCAAAGCCCCCTCACCAAATCCTGTACACAGTCAGCGGTCTTTTCCTGAGTGATTGATCGATCTTAGATGCAGGTGTGTCACAGTGGCATTCAGTCCTTAAGCTGTTGCAGGGTGTCCTTCTTTAGCATGGACAGTCTGTTCCTCTGGACTGGAGCTGCATGAACAATCTGTTCCTCTGGGCTGGAGCTGCAGACTGCGTGTCCCTTGGTAGGCCGCAATTCCACACACACATAGAATGCAGATGCTCTGATGGGGTGCAGGCAAAAAGTCTCTGGTCTAGTCCCTCTGGCTTTTTATCTCCTCTCACACAGTCATTTGCTGCTGTCTCATGATTTGCTCAGGCTCTTCCAATACAGAGTTTACAGACAACCTCCAATAGGGAGTTTCCAAACAAGCAGTACTGAGTGTCTGTGTATAAAGAGATTGTTCTTGTCTGATCCTTCCTTTGCCTTGTTAGACCTTGCCTTTAGTATTCCTTTAGATTTTTTTCATGGACTGCAAGTTTTCTGCTTCCAGGAAACTGCACCTGCCTTTAGCTCAAGGCTCCTGTTTGAAGCATAACCTGTGGTTGTTTGCTTACTTGCAGATGTCACGGTATCCCCTAGTAGGGGATTCTGCCTTTGTTGTGGATGGGTTTGAGACCTCCCGGTGTTGGAGCTGGGGGTTTGGTTGGGGAAGTCTTTTTTTGGTCCATTTATTAACTTGTGTTTTATCTCAAGAATCATTTTGCTATTCCTTGTACTGACATGTATATGTGGTGGTCTGAGTTTTACTACTAGGCCTGCCACCATTTATGTCTCTGCCTAGAACCCTATAACTAATTGTACAAGTCTTCTAGCCCTCAAAGAGACACACCTGGTAGGTGGCAAATTTTCTTATGCCGCATACACACGATCGGATTTTCCGTCGGAAAAACCTTAGATGGTTTTTCAGACGGAATTTCGCTCAAGCTTGGCTTGCATACACACAGTCACACAAAAGTTCTCTGAACTTTTGACCGTCAAGAACGCGGTGACGTACAACGCTACGACGAGCCAAGAAAATGAAGTTCAATGCTTCCGAGCATGCATCAAATTGTTTCCGAGCATGCAACGGAATTGCTACAGATGATCAGATTTTCCGATAGGAATTTTTTTCCGTCTGAAAATTTGAGAACCAGCTCTCAATCTTTTGTTGGATGAAATTTCGACAGCAAAAGTCAGATGGAGCATACACACGGTCAGAATTTTCTGTCGGAATTTCCGATCGTGTGTACGGGGCATTAGTTTAAAAAATACCTGGGTGGGACATTATTATCACTCCTTTTATTCCAACTATTCCCGCAGGGTTAGTATTCTGATCCAAAAATCATTTCTCTTCTGTTTGCTGGCACTGGAGTTGGACTCAGATGGCCGATATGTTCTCCTGCCTCTATAAGATTGCTCAATCAACTGGTGGCAAAAATTGTGACCTATTCTACTGATAATGTTCTAATATTTGGGGATTTTAATATGGTCCCGGATGCTGGCATGGTCAGACTGGCGGCTGACCCGACCTCCGAGCTGTTCGCCTGGGCGGAGGCTGCTATTTTTAAGGATATTTATCTACTGCTCCGGTGGATAGCTTGTGGTGGCTTTCTGATTTGAGGGTTTCATATAGACAGTGGCGGCTGGGGTACTCCATTTTGTTGGGGGGGGGCGCAAACAAAGCCCTAACCAACCCCCCTTCCCCCGGGTCACTCGCCCGCAATAGGGACTACAGATAGATAAAGACAGACAGATAAATGGACACACAGGTAAGTAGATAGATAGATGGACACTGGGTGGGAGGGATGGATACAATCAGGTCCATAAATATTGGGACATTGACACAATTCTAATCTTTTTGGCTCTATACACCACCACAATGGATTTGAAATTAAACGAACAAGATGTGCTTTAACTGCAGACTTTAGTTTGAGGGTATTTACATCCAAATCAGGTGAACGGTGTAGGAATTACAACAGTTTGTATTTGTGCCTCCCACTTTTTAAGGGACCAAAAGTAATGGGACAGATTAACAATCATTAATCAAACTTTCACTTTTTAATACTTGGTTGCAAATCCTTTACAGTCAATTACAGCCTGAAGTCTGGAATGCATAGACATCACCAGACGCTGGGTTTCATCCCTGGTGATGCTCTGCCAGGCCTCTACTGCAACTGTCTTCAGATCCTGCTTGTTCTTGGGGCATTTTTCCTTCAATGTTGTCTTCAGCAAGTGAAATGCATGCTCAAACGGATTCAGGTCAGGTGATTGACTTAGCCGTTGCATAACATTTCACTTATTTCCCTTAAAAAACTCTTTGGTTGCTTTCACAGTATGCTTCGAGTCATTGTCCATCTGCACTGTGAAGTTGCGTCTGATGAGTTCTGAAGCATTTGACTGAATGTGAGCAGGTAATGTTGCCCGAAACACTTCAGAATTCATCCTGCTTTTTTTTGCGGTGGAGGGTGTGACCGGATGTGCAAGGTGTGAGTGTGTGAGGAGTGAGATGTCCGTGTGAGCTCGAGCTGCCTCGCTCCAGCCCCCCCCTCCCCCTCTGCGTGGGAGTCCTCCTTTCAATGCCCGAGCAGCGTGCATCCTACACCGCACAGGATAGCACAGTGGACGGCTAAAATCTTACCTACTCCAATGCCTTTCTACAGCAGCAGCTGTTGACATCGTGGAGCCGAGGAGCCGTCAGAACCCAGCTGGGTTCCCCCTCCTTCGTGCGGCGTCTGAGGGGAATCCTGTCTGTATCCTCTGCACTCTGCATTCTCAGCTGGGAGATCAGGTGACTAGCAGCTCCGTACTAGTCTCCCCCCCCCTCTGCACAGAGACTCTTTCATCTCACTAATAATAGCAGAGATCCTACACTGCACAGCACAGCATAGCTAATCTGGACGGAGGAGTGAGTGTACAGCCAGGGAGTAGCTGTGCATGTCCCCTCTTCTCACAGTATTTTGTTGAACCAGCTGAGCGCTGATAGTGTGCTCTGTGCTCTGAGTGGAGGAGGGGAAAAAAAAAAGACACTGCTGTTGAAATATTTGCCTGATCCTTCTTATTTTTGGCTTCAGTTTGTAAAAATACTTTTTATTGAAAGCACAAAAGGTATTGAAATCCAGATTTCTCCCCCGCTCTGCTCTGTCCCTATGAGATCCAATATAAATACTCTAGGACACCGGGACTTTCACTTCTCCTTGGACAGGTCACGTGAGTAACGGATTGTAAAATAAATGTTACTGGAACTAAAATGTCGATGGAATGCTAGCGCTATTGCTGAGCTGATACTTATGCCTCTCTCGTTTTTTTCTCTCCTGTTGATGGCTCTCAAAAAAGCTACTTGAAGTAGCAGGCAACAGTGCACAGGACTGGAGGGAACTTGTGTAAGCACAGTAGCAGTAGTAGAAACAGCCTAAAATAAGAGCCACTAAAGTATTTTGTTTGAGGGTACACTGAGCATTGACTGGTGACCGTTGGTGATTATTTTTGAGTGGATTGGTATACCAGGAACACTATTAAAGAAAAAGGGGGAAAAACGTTCTTTTCCTTTTTTTTTTTTTTTTTTTTGGCCCTATCTCTCTGAAGAATGGCAGCAACCACAAAAAAGGGACAGTCTAACCAGGAGAGTGGATGCCCTCAAATAACACGTGCGGCTAAGGATAAGGAGAAACCAGCGCAGGTGGCTGCAGCGGTGGCGGCAGCTAAATTGGAACAGTCTTCGCATACTTTGGTAAAGTCACCTGGAAAAGTGGCTCAGCACCCACAAACACAGGTTAAAAATCAAATAGGGACAGCAACAGATAGGAAAAGTGGTGGGCAAGGCTCATCAGTTCCCAAAATAAAAAAAAACCTGGTGGTGGAGCCCCAAGGGGGGGGGGGGTGCAATGGCATCAGCAAAAACTTTTGTAGAAGTCTCCTCAGCAAATACAGTAGACGACCCCAGGCGGGAGGAAGAGCCAACATTGAAGGAGATATTAAGCGCCATAAACGCATGTAGGGGGTCACTGAATAACTTGACTGATCAAGTTTTTTTTTTTGGGGGGGGGGGGGGAGGGGAAGGGGTTAGGGATTTTATTTTTATTTTTTTGGGGGGGGTTTTTGGAATAGGAAGGAATTATTTTTTGAAATACCAAGGAGGAAAGGAATAGAAAAGCAAATGCACTTTAAACACATATTAAAAATTAATACTAAAAATAGAAGTTAGGATATGGATAGACATATAATGGGGTAGGGGGAAGCTGGGGGGGACGGAAAGGAATATATATTTATATTCACACGTTAATATGTGTGCACATTAAATAAGAAATAAGAAACCCACTACTTGTGGGGGGAGAAGGGGAATTTAATTTTTTTTTTTTTCTTTTATTTAGATATACACATTTTTCTCTTTTTATATATATATATATATATATATATATATATATATATATATATGTGTATGTATATATATATATATATATATATATATATATATATATATATACACAATCTTTTTTTTTTTTGGAGCGGGTGTTGGGGAGGTGTTCGCGCGGGACCACGACAGATATGGGTGATAAGGGTAATGTAAGGGAAGGATGGAAGGAAGAGGTCACAGGTATAGCCCTAAGGGTTGGCCTAGATAGGCAAGGGGGGAGGGAGGGGAGGGGGGAGGGGGGGCAAAATTATATCAAAGCACAGGTATCACGTATCACTTATTAAGCACAAGAGAAGGAAATGTACTTGAAGGTACATTTAAATGCTTTTTTTCCCTAGGTATATTGAAAAATTGTATACAAATTTTCTTTTTTCTTTCTTCCTTTTTTCTTTTTCTCTTATATATGATGTTAAGGGCTTTTTTCTGTTTGATATGCCTGGATGGGTATGAGACCTAAAATGATAAATATAGGCTCCTGGAATGTGCGGGGGATGGGGGACCCAGTGAAAAAAGCCGCAATTTTCACTACTCTGGAGGGGTATGGGGTGGAAGTAATATGTATTCAAGAGACCCACTTGACTAAAGAAACAAAGTTAAAATTGGTCAATAAAAAAAAATATCAAAGCCAGTACCATTCTGTCCACTCTTCTTACTCTAGAGGAGTGAGCATAATGGTAAAAACAGGCGTATCATTTGCATGTATAGAGTCTAGAATAGATGAACTGGGTCGCTATATTTTTTTGCACTGTTTGATAGAAAAGGTACCATATGTATTGGCGAATATCTATATACCTCCTCCCTTTAAGATGGAGGTTTTGTATAAATTAACAGAATTTGTGGTAAACAAGGTAAATATTCCGGTATTAGTGGTTGGAGACTTAAATAACGTGTTAAATAGAACAATGGATAGATTTCCACCGGGTACACAGAGCCCAGGGGAAGGAGAAGGGCATCTAAGTCAATTTTTGAAAGAGGTTGGGTGGTGGGATATTTGGAGGGTGAAATATCCAGATATGCGGCAGTACTCCTGCTTTTCAAGTACATATTCTACATTATCAAGAATAGACATGGCCCTGGGAAACTGTGCAAGTCTACAGGCAGTTAGTAAGATATCCTACTACCCAAGAGGGGTTTCTGATCACTCTCCTCTGGTGCTGTCACTGAGTACAGGGAAAAAACGTCCTCCAAGTAATTGGAAAATAAGTCCCTTCTGGCTAGAAGTGATAGGGAAATCAGAAGAAATTAGTATCAAATTAAGGGAATTCCTGGATTTCAACACAGGGACAGCACCAGAGGGAGTGGTGTGGGATGCCCTAAAGGCGTTCCTTAGGGGTATATTGATCCAGCAGGTAACTAAGATCAAGAGGAACTCTAGGGAATGGGAGGAGAAAATCAGGGGAGAGGTTCTAGAGGCAGAAAAGCAATATGTGGAAAAACCAACATTGACTAAACAACGGTTATGGTTGGAGAAGCAACAGGAATATAAGCTGGTGATCAACAAGAAAGTTGAAAATAAGCGCCTATTCCAGGAGCAGAGCGCTTTTTCTGAAGGGGAAAGTGTGGGCCATACTCTGGCCCTCCTAGCGAAAACTAATACGGCGCCCTCTAACATTCCCGCAGTTAGGACGGTAGGAGGTGGGATATCATCTGAAACATCGGTAATAGTGGACACGTTTGCAGTATATTATAAAGAGCTATATAGATCAAAAAAGGGGGAAGCTAAAGTGCAAATGGAAGAATTCTTTAGAGAAATAGGAACCCCAGTTCTATCAGAGGAGGATAGAAATGCTATGGAATCCCCAATTACATTACTGGAATTACAACAGGCAGTTAAAGGACTGTCTAATCAAAAGTCCCCAGGGCCGGATGGCCTACCAGCAGAGATTTATAAGCAATACGGTGAGGTGCTGCTCCCGGAACTGCTAAAAACGCTGAATTTTGCGATAGAAGGAGGAAGGCTACCCACTTCAATGCTAGAAGCAATTATTATAGTGCTCCAGAAGGAAGGAAAGGATCAACTAGATACATCATCTTACAGACCTATATCTTTGCTCTGCTCAGATGTAAAAATCTTGGCTAAGGTACTGGCAACGAGAATAAACAAATTTATTCAGAAATTAATACACCCAGACCAGTCTGGATTTATTCCAAACTGGTCCACAAGTATAAACATAAGAAGGCTGTACCTAAACCTACAGACCCCGACGGAGAATGCGGGAGATAGATCTATCCTATCATTAGATGCCACTAAGGCCTTTGATAGTCTGGAGTGGGACTATCTCTGGTACACTCTGGCGAAGTTTGGGTTTGGCCCATCCTTTATTAAATGGATAAAGCTACTGTATAATTCCCCAAAGGCTAAAATAAAAATAAATAATGAAGTTTCACAGTCGTTTGAATTGGAGAGGGGAACGAGACAGGGATGTCCATTGTCCCCTCTCCTTTTCGCCTTGGCAATTGAGCCCTTGGCAACTGCTATTAGATCTAGACAGGAAATACAGGGGTTCCAGAGAGGAGCAGAGGAGGAAAAAGTCGCGCTATATGCGGACGATATCCTCCTTTTCTTGGGCAACTCTACAACCTCCCTTAAAACTGCAGTTCAAACAGTAGAAGCGTTTGGACGATTCTCGGGCCTAGTGATAAACTGGGAAAAATCAACACTCTTACCAGTGGATCCGGTAAGCAATATGGATGGTATAGGAATCCCGCAATTAAAAATTGGGGAGAAGATGGAGTATTTGGGCATCGTGGTAACACGTAACCCAGAACAATTTATAAATAATAATTTAGTGCCACTTTTGGGCAAACTTAAACGCAAAGCGGATGTATGGGGACACTTGCCACTGTCGGTGGCTGGACGTAGCAACCTTATTAAAATGATCTGGATGCCACAATTGCTGTATATACTTCACAACTCCCCAGTGTGGATTGATAACCGATAGTTTAAAAAGATAGAGACCCTCTTTAGGACCCTAATCTGGAAAAAGGGAAAGGCAAGGATCAGTCTCCGAACACTGCAACTGCCAACAGACAGAGGAGGGCTATCGGTCCCGCATCAGTATAGCTATTTTTTGGCGGCGCAGTTGCAGCATTTGGGGGGGTGTAGCATAGAGGGGGGAGGTAATGCAAGTGGGAAAATGATACTAAGAGGGTCTCCTAATAGATCGGTAATAGAGACCTTAGAGGCCAACTCTTTCTCGGTAAAAAGTCCAACAGTAAAGATGATGGTAAGAATATGGCAAGTGGGAAAACTTGCCTTGGGCTATAAAGGATTAACAGAATACTCCCCACTATGGGAAAATAATAATTTAAAAGAAATTTTGGCCATGGGAAAATTAAAAGAATGGGATAAACGTGGGATAACCAGAGTGGCACAACTCTATACAGACTGCACATTAAAACCCTTCTCAGAGCTAAGTCGGGAATATGGCATCCCAAATTCTATGTTTTTTGCCTATTTGCAGGTTAGACACGCATTACAAGCCCAATTTAAATTACAGCCGGTAAGATGGCAAAAGCTCACGCATCTCCAAAGACTAATCAAGACGGGGGTCTTGAAAGGTCTTATATCAGAATTGTACGAACGGATCAGCGATCAGTTAATAGGAAAAGAGAAGCTGAGCAAGAAGAAACAGAGGTGGGAGGAGGATATTGGACTCATAACAAATGACCAATGGGACAGGATACTGGAACTAGGGACAGTGGTTTCATTAGCCCCCTCACAACGGGTTTCTCACTTGTTTCTCCTCCACAGGGTCTACTATACCCCCAAGAAATTATATGGATTTGGATGGAAGTCAGATGACAAATGTCCCAGATGTCAAAATACAGGGGACCTCATCCACATGATGTGGAAATGCCCAAAACTGCATAGATATTGGGCTAAGATTCTGGACATTATAAATGCAACCTTTGGAACCACTCTGGAACTTGAAGCCAGGGTTTGTCTATTAGGATGCATTGAGGAGGGAATGGGGCAGAGGGATATATTAGTAGCAGTTATAAGATGTTCCAGGCGAGGAAATTGATCGCACTAAAATGGCAAGCACAAAATCCACCCACAGTAGAGGAATGGTTTAACGTAATGAATAGCACAATTGGGAAGGAAAGGGGAACATGGATTAGAAGGGGTAACCTCAAAAAATTTAAAGCAATATGGGAGCACTGGTTTCGTAAAATAGGCCGCTCACTTTAATCAGGGAAAGTTAGGTAAAGAATAATCTAAGGAAAGGAACAGAACCAAAAAACGTGTATGCACTTTAAAAGTAAGATAGGAGGGAGGGAGGGAGGGTTGGGAATGGGATTGAAGGAAATTTTTAACCTATGCAATTAATTTTTTGTATGCACATATAATGCACTGAATATAGAATATGGATTTGTATTTTTTCTTTCTCTGCTATATATGTATGGAAACAATAAAAAAAAAGTATTGAATTTAAAAAAAAGAATTCATCCTGCTGCTTTTGTCAGCAGTAAAATCCTTTTCCCTGAAGTTCATGGACGGACACAGCTCCTTTATTCTTGACAGTAGGGTTATATGCCGTCTATCAGGAGAGGACTAGGCGGACATGCTAAACAGTTAAAAAAACATGTAACAACAGCAAAGCTGAACAGTGCTGCCCAGGGGGTGGTCCCTCTGGCTATAACCCCTCACCCTGCAGTCAGCAGCTCAGTTCGTAAAATAGCAGTACAAACATAAAAAGGAGGGGTGGGTGCTGTGTCCGTCCATGAACTTCAGAGAAAAGGATTTTACGGTGAGTACTATTCTATGTCTTGATCATACATCACGGGACACAGAGCCTTAATTACTTAATGGGTTATGTAGTCACCACAGGTGATTGGACACAAACGCAAATTAAAATGGAATTTCTCCCCTATATAACCCCTCCCAAATGGAGAGTACCTCAGTTTTTTCGCCAGTGTTTAAGGTGGTTGGTCACGTTCAACTTGTGCTAAGATGAAAGTGCTCTTTTGATGGTCTGTCTGCGGAGACCTAGGAGCTATAACCGGATCCATACCTAATGCCGATATCGAAAGCCTAAGATGGGTGGTACCAAGGCCTTGTGTGATGAAGAAACAAGGTTTGACTGTAATGTCTCTCTGTGGAGGTCTGGGATCCAGACTTTAGCATACTAATACAACTGTGGCACGAAAGGTTTCTGGCAGAGTCTTCTACAGGTCCAGGTATGAGGTTTCTCTAATGGAACCCTTGATAAACCTGAAGGTTGGCACAACTTGCCCACCGTGATGGGTGAAAGCTTGAACTACTTTTAGTAGCTTTTCCTGCGGCGTGGATAAGGCAAGAAGAGGATAATTTAAATTTTATATTTATCTTCTGTGAGTAAGGATGTCTTTTCTGGTTTTCGCCACTGGAAGGAGTAAGTGCATACCTGGTGTATTCTTACATAGCCGTCCAGGACAAGCTGAGTGAGGTCGGTCAATTTTAACACCACTCACCTCCTTCCGCTGCAGGCTCTGCCACAAAAACGCATACAGAGGTCCCACAATGATGCCCCCAGTAATCTTTCCCTCCTTTCCTTGTTCTCCAGCGCGTCGCTATGACATCGGTGCACACGCAGGGAGCGCGATTTTATCTGTCTTAGTGAGACATGGATAGGGGAGGGCCGTGGTTGCTAGTGCCCATGCGCAAACGAGGAACACCTGTGTGCAGGCACCAAGAGGCTGGTTTAAAAGCCCAGCACGCCAGAAGCCTTCTGTAAAGCGGTATGGATACAGAGCTGTGGGTTGTAAGCATCCGTGTGGATTGAACCAGGCAAACCGAAGACTCCTGCTCGGCACCAGGTTGTGCAGTGAGATGTTATTTTGTGTATTGTAAGACTATAACACAACAGTGATTGCATTTATTTTGTGGATAGTACCTTTGCTTTGCAGTAAGGACTATGTCCCCGAGAAGAGGTTCAAGGGCTAGTAAAAGAGACACCAGAAAATCCCCACGTACGGCTAAGGATTCTGAGCTTTCCTGCAGTTTACCATCCCCCTCTGTCAGCCTCACAGGATGAGCCCCTGTCTGGTTTTGCAGCTTCTCCTATGGCAGCTCCTGTATACGTCACTGAAGACGCTTTAAAAGTTGCTTTTGATGGCTTAGAATTAAGGATTGCTACTATTATTGCAACCTTCTTGAAAGATAGAAGAAAATGGTGTAGATCCCCTTCATCTGCTCTGGTTCTCTCATCAGATGAGCCTTTTGAGGGTGAAAAATCCCTTTTTGGAGATGAGGATCATGTGCAGTCTGAGGACTCAGAGGATGAAAGGATTCCTGCTACCTCTCAGTCCATAAAAATGCAGGTGCAATATTATGCAGAGATGGAGCGTGCCACTTACAAATTGCCTCCTGTTGAAGCTTCTAGGTCCTCTGTTTCCTGATTAGGATCTCAGAAAACCCCACAGGCTGCATGCTCCTTTCCAGTTCTTCCTTTGCTGGATAAACTTATGTATGATGACTGGGTTCACCCAGATAAACGGTTTTCTCCTAGGCAGTTTTCCCTCCTTTTCCTATGGAGGAAGGTTTCAGTAAGAAATGGGGGGTACCTGCTATAGATGCAGCTATTTCTTGTGCAAACAAAAACCTGACCTGTCCTATAGACCAGTGTTTCTCAACTCCAGTCCTCGAGGCGCACCAACAGGTCATGTTTTCAGGATTTCCCTCAGATCAAACTGCTGTGGTAATTACTAAGGCAGTGAAACTGATAAAATCACCTGTGCACAATAATGGAAAGCCTGAAAACAAGACCTGTTGGTGCGTCCCGAGGACTGGAGTTGAGAAACACTGCTATAGACAATGCGCAGGGTTTTAAGCATCCAATGATAAAAAGCTGGAGTCCCTAGTAAAAGCCTCATCTGCCATGGCTGGGGCTGTAGTACAACCTGCAGTTGCAGCCATTGGTGTATGTCAGTTCCTCAAGGAACAAATTAAGCAGATGATTAACCTCCTCCCTACAGAGGAGATTGAGGTTTATGAGGACCTTCCTAAGGCCTTGTGTTTTGCGATTGATGCGATTATGTTCAGCAAGCATCCCGCTTGAATCTCCTGCAGGTACACATGTGCAGGTCCCTTTGGTTAAAACATTGAGAGGCCGATGTTTCTTGCAAGAAATATTTGGCAGCATTCCCTTTTGGGGGGTGGGGGGGGACGCCTGTTTGGGTATGACCTGGATAAATACATCCAAAAGATTACCGGAGGCAAGTCTACTCTGTTTCCGGTTAAGAAGAGTAAACGTCCTTAATTTAAATGTTCTCTTTCTCCAGCCCCTGGAACTTCATTTTCTAGGCCGTGGCGAAGTCATCCCCAGTCTAACACTAGGGGAAAGGCCCAGAGCCAAGCCCAAGGGCAGAAAAGGACTTGGGGTTCAAAATACAAGCAGACCCCCAAAACTTCCCTATGAAGGGATGCCCCTGCTTGGCCAAGTGGGGGGAAGGCTGCTGCAATTTGCAAATGCCTGGCGGAACGAAGTTCAGGACAAATGGGTCATCTCCCCAGTGTCCTCAGGCTACAAGCTAGAATTCAGAGAACTTCCGCCACCCCATTTTCTGAGGCCTTTACTATTGGCCTTGGAACACCTGTTGTCCCAAGGGGTAATGATGGAGTTAGCCCCAGAGGATCAGGATTCTATTCAAACCTTTTCATGGTTCCAAAAACAAACGGGGATGTCAGACCTATCCTAGATCTGAAAAGCCTGAATCAGTTTCTGAACATTTTCTCCTTTCGCATGGAGTCTGTCTGTTCAGTTGTTTCCACCCTTCAGGGAGAATTCCTGGCATCAACAGACATCAGAGATGCATATGTACATGTGCCAATATTCCCCGCTCACCAAAGATTTCTAAGGTTTGCGGTGGATCAGCGCCACTTTCAGTTTGTGGCCCTTCCTTTCGGGCTGGCTACAGCACCTTGAGTGTTCACAAAAATACTGGCCCCGGCCCTAGCAAGGCTAAGGGCATGAGGCATAGCTGTAACAGCCTACCTGGACGATCTATTGATCATAGATCAGTCCGCCGCACGCTTGGGCCACAATGTGCATAGCACAGTGGAATATTTAGAGTACCTCGGCTGGGTCCTCAATCTGGAAAAATCGTCCTTGCAGCCTCAAAGGAAGGCTGGAGTATTTGGGCATGATTATAGACACATCCTAAAGAAAGGTATTACTTCCCAAGCCAAAAGCCATAGGAGACTTGGTCCAACTGATAAAGGCAAAAAGAAGACCTTCCATCCGTCTATGCATAAAGTTATTGGGAAATATGGTAGCCTTATTCGAGGCTGTCCCTTACGCCCAGTTTCACTTAAGGTCGTTACAGGGCAGAATTCTGTCAGCTTGGAACAGAGATGTTCAGGTCCTGGATCTGCCTATGATCTTATCTCCAAAAGTTCGCCAGAGCCTCAATTGGTGGTTGCTCCCGCAAAATCTGTCAGAAGAAAAACCCTTCACTCCGGTTACCTGGAAAGTGGTGACCACAGACACCAGCCTTCTTGGCTGGGGGGCAGTTTTAGAAGAAGAATCTGCCCAGGGGAAGTGGCCCGGAGCCAAAAAGCTCCTACCATCAACATTCTGGGGATTTGGGCAATTCATCTGGCCCTCAAAGTTTGGTCTTACAGACTGCAGGTTGGCCTGTTTGGATTCAGTCCGACAATGCTACAGCCGTGGAGGCACCAGAAGTCTGGATGCTCAAATAGGTGAATCACATCCTGGCCTGGGCAGAAAGGCATATTCCTCGCCTATCTGCAGTCTTAATTCCAGGGGTAGAGAATTGGCAGGCGGATTTTTTAAGCCGCTAGCAGCTGAGTCCAGGAGAATGGTCTCTACACCCCGACATGTTTCAAATCATATGTCAGAAATGGTGTACCCCAGAGGTGGACCTGTTGGCTTCCAGGTTCAATGCAAAGCTTGACAGCTTTATTTCAAGAACAAGAGATCCCTGTACCCAAGGGTCAGATGCCCTGACACTCTCATGCATTCCCTCCAGTTCCGCTTCTCCCACGATTCCTTCAGCGAGTCAAGAGGGAAGAAAAATCCGTGATTTTGGTCACCTTGGCTTGGCCCAGGAGACCCTGGTTTGCAGAAATCGTAAAGATGGCAGTAGGAAGACCTTGAGTTCTTCCACTACGCTCAGACCTACTGTCACAAGGTCCAATATTCCATCCTGCCCTACAAAGTCAAAATTTGAGGGTTTGGCTGTTGAGACCCACATTCTGATGAAACGTGGGCTCTCAGGGCTAGTCCTATCCACTCTGGTTAATGCTAGGAAGCCGGCCTTCAGTCTCATCTACTACAGAATCTGGAAGGCAT
The DNA here is from genome assembly GCF_905171775.1 of Rana temporaria. Classification (NCBI taxonomy): domain Eukaryota; kingdom Metazoa; phylum Chordata; class Amphibia; order Anura; family Ranidae; genus Rana; species Rana temporaria. Next base: position 70,455,215 of record NC_053495.1, read on the forward strand.
ATGTTTTCTGGTGTAAACCCAGAAAGTCACATCCTAGGAAGTATGACATTAATAGGATTCTTGCCTTTCTTGAGTTGGGCTTAAATATAAAGTTGGCGTTAAGCACTATCAAGGAGCCTTGTCGGTTTTCTTTAAAAAACTGCTTGCCTCTCATTCCCTAGTCCGGGCCTTTGTTCAGGGAGCACTACGCCTGAATCTGCCCATTAAGTCTCATGTGTGCCCATGGGATTTGAATTTGGTATTACCTACATAAACTACCTTTTGAACCTTTACACCAGGTTTCTAAAAGTCTTTTGACAAAGAAACTGTTTTTTCTTGTAGCCATATCCTCAGCAAGGAGGGTATAGGAATTGGTGGCTCTTTCGTGTAAAGAACCGTATATGATTATTCATGATGACAAGGTGGTGCTACGTCCTCACCTAACTTTCTTACCTAAGGTGGTTTCAGGATTCCATCTGAATCAAGATATAGTCCTACCATCTTTTTTTTCCAGCTCCGCAGTCTGCGGAGGAAGAGAGTCTACACTCTCTAGATGTTGCAAGAGCAGTAAAGGTTTATCTGCAAGCTACAGTTCAGATAAGGAAGACTGATTGTCTGTTTATTCTGCCACAAGGCCCAAGGAAGGGCCAGGCAGCGTCAAAATCCACTATTACAAGTTGGATTCGACAAGTCATTATTCAGGCCTATGGTTTAAAAAAAAGATGCCTCCTTTTCGGGTGAAAGCGCACTCGACTAGAGCAGTTGGTGCTTCATCGGCAGTGTATGACCAGGCCTCCCTGGCTCAGACCTGTAAGGCTGCTACTTGGTCTTCAGTCCATACATTTACTTAATTCTACCAGGTAGATGCGAGAGGGTACGAGGATGCCGCCTTCGGGCGTAGTGTGCTGCAGGCAGCAGTATAGATCCTCTGGCCCGATGGCGGTCTTATTCTGATCTGTGTCTCCCTCCCCTAAATTTTAGCATTGCTATGGGACATCCCATTAAGTAATTAAGGCTCTGTGTCCCGTGATGTATGATCAAGAAAATTGCATTTATTAAAACAGCTTACCTGTAAAATCCTTTTCTTGGGAATACATCACGGGACACAGAGCTCCCACCCCTCTTTGGAGTTAACACTTATTGCTTTGCTACAAAACTGAGGTACTCTCCATTTGGGAGGGATTATATAGGGGAGGAACTCCATTTTAATTGGGTTTGCCAGTGTCCAATCACACATTAAGTAATTAAGGCTCTGTGTCCCGTGATGTATTCCCAAGAAAAGGATTTTACAGGTAAGCTGTATTAAAAAAATCCTATTTTTCTCTTTCGTTCATGGACGGACACAGCCTCTTTTATTCTTTACAGTAGGGACGTCCCCAAGCAGTGTAAAAAAAAAAAAAAGAAGAGGGGTGGGCACAGCAAGCAAAAAAACTTCCACCCAAAACAAACAGTGCTCCTCCCTGGAGGCGTTACAACCATAAACAGCCACCTGCAAAACTTTGCAGTCGAAGCAAGCATCCGCAGATGAATGTACATCAACCTTGTGAAAGTGTGAACGGACGACTAGGTCGCCGCCTTACACACCTGTGAGACAGACGTTTGATGTCGGGAGGCACCTATTGCCCTGGTCGAATGCGCCGTGACAGGGAGGGGAGGCGCCCACTCCTGTAGGGCATAAGCCTGAATCACGATCTGTCTGATCCACTGAGAAACGGTGGCCGACGAGACCGTCAGGCCTTTCTTTGGACTAGTCACCAATACAAACAGTGAGTCCGACCTCCGAAACGGAGTCGTGACAGACAGATACACCCGCAGAGCTCAGACCACATCCAAGGAATGCAAAGCAACCTCAATGGGATGCAACAGCGGAGGACACAAGAATGGAAGCACAATGTCCTCATTTAGATGAAAAGCCGAAACAACCTTCGAAAGGAACGAAGGCTGTGGGCGTAGCACCGCCTTATCCTTGTGGAGGATCAAGTAGGGAGACTTGCAAGACCAGGCTGCCAGTTCACAAACCCTCCTGACTGATGTAATAGCCTCCAGAAAGGCAACCTTCTGAGAGAGCGTCAAAAGGGGAATCTCTCTGAAGTACCGAGAGCACCAGATTCAAATCCCATGGAGGTAGTGGTGGACGAAGCGGAGGGGCCACATGTTGAACCCCTTGCACAAACGTACTCACCAGTGGATGAGTCGTCAAGGGCCATTGAAAGAAAACAGCCAAGGCTGAAAACTGCCCCTTAATGGTACTTAGGGCAAGTTTTTGATCCACTCCACGCTGTAAAAACAGCAGGATACTGCAAACCGAATAAGCCCGTAGACGCCACTCCATCTCCTCACACATAGAGCTGTAGGCCTTCCACGTGCAATGATAGATCTTCCGAGAAGATGACTTCCGTGCCCTTAGCATGGTGGAAATTACTGAGTCCGACAGGCCTTAGTCACTTAGAATGAAGGAAAAAAGCTGGGACAGCCGCACTCCAAAAAAACTCCTCCTTTAATTAAAAATCACAAAATATATGCCACAGCAAAAAACAGCACAACAAAAGAAAAGCTGACGTTTCGCACTATGCCTTAGTGCTTCTTCATAGCTATGAAGAAGCACTAAGGCATAGTGCGAAACGTCAGCTTTTCTTTTGTTGTGCTGTTTTTTGCTGTGGCATGTATTTTGTGATTTTTAATTAAAGGAGGAGTTTTTTTGGAGTGCGGCTGTCCCAGCTTTTTTCCTTCATCCTAACCTGCATTTTGATTGCTTGGTGTGCTCTTGTACCTTTAAAGGAGGGGTGGCTTCCCTTCAGTTCACCTGCCCCTGTCTATCCATTAAAATGCATGTGCCTCCACTGTGGGGACGCTCATTGTTTAGTGTTAGGACCACAGATATTGCAGGGTGCCTTGGCGCGGCTCTGTGGCTCACGCATGCGTTTGCAAATGCGTGCGGACCGAACCCCTGTTTTTAACGCATACTGTAGACAGGTTAATTGGTTCTCTGCAAGCTGGTCGGTAAGTAGGCTTGGTTTTTCCCTGGGCATTCCCCAGGTTTTTGTTGTTATCTGCTTTAGCCTTCCAATGCTACTTACTGTTATGGCCAGCTATAGATGGGGGCAGTGGACATGTTTATGCTTCACCTGTGGTGTTTATATTGGTCCATCAGTGCACCAACACCTTTGCAGCCATTGTGCTACATGCTGGGTGCTTGGTGTGCTCTTGTACCTTTAAAGGAGGGGTGGCTTCCCTTCAGTTCACCTGCCCCTGTCTATCCATTAAAATGCATGTGCCTCCACTGTGGGGACGCTCATTGTTTAGTGTTAGGACCACAGATATTGCAGGGTGCCTTGGCGCGGCTCTGTGGCTCACGCATGCGTTTGCAAATGCGTGCGGACCGAACCCCTGTTTTTAACGCATACTGTAGACAGGTTAATTGGTTCTCTGCAAGCTGGTCGGTAAGTAGGCTTGGTTTTTCCCTGGGCATTCCCCAGGTTTTTGTTGTTATCTGCTTTAGCCTTCCAATGCTACTTACTGTTATGGCCAGCTATAGATGGGGGCAGTGGACATGTTTATGCTTCACCTGTGGTGTTTATATTGGTCCATCAGTGCACCAACACCTTTGCAGCCATTGTGCTACATGCTGGGTGCTTGGTGTGCTCTTGTACCTTTAAAGGAGGGGTGGCTTCCCTTCAGTTCACCTGCCCCTGTCTATCCATTAAAATGCATGTGCCTCCACTGTGGGGACGCTCATTGTTTAGTGTTAGGACCACAGATATTGCAGGGTGCCTTGGCGCGGCTCTGTGGCTCACGCATGCGTTTGCAAATGCGTGCGGACCGAACCCCTGTTTTTAACGCATACTGTAGACAGGTTAATTGGTTCTCTGCAAGCTGGTCGGTAAGTAGGCTTGGTTTTTCCCTGGGCATTCCCCAGGTTTTTGTTGTTATCTGCTTTAGCCTTCCAATGCTACTTACTGTTATGGCCAGCTATAGATGGGGGCAGTGGACATGTTTATGCTTCACCTGTGGTGTTTATATTGGTCCATCAGTGCACCAACACCTTTGCAGCCATTGTGCTACATGCTGGGTGCTTGGTGTGCTCTTGTACCTTTAAAGGAGGGGTGGCTTCCCTTCAGTTCACCTGCCCCTGTCTATCCATTAAAATGCATGTGCCTCCACTGTGGGGACGCTCATTGTTTAGTGTTAGGACCACAGATATTGCAGGGTGCCTTGGCGCGGCTCTGTGGCTCACGCATGCGTTTGCAAATGCGTGCGGACCGAACCCCTGTTTTTAACGCATACTGTAGACAGGTTAATTGGTTCTCTGCAAGCTGGTCGGTAAGTAGGCTTGGTTTTTCCCTGGGCATTCCCCAGGTTTTTGTTGTTATCTGCTTTAGCCTTCCAATGCTACTTACTGTTATGGCCAGCTATAGATGGGGGCAGTGGACATGTTTATGCTTCACCTGTGGTGTTTATATTGGTCCATCAGTGCACCAACACCTTTGCAGCCATTGTGCTACATGCTGGGTGCTTGGTGTGCTCTTGTACCTTTAAAGGAGGGGTGGCTTCCCTTCAGTTCACCTGCCCCTGTCTATCCATTAAAATGCATGTGCCTCCACTGTGGGGACGCTCATTGTTTAGTGTTAGGACCACAGATATTGCAGGGTGCCTTGGCGCGGCTCTGTGGCTCACGCATGCGTTTGCAAATGCGTGCGGACCGAACCCCTGTTTTTAACGCATACTGTAGACAGGTTAATTGGTTCTCTGCAAGCTGGTCGGTAAGTAGGCTTGGTTTTTCCCTGGGCATTCCCCAGGTTTTTGTTGTATTTTGATTGCACTGCCTGCACCCTTGGCTCGGACCACAGGAATCAGATTACCTGGTTCTCTTTGAGCGGTTACCCACTCTCTCATTTAGTCACTTAGAACCTGACTTTCAACAGCCATGCAGTTAAAGCCAGCGACTGTATAGCAGGATGAAGTATAGGACCTTGCAACAGAAGGTCCTCTCGCATTGGCAGTCGCCAAGGAACATCCGCCACCAGGCGTACAAGGTCGGAGTACCAGGGACGCCAAGGCCAATCTGGGGCAATTAGAATCACCAGAATTCCCTCAGTCTCCACTCTGCGAAGCAGACGAGGAAGAAGTTTTAGCGAGGAAAAGGCAAAAAGGTGTTGGTGGGGATACTGTCCCCACCAACACGTTTGTCGTGTCCGCCCAGGGATCCTTGGACCTGGCCACAAACCTCAATATTTTCCGACTGCGTCGAGAAGCCAGGAGATCCACGTCTGGCGTGCCCCATCTCCGGCAAAGTAGCCAAAACAAATCCGGGCATAGCCACCATTCTCCTTGGTCCAACATCTGGCGACTTAGGTAGTCCGCTTACCAGTTTTCTACGTCCGGAATGTACAAGGCTGACAGAGCCAGCACGCTCCTCTCTGCCCACCGCAGGATGTGAGCAACCTCCAATGCTGCAGCCAAGCTTATTGTTCCTCCTTGATGGTTGACATACGCCACTGCCATGGCGTTGTTCAAAAAGGATCCTGTCTGGACGTCCCGGAAGCCTCTGTGACCACCTGCGGGATGCCAACAGCTTCACCGCAGTCCGAAGAGTCTACAACTTCTCCAAGGGGAGGAAAACTCTCGCCTCTGAGGAGTCCAGAATTAAGCCCAGGTATTCCAGGCGCTGAGTCGGCACCAACATCGACTTCTGGAGGTTCAGTTCCCAACCAAACTCTTGAAGGGTCTGACTGGCAATTGAGACATCCTCCTCTAATTCTGAAGCGGCTCTAAATAGGAGGTCGTCCAGGTAGCCCATGATAGTGATTCCTCGCTGTCTCAGCAAAGCCAGAATCGGGGCGAGCACCTTGGTGAAAACCATCGGTGCCGACGCCAGGCCAAAGGGGAGAGCCACAAACTGGTGGTGGTCGTCCCCGACTGCAAATCGCAGAAATTTGATGGGGACATGCAAGTATGCGTCCTTGATGTCCAAGGATGCCAGAAAATCTCCCGTATGGAGTGCAGCGACCAAAGACGAACTGATTCCATCCTGAACCCTTGTACTTTCACAAAGGTGTTGAGGGCTTTGAGGTCCAGGATTGAACAGACCCCATCCTTCTTCAGGACTACAAACAGATTGGAGTAGAAACCCTGAAACTTTTCTGGCAGCGGCACAGGCACTATTACCCCGCACCTCAGCAGGTCCTGCACTGCCCTAAATAGGGCATTCCGACGAGCCAGAAGATGAAGGTTTGAGGGAAAGAATCTGTTTGGTAGACAAGAAAGAAATGCTATATTGTACCCTGATGAAACCACTTCGCAGACGCACTGGTCAGAAAGCAGGGAGGTCCATTGAGCTACAAACTCGCGAAGGCGACCCCCCCCCCCCCACCCGAGAGTCGGGCGGGGGCAAAACCGAAACCAGGGACGCTTTTGTCCCTCAGCTGGCCCCTTGTCGGCCTGGGAACGATTACCTGCAGGACCGACTGACGAAAAAAACGCTTCTGAGCGGAAAAGTAGGGCTCTGGCCTACGGCGTGGCTACTTACCTTTTCTGGATTGTGGGAGCAGCGTGCTCTTACCCCCCAGTGACATTCTTAATAATGTCATCCAGCAAGGCTCCAAATATCCTCTCCCTGGAAGGGCAAATCCACCAGAGCCTTCTTGGTAGTCTGGTCCAGGGACCAGCATTTTAGCCGAATCAGGCAATGTAGTACCACAGCAGATACTGAGGCTCTGGAAAGCAAGGGAGCTGTATCCAGGGCTGCATCGCAGACATACTTAAGGCCATAAATAAAACAAAAATTGTAAAACATGTCTTTAAAGTCTTGCAAATTACTAAAGCAGCGCTAATTGTCACTCCTCTTAACATGACCAATCTTTCTTATAATAGTTCATAAGAGGTATGGAGGATAGAAGATGTGTCAAATGCCCAGGTAAGCCTACAGGTTCTTCTAGACTACGAAGCGCTCTCCACTGCAAGTAGCTTCAACAGAGTGTCACACACCCCTTTTATACTCACCAAAAGGTTGAGTTTATCAGGCACTGACAAACACACACACACTGCCTCATTGGTGCTATGGACGGCGCGTCTTTTTGAAAAAATACATGCCGAATTTAAATGTTATGAACTGTATCGATTTTATGGATGTTACCAAGGACTTGTGAATAAAAAAGAGAAACAAAATTATTGTGGATCGTTCTTCCCTTTTTAAACTTAGGGTTTTGGGAGAGCTTTCTTGGGATCGATTATAGTCCAGATATGGAAGACTATTGAATATACTAGTCAGTGCCTGATAATCTCAACCTATTGGTGAGTATAAACCCGAAAGGAGTGTGTGACACACACGGTGGAAGCAGTGGAGAGCACTTCGTAGTCTAGAAGCACCCGTGGGTTTACCTGGACTCTGACACATCTTCTATCTTCCATACCTCTTATAAACTATTATAAGAAAGATTGGTCACATTAAGAGGAGTGACAATTAGCGCTGCTTTAGTAATTTGCAAGACTTTACAGACTTCTTTTACTATTTTGGTTTTATTTATGTGCATTTATTGCTTTTAAAGCGGCTGCTGAATTTTAGATGTGTGATTATTTTTATTTAATACTAAGTTATAAAGGGTCTGAATTCCATAGCGCCGAGATAGTGGAAGAAGGCCAGTGACTTCACTATTTTTTGTATACCTAAGGCCATGTACCAACTGGTCGGCCAGTTCCACGCAGACCGGGGAAACCTGTTGCTTCTCCAACTCACGGTGTAACAATTTTGCCCATTCGGTAAGTGTCTGTGACGCCGCGGTCAATACTGGCCACAGTGCTGACCCCAGCATAGTGAACATGGATCGGGTCACCGATTCAGACCGCCTATTAGCAGGATCCTTAAATGCCGGGGTCCCCTCTACCGGAATCGTGGTTATCTTGTTCAACCTGGATACCGGGGGGGCCACAACCGGGGGAGATGCCCATTTTTTTCAGGAGGTTCTCCTCAAAGGGGTAACAGACCGCCATGTGTTTTGGGACCAAAAAGGTCCTCTGCGGTCGTTCCCATTCTTTGTCTATAATCTTATCAAAATAAGTTACGAAAGGAAACACCTTAGCAGTGCGGGTCGGCTTGTGGGAGCCAAAAGGGACCGACACTTCAGTAGATGCCCTAGCCATACCCTCTGAATCATAGCTTTCCACTGAAGATGGTGGGGGAGGGGGCACTTTTTACCCCCCTTACGCCCACACACCACTTCACGATCATCGCGGCTACAGGAAAATGGAGCTGATCGTTCTGGGGTAAAATAAAAAAGGCAGCAAAAATGCTGGGCCTCCGAGCAGAGGCCCCCCACATTGCAGACCACCCACACTAAAAGCGGACCCGGACACACACCGCAGACCCCAGCGAGGACCTGGGGCCCCCCCCAGGGACCCCCTGGTTAGGTACACAGCAGGCCCAGCAAATGCATGGGGAGGAAGGAAGGGAGGGCGAGAGAGGAAAGGGAGGGCGAGAGACTCCCTAATCGACCACTCCAGGAATGCCCAGCTGTTCCATCCTGCCGAGACAGGGAGGAACCTTACTTACCTGTCCCACGGGGACTGCTGGACGTATTCCTGACAGACCCATCACCGAGCAGTACGGAGTGGCTGTGGGCCACGGCCCACTGTGAATTAGCAGTAGCCCGGTCATATGTGTGCCCCGGAGCATAGCTCACCGGCCACCCCTGGAGCAATGGGGTATGTCGTGGCCGACCTAGCGCGTAGCTAAAGGTCTGCTCATGCTCAATGGCCGGACTGGGAGACTACAAGGATCTAGATTATCCATCCTGTCACCCTGCCAGCAGTTTATAGTAGATCTCAGGATCGAAAGAATAAATAAAAATAAAAGTTCTCCAGGACCAATGGGCCCCTAGGGAGCCAGATCCCTCACCTATGCTAGGCAGGAAAAAAAACGAGCTGCTGACTGCAGGGTGAGGGGTTATAGCCAGAGGGACCGCCCCCTGGGCGGTACTGTTCGGCTTTACTGTTGCATGTTTTTTTAAATGTTTAACATGTCTGCCTAGTCCTCACCTGATAGATGGCATATAACCCTACTGGTCAAGAATAAAAGGAGCGGTGTCTGTCCATGAACAAAAGAAATATGTTTTTCTCAGTTTAGGCCAATATGTATTCTACATTTTCGGCAAAAAAAAAAAATCGCGTATATTGATTAGTTTGCGCAAAGTTATAGTGCCTACAAAATAGGGGATAGATTTATGACATTTTTTTTTTTTACTAGAAATGGCGCTTATCTACGATTTTTGTCAGGACTGCGATATTGTGGACACTATTTTGGGACCATTCACATTTAAACAGCGAACAGTGCTATAAATATTCACGATTACTGTATAAATGTGACTGGCAGGGAAGGGGTTAACACTAGGGGGCGATCAAGGGGTTAAATGTGTTCCCTAGGGAGTGATTCTAACTGAGGGGAGGGGGCTGCTGGGGGAGGTGACCGATCAGTGTACCTTTGTACAAGGGACACACCATCAGTCTCCTCTGAGATCCACGTCCCTGGCTCTGTGACGAGCAATCGTGGGTGCCCGGCGGTCATCGCGGCCGCCGGGCACTCGCATCGGGTCCTCAGTGATGCGGTGAGTGCGCGTGCACACTGCAGGAATCCCAGGACGTCATATGACGGCCGACCGGGATGGACGATGGGTTCCTGCGGCTGTCATTTGACTATGCGCCAAGAAGGAAGTGGTTAAAATGCCCCAAGTGATCAAGAACAGGGATTCAGGAGGCAGTTTTATTGCTTTCTGCTTACTTGTACTTACTGAGATCTGAAAAGCAAGCCATCATGGATCGCTTTTCAGAGCATGCTGAGCACATGGAAGCCCAAGGCTCCTTTAACACTTGTGAAACTTGAAAGTCGCGTGGGCAGCAAGTCGCATCAAAGTCAGACCAAAGTTGTGCAGGGACTACTTTGAAGTCGCACAGATATGAATGGTACTCATTGAAAATCATGGGGTACAGCTTGTCATGCGACTAAACAAATTTTTCTTCTTCCTACCTCTAGACATACATAACTAAATTCAGCAAAAATTCTATAGAGGAAGTAGATTTGCTGCAGTCACAAAGTAGCAGAAAATATGATGTATACCCTGTGCTGCCTACAATAGCACATTCCAGCATTAGCGCTCATTTATACCTCAATCCCAGCACTCAGTGTGCAGTTCCAAATGTGCCTTTACATGCATGTGTTATTCCTGTTTTCTTGGGATTATTTAAAGCGGGAGTTCACCCATAAACATTTTTTTACCCGTAGATTGATGCTCATTTTGTCTAGGGGAATCGGCTAGTTGTTTTAAAATCCGAACAGTACTTAGCGTTGTAGAGAGCAATCTTCTCCGCCGCTTCCGGGTATGGGTCTTCGGGAGTGGGAGTTCCTTCTTGATTGACAGTCTTCCGACGGTCGCATCCATCGCGTCACGAGTAGCCGAAAGTTGGTGCGGCTCTATACGGCGCCTGCGCACCGACATTCAGCTACTTTCGGAAAATCGTGACGCGATGGATGCGACCGTCGGACAACTGTCAATCAAAATAGGAATGCCCAGTCCCGCAGCCCATACCCGGAAGCGGCGGAGAAGATCGCTCTCTACAACGGTAAGTACAGCTTCGATTTTAAAACTAGCCGATTCCCCTAGACAAAATGAGCAGGAATCTAAGGGTAAAAAAATGTTATTTCCGGGTAAACCTCCACTTTAAATTTCACAAAAACTTACTAAGGGGTGTGTGTATGTTTAAAGGGTTTGTAAAGGTAATTTTATTATTTATCTTAATAGCTTCCTTTACCTTAATGCAGTGCTGTTTTCATGTCCTCATTGTTCGTTTTTGATCTCAAGTTGCTGTAATTCTTATCTGATCTCCACACTTCCTGGTTGTCTGTTTCCTGATAACCACAGTACTGGGAGCTTTCTCTCTGTGGTCACTAATCAAGGAGGTGTGATTACTGTGTGTCTAAAACCCCTTAGCACCAATCAGTTTCGTTTTACAAACCATCACTGCCCTGTATTGGCTCTGTTTCTCTGTACATCACAGAAGCAGGAAACAGCATGCAAAAACTAAACTGAAGGTACATTAAAAAGGAATCAGTTAACTATTATGTCTCTATACCCTGTAAACAGTAATTTCAGCAAAAAAAAAATGTTTTCCTTTAACCACTTAAGACCCGGACCAAAATGCAGCTAAAGGACCTTGCCCCTTTTTGCGATTCAGCACTGCGTTGCTTTAACTGACAATTGCGCGGTCGTGCGACATGGGTCCCAAACAAAATTGGCGTCCTTTTTTCCCCCACAAATAGAGCTTTCTTTTGGTGGTATTTTATCACCTCTGCGTTTATTTTTTGCGCTATAAACAAAAATAGAGCTACAATTTTGAAAAAAAATGCAATATTTTTTACTTTTTGCTATAATAAATATCCCCCAAAAATATATAAAAAAAATATTTTTTTACTCAGTTTAGGCCAATTCGTATTCTACCTATTTTTGGTATATATAAAAAAAAAACAAAAAAAAAACGCAATAAGCGTTTATCGGTTGTTTTGCGCAAAATTTATAGCGTTTACAAAATAGGGGATAGCTTTATTGCATTTTTATTAATTATTTTTTTTTTTACTACTAATGGCTGCAATCAGCGATTTTTCTCATGACTGCGACATTATGGCGGACAATTCGAACAATTTTGACACATTTTTGGGACCACTGTCTATTTCACTGCAACTGTCATATTGTGAAAATGACAGTTGCAGTTTGGGAGTTAACCACAAGGGGACGCTGATGGGGTTATGTGTTCCCTGAAGTGTGTTTACAACTGTAGGGGGGTGTGGCTGTAGGTGTGACGTCATCGATTGTGTCCCCCTATAAAAAGGGATGACACGATCGATGCAGCCGCCACAGTGAAGCCGTGTTTACAGCCGTTCTTCAGCTCCGGGGACCGATCGCGGGTCTCCAGCGGCGATCGGGTCCACTGGTCTCGGAGCTTCGGACCGGGTCGCGGGAGGACGCCCACGGCTGGGTACATGTACCCAGCCGTGCCATTCTGCTGACGTATATGTGCAGGAGGCGGTCCTTAAGTGGTTAATAGTTTCCAACAACCAGTAATACCTTAAGCCATAGTGCTGCAGTAGCTGGCAAACCAGCAATAAAACTCAGACAGAGGTTCTAACCCTTCCACACTATCCAATAACTAAAGGATCTGGTTGGAGGGGCACTATAACGTAAGCCCCTTACACAGGTGCTCGTTTCTACTGCCAACTGAAAAAGGGATTCACGATAGGATCTGCAGCTTTTTCCAGGTACAGCAAATGTATCCCACAAACTGTAATAAATACTCCCCCTGAATAAATGTTATTCTTAATTATTTTATACAAATTCTCCACAAAGCACTATTTTAGAAGAAAAGGGAAATTTTACAAGACAAGCTGCTTCTAATGCAAAAAGTTTGCGTTACCAGCCCCTCGTACAAATACCATTCTATGACATTGACATGAATTGCAATGTAATATTTGAAGCGTCTCTGTTGCATGGCCAGTATTGAATTAGGGCCCCTTCACAGCACTGTAGCAATGTACATATAACACATTATGTGCATTGCTGCGTTATAGATTTTGATAGCATCCCAATGCTCCCGTGTTCCAGAAAGCCTCAATGCCTGGTAACCATTGTATGTTGTGATGCACTGCATTACACTGAAAGGTGTAGGTTAATTTGTTTTAATGTGGCAGCCTTTTCAAATGAATCAAGGCATCTTAATTAAATGCATGTGTATTAACGCAGAGAGCTGTGAGGCCAGCCTGAATGTTTTGCCAAAATGGAACCATAACAGAGACTCAGAAGATCAAATGCAGTCTTTGGCTGGATATAAATTCAGACACTAGCATCCTGGCCAGGCGTCCTGCCGAGTCTTCCGAGATAGGAATGCTACTTTACGGGTCATTTCGGAGTTATAGATGCGTTTACAGGTCTCATATTTAATCCTTCGTTTCTGGATACACGGCTTCTCATAATAACGCCCCCTTTTGGCTTTATCCACAATTCCATCCACGGTAAGGATCCTACACAGAAAAGCAAACAGATTGGTCTATTATAGATACCAAAAGTCAACATTTAGTGTGCCTTAATTATACTTTTATGCCAGCCAGTATCGATTTCCTCTCAACTAGGCTGTTTCAACCATCTACACAGTCTTACAGCTGAGCTTATTTAAATATGAATCCACTCTGGGTGCACCAAATGCCTTTGCAAACCCACTTAGTTATTACAGGGTTTATCAACTTCAGTGCTTAAGGCACCCCAACAGGTCATGTTTTCCATTATTTTGTAGAGGTGATTTGATCAGTTTTACTGCCTTAGTAGTTACCACAGCCGTTTCATCTGAGGGAAATCCTGAAAACATGACCTGTTGGGGCTCCTTTAGGACTGGAGTTGAGAAACACCGAGTTATCACCTTGTATAAAACAAGCAGTGACATTAGCAATGTGTTGCACAACTGGGAGCAGCAGACCCCACCACTCCTGACTGCAGAGAGCTATGTAACCTGGAGAGATTGGGCCTTATTGCATGTTGCATTTTCTGGCACCATGAAAGCTGCCATTAAGGACACTTAGCTACTATACGGCCACTTTGTGACAATCACTAACCACAAGCAGCCTTAAGGCCTGAAGTAGCATTTTTTGATCCGTACCAGTGTTCTCGTTTCCAGCCACGAATACTAAAAACACTGGAATACTGAACAGATACACTGCACAAGCAGAAAGAGCAGCAGCAGCGACCAGTCTCTTACACAGAAAAAACGGAAAATTGAATACTTACCTTTCTGTAATTTTCCTTTCCTGGTGCCTACCCATGGCAGCATACCAATGGTCATGGCTCCGGCCCCGACCGACCCACAGGACCACATAACTCTCTCAATAAAAGGAGTTCCCCCCCCCCCCCCCGTTTAGGCATTCTTAGTAACTAGACCTCAGACCAGTTCATAAGGGAGGGTGTATGCTGCCATGGGTAGGCACCAGGAAAGGAAAATTACAGAAAGGTAAGTATTCAATTTTCCGTTTTCCTGGTGCCTCCATGGCAGCATACCAATGGTCAAATAACTCGCTTACAGGGAGGGTACTGCTCAAAAAAATATATTTAATAACTACAGAGTAGAGCGTTCTAGCATCTTTCTCCCAAAGTCTCGGGAGGTGAGAGCTGCCGGATCTAGGCTATAGTGTGACATAAAGGTGCTGAAGGAAGACCAGCTTGCTGCCCTGCAGATTGTCTCCGGGGAGACCCGTGCCAAAGCTGCCCAGGACGAGGCGACCCCTCTCGTTGAATGAGCGCTTACCGCTTTAGGAATAGGAAGACCACTAGCCCGGTTTTCTGAATGAGTCCAACGATCCATCTTGCCACTGTTGTCTTGGAAGCTGCTTTCCCTTTCCTTGCTCCTTTCGGGATGACGAAGAGACGTTGGTCCTTTCGGAATTCCTGAGTTAACTTAAGATAGTGTTTGAAGGATCTGGCTACATCTAGCTCGTGCAAGTTTGAGGATGCTTGCTCTCCTTCAAACGTTGGAAGGACCCATTCCTGATTGAGATGAAAGACCGAAGGTACTTTGGGAATGAACTGATGAATCGGCTGTAGTACCACCCTGTCTGGAAAGAAGGTGATATAAGGCTCTTGGGCTCCCAGGGCTTGGATTTCCGATACCCTGCGGCCCGACGTGATGGCAATTAGAAAGGCTGTTTTCTAAGTAATGTCTTCCAGTGAGCAACCTTCTGTAGGAGCGAAGCGGGAACGTGCTAGGGCTTCTAGCACAATTGTCAGATCCCACTTGGGGTATAGAGATTTCCTAGGCGGGCGTAGTCTCAGAACCGCTTTCAGAAATCGGTCCACCAATGGATTATGAGCCCATCTGATATCTGTTAGAGCTGAGATGGCAGACACCTGGACCTTTAGAGTGCTGTGGCCCAAACCTAGGTCTAGGCCTGACTGTAGAAATAACAGAATATTATGGACTTCAGGAAATAATGGATTGAATTGGTTGGATTCCGCCAGAGCCACAAACTTCTTCCATATTCTGTAGTAAGTGGTGTTCGTGGAAGATTTCCTTGCAAGTAAAAGGGTTTGAATGACCTCCTGTGAACACCAAGTCCCCCAGCCTCCTCCTTTCAATTTCCAGACCCTCAAGTCCAGTATCTCTGGATGCGGGTGAATGAAGTTGCCCTGAGCCAGCAGGTTGTTCCTGAGAGGTAGAGGAGTCGGACTGCCTAGTGACAGACTGACCAAGAGCGAGAACCACGGCCTCCTTGGCCAATATGGAATGATCGCCAGGATGGTGACATCTTCCTTTGTCAGATGCTGGAGGAATCTCAGAATTAAGGGAGTTGGGGGAAAAGCATATCCCAACTGGAATGTCCAAGGCTGGATCAAGGCATCTATACCCGCTGCTGTCGGACATGGTGCCCTCGAGAAAAATAGAGGGGTTTTCGAGGTGAGGCAAAGATCTATTTGGGGAGTCCCCCACTGTTGGCAGATCCTGTTGAAGACCTCTTGGTCTAGAGACCATTCGTTGTTGTTGCAGAACGACCTTGACAGGTGATCGGCTAGCTGGTTCTCTGGTCCCGGAATATAGGATGCCCGAAGGTCGCATAGATTTTTCTCTGCCCAGGAGATTATCGGAGTTACTTCGCTGAGTAGTGACCTGCTGTGTGTGCCCCCTTGGTTCTGGATGTAGGCTACGGTTGTCTGTTGTCCATTTGGAGAAGGACAGGTTTGTCCCTGAGGAGAGAAGCTAGATGCAGAAACGCCATCCACGCCGCTCTTAGCTCCAGGATATTGGATATCACTCCCTCCGCACTGAACGGCCACCTCCCTTGAACTAGCTTGTCTTGGGTGTGGGCTCCCCAACCGAGCTGACTGGCGTCTGATGTAAGGACGGTCCAGGTAACTGGTCCGAGGAACTAGTAGATTGGAGGGTCTTGTCCACCACCAAAGGCTGGATTTCATCGAAGAGGTCACCATTATTTTCTGCTTGAGATGTTCCTTCCCCCATTGTGCTAGGAAACCTAGTTGAAATTCCTGTAGGCGCCATCTGGCCCATTTTATCATTGGGATGCATGGAGCGAGGGAGCCTATGAGACTCAGACAGTCTGACGCTGGCATGATGCGGGAACCCATTGCTCGTTTTACCTTCTGAATCAAAATTGGAATCTTCTCGGGTGGCAGAGAGACCGATCTCTCCGGGGTATTGAATAGGGCCCCCAAATAAGCCATTCTCTGCGTTGGAATTAGCTGGCTTTTTGTCATGTTGATCAACCAGCCGAACCTGGACAAGGTGCTTAGTACTGTTTGAGTGTGCTCCTCTAAGGTACTTTTGTGCTGAGACAAAATTAGAATATCGTCCAAGTAATACAGTACTCGTATTCCCTTTTCCCGAAGGGGTACTAGGATGGCCCCTAACACTTTCGTAAACGTTCTGGGAGCTGATGAGATTCCAAACGGGAGGCATTGGAACTGTAGACGTAGGCTGCCCACTTTGAACCGCAAGAAATGTTGGAACTGGCTGTGTATCGGAATGTGCAGATACGCATCTTGGAGGTCTATGCAGACCATCCAGTCCCCTGGTTGGACTAATAAGATTACTGTGTTCAGAGCCTCCATCTTGAAGCGTTCCAATCTGATATACTTGTTTAATTTTTTCAAATCCAGTACGGGCCTCCATCCTCCCGTCTTCTTGGGAACTAAAAAGACGGGAGAGTAGAATCCTGAGTTTATCTCTGATGTCGGTACTGGTAACACTGCCTTCTGTTGTAGAAGTATTCGGATGTACTGAAATACTTCCCTTTTCTCCTTGGAAGCCGGGATCTTGGTATCTTGGAAAGAAAAGGGTGGGGGGCGGGTTTTGAACCTCCAGAAATGTCCTCGGAGGATGGTGGACACTGCCCATAGATCGGTGCACCCTTCCACCCAAACCTGTGCATAGGACTTGAGTCTTGCTCCCACTAGGCTGGTCTGGGTGGTAGAGGAGTCAAAAAGACTTCTGGGTATCTCCAACGGAAGTCGTGGGTTTTGGTTTCACCCTGGGCGATAGGATCTTGAGTCCCTTCCTCTTTGTTGAGCTCCAGGCCTGGGAGCGAATCTCTTCCTTCTGCTTCTATCTTGAGGGATCAAACCACTCTTTCCACCCGTGACTCTTGATATCGCGGAGTCCATCTTCTCCCCAAAAAGCGCTTTCCCGTCGTACGGAATGAGACACCACGATTGCTTAGAAGATGGGTCTGCCGCCCATGGTTTTAACCACAGGGCCCTTCTGGCCGTGATTGAATACAGCATGGCCCTGGAGGAACTTCTTAAGACATCTATCGCTGCTTCTGCCATGAAATCTGATGCCAGCTTTAGCTCATCTAATGCCTTAATAACTTCTTCGGTGTCTATGCCTGCTCTGAGAGCTGTCTCGATGTTGTCAGCCCACACCCTGGTGGCCCTGGAAACGGAAGATAAGGCCACCGCCGGCTTGCAAGCCCCTCCAGTCGCTTGGTACATCTTTTTAAGGTTTGCGTCGATCCTCCGGTCCAAGGCATCTTTGAAGGAGACCGAGTCTTCTAGTGGTAGGGTCGTATTTTTTGCCAGTCTCATGACTGAAGCATCCACCGCTGGAATGGAGTCAAAGAGTTTGGCATCCGATTCGACCAACGGATACAGCTTTTGGAGACGGTTAAAGGCGACTGGCCTCTTATCTACCTTCTGCCATTCCCCTAGTATGATCCCCTTAATTTCCTCCATAAGCGGGAAATTAGAAACCTTTTTCGTTAAATGAGGAAAATACTTCTTTGTTTTGGACGGGGGTTCGGGGCATTCTTCCTCTTATTGAATAGCGTCCTTGACTGCCACCACAAAGGGTTCCACTAGACTAAAGTCAAAAGTTGAAAATTCTTCCTCATTTGAGACTGACTCCTCCTCCAAGACCTCTTCCCCAGGGTATGGGGTGGATGGGCCAGCGATCTCCTGATCAGCAGAGGGAGAAGAGGTACTTTGTGCTGAAGCCAACTCCCTGATTGATTCCTTGATAAGATCTTTTATAGAGCTTGAAGAACCCTGTTTTTCTGCTGTAGCTTCCAAAAAGCATTGGCCGCAGGCCAATTTCTCTGGTAGGGCTTTTTTACCACAAACCCAACAGTCATCCCCTCTTGGTTTGGATGAGGAGCGGTGGGAAGAACTTCGTTGGCTGCTTGAGTTGCGGCCTGAAGTGTGGGGGTGGCCTGAACTCCTATGGCCCCCTGAGCCTCTGTCGCGGGAAGATCTGTGAGATGCGTCTTGTTGCGGGCTGCGGAGACAAAACCACAAAAAAAGGCTGTATTGTACGACTGCTGTAGTGCTCTTTTTTTTTTTTAAACTTACCTGACTGTAGCAGCCCTTACCTAGTGGAATGTTGAGAATCTTTTTGTATTGGCATGACTATGTCCAGGACAGCTAAGGGCAAATTTAGAACAAAACAATCCCCCAAAAAAAATCAAGCCTCACAAACAAAGGTGTTTTTTTTATATATTTTTTCTGTATAGACAGTAAAAAAGGTTGTACCCTGGCAGGGATCCATAGCGCTTTCTGCAGGGGAATCCAACAGGAGAGGAAGGCTGGAGATGCTACCCCAGTGTCAGTCTGCTCTCAAATGAGAGATACAGGCTGTTTTAATGCCTTGGGAGTACCAAGATGGCCACCGGACGCGAAGTGCGCATGCGCGGCCGATGCGACTCCGCCCACCGAGATGACAAATCTGAGTCATGTGACGCGCGCAAAGCGCTCGCAGCTCGTGGGGGGAACCGATGCTCAGGCATCCAGCCGAGGAGCGATACAGACACTGGCGGTAAGTGGGGTGCACTGGACGGCTGGCTTTATGCAACGTGGGGAGCTTTTAATCAGTGACCTGGGGAAGAATCAAGTGGGGATGCCTTGGAACAGTCAGCCTATGTTACCTGGAGAGGAGGAAAAGCAACAGGCTCCTGGAGGTATAAACAAGTGCCCCAAAAAAAGGATCCACAAAAAAAAAGGGCTCCTATACTTATCTGGCGCCTTTAGCAGCCCAAGCCATAGGACTCCGTCCTGCAGGAGAGCATGAACCTGCAACGGTCACACCATGAGATGGTGAGGTAGAGCTGACGTATGATCCTGCGGGATGAGGACAGAAAAAAGAATGCCTAAACGGGGGGGGGGGGGGCGGACTCCTTTTATTGAGAGAGTTATGTGGTCCTGTGGGTCGGTCGGGGGCGGAGCCATGACCATTGGTATGCTGCCATGGAGGCACCAGGAAAGTAAAAATAAAAAGAAATTGCAATACGAGGATATAAATAGCTGGCAGTACCTCAATTGACATGAATTTATCAAAATTGTACATACGGAAAGAGTGCAGCGCAACAATTAAAAACAAATCATACATGTGTACTATAGCTGCAGGATTAATCGTTAAAAGAATTGAGATTGCGATTACCTCCACTGCGATCTTAAAGCATTTTCCTGATTCAGTGCAGAGAGTTCTCTGCTCACTACTGACAGCTGTCAAAATAAAAAAATAAAAAAACAGATAGCCTGCCAAGTTTGACAACATTGCTTAGATGGAAATAACTTTAAACATTGTAACACTTAGTCCTTTTAGATCAAAAGGAATGAACTTCGGTCTGCAAATAGTTACATAGTAGGTGAGGTTGAAAAAAAAAAAAAGACAGGTCCAACCGATGTGTGCGATTATATGTCAGCATTACCTTGTATATCTCTACACGTTGTGGTCATTCAGGAGCGTATCTAATAGTTTCAAGAAACTATTAGTTTCAAGAAACTATCGATGCCCCGTGCTAAGACCACCGCCTGTGAAAGGGAATTCCACATCCTTGCCGCTCTTACCAGTAAAGAACCCTCTACGTAGTTTAAGGTTAAACCTCTTTTCTTCTAATTAGAATGAGTGACCACGTGTCTTGTTAAACTTCTGTATAAAAGTTTTATCCCTAAATGAGGGAAGTTTAACCACTTAAAAGACTAAATCTTTTTCAGACACTTGTTGTTTACAAGTTAAAAAAAAAAAAAAATCTGTATTTTTTTGCTAGAAAATTACATACATACAGTGGGGCAAAAAGGTATTTAGTCAGCCTCCAATTGTGCAAGTTCTCCCACTTAAAGCGGGGGTTCACCCTTAGAGGGCACTTTTCCCCCTTAGATTCCTGCTCGTTTTTACTAGGGGAATCGGCTATTTTATTTTAAAATATGTGCAGTACTTACCCGTTTACGAGATGCATCCTCTCCGTCGCTTCCGGGTATGGGCTTCGGGAATGGGCGTTCCTTCTTGATTGACAGGCTTCCGAGAGGCTTCCAACGGTCGCATCCATCGCGTCACGATTTTCCGAAAGAAGCCGAACGTCAGTGCGCAGGCGCAGTATAGAGCCGCACCGACGTTCGGCTTCTTTCGGCTACGAGTGACGCGATGGATGCGACCGTCGGAAGCCTCTCGGAAGGCTGTCAATCAAGAAGGAACGCCCGCTCCCGAAGACCCATACCCGGAAGCGACGGAAGAAGATGCAGCTCGAAAACGGGTAAGTACTGCTCATATTTTAATACAAATAGCCGATTCCCCTAGACCGAACGAGCAGGAAGCTAAGGGGAGAATTTTTTTTTTTTTACAAATGGGTGAACTCCCGCTTTAAGATGAGAGGCCTGTAATTGTCATCATAGGTATACCTCAACTATGAGGGACAAAATGTGGAAACAAATACAGACAGACAGAGACAGACAGAGACAGACAGAGACAGACAGAGACAGACAGAGACAGACAGAGACAGACAGAGACAGACAGAGACAGACAGAGACAGACAGAGACAGACAGAGACAGACAGAGACAGACAGAGACAGACAGAGACAGACAGAGACAGACAGAGACAGACAGAGACAGACAGAGACAGACAGAGACAGACAGAGACAGACAGAGACAGACAGAGACAGACAATCTTATTGTCTGATTTGGAAAGAATTTATTTGCAAATTATAGTGAAAAATAAGTAAGTATTTGGTCAATATCAAAAGTTCATCTCAATACTTTGTTATATATCCTTTGTTGGCAATGACCGAGGTCAAATGTTTTCTCTAAGTCTTCACAAGGGTGTCACACACTGTTGCTGGTATGTTGGCCCATTCCTCCATGCAGATCTCCTCTAGAGCAGTGATGTTTTGGGGCTGTCGCTGGGCAACAGCTCAACTCCCTCCAAAGGTTTTCTATGGGCTTGAGATCTGGAGACTGGCTAGGCCACTCCAGGACCTTGAAATGCTTCTTACGAAGCCACTCTGTTGCCCAAGCGGTGTGTCTGGGATCATCGTCATGCTGAAAGACCCAGCCATGTTTCATCTTCAATGCCCTTGCTGATGGGAAGGTTTGCACTCAAAATCTCACGATACATGGCCCCATTCATTCTCTCATGTACACGGATCAGTCGTCCTGTTCCCTTTGCAGAGAAAAAGCCCCAAAGCATGATGTTACCACCTCCATGCTTCACAGGAGGTATAGCATTCTTTGGTTGCAACTGGGCATTCTCTCTCCTCCAAACACGATGAGTTGTCTTTCTACCAAACAGTTCTACTTTGGTTTCATCTGACCATAGGACATTCTCCCAGTCCTCTTCTGGATCATCCAAATGCTCTCTAGCAAACCTCAGATGGGCCCGGACATGTACTGGCTTAAGCAGGGGGACATGTCTGGCACTGCAGGATCTGAGTTCATGTCGACGTAGTGTGTTACTCATGATAGCCTTTGTTACATTGGTCCCAGCTCTCTGCAGGTCATTCACTAGGTCCCCCCACATGGTTCTGGGATTTTTGCTCACGGTCCTTGTGATCATTTTGACCCCATAGAGTGAGATCTTGCGTGGAGCCCCAGATCGAGGGAGATCAGTGGTCTTGTATGTCTTCCATTTTTCCAATTATTGCTTCCACAGTTGATTTCTTCACACCAAGCTGCTTGCCTATTGCAGATTCAGTCTTCCCAGCCTGGTGCAGGTCTACAATTTTGTTTCTGGTGTCCTTCGACAGCTCTTTGGTCTTCACCATAGTGGAGTTTGGAGTGTGACTGAGGTTGTGCACAGGAGTCTCTTATACTGATAAAAAGTTCAAACAGGTGCCATTAATACAGGTAATGAGTGGAGGACAGAGGAGCCTCTTAAAGAAGAAGATACAGGTCTGTGAGAGACAGAAATCTTGCTTGTTTGTAGGTGAAATATCAAATACCTATTTTCTACCATAATTTGCAAATAAATTCTTTCCAAATCAGAAAGATAATGTGATTGTCTGGATTTGTTTCCACATTTTGTCTCTCATATTTGAGGTATACCTATGATGACAATTAAAGGCCTCTCTCATCTTTTTAAGTGGCAGAACTTGCACAATTGGTGGCTGACTAAATATTTTTTTCCCCCCCACTGTATATAATGTTTGGTGGGTTCTAACAGAAACCCTAGAGAATGAAATGGCGGTTGTTGCAATATTTTGTCGCACTGTATTTGCGCAACAGTCTTTCAAAATGCCTTTTTTTGGAAAAAAAAAAACACACTTTAATGAAATAATAAAAAAAAAAAAAAGAAACAGTAAAGTTAAGCCAATTTTTTTGTATAAATGTGAAAGATGACACGTCAAGGGAATCGTGAGAGGATTTTTTTTTTTTTTTTAGAATAAAAAAAATAATAAAAAAAAAAAATTGGGATTCTCATTTTAGCCAGAATTGTTTAGCTCTAGTGGGTACATTCATATAATAAATCACTGCAAATAAACAGAATACATATGACAAGATACAGGATGTGTGAACGCCCCCCCCCTCCTATAAATAATTTAATAAAAAAAGTCCAAAACAATAACACCAGTGTGATAATGTTTCAAATCCACAAGGTGCATCCACATGAACAGCGAGACCAAAGGAGAATAGCAAAAGAATCTTGGCATATATAAAATGATAGATCCGTGGCCCCAAAGTGATCCACCACCCTAAGCACAGCAAAATCTTACCATAAGTAGAGTCAAAGAGGCCATTTGTGATTTACAATCACTCTTTAGTAGATTACGCTCATCTATATAGCTGGTCTCCCCCACACTCTGGGATACGATCAATAGGGCCAATCACAGCCTTCACAGATAACCCTCCATCTCATAGGTGTATGTGTAAGGGAACACAAAAGCAGTCGCAGTGTAAAACGGTCACTAAAATCTTAATATAGAGCCACACAATTCAATTACAAATTCTGTAGAATCGCAGCACTTTTTCAAAGAGAATCCCTAGAATCAAAGAATCACAAACTCTGTGTCCGGAAACTGGAGACTAGTAAAGAGCTATATAGATGGGCATAATACCAAGGTGAACAAGCCCACTTGTGATAGCTTTGGGTAGCGTCACATACACTGGAGGGAAAAATGTATTTGATCCCCTGCTGATTTCATGTTGGTTTATAGCGCAGTTTCCGTACTTTATTTTCTATAATATATTAGGAGTTCTGTTTAAAAATCTGCAAAACGGTCTCAACTTTTTTTTTTCTTCTTAAAATAAAATTTGATCTTTCCGTGATATTGTGGGCGCATATTTACGCTGGACGCATGTGGCGCTCCCATGGATTTTCTATTTAAATATGCAAAGGAGGGAGATACGTTGATTCACGATCGTACATGCGCCCGATGCAGGCTACGACTGGTGCGCGCAAGTTGTACGTCCGGCGTAATGTTAAGCCCCATAAAGCAGGTGTAACTCAGCAGAAGACATGGAAAGGTCTGCACCAGGAAACTCAAGCCCGCGTATTTTACGTTGGACGTGAATATGACTAGGCGTAGGTTACGTTCACGCCATAGACAGTGATCCGGCGTATCTTAGGCAGTTGTTCCGACGTGATTGTGAGCATGCGCACCAAGATACGTATAACGAATGGCGCATGTGCCGTCCCGTGGACGTATCTGTCTGGCGCTCGGCCCATCATTTGCATGGGGTCACGCCCACTTCCACCTACGCCGGCTTACGCCTAGGAAACCCAGCGCAGTTTTGGGAGGAAGTGCTTTGTGAATTCCATGCTTGCCTCTCTGCGCTGCGTCGGCGTAAAGGAGATACGCTACGGTGGCATAAATGTGCGCCGCTGTCTGTGAATCCGGGCCTTAGCCTTTATGCAGATGACATGCTGTTATACTTGGCTGATACGGGTCCATCCCTACAGGCAGCCCTTGAGACCATTCAAAACTTTGGTACATGTTCCGGCCTAACAATTAATTGGGATACATCCCAAATCCTCCCCATAGACATCGGGGTCCCTTCCTTACTCCAAGCTTCCTCCCCGCTCCTTAGAGTCAGCTCCATGAGGTATCTTGGTATTACGATTACCCGTTCCCCAGAGGACTTTATCAAACTCAACATAGAACCTTCGATAGCACATTTAAAAGGAACGGCTCAGGATACCTGGTGTCCCATCCTAGAGACATAGCCCATTCCTTTGCAGACTTTAACCCTCCCTCTCCTGATCTCACCCAGCGCATGAATCATTACCTAGAGCAGAGGGGAATTTCCCAGCTCCAACCCTCAGACTTGGTCCCCCTAAACGCACCTATCACGGTAGAAGAGCTAGAGCAGACTTAAATCCCTACCCTCACACAAAGCCCCGGGTCCAGATGGTTTCTCTTATGAATACTATAAAGCATTTCTCCCCCTCTTACTCCCTCACATGTGTAAACCGTTTAACGCCTTTCTTCTTGATACCCCTGTCCGAGGATATGCAACGCGCCTTTATTACGGTGATTCCCAAGCCGGATAAGGACCCTTCCCTCTGTGCCAACTACAGGCCCATTGCCCTCTTGAATTTGGACTTGAAGTTCTTTACCAAATTACTCTCCATTCGTCTGAACTCTGTCCTCCCCTCCCTTATTCATAAAGACCAGATGGGCTTTAACCCGATTCATCAAGCGGGAGACAACACTAGGAAAATAATTGACCTGATGGAGGTGGTGAACAGGGAGGGCCGGCAATCCCTGCTACTTAGCTTGGATGCTGAGAAGGCCTTCGATCGTCTGGGGTGGCCCTTCCTGTTCGCCATTTTATGTCACGTGGGGTTCAGGGGGCCTTTTCTACAAGCTATCCTACATCTATACTCTGGCCCCTCCTCTAAAAGGGAAGACCCCTTTTGCTCTTTCCTCCGCATTCCCAGTGACTAATGGCACTAGGCAGGGATGCCCACTATCCCCCACTGCTTTTCAAGCTCAACGTTGAACCCCTAGCCGCCACTATTTGAAAGGGACCCGGACATCAGAGGCATATTAGTTAGGGATCGGGAGTTTAAAATTTCACTCTTCGCTGATGACATAATCCTCACGTTGACCCAACCCAAGAGCTCCCTTCTGAACCTGCACGCAGAACTTGACCGATATGGGGCCAAAATCAACGTGTCTAAATCAGAAGAGCTCCCGATTAATATCCCTGACAGAGAGGTAGCTCAACTACAAACCAACATCCCATATAGTTCGAAAACCTCCTGCCTTAAGTATCTAGGGATCCACATCACCCCAACATTCATCAACCTTTATCAGCAGAACCCCCCCCCCCCCATCCTCTATCAGGGACCTTGTCCTGCAGTGGAAGAAACACCACATCTCCCTACTGGGGAGGGTGGCGTCAGTAAAGATGACGATTCTCCCAAAAATACTGTACCTGTTCCAAACCCTGCCCATCCCGGTGCCTTATTCCCACCTGAGAAAACTCCAGACTGATCTGCTCCAGTATACCTGAAACTACAAATGGCATAGGATCCCTCGCTCGGTACTACCGGCGGCGCGCTTTGACGGGGGCCTGGCCTACCACGACCTTGTTAAATATTATCAGGCAGCCCAGCTGAAGGCCATAGCATCCTGGTTCACCTTGTGTTTATATAATAAATGGATGGAAAGAAAAGCTAAAGCTCCCCCCCCCCCCCGGGACACCCAAACAACTTACTGTGGAGTGCAATTGCGGCGTAGACCCCAAACGCATGTTGGGCCCTATAAACCAGCTCCGGCGGACGTGGCGCAAACTGATGCGCCAGCATAAGTTGACCTCCGACAGCTCCCTCCTGACTTCCTTTGCTTGCAATCCCAAGGTGCCAGATAGCCTTACCCATCGAATGTCCTCACCATGGACTAAACTACACAGAATCTTTTCCACTGCGCTCATTTGCTGAGCTCCAGTCCAAGTATGATCTGCCGAGCCAGGAGTTCGATGGATATCTCCAGATACGCCATTACGCCTTGTCTATTGCACCAAACCTGCAATTTTCTCCTCCAACACCTTTTGAAAGGCGGATATTGGCAGGCTCCGCACAGAAGGGCTTAATCGCCGATATCTATAAAATACTGAACGCATGGCCCGTGGATACTATGGGCAAACACGCCTATATGGTTAAATGGGAAAAGGCCCTTGGTGAGGAGATCTCCATGGAACAATGGCGGGTGATCTGGTCTCAGGCGGTGAAAAGCTTGCTTTGCACACTATACAAGGAGAACACGTACAAAATCCTTTATTTTTGGTATATGACCCCTGATGTCTTCCATGCCATTTATCCTACTAGCTCTGACCGCTGCTGGCGGTGCAATGGGGCTAGGGGAACCCTCCTCCATATCTACTGGAGCTGCCCGCTGATCGCCCCTTTCTGGAACTCGGTCCAGCAGTAGCTGGCTCTGCTTCTCGAAAGGTCGATTCCTCTTGCCCAGAAATTCTGCCCTACTAGGATTATCCCCATTGAAAATACCTGCTCCCTACAAGAATCTGACCCGACATGTTCTTACAGAACCGCGTTGTCTGTGGCATTACACTGGAAATGCAGCCCCCCGAGGCTTTATATGCCAGGATTAAGGTTGTGGAGCTAATTGAGAAGATGGCGGCTAGAATACAGGACAGACTGGAGGCCCATGATAAGGTCTGGGAGCTGTGGTACCGCCGGGAGGACCCACCCTGAACCGGTAATTGCACCACACTGATGACTTCTCACCCCTTTACTCTTTTTCTTCTCCCTCTTTCTCTCATGAGTTCCCTTGTGACTCTTATTTGTATAATTGTTCAATATTACACTTAAACGGTTATTCCTTTCCATGTACTTAAGTCTAAAAAGTATGAGCTCAGAACACACTGTCGCTTCTCTGTACGAAGACACATGGTAGGAAAGATTTTGTTGAATACGATGGTTATAACTTTATTGCTAGATGTAAACATGCAATGTCTTACATGTATATCTGTTAAAACTTTTTAAATAAAACTTATTGAAGAAAAAAAAAAAAAAAGATATAGATAAGAGATATATAGATAGAGATTATATATATATATATATATACACACACACACACATACATATATATACACATATATACACACACACACACACACACACACACACACACACACACACACGGGTCGACAATGTCTGTGCGCCAGGTCGCAATTGCGTCAAGAAATTGTGACCTGGCGCCCGCTCCTGCCGGTAATTGAGGCCGCGGCTTTAGGGCCTACGAGGCCGCGGCCTCAATTACCGGCCATCGCGCGGCGGAGGAGGTGGTGGCGCACGGAGGCCCAGGATCCTGCGTCTCCACCTCCCCCGACGCGCGATCGTGGCGGGTCCGCGACGGCCTGTAATTGCGGCCGCGGCTTTGCAGCCTTGTGAAATCCCAAGCTCTTCCTTCTGTGAGCTGGCGCCATCTGGTGGTGGCCGTTGGCATTACATTACATGGCATTACATCGTTTAACTAAACAGCAATTCTAATGTGTAATTTTTCTCTATTTTCACTGCCATCTCCTTCCCTCTAATTAAAACCCCCAAACATTATATATATTTTTTATTCTAACACCCTAGAGAATAAAATGGCGATCGTTGCAATACTTTGTCACGCCGTATTTGCGCAGCGGTCTTACAAGCGCACTTTTTTTGGGGAAAAAAATACACTTTTTTAATAAAAAAATAAGACAACAGTAAAGTTATCCCAATTTTTTTTATATTGTGAAAGATAATGTTACGCCGAGTAAATTGATACCCAACATGTCATGCTTCAAAATTGCGTCTGCTCGTGGAATGCCGACAAACTTTTTCCCTTTAAAATCTCCATAGGCGACGTAGATTCCAAACAAATTTGTCAAACTATATATATATATATATATATATATATATATATATATATATATATATATATATATATATATATATATATATATATATATATATATATATATATATATATATATATATATATATATATTAGGGCTGTGCAAATTAACTTTTAATTAATGGATTAATCTTTAATTTTTTTGATCGATTAAAATTCTTTTGATTGGTACTCACCTCTCCGCCGGCTTCTGGGCCTTCAGGGAGTTCCGTCGGAGATCCAGTAACATCACGGACACCGGCAGGGGCTTGCTGTGTCCATCTGAAGGGCTCCTTTGCTGTGCCTTCATATCTGCATGCCGGCGGGACCTCACAATCTGCCACACGCAAGGGCTGTTACACTTCCCTCTATCAACCTGGGATTCTTCAACCATCCACTGGGAGTTGTGATAGTTCCCTTCATGGGACATCTACATGCCGACGGACTGATGTTAACCTTTCCTCATCTGGATTCAGCAGTGGTATCGTTCACATTTTTATACCAGTATCATACTTAGCTACATGTTTTTATGACTGCTTTTGGTACCGTTTGGTATTACTCGCACCATTTTCACAGTTTATGTAGCTACATCGATTTTATCTCCAGTGCAATATTTATTTGGTTACCTACTTGAAGGCTATAACATTTTTAATGCTATTCCCATCGCTTTGTGTGTTTTTTGTATCCTGCTATCCATTTTTCCAGTTGTTGGTAGCTGCACTGGGAATCAGCCTGCAAGGAGATCAGCTAAAAGTAGTTGGATCTGTATGTGCGTTATAATCGAAATTTGTCGATCGATCGTTTTTTTTTTTTTAATCGAACATTGATCAGCAACAGAGATATAGATATATATATATATATATATATATTTTCTCTTTATTGGTTTTATGCAATATTCTAAGATTCTGAATTTTTGGTTTTCACTAGCTGCAAGTGATATTCATCAAAATTAAAGAAATAAATGCTTGAAATATATCACTCTGTGTAACACATCTATATAAAATATAGGAGTTTCACATTTTGAATTGAATTACTGAAATTAAATTAACTTTTGAGATGCACAAATGTACATTATACAACATAATAGAGGCATTTGGGTGAATACTTACACCCTACATTCACTGTTAAGCAGATTTCTCCAATCAATAAAGTTTAACAAATCCCGCCACTTCAAAGCAGATGAAGACTCACCTGTTCAGTGTCTTGTAAGCTGCATCAATGTTCCCATTCTGCACCATCACTGTGCGTGCAATAAATCTCAGATGGTTTGCCATGGCATGAACCTAGGGATGAAAGGAGTACACATTACTACCCATGTACTGCAGTGTACCAGACGAATATCCCTTTATCAGGCTACCTACCAGCAATGTGATAGTTTGACAATGACTCAAAATAAATGAATGGGCAGCGTTTCCAAAGAGTCTGAAACACGGGTCTTTAACCCCTTCTTTGGGTTTAAAAGCATCCCACTAGCGGCCGAAAAGCGAAGCTTTGCCCTAATTAAGTTAACCACTTGACCTCTGGAAGGTTTTACTGTTAAAAAAGTTTTAAATGTTTATTCTTTGAGACTATTAAAAAGGGACTGAGCTTCCGAGCACATGTTGTGTTAACTTGCTGCATCTTTTGTTTCAACTAACCCCATAGTAGAATATAGAGATATTAGGCTTAACCATATATGGTTAACTAAGGAAAATGATAAGCAAATAAAGTACAATGCAAATACAAATGGGGCTATCCCTCCCTCGGTCTCTCTCATGCTGAAACCTTTGCCTTGTAAGCATCATCCAAAGTCTACTAGTGCATTTGAATAAAATTACCTTCACTTTAAAACACCTGTAGTTTGACTGATCACAGGGGAAGAATAATCCAAAAAATGTTGGTCGTTTGAGCCGGAACCAATGGGTAGACCATGGGTCAAACGGTTCCCGATCAAAATCTTGTGAATATCGGACTTAAAAGCTCACCAAGAACAAAAGACCTCCCACTCAACGTTAGTGGCCAAATAGGGGCTGATTGCTACTGGGACATGGGTCCACCGTCTGGTTCTGAACCTGCATGATCCAGTCCTCTTGGGTGTTTGAAAGGCAAGATAATTTAAATTACTTTTTCATTTTTTTCCCCAAGTCTCTTCTCCTGTTTGATTCTGGTTTTATGCGAGTTGTAATTGCCGACATTGTCATTGATTGTATAATATCTTGATAATCTGATGCTTGAAGACAGGAGGCATTTGGGGACATTGCCTAAGGTAAAATAAACGTCACCCGATGTCTGGAAAGAAAGAAGAAAGAATTGAGGTATACCGAACGTCAGAGGTTGATTGCCTGACAGTTAAAGCGCCGTGATCTAACAAGATCACAAAGCCAATTTCCTTTTGTGTGTTTGACGAGGGCAAAAAAAAAAAAAAAAATGAAAGCAAAAGAAGGTTTTTGTGCAAGGTGATGAAGATGTAGAAGAGTACACCGCCAAGGCAGAACCAGGGGAGTCTCAGAGGGAGAGGAAAAAGATGGTTTTAGAGGAAGGAACAGGTCAAGAGGAAGGGGTAGACGACAATGGAAGAATAAAGAATGGGTAAAAAGAAGGGAATGTTGGGAATGTGGGCCAGGCCCCAACAATTTGGAGTGACTAGAAACGATACGTGTGAGCCACCTGGAAAATACAGGTTACATTGAAAACTTACCACAGGTGGAGTTAATGGTGGAAAGAAAATGTGTACAGTTTTTGTTGGACTCCGGGGCCTCTAGGACCTTAATCCACCCTGCAGATGTGCCTCATGTTGACCAATCTACAAAATCTATTCTGCTGCAAGGAGCAAGTGGAAAATTGGTGAGGGAATCATTGTTCGAGTATGTCACAATCGAGGAGCCAGAGACAGGGGTCAAGACCACAACCAGAGCAATTTTGTCTGTCTGTCCTGTAAATCTCTTGGGTAGAGACCCAATGTCAGCCATGCGCATGTCAGCAAGTGCACAAAATAATGGGTTTGCAGTCCAGAGACCCATGAACGCAATAGAAGAAAACACATTATTATTACTCCTTAGATGTGTATATGAAAGACAAGGAGGCAGTTCATACGGTTTTAGCATATTCATTTTGTCAACAGTAACGGAAGGTAGGACAGTGGATTTACATGCACCAAATAGGGCTCACTGCATTTTAAGAAAACATTAGGGCCTGATAGGTATTACGCCTCCAGATTTTTTTTTAAAGAAGGGAGTTACCCTGCAATTTACCAATGTTTTCTAAAATGTTAAGGGATTTTGTGCATCGGCACGTTGTATACCCCAGGAGGAACAAGTTCAGTTTAAGGAAATCGCCCCACATCTATCCTTGGCTAAACACAAAAGCCGAGATTGGAGGGATGTGGGAGAGTTCGTGAAAGAATGCCAAGACCTAAGAGATTGGGCTCCTGTGGGCCTACCTGACCTATACAAAAAGTAAGTCGACAGGTTATTTCTGTCACAAACCCTTAGGACACTAATCATTACAACACCCTCAGCACACATGTGGGCTGCAGGAACTGAATAATACTTGACACAAGAAGGTCACCAATTAGATGGGCTCCCAGAGACACTGTGGACTAGGGGTCCAGCAGCTGTGAGATGCATGAAAGGAGTCCAACCAGTAACCATCACTCCGAAATCACACCACAGATCCCACCAAAGACAAAAAAACCCTTAAGAAGGAAGCAGAGGAGGGCATAGCCCCTGTAGTAGATGAACTCTTACAAACAGGGGTGATTATTCCATGTCCTGACAGCCCTTGCAATACCCCTCTTTTTTCTGTTAAGAAGGCTCCACCTTCCAAAGGCTGGAGAATGTTACAAGATTTACAAGCTGTTAACCGGGCAGTTATACCAGGAGTGCCTGTGGTACCAGACACACACACACACACACGGAATGATTTAGATCCAGGGAATTAATTATTTTCTGTGATGCCTTAGTTAGCATTCCAGTGCACCCCGTCCATCAATTTTGATTTGCCTTCACCAGGTTGCCCAAGGGCTATTGCGAGTCCCCTACCATTTTTTTACAGGCAATGTCCTCAAACTAATTTATACCCCCAGGGGGAAGCCAGCATCTTCTCGTAGACGACATTCTAGTGGAGTCTCCCTCAGAGGAGGTTTGTAGGACTGACAATGGCGCTGTTGTATTTCCAAGGGCAGAAGGTAAATAGAACTAAAACTCCAGTTGTGGCAACAGCAAGTCAAACACTTGGGGTATAATATCTCAAAAGAAGGTCAGCACCTGGATGATGAGAGAATTCAAGCCCTTCCCCAGGTACTGAAACCTAAGACAAAGAAACAAATTTCCTTGCTGTGCATGACAATTTTTTGTAGAACCTGGATTCCCAGGTATTCCATTCTGACTGCCCTGTTGGTTCAGGCAATACATGGGAGCCCTATGCCCCCCCAGGATGCTATAGAATGGAGTGAGGAAACCGCCTTCACTGACCTGAAATAAGTCCTTTTTAGTTCATCAGTGCCAGCCTTACCAAACCGACAAACCTTTCGAACAAACAGTAGACTCAAGGGAAGGTCAATGCAGCAGTATCTCATGTTTCAAATAGGAGGATGACTAAGCCGTTAACCGGTTAACGCCCGCCGCTTGTACATATACGTCCACAGAATGGCACGTACAGGCATATGGGCGTACATGTACGTCCCCGCCTTTCCGCGGGTCGGGGGTCCCCCCCCCCGGTACATGCGGCGGTCGGTAACCCGCGGGGAGCGATACGGGACGAGGGCGCGGCTATTCGTTTCTAGCCGCCCCCTCGCGATCGCTCCCCAGAGCTGAAGAACGGGGAGAGCCGTATGTAAACAAAGCTTCCCCGTGCTTCACTGTGGCGGCTGCATCGATCGAGTGATCCCTTTTATAGGGAGACTTGATCGATGATGTCAGACCTACAGCCACACCCCCCTACAGTTGTAAACACACACACACACACACACACTAGGTGAACCCCAACTCCTTCAGCGCCCCCTGTGGTTAACTCCCAAACTGCAACTGTCATTTTCACAATAAACAATGCAATTTAAATGCATTTTTTGCTGTGAAAATGACAATGGTCCCAAAAATGTGTCAAAATTGTCCAAAGTGTCCGCCATGTCGCAGTCACGAAAAAAATCGTTGATCGCCGCCATTAAAACTATCCCCTATTTTGTAAACGCTATAAATTTTGCGCAAACCAATAGACAAACGCTTATTGTGATTTTTTTTACCAAAAATAGGTAGAAGAATACGTATCGGCCTAAACTGAGGAAACAATTTTTTTTTTTATATATGTTTTTGGGGGATATTTATTATAGCAAACAAGTAAAAAATATTGCATTTTTTTCAAAATTGTCGCTCTTTTTTTGTTTATAGCGCAAAAAATAAAAACCGCAGAGGTGATCAAATACCACCAAAAGAAAGCTCTATTTGTGGGGAAAAAAGGACGCCAATTTTGTTTGGGAGCCACGTCGCACGACCGCGCAATTGTCTGTTAAAGCGACGCAGTGCCGAATCGCAAAACCTGGCCTGGGCATTTAGCTGCATTTTGGTCCGGGGCTTAAGTGGTTAAAATAAGGTATGTACAGCCGTATGTACAGCCTATGGCTTCACTAACTACTCAAAAACTTGTTGTTCTAAATGCATTAAATGTGCAAGACACAATGCTCAGGGAGGTTTAGGACCACAGAAAGGGAAGTTTCCTACAAGCCAAATGTCAATTCCAACACATTTGTATGGATTTTATTGAATTAGACAAATGTGAAAAGGAAAAAATATTGTTTGGTAATCATAGATGCTCTCACCAAACAGGTGGCGGTAATTCCGACAGAAAGTGCGGACACACAGACTGTAGCAAAAGCATTACTAAAAGATATAATTTCTGGATTTGGAATCCCTGAAAAGATCTACAGCGATAATAGACCCCATTTTGTAAATAAAACTATACAACATTTGACAGAAGTGATGGGTATCCAAGTAGAAAACCATTGCGCCTACCACGCCCAATCAGCTGGATTGGTGGAGAGACACAGTGGAATTCTAAAAAATAAGCTGAGAAAAGCTAGGGAAGAAACAGGTAAAAATTGGATGTACTGCCTACCATTAGCTGTGACTAGTATGCATTTTACACCCACATGGGAAGGTTTGAGCCCATTTGAAATGATACATGGAAGGCCATATAGAATACCCTTACTACCAAATTAAACACCAGTTGAAAAATCTTAAAGTACCGTACCTTAGCAGAATAAATGCAGAGTCAGTGATGACTCTGTACATTCACATAACTGAAACATCGTGTTTACAATGTTTCAGTTTATGAATGAAAAGAAGCCGCTGTCTTCTCTCCATTAATTTTCAGTGCAGCTGAGGCTGCTGATAAAGGAACTGGGGAATCAGTGTCCCTAGTCCCTTTCTCAGTCTCAGAGGGGAGATGTCAGAGGTCTGTTAAGACCCCTGATATCTCACCAACAGGGCTGATAAAAAATAACGGAATATATAATAAAAAAAATGAATTGTAAAAAATAAAAAATAATACACACTGACACAGTCCATTCCTCCTCATCCCCTTAAAAAAAAAAAAAATTGTAAATAAATAAATACTGCCACATCTGTCACATGAGATTTAAAAAAAGAAAATCAGTATCGACGAGTACTTGATAAAAAGTATCGGTACTTGTACTCGGTCCTAAAAATAGGATTTTAGTACTCACCGTAAAATCCATTTCTCTGAGTTCATGGACGGACACAGCAGCAATTGACCTTAGGGTTATATCCGCTTCCTTCAGGAGGAGAGTTTAGGCAGAAACAAAGCACTTTAAGTATTAACAACACTTTCCTCAGTGCAGCTCCTCCCAGGGGGCGTGGTTCCCCCGGGTATAACCCACACTCTGCTCTAGCAGCTTCCAGTTCGTAACAAGCAGTACAAACAAAGGAGGGGTGGGTGCTGTGTCCGTCCATGAACTCAGAGAAATAGATTTTACGGCGAGTACAAAAATTATATTTTCTCTTCTGTTCATGGATGAACACAGCAGCAATTGACCTTAGGGACGTCCCCAAGCAGTGTCAAAAAAATTCAAGGGGTGGGGAAAAAAAACAGCAAATTAAGCTTCACCCCAAGCAAACCAGAGTTCCTCAATGGAGGAACTTCAATAGCCGCCTGCAAAAACTTGCGGCCAAAGGAGGCATCCGAAGATGCACTCACATCCACCTTGCAAAACTTGAAAAGGTGTGGGTTGACGACCAGGTCGCTGTCTTACACACATGTAAAACAGACGCTTGATGGCGGAAAGCCCAAGAGGCATCAATCGCCCTGGTCGAATGCGCCGTAACCAGAAAGGGAGGCGCCCGCCCCTTTTAGGGCATAGGCCTGGGGCACAACCTGTCTGCTCCACCGGAAAAATGGAGGCCGACGACCACCAGACTTTTTTTTTAGGACCAGTCACTGACATGAACAGTGAGTCCGATCTCCGGAACTGAGCCGTAGCAGACAAGTACGCCCGTAGGGCTCACACCACTTCCAAGGAAAGTAACGTGGCCTCCTTCGAGTTCTCCGGCGGAGGACATAAGGATAGTAAAACCAATGTCCTCATTAATGTAAAAAGCCGAAACAACCTTCGAAAGGAACGATGGCTGCGGCCGCAGCACCACCTTATCCTTGTGCATGACCAAGTAAAAGAGCCTTGCAAGACAAGGCCGCCAGATCCCAAACTTGTCTGACCGAAGGAATGGCTACGAGGAAGACCACCTTCTGGGACAGAGTCAACAGAGGAATCTCCCGAATTTCCTCAATCGGAGCCCTTTGAAGCACCGAGAGGGCCGAATTCAAGTCCCACGGAGGCAGCGAAGGACGTACAGGAGGGGCCACATGCCTGACCCCCTGTACAAACGTACGTACCAGGGAGTGCGTCGCCAACGGCTGCTAAAAATAAACAGCCAAGGCCGAAATCTGACCCATAACCGTACTTAAGGCGAGAGCCTGATCCACTCCACGCTGTAAGAACAGCAGAATCCTGGACAGCACGTATGTGCGGGGGTGCCATTTCATCTCTGCACACGTAGAGATGTTGGCCTTCCACGTACGATGGCAAACCCTACATGAAGTAGACTTCCGTGCAAGTAGCATGGTAGAGATCTCCGAGTCCGATGGACCTCGGCCCCTTAGCACCTGGCTCCCAACAGCCATGCCGTTAAAGCCAGCGACTGTAAAGCAGGGTGAGAAAAATCAGACCCTGCGACAGAAGATCTACTCTCAGGGGTAGAAGCCAAGAAACGTCTGCCACCAGACGCACCAGGTCCGCGTACCAGGAATGGCGCAGCCAATCCGGAGCGACCAGGATTGTCGGTAACCCCTCCGCTTCCACTCTGCACAACAGGCGAGGGAGAAGCTCCAGGAGGAGGGAAGGCGTAGACTAGAAGATAGTGACCCCACGGTGCCACCAACGCGTCCGCCGAAGGGTCTTTTGACCTGGCCACAAAACGTGACACCTTCCGATTCAGACGGGACGCCAGAAGGTCCACGCCTGGAGTGCCCCATTTTTGGCACAACTCTGAAATGTTTCCGGGTGCAACGATCATTCTCCCTGGTCCAGTATTTGGCGACTTAGGTAGTCGGCTTGTCAACTCTGCACCCCCAGAATGCACACGGCCGACAGAGCCGGAACATACCTTGTGGCTCACCAGAGAATGTGTGCAACCTCCGCCGCCGCGCTCCGCGTGCCCCCTTGATGGGAGACATACGCCACGGCCGAGGCGTTGTCGGACTGGATCCTGACCGAACAGTCCTGCAGACCCAGAGACCACTTGGAGAGCCGCAGCCTGATAGCCCGGAGCTCCAGGACATTGATTGGCAGACGGAACTCCACCGCCCCAGGGCTGACTGGACACTCCAGAACGCCCCCAGCCGGAGAGGCTGGCATCCGTCGTGACCACTGTCCGATAGCACGGCAGGAATAATTTCCTGGTCCGAAGTACCGGAGATGTCAGCCATCACACTAGGGAGGACCTGACCAGGCGACTCACCCAAATCTGGTAATCCAGAGACGAAGGGAGCTTGTCCCAACGTGACAGAATCTCTTTCTGAAACACTCGAGTGTGGAATTGGGCATACGGAAACGCCTCGAAAGAGGCTACCATGGGACCCAGAATTCTCTTGCGAAAGCGAAGCAAGGACC
Source organism: Rana temporaria (assembly GCF_905171775.1). Lineage (NCBI taxonomy): Eukaryota > Metazoa > Chordata > Amphibia > Anura > Ranidae > Rana > Rana temporaria. The sequence continues at coordinate 70,492,481 of NC_053495.1, forward strand.
ACATCTGGGTCGCTAACCGCTGCACCGCAGATTGCAGTGCCTGGAGTTCTTCCGTCGGGAGAAAAACTTGCTTCTGAGGAAGCGAGGACCAACCCCAGGTATTCCAGTCGCTGAGACGGTACCAACATTGACTTCTGGACATTCAGTAGCCACCTGAATCTTTTGGAGGGGCTGGCAGGTGATGGACCATCCTCTAAGACTGAGCCTAAAGAAGCTCTCAGGAGAAGGTCGTCCAGGTATCCCACAATAGCAATTCCGCGCTGCCTTAGCAGGGCCAGAATCGGAGAGAACTCGTGGTGCCGAAGCCAGACCAAAGGGGAGGGCCACAAACTGAAAATGGTCCTCTTCGACCGCAAAACGCAGAAACCTCTGGTGTTTTGCGCGTATGGGAATATGCAGGTACGCGTCCTGAGTACCCAAGGACGCCCCAAAGTCCCCCTGATGGAGAGCCACCACTACAGAGCGAACAATTCCACCCTGAACCTTTGCACTTTGACAAAGGAGTTAAGGGCCTTAAGGTCCAGGATTGGACGGACCCCTTCCTTTTTTGGGGACTACAAACAGATTGGAGTAGAAACCCCTGAAACCGATCCCCTGAAGGAACCGGTATAATCACTCCCGACCAGCAGATCCTGACCAGCCCCTGACAGGGCCACCCGGCGTACCGGAGGAAGCTGGAAGGAAAAACCTGTTTGGTGGACAAGAGAGAAACTATCTTGTACCCCAAGGAAATTACCTCGCAAACCCAGCGGTCGGAAACAGGGATCTCCACCGAGCCACGCATCCGCAAAGTCGGCCCCCCACCCGAGTGTCTGGCGGGGGCAGACCTACATGCAGAAGCAGGCTTGTCCGCAGGCTTGTTGGGCTTGCGGTACCAGGTGCGCTTTTGTTCTACAGCAGGCGCCTTAGCACCCTGGAAAACGTTTTCCTGCCGCACCTGGGGGGTGAAAAAAAACGCTTGGGGGAGGTAAAGGAGGGACCCTGCTTAAGACGAGGCTCCTTACCCTTCCCAGATTGTGGGAGCAGAGTGCTCTTACCCCCTGTAGCATCTATTATGTCATCCAGGGACGCCCCAAAAAGCTGTGCACCCTTCAAGGGTAAGTCCCCTAAGGACCTTTTAGAGGTTTGGTCCGCAGACCAACACTTTAGCCACCCAAGGTGGCATAGTACCACCGCGGAGACCCTGGAGAGCAAGAGGAGCGTATCCAGGGCCAATTCACAGACAAACTGCAGGCCCTGCACCAACTGCTCAACCAGGCCCACACGGAGCTCAGGAGCATTATGCGCCTCCAGCTCCTGCAGCAGGGACTTTGCCTGCTTGGTAATTGTCTGTGACACTACAGCTCCGGCCAAAACCGGTCTCACTGCCGACCCCACTACTGTGAACATGGAGCGGGCCACAGCCTCAGCTCTCCTATCTGCGGGGTCCATAAAGGCGGGAGCCCCTTCCACAGGTAACGTGGTAGACTTGTTCAGTCTGGACACAGGGGGGTCCACTGACGGAGGTTTTTGTTTTTTTTTAAGTCTTCCTCAAGAGGATAACGGACCGCAAAGTATTTTGGTACATCAAAAACTTTCTGAGGCCGATCCCATTCCTTGTATAATATTTTGTCCAGGTAAGGAACACAAGGAAACACTTTTGCGGTGCGGGGCGGCGTGCGGAACCCAAAAGGGACCGGCATCGCTGATGTCTCAGCCGGCCTCAATTTTTTTGAGTATCCCGCACCGCAGTGATAAAAGCTCCAACAAAACACCTTATCAAGCGATGACCCTGAAGCAGAGTCATCCTCACTGCCCGTGTGGGCTAAGCCTGCAACATCTGACATGACAGAACCAGAGCCAGCAGCAGGATCTGGTTCCGTGTCAGAGCCTTCCCCAGAAGCAGGCACAGGGAGGGGGTTTATACCCCCCTTCTGGCCACTTGTCACTTCATTCCTGGCGATAAACGCTTAAGGGATTGCCGTATGGGCTCTACAGAGACCGCAGGGGCACTAAGGGTTAACTCAGGCATGGTTGGGGTGAAGCCTCTGTTCAGACTCCATGTTGACCCACCGCTATGCCGCCCTAGTACTGCAAGGCAGAGACCCACAGGTCACCCTCCCGGGCGCAAAACAGAGAGCAGGGGATCCCCAGGTAACTCACCACCCGGCCAGGCTGTAGTGCTGCTGAAGCGCTGAGAGTGCTGTCCGCTCTGCGCCGTCCCTCAGGAAGCAATTCGCAGGCTGCAAAATGGCGGCCATACACATGTTTAAAGCAACAGTGACACAGCAGAAAACACAGCTCAACACACAGCAACTCCAGTACAACAAATTAATAAGAAGGGAGAAGCTGCTGCTCCAGGTGAGCACACCTGAGCAATCAATGTCCTCTCAGAAACAGGTGGGTGCATGCAATGCATGAGGCAAAAACTTGAAGGCAGGGTATGGACAGCCGCACACCAATGAATCTTAAAAAAGTAAGCCTTTAATGGTGAAAAAGGAAAGGCACTACAAAAAATTAATAGCACCACACAGCAGCACAGCCCCCGTAGTGACAGAGCCCCAGGCGGACCCCCCCCCCCCTTACAGCCGCCACCCAGCATGGGGAAGGAGGGAGAGGAAGGGAGAGAGGAAAGCAGGGCGGACCCTCATTCGACCTCCCCAGGAAAGCACGGGGGGCCACTACTTACCTGTCCTGCGACCACCGGCTGGAGGCATTCCGGACAGAACCAACGTCCGCTAAACGGCATGGCTGTCGGCCAGACACACTGTGACAAAGCCATAGAGACCGGTCATATGTGTGCCCTGGAACATGTAGTTCCCCCGCCATACCTGGAGCAACGGGGCATGTCGTGGACGACCCAGAGCTGAGGGCCGGCACACGCTCGATGGCCGAGCATGGGGGGACTACAAGGATCAAGATCCAGCCTGTCACCCAGTCGGCAGTTGATAGAAGAATCTCAGGATTCAAAAATGCAGGAAACAAAATAATAAAAAGCGAGAAAATCGCAAGAACAAAAATCTCCAGAGTACAGGGACTCCAGAGTGCCTGACCTCTGTCGTTAGGCAGAAAAAAACTGGAAGCTGCTAAAGCAGGGTGTGGGTTACCACGCCCCCTGGGAGGAGCTGCACTGAGGAAAGTGTTGTTAACACTTAAAGTGCTTTGTTTCTGCCTAAACTCTCCTGAAGGAAGCGGATATAACCCCAAGGTCAATTGCTGCTGTGTCCGTCCATGAACGGAAGAGAAAAAGTGGTATCGGGACAACCCTAGTAATAACTAGCACTATACTGGTAGACTTCGGTCAGATTGCAGATTGTGGGGATACAACTGGGGCTAGGGGACTTCTATGAGCGGATAAATACATTTGCTGGCTCAGGAAAAGGGCAGGATGTCAAGCATTGGATCAGGCCCTGTGGACCACAGCGCATCAAGATTGGGGGTACAATCTCCCAGGGCCTAAAAAGAGGGGAATAAAAGGAAAACCCCCGTTAGAGACTTACCGGTAATGGTATTTTCAGGACAGCTACTTGAAAGATGACTGGCTCCGCCCTCTACAGGAAACACAAATCAGATACAATATAAAAGGCCCCTCCCTTTCCTCTGACCTCCAGTTGTTTAGAACAGTGTTTCTCAGACCCAGTCCTCAAGGCGCCCCAACAGGTCATGTTTTCAGGCTTTCCATTATTTTGCACAGGTGATTTGATCAGTTCCACTGCCTTGGTAATTACCACAGCCATTTCATCTGAGGGAAATCCTGAAAACATGACCTGTTGGGGCGACTGGAGTTGAGAAACACTGGTTTAGAAGAGCAAGCAAACCTCCAAAGTGCACTCGGCAAAGGAAAAAAACATAGAAAAAAAAAAAAAAACACCACCAGGTGAACCAGGTTGACTAGTGAAAAGTAGAATAGGGTGGCAATATAGACACTGTCCTGAAGGTTACTGGAAATACTGTTACACACCCCCCCCCCTCATCTTCCAGGGCAGCTACTTGAGAGGATAAGCAAGATTCTATACCTTAGGGAGGGACAACAGCCAGAAGCACTTTCCTACCAAAGGAGAGGTCCTGGCCGGAAAGCATCTGAACTCTATAATGTTTGACAAATGCATGAGAGGAGGACCAGATGGCAGCTTAAGAAAATTCTTCCCATAAGGCTCTTTCTGCCCATGACATAGCCATGGATCTCGTTGAAAAAGCCCTAATTCTAGAAGGAGGGATACGACCTGACAGTTTGTACACTTCACAAATAGCTTCGCTAATCCACCTAGCAATAGAGCTTTTAGACGCTTTGGACCCTCTTCTTGGGGCCACTGAACAATACTAAACAGCTGGTAGGAACTCCTAAACCCACTGGATTATTGTAGGTAAAGCAGAAGACATCTCTAAGTCTAGAAGACTAAATCTTTCCTCCTCCGTATTCTTGGGAGAGGTACAGAAAACTAGGCAGGACTACTTCCTGGGACCTATGAAAGTTTGAAGATACTTTGGGCAAGCAGAAAGGATCAGGCCTAATCACTACCCTGTCCTTTAGAATCTTCAGGAAGGGGTCTTTACAGGAAAGGGACTGCAGATCAGAAATCCTTCTCCTTGACGCAACAGCCAAAGTAAAGGAAATCTTCAAGGAAATAAACTTCAGGGAAGCCTCAAAAGGAGCCATTTAACACTTATGACAGATCCCAAGGAGGCACATACTTGACGACCCTGGGACCACGTCTAGATCTGGCTGAAAGGAACCTCCTAACTAAAGGATCTACCGCTAGTCTCTTGTCTGAAAACACGGACAGGGCCGTAACCTGAAACCTAAGGGTGCTGACAGATCGTCTTTTCTCTGCTCCTTTGTGCAAAAAAATCCAATATACAGGGAATGGAAAGAATCTAAACCGGATTTCCTTTGCCAGGAACTAAACGTTTTCCAAACTTTCCAATAGATTCTCCTTGTGACCAAATTGCGGCTGTCCAGGATAGTTTGAATAACTTTCTTTGAACACCCTCTCAACTGTAAAATTCACCGCTCAGCCTCCAGGCCGTCAAATGGAAGGTCTGAGGGCTTGAATGCAACACTGGTCCCCGATGGGAGTAGATCCTTCCGATCTGGTATTGGCCAGGAATGATCCATAGAGGAAAACCAACTCCTCCTGGGCCACCAGGGAGCAATAAGAACCACTTCTGCCTGATCCTGAATAATTTACCGAACTACCAGAGGTATGAGGGGAAAAGGAGGGAAGGCATAGGCCAGAGCAAAATCTAACAGGAATGACAGAGCATCCGTCCCCAAGGACCCAGTCTCTCTCTCCAGTGAGAAGAACGCCGGCAGTTTTCTGTTGAGACTGGAGGCAAAAAGATCCATTGCAGGAAGACCCCATCTTAGCACAATCTCCCGGAACGTGCCTTGATGCAGCTCCCAACAGCTGAAACTGACGCTCACTCTGCTCAGATAGTCCGCCAGCGTATTCTCTGATCCCCTGATGTGGACTTCCCTGATTGAGGGGACATTGATTTCTGCCCAAGACAGAATCTGTTGCGTCAGCGTTTGAAGTGACTCAGAACGAGTGCCCCCTTGTTTGTCTGAGAAAACCAATAGGTCTTTTGAACAGACCCTCTCCTGCAGAGCCAAAAGAGCTTTCCCCACAGCTAGTAGTTCCCTGAAATTTGAGGAGCGGCCTGCCTCCTCTGGCAACCAGGCTCCCTGGGCCTGCCAGCCCTGATAGCGCGCACCCCAGCCCCACAGACTGGCATTTGTAGTAACTTACTGGAGCATGATGCGCCCAGTTCTCCCCTCCCTGCAGGTGTTCCCGCTGCTCCCACCAGGAGAGATTGAGATAATCCTCTCTTGGTAGCTGTACCAGCTGATCTAGAGAACCATTCCTGCAATCCCAATGGCGTAAGAGCAACGCCTAAAGGGGTCTGGAGTAGGCGTCGACTGATATGGGTTTTTCTCTGGCCGATATTTAGAAATTGCGGCGGCCGATTAAAAAAAAAATAATTCCCCTTGTTGTAGAAATGTTGAATTTCATATTTATACTGGGGGAACTATTGAAAAGATGGATGTATATGTTGTACTGGACTGGTTATGATGACAGGGCCACGCTTGTAATGTATCAGCATCTCCTGTCTTGGGAATCAGTAAAAGGTGTCAGGTGTTAAAATAGCTAAATCATCCTTTTGTCTTGAAGGGAAGCTCGGACAGCCTGAAAGGCTCCATCACACTAGGGGCCCTTAGCATGCTAATGTAGCAAATGGTCACACCACGCATCAAAGGATCGTTTGACATACCATAGACTGAGTTTTTTTAGATTTAGCCATGCTAGAAATACGCTTGAAAGGCGACCAATCCGATTCTGATTGGTACTCGGAACCAATGAATATCTAGACTTGAGGTTCAACCAATCCGTTGGCAAGGCAACTTTAAAACCAATAGAATTATAGAGTTTTTGAATCCTGTAAAGGGGGTTAGGGACCAAGGGGGGGTATAAATCAGAAGGCAGCCCAAAAGCTCTGCCCCGTTCCCTGGACACGATGATTTGAACAAGACACGCAATATCTCTTTCGCTCTCTCCCCCCACCATCTTTACTTTCCTTCTATCGTAAGATTGGGCCTAAGATTAATCTCACTTCTCTTTTGCTTTCCTCATAGATCCATTTAACTACAACTTGTCATTACTTACTGCTGTGTCCATTGTAACCATATCCGAGTTAGGCCTTAGTTATCCTTGTAACATGGCAACACTATACCTGTAACATCACCTAGTGATATTTGGTAATTACGAATCATTAATTTTCTTCATCTCTGTAATTTTTCCTTTCCTACGACTTGTCTTGAGATACTGATGTATCCATAAAAGCAATATTCCCATTTGTATTATTCGGTATCATCTTGGTTTAAAAAACGGATATCCTTTATGTTATGGTTACGAATATCAGATTAATATAAGCTTCTTCTCTGTATCAATAAATGTAATCCTTTTCTCTTTTTCGCACCGCTATTCTTTGTTTTTAATTTTTATATAGACAAAAAGGTTTTAATCGCTCATTTTAAATATTTAAGTGCGGTATTAATATTTCCATGACACCCTTCATCTCATAAAATCTAACAGTTGGACCCCTTTCACACTGGGATGTTTTTCAGGCGCTTTGGGCTAAAAATAGCACCTGTAAAGTGCCTGCAAAACGGCTCCCCCGCAGTCTCAGTGTGAACGCCTGAGTGCTTTCACACTGAGGTGGTGCACTGGCAGGACGTTAAAAAAAAAAAAAATAAAAAAAAAAAAAAAAAGTCCTGCTAGCAGCATCTTTGGAGCGGTGTATACCGCTTCTCCACCACTCCTGCCCATTGAAATGAATGGGCACTGCTGCCGAAGCGCCTGCAGATGCCGATTAATTAAAAAGTGACAAAAATCGGCCGATATATCGGTCAACCTCTAGTCTGGAGTGCAATTGGGCCCAGGGCACTCCTGGGATGGCTGCAGTCATTAACCCTAATAACCACATGATACACCGAAGAGAGGTCTACGGGAGGAATTTGAAGGCCTGCACGGAGAGAAGTTTCAAAATGTTCTCCTCTGGAAGAAAAAAAAATCTTCTGGGCAACAGATTCTATTAGATAAACCAGAAAAAGTATGCTCTGGGAGGGCACCAGACAAGACTTCTGTTGGTTGACTTACCACCCCAGTGGTAAGGGTCTCTGTCTCAAACAAAGATCAGAAAATTGTCCAGATATGGGACGATCAATACACTTTGCATCCGAAAAAAAGCCATGACTTCGGCCATGATCTTTGTAAAAATTCTGGGTACTGTCGAGAGACCGAAAGGCAGATGGGCAAGAAAAAATCTCTGGGGGGAAAAGACTCTTGAATCCCAACCTGTAACCCCTTTCCAATGACTGAAGAATAAAGGAATTGTCGGAAATCTCTGCCCTTTCTTTGACGAAATGGGACAAACTTCCCCCTATCACTAGGGATTATTGGAAGGGGCTGAAGGAGCAAAGAAAGTTCCCCTCTTTTGCTTATCTTTGTTAACCCCTTCCATACAGGGCATTTTCACCCCCTTCCTGCCCAGACCAATTTTTAGTTTTCAGCGCTGTTGCACTTTGAATGACAATTGCGTGGTCATGCAACACTGTACCCAAACGAAATCTTTGTTTTTTTCCCCCCACAAATAGAGCTTTCGTTTGGCGGTATTTGATCATCTCTGCGGTTTTTATTTTTTGCGCTATAAAACAAAAGAAGAGCGACAATTTTTTTAAAAAACACAATATTTTTTACTTTTTTATTTAATAAATATCACAATTTTTTTAAAAAAAAAACTTTTTTTCCTCAGTTTAGGCCGATACGTATTCTTCTACATATTTTTGGTAGAAAAAAAAAAAATCGCAATAATCATATATTGATTGGTTTGCGCAAAAGTTATACCATCTACAAAATAGGTGATAGATTTATGGCATTTTTATTTTATTAATTTTTTTACTAGTATTGGCGGCGATTTTTTACTGTGACATTGCGGCGAACACATCGGACACTTTTGACACGTTTTTGAGACCATTCACATTTATACAGCGATTAATGCTATAAATATGCATTAATTACTGTGTAAATGTGACTGGCAGGGAAGGGGTTAACCACGAGGGGGCGCTGAAGGGGTTAATATGTTCCCTAAGGTGTGTTCTAACTGTAGGGGGGAGGGGACTCTCAAGGGGAGGAGACTGATGTGTGTTCCCAGTACAGAGGAACACACATTGGTCTCCTCACTGCTGACAGGAGGTGGATCTGTGCGTTTACACACACAGATCCACACTCCTGCCGTGATTACCGGCAATCGCGCCCTAGATTGCCGGGAACACAGGACGTCATATGACGTCCACCCGGATCGGCGAGGGGTTCCTGCCGCGGTCATTTCCCTATGGCGCGGTATGGAAGGGGTTAAAAGACCACTTTTTCTTCGCCTGCTGGTTTTAAAATGAACCTTGTTCTGGAAACCACGAAAAGGCTTTTTATTCTGTGGCTTATTCTTCTGAGAAGAAGGGAACCAGTTTCCAGACCTAGGAAAAACAAAAACGTGTCGGTGCTCCTGGAAACACAAAACAACTGAGGGTCAGAGGAAAGGGAGGGGTCTTTTAAATTGTATCAGATTTGTGTTTCCTGTAGAGGGTGGAGCCAATCATCTCTCAAGTAGCTGTCCTGGAAGATGAGGAGGGAAAGACTCATAATTACAAAAAGTGGCCACCTCCCCCTGCACACATAGTGAGAACTGTAACCAATTATTTATAACACTAAAAGAGCCGAGAAAGGAAGATCAGCGGTTGCACTATGGGAGCATGGAACTGACCCCTCAGTAGGGCTGGGGAAAAAAAAAATCGATTTGATTTAAAAATCGAGTTGGTAGGTCAAATCAATCTAGATTTATAAAAAAAAAAATCCTGCCCCCAGCTCCTCAGGACCAGCACGGTCTCCATCAAAAAATGGCCATACTAAAATAGAAGTTCTGAATAAAACTATAAGATTTACTAACTTAACAGTAGACGATGCCATAGCTTTGGAGACAGGTTACCAAGAAAAAAAAAAAAAAAGTGATTAGAATGGTTGAGGTACACGGTTAAAACTCTAAAAAAGGAAAACTGTTTAGTTTGAGCTGGAGCCAGACCACATGTAGCAACGGTCCCTTTTCCTCTAGATCATAATGCAGATCCAGAAGTGTTTAAAATGTATGTTGCAGTTGTATAATAAGAGCTATAAACCAGAAACAAATTCTACCTGTCACACTTTGAGTTTGTTGTTTCCCTCAGTACAGATACCTCTAGCGGTTACTGCTTATCCAGGCAATTTTACTTGTTTTGCACTCCAGGGAACAGTAGCAGGGTAGATCTTGGGTCACTGCCTGATGACTACTGTGCGGAGAGGATTAACAAGGAAAATGGTGACTGGGTTGAACACGACACTCAGAGAGCTGATGTCTGGTGGATGTGTGGGGATAAGAAACTGCGAGCTAAGATACCGGCCAATGCCCAAAGGGATTGTGCTATGGTCCAGCTAGCTATGCCCCTGAGGATCCTGTCCGGATGAGTTTAAGGCCAGGAATCAGGTGAAAGCTAGGTTTGAGTCTCTTCTCTGGCGGGTGACTATAAATAAAAAGGTTCACTGGATTAACTATATACTATAACCAACAATGATTTGCAAATTAAACCAGGGACGCTGTAAAAAGGCCTAGCAGAATAACTGTCCCCCATATCTCTAATGGCATGGTCCGATGCTGCATCTTTCCCCCGGCGCATCTACATTGAGAACCGAGCGATCGAACACCACTGATCCCTCGGTTCTTACAGTTTCCCGAGCAAAGAGCAGCTGATTGTCAGTCAGTCACAGCTCTCTGCCTTGCCCCCTCCTCGCTCGCTGGGCTGGGGAGGGGGTGGCCGGCTCAGGCACTAAGCTGGCTGTCAGTCCAGACACCTGGTGGTCCACCTTCCATTGTCCCGATGACGCAGTGCCTGGACCAACTTCTGTGACGTCAGCAGCGAGCGGACTCCAGCCTGCTCTCTGCTGAAAATGGGTAACAGAAGTGCAAAACAAACTGCACTCCTGTGATCCATAGGAGAAGTACAGCCAAATGTGCTTTGGCGGTACTCCTCCTTTAAGACCCCTTTCACACTAAGGTGGTTTTCAGGCACTAGAAATAGACTCCAAATAACGCCTGTAACCGCCTCCCATTCATTTCAGGTCACTTGCGGGACATTAGGAAAAGTCCTGCAAGCAGCATCTTTTGGGTGGTTTGGGAGCGCTGTACACAATGCTCCCAAAACGCCCTGCCCATTGAAATGAATGGGCAGCGCTTCCAAACAGCCTGAGAAGCGATTCGAAAGCGCTGCAACACAGGCGCTTTTAACCTCTTCTTTGGCCGCAGGGCTTTAGCGCTAATGCAGCCACAGCTCAGTGTAGAAGGGATCTCTAAGGATTTAGAGAAGATCTGTAATAATAAAAAAAAAAAATTGTGGACCAAAATTCCTCCTGAGATGTGTGCAAACCTGGTCACTAACTACAATAAAGATCTTACCTCTATGCTTGCCAACAAGGGTTTCTACACCAAGTACTAAGTCATGTTTTGCTTGGGGATCAAAATACTTATTTTACTCACTGAATTGCAACTCAATTCATAACATTTGTATTGTATGTTTTTTCCTGAAAGTTTGGTTGCCATTCTGTCTTTCATTTAAAATAGACCCATGATAAAAATTGTAGACCTTTTATTTCTCTGTAGGTGGGCAAACGTACAAAAAAATGCAGTGGGTCAAATAATCATTTTAGTTCCAGTTCACTAACCAATAGCAGAGAAGCTCTCGGACATAAAGGGAAGGTGGTCTCTGGGGACCCTCAGAAGGAGGTGAGCAGTATCAGCTCCTATTCCTCTCAGTACAGGACAGACTTGTACAACTACAAGCTGCAGCATGACTCTCCCCCGATGAGAATGTCCCCCTGAGCTCCCAGCAGCCTATTCCAAAGTTTCATTCGTGCACAATGCTGCAGCTCCTATGAAATAAATGTGCTAATCTCTTGCCTCCTCTACATTACACCATGACAGATATAAACCTCACCAGACTCCAAACACCACAATTCTGCTCTTCAAGGTTATGCGACGCTTCCCAACATCATGTAGACAGCTGTCACGTGACATCCCCTTGCACAGCCCGCTGGGTAACTTGAACCTCGCAGAGAACGTTGGGAAGGCGCAGATTCCGAATGTCTTCCCTGCCGAGACCTGTGGGCGTGTACAGCCAATCTTTACCTCAGGCACCAACGTCCACTTTTTTTTTAACTCTATAGGTGCCCTAACACTTCTGAGTTGTTTTCTGTGATCTGCCAAAAGCTGCTCGCGCACGATAAGGGCTTTCTTCTTCAAGGTGGATTGCGACATAAAAGCTAGGTCACCATATCTGACGGAACATAGGAGTCCAATCTGTCAAAAACTCCAATTACTTGTACTGTGCATGCGCGAGCATGGGCACGAGAAGGGATTTCTTCTTCACGATGGATTGCGACAACTACACCAACTCATCTCAGCGCTGCATCGCGCCTGCGTGGCTTGCTTTCCTAACTCACACTTAAATAATCCCATCAAATACTACAACTCATATTGCAGCGTTAGAATGGCAAAACAAATAACATGATGAAGTGGCAAAATAATGTACGTAACAATACATTCCAGTTCATTGCGTAAAAATACATTCCAGTTCATTGCTTAGCGATATCAGTTGGACTATTTGTGTGTTTTTTTTGAGCCGCACTGCTGCGATATTGTTACATAGTCAGGTTGAAAAAGGCACAAGTCCATCCAGTTCAACTATAAAACAGTAAATAACTAAAATTAAAAAATATCGTACAATCACATACACCCAATTCTATACCCACAGTTGATCCAGAGGAAGGTGAAAACCCCCAGCAGAGCATGATCCAATTTGCTACAGCAGGGGAAAAAAATTCCTTCCTGATCCCCCCCGAGAGTCAATCGGATATTCCCTGGATCAACTTTACCTATAAATGTCAGTACTGAGTTATATTATGTACATTTAGGAAAGAATCCAGGCCTTTCTTAAAGCATTCTACTGAGCTGGCCAGAACCACCTCTGGAGGGAGTCTGTTCCACATTTTCACAGCTCTTACTGTGAAGAAACCTTTCCGTATTTGTAACTTAAATCTTTTTTCTTCTAGATGTAAAGAGTGCCCCCTTGTCTTTTGTGTTGACCGTAAAGTGAATAACTCAACACCAAGTTCACTATAAGGACCCATTATTGATTTGTACATGTTGATCATATCCCTCCTTATTCTCCTCTTCTCAAGAGTGAATAAATTCAGTTCCTCTAATCTTTCCTCATAGCTGAGCTCCTCCATGCCTCTTATCAGTTTGGTTGCCCTTATTTGCACTTTCTCCAGTTCCCAGTTCAGTGTGATTTTTTTTCTTAGCTGCACTGCTGCGATATCAGTTGGACTATTTTTCAGATTTTTTTTTTAGCTGCACTGCTGTGATATCAGTTGGACTATTTGATGTGATTTTTTTTAGCCGCACTACTGCAATATCATTTGGACTATTTGATGTGATTTTTTTAGTGTGTGATACGAGATGCAAAGCAATTAACATGATTAACTGCCAAAATAATCCAACAGTGTGGTGGACATGTACGCGACTGTGAACATAGTTATGCAAATAAAATTACAGATGCCTGTGTCTGGGTGACTGGCTAATAATAGGGCAAGCAGATCACTTTACCAATTCCAATATATAGTACCCATCAGGTCCATCGGAACTTGACATTACCACATCCAGGGGACCCATGTGGCCTAGCCCCCCAACACTCAGGGGACCCATATTCCTAGCATCTATAGTCCTCAGCATCCAGGGGAACCCAATCCCAGGATCCAATATGAGGAACCAAGCATCCAAAACACTCAGGGGACCCCTTCTCCACTGGGGACAAGGACCCCATCTCCCCTGGGGACAAGGACCCCATCTCCCATGGGGACAGGGACACCCATCTCCCCTGGGGACAGGGACACCCATCTTGCCTACGGACAGGAACCTCATCTCCCCTGGCAATGGGGACTCCATCTTGGGGATGGGGACCAGGACTCCACTTCCCCTAAGAACAGGAATCTGATCACCCTGAGTATACCAATCTCACCGCCCTGCTTGATAACCCTGTGTATGCCAACCTCACCGCCCTGCCTGCCATGTGTCCTGTGTGAGGGCCCTCCTCTGACAGCTCTTATCAGGACTTTACCCCACTGTGTGCTCCCACTACACAACTGACCCCTCTGTGTGCTCATTCTACATGACTGACACCTCTGTGTGCTCCCCCTACATGGGGAACCTCTCTTTGTGCTTCCCCTACACAACTGACTCCCTCTGTGTGCTCTCCCTACATAGGGGACCCCTCGGTTTGCTCCCCCTACATGTCTGCATACTCTGACCACCTCCTGTATCCTGTGCACATGCTCTGACCACCTCCTGTATCCTGTGCACATCCTCTGACCACCACCTGTACCATTTCCACATCCTCTGACTGCCTCCTGTCCGTATTCTCTGACTGCCTCCTGTATCCTGCCCGTATTCTCTGACCACCACCTGTACCATTTCCACATCCTCTGATTGCCTCCAGTATCCTGTGCGCATCATCTGACCACCTTCTGTATCCTGTGCACACCCTCTGACCATCTCCTGTACCATGTCTGCAGGATTACTGATAGAAGGGGAAACCTTTATATCAATCCCCCCTTACATCGGTGACCCCCCCCCAGACTGGCCTGACGGCGCTGTCACTGACCTCCTATCAGGTGCACTGTGCAGGGCTCAGTTAGACAGCTTCAAGTTGGTGGCTCTGGTTTTATTCTATAGTCTCTTCTCCGCAGTCCATACACATCTGACTCCTCCCGTAATCCCCATCCCGGCGGCGCTCTTACTCTTGATTCCTCTCCAGGCTTCCCCTCAAAGACTGCGGACAAGATAAAAGACAAGAGATAGTCAGAGATTGCAGACATGATACAAGAGATGGTTAGAGGCTGTGGACAGTATACAGAAGGCGATTAGAGGCATCTCGTTGTATCACACACTAAGAAAAAAATCACATCAAATAGTCCAACTGATAACATAATGAACTGGAATGTATTGTTACATAATGAACTGGAAAGTATTGTTATGCAATGAACTGGAATGTATTGTTACGTACATTATTTTGCCACTTCATCATGTTAATTGCTTTGCCATTCTAATGCTGCAATATGAGTTGTAATACTTGATGGGTTTATTTAAGTGTGAGTTAGGAAAGCCGCGCAGACACGATGCGGTGCTGAGAGGAGATGGTGTAGTTGATAGCTTTTGCGTCGCAAGCCAGTGTGAAGAAGAAAGCCCTTCTTGTGCCTGTGCTCGCGCATGCACAGTACAAGTATTTGGCGTTTTTGACATGGTTTCCTATGGAACATGTTCACATCAATGCTTTTTTGTGCCTCTGCATTTTTGGAAAGGGTCAGGGACTTTTTTTACCGCAAAAAGCAGCGTTTTGCATGTAATAGAATTCTAAGGACCCGCATCCAAAACGCAAGTACCGCGTTTTTACCGCGATTTGCAGTCCCCCGGCAGATAATGTTCCCCCTGTACTGCGCAGGCGCAGCACGAACCACAACCAGGCCGACAAAAATAGCTCAGAGTCAGCTAAACATGGCGCTTGCGCAATGACGACCATCTTGTGACAGACGCTGCCGCACGCTCCCGATGCTCGTTCTACCCTGCAAGGGGGCAGGTGCATTACTGTTATATCGTCTAAGGGGCGGATAGCTACTGAAGAGGCCGAGTTTTCAATTGATGGGCAGAGCTGATAACTTGGGGTTGGTATTAGCAATATAGTCGTGCAAAGCTGCCCAACAACATTGCAAAAGCCGCCTTTCATTTGTTTAAACACGCCCCACTAAGACGTATAGTATATTGCTAATACCACCCGTCATTGCGCAGGTGCCATGTTCAGCTGACTGAGCTATTTATGTGTAGCACTACCCCCAAAGGAGCTGCTGGTTTGTTTTGGGTGGCATGTTACCTCATGGCTCCTCCGCCGTCTAAGGGTGTATGGTGAATGTAGCAGTAACGGAATGTCCACGACAGGTGTCTTTTCTGTGCTCTTTATTACCCAGCCGGGTAAAAACAATAAAACTTGTGGTGAAAGGTAGAGTTGAAAGTAGAAGAACAGCAGATTCAGGCGTAATAGTAGGAAAACAGTCCTGCTTCCACGTGTAACTCTTCTTGCGCCACTCCTGCCTGAGTGGACTTAATGTACCTGGACAGGCCTCTCTCACTGACCTGGCAGCCAGAGTATCACTCAGAACTTAGAGGAAAAGTCTCTGCCACAGAACCTCCTTATGATTGAGATATCGGAGGCGATTCTCCTTAATAGAATTAGCCTGGATCTCCTTCAAATAGCTTGCAGGTTACCAACTGATAGGTGACCAACCTCTCAGTGTCCGGTTACCTTGATCCCCGGTGTTTTGTCGAGACCCTATTGGATCACCAGCCTCTCATTGGCTCTCCTCAGATGGAATCCCCACCGAACAGCTTCCTCGCTTGGGATCTTCAGAATTGGGAACCCAGTCGACTACCGGTCTCCCCGCCACAGCTCAAATGTTCCAGGCCAACATGGTCCCGGAACACTGCGTGGCACGCGCACCCCGGCCTGGAAGGCCATTTCACCGGGACGCCATGATGCAGTCACCCTAAAAGTGGGTG
The DNA here is from genome assembly GCF_905171775.1 of Rana temporaria. Classification (NCBI taxonomy): domain Eukaryota; kingdom Metazoa; phylum Chordata; class Amphibia; order Anura; family Ranidae; genus Rana; species Rana temporaria. The sequence goes on from NC_053495.1 coordinate 70,508,705, forward strand.
CCGCACTCGAAGAAGAACCCAGACCAATGGCGTCTGTCCCATAAATACCCTACCCCAGCATGCCCAGCGAGGAAACTCCCTCCTGATTGGCTGCTGGGAAAGAGCACCCAAACCTCGACTCCACTGCTGCCACCCATCGTCCTGGGGTGGGAATAGCACCCCAGAAGCAACAGAATGAGCCCACAGCACAGCCAAGCTGAGACAGAGACCCAAATTTGAACATAACAATTGGATCAGAGTCAGTTAACACTCCGATCCCTCTCTAAATTTAACTAGCACCAAGTAACCAGGCGCTACATATGTATCCCCATTTCTGTCACATGGGGGGGGCTCAGAAGCCCCCTATGTGATGGTGTGTGTGTGTGGGGGGGGGGGGCGGCATTGTAGGACTCGGCCTTGGGGCAGCAAAGGGAGTAAATCCGGGCCTGATGCCCGCTCTGTCTGTAACAAACTTAGCTCCCTCCATGATCTCTTTATCGCTAACTCATATAATCTACTCGCCATTACCGAAACCTGGCTTTGCGAATCCGACACTGCGTCTTCTGCTGTTCTTTCCCACGGTGGTCTTCTGTGGACTCACTCCCCCAGATCCAGTGGACGCAAAAGAGGGGGTGTTGGAATCCTTTTAGCCCCACATAGCACCTTTCAAGTACTCCACCCACCTCCCTCTCTGTCACTCTCCTCATTTGAGGCACACTGTATTTGTCTCTTCTCCCCAGTTTCTCTTAGGATAGCTGTGACCACCGGCCCCCTGGATCAGTATCATCCTTTCTTGATGACTTCTCTGCCTGGCTACCCTACTTTCTCTCTTCTGAAATCCCCACAATCATCCTTGGGGACTTTAACATCCCTACTAACACCAACATTCCTGCAACTTTCAAACTTCTCAGGCCCCGTACACACAGTCGGACCGAACCGATGAGAATGAACCGAAGTTCAGTTTCATCGGACCAAACCGACCGTGTGCATAGGCCATCGGTCTGTTTTCCTTCGGTCCAAAATTTTAAAACATGCTTCAAAACCGAACCGATGGACTGCTGCCCCATCGGACCAAACCGATGGTTAGTACAGAAAAGCATCGGTTCAAAACCCGCGCATGCTCAGAATCAAGTCGACGCATGCTTGGAAGCATTGAACTTCGTTTTATTCAGCACGTCGTGTGTTTGACGTCACTGCGTTCTGACCCGATCGGATTTTGGACTGATGGTGTGTACACATATCAGGCCGTACGGACCAGTCACATCGGTTTGGTCCGACCGTGTGTACAAGGCCTCAGTCTAACATCCGCCTTTGACCTGAAGCAATAGATACACGCTCCTACTTACGCTGAAGGCGATACCCTTGACCTTGTCTTTTCGCACCTATGCACTCCATGCAACTTCTCCAACTACCCTTACCCTCTCTCTGATCACTACCTTATTAATTTCACTCTCTCCCTCTCCGCTGCCTCCTCTCCCCCCAAATGCCTAAAGGTTACCCGTAGAAACCTTCACCATCTCAACCCTTCTCTTCTATACTCTGCGACTGACCACCTCTATGACAAAATTGCACCGCTGTCCTGCACTGACCTAGCCACTTCTGTCTACAACACTTCACTTCTAAGGAGTCTAATGAGGTGGCCATAGCCAACAAGTGTATCACTCTGCCCCGCCCCCTGGCGCGCTGCATCATTAATTTGATTGACAGCAGCGGGAGCCAATGATCAATCATCCAATGACGAGGCCACAAGAGCTGGGTAAACCAATGCGGGATCGCGCCCACAGAGATTTGGGGCTTAGGTAAGTGAAACGGGGGCTCGGGGGGGCCTCTATCAGATGTTTTTTCACCTTAATGCATAGAATGCATAAGGTGAAAAAAACTGAAGATTTACAACCCCTTTAAGGGCTCTTTGCAGAAAAGATCAGCATCCTAACCCAGAGAAGCTGGAGGCTGATAGACTGGAGGTAATATAAGGCATTATAATTCAATTTAAAGTAAAAGTTTACCGGTATTGTGCATTATATTTAAAATGATTATATCCATGAAAAAAGTCTCAGCCTTTAGTACTACTTTACTAAAAAAGATGTATACCCCCTCTACCCTTCATATATCTTCATGTCTGACTCCCAGTTAAAAGTCTATATATCCTACTTCTGGGTATAGTATATTTATTATTTTATTTATATATATATATGTGTTATATATTTTTATTATTATTTTCACTGTTTCACAGTCTAAATCAACCCTTTATTGGAATGGTTATCTGCTGTTTTTGTCTATAATGCTGAGTACACACGATCGGAATTTCCGACAACAAATGTTCAATATTCCGACCGTGTGTAGGCTCCATTGGACATTTGCTGTCGGAATTTCCGACAACAAATGTTTGAGAGCTGGTTCTCAATTTCTAAATTACGATCGTCTGTATGCAATTCCGACGCACACAAATCCTACGCATGCTTGGAATCAATTTGACGCATGCTCGGAATCATTAAACTTAATTTTTCTCGGCTCGTCGTCGTGTTGTACGTCACCGCGTTCTTGACGTTCGGAATTTCCGACAACATTTGTGTGACCGTGTGTATGCAACACAAGTTTAAGCCACCATTCCATCGGAAAAAATCCACGTGTGTACGCGGCATTAGTCTGGGTTCACACTGGTGCGACGTTAGACACTGCGACGTAATTTGCACTGCACTGCAATGTCTGTGTTGATTATTTGGCTAAATTTACATTGCATTTGCACTTTTTTTTTTGGTGCACACTGGAATCGGATCACATGGGTGTTTACACCCATGTGATCTGATTCCTGCACCATTCGGCAGTTCGAACTGTGATCTGCAAACCGATATGGGGGTGTCATTAACTTTACATTGACACACGCAGTGGTTCGCAGATGTCAGTGTAAACCGCCGGCATTTCACATTTGATGTGGCAAATCGCACTGGAATTGCGCTGGTTTCAGCATCGCATATATGTGAACCCGTGACTTCAGGGCTTGGTTTTTTTTTAACCCCATCATGACAGGTGATATAAAAAGCATGCTGCTGCTACTAAATGTCTTATGCTGGCCATACACATAGCGATTTTCAGACAAGAATATTAATTTGAATAATGTTTGTACTTTCGATGAATGAACAAGCGTCATTAAAAAATGTCACTTGCTTCTTACATTCAATTTTAACCACTTAAGGCCCGAGCGTCCTTCTGAGATTTGGTGTTTACAAGTAAAAAAAAAGGGGGGTTTTTGCTAGAAAATTCCTTAGAACCCCCAAACATTATAAAAAAAAATCTAACACCCTAGAGAATAAAATGGTGGTCGTTGTAATACTTTTTGTCACACCGTATTTGCGCAGCGGTCTTAAAGGAAAAAAAAAATTGGGATAAAATGACTGTTTACAGGGTATAGAGACATAATAGTTAAGGGATTCCTTTTAAAATTGATTAAAAATAGATAAAAATCAATTATATAATGTACCTCTAGTTTCGTTTTTGGATCTAGTTTCGTGTTTGCATGTTATCCTGCCTCTGTGCATGTACAGAGCCATAGAGCAGTGATGGTTTGGAAAATGAAACTAGAATCTCCCAGTACTGTGGTCATCAGGAAACAGACAACCAGGAAGTGTCCAGAACAGAGAAGAATTACAGCAACATCAGAGCAAAAACGAACAATGAGGACATGAAACCAGGACTGCAGTAAGGTAAAGGAAGCTATTTAGCTAAAAAAAAAAATCCTTTAGTGACCCTTTAAGTGCACTTTTTTGGGGAAAAACAATCACTTTTTTTAATTAAAAAATAAGACAACAAACAGGAAAGTTAGTCCAATTTTTTTTATTTTGTGAAAGATAATGTTACACTGAGTAAATTGATACCCAACATGTCACGCTTCAAAGTTGTGCCCGCTTAAGGAATGGCGACAAACTTTTACCCTTAAAAATCTCCATAGGTGACGTATAAAAAATTCTACAGGTTGCATGTTTTGAGTTAGAGGAGAACTAGGACTAGAATTATTGCTCTCGCTCTAACGATCGCAGCGATACCTCACATGTGTGGTTTGAACACCGTTTTCATATGCGGGCGCTCCTCAAGCAAATGTTTGCTTCTGTGTGCGAGTTTGTCAGGACGGGGTGCTTTAAAAAAAATATAGGGCCATATTCTCATAGAAGTTACGATGGAGTATCTCAGGATACTCCATCGTAACTCCCTTTTTTGGCCAGTGTATCTATGCGACTGATTCTTAGAATCATTTTCGCATAGATACACTTAAGATCCGCCATCTGTAAGTCACTTACACTGGCGGATCTTAAATGTAATGACGCCGGCCGCCGCTAGATGGCATTTATGTAAAGGACTCATTTGCGTATGCAAATGATCCTTCTACGCCGATTCCTGAACGAGTTCGCGTCGCGTAACCGTCGCTAAGGTCGTTTGCGTAAGCGGAAACTTACTCCTGCTATATGAGGAGTAAGTTTCCGCAAGTCCCACGTAGGCCATGTTACGGATGGCGTCGGGTCCGCGTCGTGTTTTTTCGTCGGGTACGTCGTTTTACTAAGTCGTTCTTGAATACGACTTTACGTCAATGACGCACACGTCGGCGTCATTGACGTTTTCCGCCGAGAACTGGAGCATGCGCACTGGGCTTTTTGAAGCCCGGCGCATGCGCAGTTCATTAGAATCGGGGGCGCGCTTAATTTGAATACAAGCCGCCCCCTTGGAGATCCGCCAGGCTACGCCGGGGCATTTACACTCCGCCGTCCCAACTTACGGAGCAAGTGTTTGGGGAATACAACACTTGCTCCTGTAAGTTGGGACAGCGGAGTGTAAGTGCCTTAAGCGCAGCCCGCGGATTTTTAGAGAGAATATGGGCCATACATTTTTTCTTATTTGTTTTACTCGAATTTTTTTATTTTGACAATGTTTTAAAAAAAAACTAATTTGGGGTCACTTTTATTCCTATTAAAAGGAATGTAAACATCCCATGTAATAGAAAAAAAGCATGACAGGTCCTCTTAAATATGAGATCTGGTCTCATATTTGAGATGCATGAGATACATGAGATACACTTAAACCTAGCTAAGATATGACAGTCTGCGCCATCGTATCTTAGGCTGCATTCACACCTGAGCGTCGGTCGTTCGGTTGTTTTTTCCAGTGTTTTTTTCCGGCGTTTTGTTGCGCGTGTGTTTTGTGTGTTTTGTGTGTTTGCATACAGCGTCGTCCGACGTTTTTTATTTTAGCCAATAGGAAAAATGATCATCTTTTTATCACTTGTTGCTATGTTGGTAGATTTTTTTAATCTTCTGCCCGGGTGAAATGTTCTATTGATTAAAGCGACGAAACGCCCGTAGCAAACGCTTGTTGTCGCGCTAGTCGTTTAATTTGAGCGTTTCCATTACTTTCTATGGGAAATGGAAACGCTCAAAAATGACCAAACCGCCCGATACGCGCGACAAAAAAGGGTCCGGAACTTGTTTGAGCTTCAGTCGTTCGGCGTCAGGCGTATTGGCGTGGAGATGTGAACCATCTCCATAGGGAACAATGTATTATTTCCCCTCTAGCGTATTTGAGCGTCACGCTTCAGGCGACAAAACGCTCAGGTGTGAATGCAGCCTTAGGGTGCAATATTTAGGCTGGCCGCTAGGTGGCGCTTCCGTTGAGTTCAGCGTAGAATATGTAAATGACTAGATACGCCTATTCACGAACATACGTGCGCCCGTCGCAGTAAAGATACGCCGTTTACGTTAAGCGTTTTTAGGCGTAAAGTTATTCCATCAAATAGCTGGACTAGTCAATGTTAAGTATGGCCGTCGTTCCTGCGTCAAAATTTGAAAATTTTACGTCGTTTGCGTAAGTCGTCCGTGAATAGGGCTGGACGTAATTTACGTTCACGTCAAAACCAATACGTCCTTGCGGCGTACTTTGGCGCAATGCACACTGGGATATGTACACGGACGGCGCATGCGCCGTTCGTAAAAAACGTCAATCACGTCAGGTCACCCCCCATTAACATAAAACACGCCCCCTCATCCTAATTTGAATTAGGCGCGCTTACGCCGGCCCTATTTACGATACCCCGCTGTAAGTTCGGAGGCAAGTACTTTGTGAATACAGTTCTTGCCTCTCTGACTTAAGGCGGCGTAGTGGAAATACGATACGCTACGCTGCCTTAAAGTTGCAGCGGCGTCTCTGAATCCAGCTAACTGTCTGAAAATATGTTAGATCAAGAAAAGTTTTCTATTCTGCTCCTTTGAATTTTTCAAGTTACTGTGGTCAAAGGCAAATGTCGATTTGACCCCACTAACGATTAGAAAATTGAACGAACATTGTTAAGGTGAAAACTTTTGATGGAAAAATGTTTTGTTTATTTATTGCCAGCATAAGTGACAGCAGGTGCAGGTAGCTTGTATGAAGCTACCTGCCTATGACAAGGGAGTATGTCATGCATAATATTATACAATCCTGTCTGAAAATCTGCATAACAGTGTTTTTTTGTTTTTTTTTATGTTTATTCTTTGAATAAAAAATTGAGTCTGATATGTACCAGATTCCACATCTAATAGCATATATACACTAACTGGCCACTTTATTAGGTACACCTGTTCAATTGCTTGGTAACACAAATTCCTAATTCGCTAATTATATGGCAGCAACTCAATGCATTTAGGCATCTAGACGTGGTGAAGACGACTTTCTGAAGTTCAAATCGAGCATCAGAATGGGGAAGAAAGGGGATTTAAAGCGGTGATAAACCACTGCAGAATAAAAAAATAAAAAAAACACCTGTAAGACATCAGCATAGTGTGCTAGTATGGGATTCCTCTACTTCCTTTCCCCTGCTACCATACATGTACTTTATATGGAGATATACAACGCATAGCGGACGAGTTAGCTGCTTTTGAACACCCAGGAACCAGACCCACATCCACCCAAGGACCTCACAGACAGGACTACGCTGGACCTCCCCAGGCTTTATATACATATGCTGTAACCTCACAGCAGTGAGGTAAGAGGCCACCTATCACCTCAAGAGAGGACACAGAAGAGTCACCACCCCACATCCATCACTGTTTATGTGTGACTTTGTTCATCCACCTGCATTTGACAATATCTTATCACATTCAAGGACCCATCACGTTTCACCCATGCACACCCTGTGCACATTTATGTGACCATCACTTTATACCTTGATTGTGTTCTATGATCATTCAGTTCATGGTTTTTGAATAATTGCTTGCACGCCATTACCCTTCAGAGGACGTTTTTGTTACCTTTCAGGAGTTTTTTTTCCCTCAAGCATTATTTTGAGTTTACTCATATGTAGCATTCTTTTGCCTATTCATTATCTGTCACTTGCACTTGCATTATTTATGCTATAATGCGATTTTAGTAATACATTTATTAGTCATTTCCAGCAACAGCTCAGCACTATTCTTTAACCCAATAATCGGCCAACTAATCAATTATGAAAAAAATTGTTAGTTGCAACCCTAATTCTGACAACTTTTTTGTATCCCACACGGAAAGAGCCTCTTTGCCGCAACCTTCTAAAAAAAAAAGAAAAAAAGCCATGTGCAGGCATCCTCTTCTCTCGTGGGTCCAAAGACCTCCATTGAGGAAGAAGTCCCTTCACCCCCTCTGACAACGAGGATGAGTTGTTCGTGTGTGGACTGGTCTTAGCGCCCAATGTGGGGACCCTCGCGAACAAGCTTGCTAATGCCCTGGGGATACAGGGATTCAGTCATGTGGATAGCAGCATTAAGGCAGCACCCCAACTTAGAAGCAAGCTGTTCACCTTGCACAGTTCCACTTGGTAGACTTAAACACTTTGCAGTTAAAGTGTTTGTAACCTGCCCCTCTCTTTTATCCAGCCAAAACACACTGTGTAATTGTATGTTGAAAACAAAGGGCTAGATTCACATAGCTTAGCGGATCCGCGTAACCTATCTGATTTAAGATCCGCCGCCGCAAGTTTTTGAGGCAAGTGGTTAATTCACAAAGCACTTACCTCAAATTTACCCAGCGTGCAATGCGCTAAATGACGTCTCAAGGACGTCATTGGTTTCGACGTGAATGTAAATAGCGTCCAGCCCCATTCACGGACAAGTTACGCAAACAACGTAAAATTTTTAAATCGCGACGCGGGAACGACGGCCATACTTAACATTGGCTGCGCCTCATAGACCCAGGGGTAACTATCCGCCGGAAAAAGCCGAATACAAACGACGTAAAAAAAAGCGCCGGGCGGTCGTTCGTTTCTAAATCTGCGTATCTCCTCATTTGCATATTCGTCGTGTAAATAAACCGAAACGCCACCTAGCAGCCGGCCTGTAATTGCAGCCTAAGATCCGATAGTGTAACTCAGTTACACCTGTCGGATCTTAAGGATATCTATGCGTAGGGCTGTAGGTAATTTTTTGTTCTGGGGGGGGGGGGCTTGGTTCAGCCGCAGGTACTAGTAAATTGTGCCAAAATTATAAAGACTGGAAAAAGGAAAAACGATAGCAAGCAATCACATCCTTGATTCAATTTTATCAGGTCCTTTAGAAAATCGAACCTGATTTCAGTTTTTTCCTTCTTTCAGTTTTTTTGAACGCTGTTGGCTATTGTCCATTCTTATCAGGGGTCAAGTCCTGGGGAAAAAAGTGTGGGAACTCCCCCCCAAGATCCACTCCCCCACCAAAAAAAAAAAATGATACGCTCATATGCATAATTACTAAACAGCATTTTTTTTGTTTTTTTCGATCCACTGTACCTTTATGTTACTGGCCGCTTCCTGTATATGGATTCATCAGGTAGTGTGCGGGTATTCCGTCACTTCCTCGATGCCGCAGTGTCTCCTGGGAGCTTTTGTCATTGTTCCCAGAAAACATTGCGGAGGGCTGCCGCAAGTTATTGCGGGATTTAGAAAGAACTTTAAGCAAGCCCCTTACAGTGACTCGAGCTGGGCATCGCCGCTTAGTGAAGGATTGGCTCGGGCGGCTCGGCTGCTCTCAGCTGCTCTAGTCCTGCAAAGGGAACTGCGTTCCTGCTGTGAAAAAAGTGCAGGGACTCCGTTCCCACGCGTTCCCGCAGGACTTGAGCCCTGATTCTTATGTCGCGTACATATGGTCTGAAAATCCAAACATGTGTATGCTCCATCGGACATTTGCTATCAGAATTTCCGACAACAAATGTTTGAGAGCTGGTTCTCAATTTTTCCAACAACAAAGGTTTTTGTTGGAAATTCCGATCGTCTGCAACCAATTCCGACACACAAATCCTATGCATGCTTGAAATCAATTTGACGCATGCTCGGAATCATTGAACTTAATTTTTCTCGGCTCGTCGTAGTGTTTCTACGGGATCGCATTCTTGACGTTCGGAATTTCCGATAACATTTGTGTGACCGTGTGTATGCAAGACAAGTTTGAGCAAACAATCCGTCTGAAAAAATCCACAGTTTTGATGTCGGAATGTCCAATCGTGTGTACACGGCATTAGTGTACAAAATGAATAGGTGCAAAGCGAGTGTGCTGTCTACCTACAAGGAGATGGTGCCCTTTGCACCTCCTCAGTAAGTTTTTCTATTATGATGCAAAGTGCACCATGTTGTGTCAGACAGAGCACTCACTGACTTTTGTAACTTGTACAGAAAAAAATAAGGGGGGGGGGAATGCACTGCCTACCACAGGATGTTGCGCTGTAATAGCAAATCTTACTGGGCAGGTACAAAGGGCACCATCTTTTGTAAGGCAGCGTACTCACTGTGTTCACATTAGCTTAAGTTTCATGTAGTGCTACCCCCGAAGGAGCCGCTAACTTGTTTTTGGGATCGGCATATTGAGTTACCCTAATGTGGCGTATGGGTGCAGGTGGATAACAAAGCAGTGAGCGAAAGTCCAGACAGTGAATAAAGAGTTTTCCAATGCTTTATTCAAGGCCAAACATGGCCAACATCAACATTTAGTGGGAAGAGCAGGTTGATGAAGAAGAAAGAAGAACTTTGCAGTGTCAGGCAGTGTCAGGCCCGGATATTAATTGAGCAGTGCTTGCTCAATATAGTACCAAACTGTTATTCGTCGCCACTCTAGTTGGAGTGGGTAAAGTGCCCCCGGACAGACCCCTCTCACAAGCCTGGCAGCCGAAGTGTCACTTAGGATTTTCTGGGAGGAACAGATCTCTCTCACAGACCTGGCTCTAGGGCCTCTGCCACAGGCCAATTACTTTTAGGTGAGCTAGATAGATAGATTGAGTGAATCCTCCCAGTAGATTTTTAGCATAGGTCACCGGATGACAGCAGCACATACCTGTCACCATTCCGGTCACCAGATCCCCGATTGTCTCGCTCAAGCCCTGTTGGACAACCTGCCTCCGGGTTCCCCTCAAGCCGGCTCCTCAATCGAACGGCACTCAGCCTGGGATCCTTTCAATAGAACTGGGAATCCAGTAAGTCACTGGAGTCCCTTTTTTACCTCAGGATGAGGGTTTAGTTAGACTGCAATTCTGGCCTGGTGGGCCTCGCTGGCGGGGTCCATGGATGCGCGCACCCTGAAGGTGGATCCCGCACCTGGAACCAGGACCCCGCAAAACTTGGTTAGCACATGACACCTGTCACAGATATACCCCTCCCCAGCATGCCTTGCGAGGGAGAAACTTCTCTGATTGGCTGCTGGGGAAAGTTGCTCTGCTAGAACCCCTCTGGTGCCAACTGCCGGCCAGGGATGGTATTGCATCCCTGGAGCACAGACTGACCCAGTGGACGTTTCTGGAGTGACAGAAGTCCCAATTTTAACAAATTCAGAATGGGAGCAAAGTAACTCTCCCATTCCCCACTAACTTTAGTGTAGTGCCCATACTGAAAGTAAGGGGGCGCTACATTCAATTAATCACAGAATAAAAAAAAAATCAATCAACTGAAAAATTACCAGCCTCGAAAAAACTGACTCTTCTTTAGACTAGGTTCACATCTAAGTGGGTGTGAGAAGGTGTGTAATTGCAAACCTTCCTGCACTGGCAGAGGAAAAACACACTACTGCTTAGGAGATACGCAGAAGTACACTACAATATGGGAAACCCTCAATCCATGCACGTGTAGCACCCTCTACCTTAGGTAGGTGCTAAGTGTAGGGTTTTGTGTTGGCTGCCAGTGCAGGTAAATTTAAGCAGGCCCATGCTACGAGCTAGGCCTGTTTGTTTTTGATCTGGGGGCAGGGGAGTGGTTTAGTGTAGCAGTAGGTGAGTGAGTGAGTGAGAAACTTATATAGCACAACACATGTGAACTGAATCGCCTCTGGGCGCTTGGTATCCATTCCCTGGGCCCTCAGAAGAGATAGGTTTTGATCTTTCTTCTGAAGGCTAAGTGGTTTTCCTCCAGCCGGATGCTGGTTGGTAGAGCGTTCCATAGTCTGGGTCCTTGGACCGCAAATCTTCGTTCTCCTTTGGACTTGTATCTGGTTTTGGGTATCTGGAGTAGATTATGGTTAGTGGATCGCAGAGCGCGATTGGGGTTGTGGGCTTTTAGTTTTTCGCATAGATTTTGGGGGGCATTTCCTAGAATACACTTATGCGTAAGACAGAGTGCCTTGAAAGTGATTCTGTCTTTCACTGGCAACCAATGAAGGGATCTTAGTGAAGGTGAGATTGATTCCCATGGTTTTTTTCCAGTCACAAGTCGCGCGGCTGTATTTTGAACGACCTGCAGACGAGTAATTTGGTACTTTAGGAGTCCAAGATAGAGGGCATTTGCATAGTCAAGTCTGGAGTTGATAATTGTTCCCACCACGACTGCTATGTCTTCTTTTGGAATGAAGGGAGTGAGTCTGCGTAGTAGGCACAGCAGATGGTGCGATCCGCTGACTACTGACCCTATTTGTGCATCCATTGTCATGTAGATATCAAAAATGACTCCGAAACTTTTGACTTTGGAGCTAGGGGTGATGGTTTGACCCAGAATGGGCGGGGGCGTCCATGTTGTTGTGGGATGATTCTTTCGATTGGCGTGAAACAGGAGAAGCTCTGTTTTTGAGCCATTGAGTTTAAGATAACTCTTTGTCATCCGATTTTCTATCAAAGAAAGGCATTTCTCTAGTCCGAGATAATGATCCTTTTTGTTGCGGATGCGAAAGTATAGTTGTGTGTCATCTGCATAAGAGTGGTAAAGTAACTTCTGGTTACTGATGATTTAAAAAAAAGAGGGCGGAGATAGATATTGAATAGAACAGGCGACAAGGGGGATCCCTGAGGGACTCCGCATGACACCGTGCGTTTTTCAGAAGTGAAAGGGCCCAGTTTTACTATTTGTGATCGGTTTTCCAAGAAGGAGGAGAACCAAGATAAATCACATTCCGCGACTCCAGCTACTTCGGCTAGCCGAGTCAGTAAAAATTTGTGGTCTACCGTATCAAAAGCTGCGCTTAGGTCCAGCAGTACCAGAACACAAGATTCTCCTTCGTCTGCGGCCTCTAGAGCGTCATCCCATATTTTGAGCAGTGCTGTTTCTGTCCCGTGACCAGGACGGAAACCCGACTGGAATGGATCGAGTAGTTTATGGGAGTCTTAATGATGTTGTAGCTGTTGTACAACTTTTCTCCATTACCTTGGAGAAAACATTTAGGCCTGTTATGGGTCGACGATGGTTTGGGTCTTTGGGGTCAAGGGTGATTTTTTTTAGGATTGGTTTGATTATACCTTGTTTCAGCAAGGTTGGCACCATGCCCTCCTTGAATGACTGGTTTATGAGTTGCGTGATAGCTGGTGCCAGAATATTGGCACATTCTTTCAGCAGTTTTGTGGGGATGATATCATTGGGCGCTGTGCTATTTCGCAGAGTCCCGATGATATTTTTAGTTCATCGATGGAAATGGGTTTTAGAGTGAAATTAGATGATTGCGGTGGAATTGTGTGGGTATTAGGTATGTGATTTCTGGGGGTATGGATGACGGTTTTATTTTGCTGAATACTTACCCGGATTCGTTCAATTTTATTAATGAAATAATCTGACAATTCATCGCAAAATTCTTGTGAATCAGAATTAGGGGCTTCTAGACAGACGGGGTTCATGGTCTTGGTGACAAGATTGAAGAGTTTGCGGGGGGGGTTTAGGGCATTGGTGATAATTTTTTTTTTTGGCTATAAAGATTTCTTTATGGTATTGTTTTGTTATTTTCTTATAAATGGTGTGGTTTTCGTCTAAAGAGCTTCTTTTCCAGGCTGCTTCAGCTCTTCTGCGCTCTTGCTTTAGCAACGACAGCTGGTCGTTAAACCAGCTGGAGTTGTTTTTCCGGATGCACGTTTTGCATTTTGGCGCTACTAAGTCGGCTGACAGTAGTAGAGCTTTGTTGATGGAGTCAAGAGTTTATGTGGCTGTTTGGTGTGGTTGGATTGTTTTTATTTTGTTCCCTAATATAGTTTTGAAGAGTTCCGAGTGGAGCTTCTTCTGAGATCTAGTCCAGTGTGTTGTCACCGGTTTTACTGTTTTTTTTGAGGGACCATTTTTAATAATTATGAATTTTATGGCATGGTGATCAGTCCATGGTTGCGACTCATTTTCTAGAACATTGATATCCAAATCATGTCTGAAAATGAGATCGAGCGTGTGACCTGAAGTATGCGTGGGCCCACATACTAGTTGCTGCAGACCTAGTCCTTCCAAATGGTCAATGCGGTGACGGGGTCCAGTGAGGAGTTGGCCCAGAGGTTAAAATTGCCGAGCAGCAGGAGGTGTTTGATATTTAGGGTATAAGTGGAGATAAATTCTGTCAATGACATGAGCAGGTGCGTTTTTGGGTCCGGTGGTCTGTAGCAGAGTAATATATGGACGGTGTCCTGGGGATTTATATGTAGTTGCACAGTGAGGGTTTCCATGAATGGAAGTGAGTTCTGAAGGTTTGGTTTAGTGATCGAGAGGTGAGTCTTATGGAGGATCCTCCTCCTCTTTGCCCCACTCTGTTTTCTGTGAGGCCGAGTACTCACGATCAAACATGTCCGATGAAACCGGTCCGCGGACCGTTTTCATCGGACATGTCTGCCCGGGGACTTCTGTTCGATAGCCGTACACACCATCGAACAGAGGTCCGCGCGTAAACAATACGCGGGGCGTGTCCGCGGTGTCGCCGCGTCGATGACGCGGTGTGTCCCCGTGACAATGACGCGGCGACGTGGGCGGCCTGCCTTTAAAAGGCTTCCACGCATGCGTCGAAGTCATTCGACGCATGCGAGGGATGGCGGGCGGCAGGACATGTACGGTAGGTCTGTACAGACGACCGTACATGTCCGGGCGGACAGGTTTCCAGCGGACTGTTTTAAAGCAAGTCCAGGAAACAGTTGTCCGCTGGAAACCTGTCCGATCCGCCCGAAAATGGTCCGCTCGGGCCTACACACGGCCAAACATGTCTGCTGAAACTGGTCCGCGGACCAGTTTCAGCAGACATGTTTGGTCGTGAGTACGGGGCCTTAGGATGCGATAATTCTCTGGCACCAGTTCTCCTAGAATGGTGTTACAAGTCGGCTGTAAGCCAGCTTTCTGTGATAAAGAGGCAGTCTAAATCGTTCTGTAGGATGAAATCGTGGATTTCTTGTCGGTGTTTTACTGCCGATCTTGTATTGACCAAAGCGCATGATATGTGCTTAGGTTGGGGTGAATGCGTGTGATTTTTGACTGTTGGTCGTCGATTTATCTTTAACAGTTGCTCATTTCTTAGAGCTTTTTTGGTGACGGTTGGTAATATTGAGGCGAAAGGCTTTAGACCCCAAATGGTTTCTGCGGAGAATGTCAGATTAGACATTAGATAGTCACAGAGAAGCCGCTGAGGAAGGTGATTTTTGATCGGGGAGGTATTCAATGGTGATGGGAAGGAAGATTTACAAGTGGGATCCCCACTTGCCAAACCATCCCTCCCCGTTTGATCCAGAGGAAGGCGAAAAAAACCCTGGCCGTGCTATGCCAATCTGCAGTGACAGGGGGAAAAAAATTCCTTCCTGATCCCTCAAGGGCGATTGGAGAGCCCTGGATCAAGCACTGAGTATTGGTAGTCCCTAGTTTTGACAGTGTTGGGGCTAATGATAAAAAGGGGGAGGGGTATACACACCCCTGGATTTACAGGTGGGGGCCAAATCCCAGCGTTTGAGCTGGGGAAGTGGGGTGGGGGTATGTCCAAGTGATATCACTGTTTCAGGGGTGTAGTAAGATGGCCGCCGGACGGGACTAGGCCTGAACCGGGGGCTATGAAAATGCTGTGAAAATGCGGCGCGGCGCTAGGCTGTGGCTGAAGCTGCGGACTTTCCTAAAATGCGGCCGCCGCAGGATTGTACCGGCTGTGGTGGGGTTGCGGAAGGAGGGGAGTGTGGCGAGCGATGGCAGGGGGAATACACTAATCGCTGTTGAGGGGGGATGAAAATCCGCTGATTAATTCCCTATGTTGGGTCGCATCCGCGGCTTATCCTTAAAAGGACGGCGGCACACTTGCCCCAGGGGAGGTAGAGAGGCCTGAGAAACCAGGGCCTTACCTTGGTGGTGCTTGCGGGAGGGAGCGGGAGGCCAAAGGGGGAGAAAGAGCGCTTGTCCTGGGTCCTGTGCAGGGGAGCTGAGGAAAATCCCTGCCTGGCTGGTGCTAGGAGCCGCACGTCCTACTCCTAGGACGTGTGCCGATTACTAGCTAGCACCAGTTCTCGCCCTGGGAGAGAGCAGACTCGTGATGCAGTCCTGCATGTGCCTGCAGAGGAATGTGCCTGTGTGTGCCTGCAGAGGTGACTGACATGTACTTCAGCTCTTGGGCGCCTCCTCTGTTTCTAGGGAGAATTTTCTGGAAAAGGGGCAGGGCTGAGTGCTGGAGTGACATGGGGTACATGTAAGGAGCTCTGACCAATCCCCAACTAGGATTGGCAGGGGGCAGGCCCCCTACACATACCCATGGTGAGCCTGCTGGGGGAGGAGTTGTTGGCTGGGTAAACTGAAGGATGGAGTGGTAGACTGTCATGCTGGAGGAACACCCCTATCTGGGGGGGTGTAAATCTGGAGAAGGAGCTCGAGAGCTGGGAAAGAGCCTCTCCTTACACAGTCATGGAGAGGTGTCCTGGAACAGGAGCTAGGAGAGACAGGTGGTCCGCACATGCGGAGTAAGTCCTTTCAGGAAGGATCCAGGGCAGGTGTCGGTGAGTGGAAGCACAATGGGAGATCTGGAAGAGACATGCCAGGGGAGCTGGGTGCAGAGCAAGAGGGAGTGACTGTGGAGTTTGTGTCAAATCGATGCAGCCATAAGGGCAGGCAGGATTAGCAAGTCGGACCGCTGGGATCAGTAGTCTATCACCATTAAATCTACTAAAATAACAGATTATGCCGCGTATACGCGATCAGATTTTCCGTTCAAAAATAAATCGTATGTTTTTTTCCGATGGAATTCCACTCAAGCCTGTCTTGCTTACACATGGTCACACCACACTTACGATGGCACTATAAAACGGAAATTCCATTCCAACGGTGCCACCCTTTGGGCTGCTTTTGCTGATCTTGTGTTAGTAAAAGTTTGGTGAGAGACGATTTGCGCTTTTCAGTCTTTGTGCTTTTCATATCATTTGCTGCTATTCAGTTGGTTCTTGTGGGTTCATATCTGTCTTTAAATGCGTGTTAGCGAGTTTGTATCTGTTTTTCAGTGCGTTCTTGTCCGCTCGTTTCTGATTTTCAGGTCGTTCTTAATAGGCCTTGCTGTTCTTCAGTGCGTTCTGTTAGTTCGTTCTGACCAGCCGACCAGTTTCTAGCCATATTGCGGGTACAAACTCGTCATAGAGTTTGTGCTGTGTGTGGGGTTGGTGTTGGGCTTTTTGCTTTGACCCAAGCTCAGTCCATGAACAGGGTGAGTTCATGGACGAAGAATTGTTTTCTCCAGTGTGACCAATTCTGTCATATGCTTTTGCTGCGGGAGATCCAGGAGAATAATCCTGATGACTTCAAGAATTATCTCCGGATGACGGACCCCGTTTTTCACCGTCTGTTGGCTTTGCTGTCCCCTTATATTACGAGGCAGGACACCTGTATGCGGCAAGCCATCACTGCCGAGCAAAGGCTAGTCGCCACGTTGCGGTACTTGGCGACAGGGAGAAGTCTGCAGGACCTCAAGTTCACGACAGGCATCTCGCCCCAGGCTCTGGGGATCATTATCCCAGACACCTGTTCTTCCATCATTCAAGTCCTGCAGAAGGACTATATTAAGGTAATTTTTTTCCTTTAACATCACATTCTATGTATTTAATGTATGCTAATGTATTGTATTTATTTCATCATTCCCTAATTACCATGATTGTAATATGCTGTGAATGTCCCCTTTGTCCTCATGCATGCTATAGGCTTTTAATGCTCCTTTTTTGGCCTACATGCATATTTTCCTTCACTAACCTCTCCAGCATGCTATCCTTGGCCCATACACACCTAGCCTAGTCACATAACAATGTATTTTTTGTCAGCTCCATTGTAGTTCTTTACCCTAAACACCCCTTAAAATGTGTACAAATGCTTTGTTCCTCAGGCAGAGTGGCAGCGCCTTTTTTCGAGGGCCCAAACTCATCTAGAACCCTCCCCCCCACCCGAAAATGTTTACAATGGGCCATCAGAGGGGGTGAGGAATCTGATAAGTGGACCTTATATTTTTGTCTATAAATACTCATTAAAATAAATGTTATACTGATGTTGGCCATGAATGTTTTTGTATAATTTGCTTACAATGTTATGTGCAAAAGTACTAATAATATTTTTTTGGTTTGACTTCACAGTTTCCTTCAACGACACAGGAATGGCAGACTGTGGCATCCCATTTTGCCGAGCGGTGGGACTTTCCTAACTGCGGAGGTGCAATAGATGGGAAGCACGTCCACATCGTGCCACCACCCCATTCGGTGTCATACTATTGTAACTATAAGGGGTTTAATAGTATAGTGTTGATGGCGGTGGTGTTGACACAATATGCGTTTCTCTATGTGGACGCGGGGAAGAAAAGCCGGATGTCAGATGGTGGAGTCTTCGCCCAGATAGAGTTTTCCTGAAGTCTCCAGAGTGGTGGCCTGGCATTGCCACCTGATGAAGACAAAGTGGAAGGACTCCCATTTGTGTTTGGCGCAGATGAAGCTCTTGGTCTGGGAGAACATCTGATGAGGCCATTCCCTCAGAGGACCCTCATCCCGGAGAGAAGGGTTTTTAACTACCGGCTGGCCAGAGCCAGAAGAGTCGTTGAGAATGCCTTTGGGATAATGGCCAACCAGTTTTGCCTATTTCTGACAGCAATACACATGGCGGACTACAAACTGAACCACATAATTTTATCCTGCTGCATACTGCACATCTTTTTAAGGCAAAATGCACCAACTTATCTTGCCTCAGTTGGGCCTGAGGCTCGACTTGCTGGGAATCCTCTGACGGGCCTGGATTCTGGCCATCCTGGCTTGCCCCCCAAAGCACCCGTGAAGTGCACCAAAAAATTGTCGATTATTTTATGGGTAGGGGGGCCATTGCTATGCCAATTTATGGATATTATTTACATTAAAAAAAATGTATCTGGGCGTGGGCGGAGCCTAGCGGAGCGGCAATGTCGGGCTAGAGCTCCGCTTCGTGAAGGAGTTAAACCCGCAAATAACGGAAGGCAGAAGCGGGCAAATACCGGCAAAATATCGGGCACAGCTCACGGAAGGGTGAGAGACACTTTTTAAAACATAATGGTGCTGAGCGGCTCAAAAGGAAGGGGGAAAACTAATAGCAGCAGCGGCGCTCAGCATTCCAAGAGCGCCGCAGTGAAAAAGGCGCCAGCCCCCTCAGAGGGATTCTCCTCAGAGAAGCACAAGAAAGCCACAGCCAAAACTGTTAAACAGATGGCTTCCCTCAGGAGCGCTGCCTCAGACAGTGATGAAGATGACACTCTGACTGACTCCACATCACTATGTCACAGCTCAGCGGTACCCACTGGTCTTCTGAAGCAATTTGAGAAAATGCTTCACAAAGCGCTGCAGAGCACCTCTGACCAGATTACAGCTAACCTAACTAAGGAAATTAGAGAGCTTGGTAGCCGCACGGAAGTACTTGAGACAAAAATGGACGACATAGAAACTTATACCCAGGAATGTATGTCAGAAATTGATACCCTGAAGGAAGAAAACTTGATTCTGCAAAATAAATTGGAGGAATTCGAGAACAGAGCCAGGAGGTCTAATTTGAGGTTCAGAGGGCTACCTGAATCTGTCATAGATCTACACGGTACAATGTTGGCACTGTGCCAAGAAATATTGCCCGGAATACCAGCAGACAGATTGGAAATGGACAGAGTCCACCGAGCACTAACGCCAAGGAAGACGGATGGTCCCCCCAGGGACATCATAGCAAAATTTCATTTCTATAGAACAAAGGAGCTGATACTGCAGGCCACTAGGGATAAGAATAAATTATCCTTTCAGGGGAATGACTATCAAATTTTTGCTGATATATCGCAACTAACAATAAACAAAAGAAGAGAAATTAGACCTCTATTACAGGAGCTACAGCAACGCCAAATTAAGTACCAATGGGGCTTCCCCTTCTCCCTGCGTTTCACCTATCAAGGCACAAAGATTGTGTGCAGAACACCGGACCAACTTCACCAAGCTCTAATAGACTTTAAAATAATAGACAGACCACCGGCGGCGACAACCGCTCGGAAAAGATCAGCATCCACCTCTCCTCGCAACAACTCGCCACAGCAAAACCATAACAATGGCATTCAGCAAATGCATAAGCGAGGCAGATTTGCGGAACAATCGCAGGATCAAGAAGACACGATGGACTGACTCTTCTACGCTAGCGACCTTTACTCACCTTCAGGCTGCTTATCTTGAACCTAACCACAGTCGCATATGTCTATCTGAGCCATAGCTCTGAACTCTCGCATTTCAATATGTTCTTTTTTTTTTTCTCTTCCATTTTTTTTTTAATCTTCAACACTAATCCCAAACTCCCCATGGTCAGAGGCTAAGTAGCTTGCCTCTTACTCTGATAGTTACTTCATAGTCCTTCACTTTATGATTGGCTCACCAACCCTCCCCTAGGGAGGAGGAGTTAGCTCAGCCTTCGGGATGAATCCCACCCTTTTTACCCCCATCCCTCCTTTTTTTATCACTTATTGCGCCAACTACCAGCTGGGAGGTGGGTACTTAGATCAACCTTTTTATGTCATCATCTGTCCAACAACAGCACGTTATTGCCCTAATTACCTAGTATTGGATGTGAGTATCCTCACATACTCCCTACCCAGTCTGGGGAATTCCAAAACGTCTTTACTCCCCTTTCTAAATTCACAAAATATCTTCCCCAGGCTGAACAGTACACCCTGATTACTATGTGAAATACCTAGAGTTATACGCACACAGTATCCATTAGGGATACTTACAGGAAGTTTCTTAGGACGCGGGCCTCCGATGTACGGAATCCACATGCACCACACACGGCTCCCCTCTGGTCCCCGCAGATACTTGCGCGGTTCAGACGTGGGCCCCTTTTCCCCTGACCGGGCACCTTCCCCCCGGTCACAGGCTAGTTATGCAAGCTTATTGCACATACTTATGCACATCTGTTTACTTTTTCTTAATGAATTGTCCTTTTCTTTGAAGGTTATCGTTTTCAGGACTCCCCCCTCCCCTCCTCCTCCCCAGTCTGCACGGATTAGATCGGGAAATCACTGCACAAGGCACCAAGGTAAGAGATACACGATGGTTTGGCTGCCATGGCTCCATTAAATGTATTGACACTGAATGTACAGGGCCTGAATATACCGCAAAAGCGAGTTAAAGCTTTTAGATGCTTCCAAGCCAAGAAAGCACACATTATATGCCTACAGGAGACACACTTCACCCCAAGTACGACTCCTAAGTTCTTTCATGCCTCCTATCCGCAGGTGTACACCGCCTCAGCCCAATCCAAAAAAAGAGGCACCCTTGTAGCCTTTCATAGGTCTACGCCATTTACAGTTAAGTCGGAAATCATAGACCCAGAAGGCCGCTATATTGTCTTAACTGGCCACATATTGGACAATGCAGTAACGGTAGTATCGTACTACGCTCCAAACCTAAATCCCCTTCCATTCATGTCGCATCTTCTGCAAGTGGTAAACATACATAAATTCGGATCCCTCATCATTTGTGGGGATACTAACCAAGTTCTCCTCCCTTTCTTGGACAAAACGCCTTTCTACCCAGCGAAACAGACCAAATGGACCCTCTCCTGCTTACTAGCTAAATTTAATCTAGTGGACTCTTGGAGGGAAACAAACCCCACCAAACGCAATTATACGTACTATTCGAATCCCCATAAGTCATCTAGTCGCATTGACCATATACTCCTGACGATAGGCATGCTGCCAGAAGTGCTTGATTCTGTTATCATCCCTATCCCTTGGTCTGACCACAACGCGGTATTCACCACTTTAGCCTCAACGATCCCCAAAAAACAGGACCCGACATGGTATTTACCAGATATAATCCTCAAACACCCCTCCTACAGGTCACTAATTGAACAAGACTTAAGCGAATATATAACATTAAACAAGACTCCTGACATCTCCCCACTTACGCTGTGGGAGGCACACAAGCCAGTGCTACGGGGGAAAATACAGAGACAAACCGGGATTCTTAAAAGGGAGCGAAAACAGTTATCCAATAAATTAGAAAAGGAACACGACTTGGCTTTCGAGGCCTTCCAACTCGATCACACACCCAAAACGAAAGCCCGCCTAGACAAAGCTCGAACGGAATATGACCTATTCCTCACAGAATCGGCCGACAAAATGATACTTCGGTCCAAACACTTTTTCCACAAAAATGCAAATAAATCAGGTACTCTTCTTGCTAGATCGCTCAACTCCATTAATAAAGCATATAAACCTATACAATTAAAAACAGCTAACGGTAATACCTCTAGTAATCCAGTCAAAATCGTACAAAAATTCAGTACGCATCTTAAAAAATTATTCACAGAAACAAACACATTTAGTAAGCAGGATGCTGACATCTTCTTTTCCGATTTGCAATTGCCTCAATTAAACGCGTCTCAATGCATGTTGATGGACAAACCGATCACGCAAGAAGATGTCCTGAGCACCATTAAAGAACTAAAATTAAATAAGAGGCCGGGTCCGGACGGGTTCACCGCCCGCTACTACAGAACGTTCGGAGAACTACTCTCCCCCATGATGACAGAGGCTTTCAACGATTTACTAAACCAGAAGTCCTTTAGACAAGAGTTGCTTACAGCTACAATTTGCATGATACCCAAAGCGCATTCTGACACCACGGTATGCGACAACTATCGCCCAATATCCATGCTAAATTCCGACGTAAAATTGCTCGGTAAAATTTTGGCCAAAAGATTAAACACAATAATAGGATCTCTGGTGCACCGGGACCAAGTGGGCTTTATGCCCAATAGACAGGCAGGAGACAACATAAGGAGGGTAAGCTTACTGGCATGCATAGCCAAAAAGAGGAAAATCCCAGCCTGCTTTTTATCCCTGGATATCAGACGGGCCTTTGACTCAGTCTCATGGTCTTACATGGAATTCACGTTACTGAAATGGGGTTTCGGCCCTAACTTTATAAGATGGATCCTGCAACTATATCAAAACCCAAAAGCATATGTGAAATATGCAGGTTACAAATAAAATGCGTTCAATATACAAAGGGGTACAAGACAAGGCTGCCCACTTTCTCCTTTACTGTTTGCCCTCCTTATAGAACCCTTAGCCCAGAAGATTAGATTGGATCCTAGAGTACTTGGTATCGAGCTGGGTGGAGTTAATCACAAATTATGCCTCTATGCCGATGATATTTTGTTGTTTCTTTCATCTCCCCAAGTATCGGGCCCCAATTTACTCCCAATTCTACATCAATTTGCGTCAATTTCCGGCTTGGCAATTAACCCTAGGAAATGTTTAGCACTTAATATTTCTCTCTCCCACACGGAGCTGACGGCAGCTAAAG
Organism: Rana temporaria; assembly: GCF_905171775.1. Lineage (NCBI taxonomy): Eukaryota > Metazoa > Chordata > Amphibia > Anura > Ranidae > Rana > Rana temporaria. The sequence goes on from NC_053495.1 coordinate 70,531,643, forward strand.
TGGGCCTCCCTTTCGAGTGGCCGACCAAAAGCATCCCATACTTGGGAATACATTTGACCGCAGACGCCACAGATCTTTATGCGTGCAACTACCCAATCCTCCTAAAGCAATTGACGAATTTATTAAAATCCTGGGCCCAACTCCCTCTTTCTTGGTTTGGAAGAATCTCGGCTGTAAAAATGACCTTACTTCCCAAGCTCCTATACCTTTTTAGAGTACTTCCTATTACAGTACCGGCCCATTACCTTAGGATAATCCAAAAACGGGTCTCCTCCTTCGTCTGGGGACCCTCTAGGCCAAGGATTAAACCTCAAATCTTATATCTCCCAAAGACGTCAGGGGGGCTCGGTTACCCTAATTTCGTAAGATATTACCAAGCAGCACAGCTGGCTGTACTAACTAAATATCATGCAAGGCAAGAAGCACCGATATGGGTGTCTATCGAAGCGATGGAAAGTGACCCTATTTCAATCTCGAATCTATTATGGGTCTCTCCGAAACTGCGAAAGCACATAACTAACCCCATCATGAAGCATTCGCTATCCCTATGGGACAAAGTTAAAAATAAGCATCTTTTGATGTCACCCCTGACCCCCCTGCTGTCTTTTACCAAAAATCCGGCATTTTACCCAGCCTGGGTCTCTCTTAAATCCTTTAAGGAATGGGTGGATCGAGACTGCACTCAAAAATATAAATTCTTTGACTCGACGACAATGACCCCTTTCCCATCCTTGAGCAAAGCTCACGGCATACCCTCTAAGGAAATCTTCCGATATCTACAGATTAAAAATTTCTTTCAACCCTCAGCTTGCTCGACAGTTGAACCGATCCAGTTATCTGCCTTCGAAAATATATGTAATAACAACCCTCATGCTAAAAAACTAATATCCACCTTATACACCCAACTGCTTTCGCACTCAAGCTCCGGGAAGTTACCTTATGTACGCAAATGGGAAGAAGATTTAGGGATAGAAATGAGTTCGGTGGAATGGGGTCAAATATGGAGCAACACCAAGACGGTGTCCACCAATATACTAGCGGTAGAGACAAACTTCAAAGTGCTTTCCAGATGGTACTTAGTCCCAACTAGGGTGGCCAAATTTTCACGAAATTACTCTGACTTATGTTTTAGAGAATGCTCAGGTAGGGGAACCTACATTCATAGCTGGTGGTCGTGTCCAAAAGTGCAAAAGTTTTGGCTGGAAATTTTCAAAATTATTGAAATCCTCACGAACAAAACAGTCCCCTTGGACCCCAAAACAGCTCTACTTAATTTAAAGCCAGACAGTATTCCATACGCTCGCTTTACTTTAACAAAACAGCTTCTGACAGCTGCAAAGCAAACTATAGCGAAAGCCTGGAAATCTCCAAATTTGAATTTAAATGAAACTATAAGCAGAATGAACACTGCTATGATGTACGCCAAGATGTCGGCAATAGAACTGGACACGATCACCAGGTTTGAGGGCGTCTGGGAGCCCTGGATGGAATATGTTACACATAATGCACTTAATCGTGAAGTTTTGATGCCATGGTAGCCCAGCCATCGCATAGGTGTCCTGTCAAGGACTTATGCACAGTCGGAAGATCCTCGATCTAGTCCTGCAGACCCCCTGACCCCATCCCCTCCCCATCTTCCCCCCTTTCGTTAGTATCCTTTATTTATTTTTTATTTTTGTTTTCTTTCTCTCCCTCCGAATGTATTACTCCTTAATGTTCAGTTTTTTCCTAGCTACTAGCATTATAACGATAGCCACATATCATTTAGGTCGTTTCAATACTTTGAGCAACTCAGGAATTCCTGTTGAAGCAACAATACGGAATTACAAGGACTATGGCACCTGGCCATTATATCAGGAACCTTAACGGATAAAGTATTGTATTGTTAGATCTTCACAACTATGCACTGTACGTAGTTAAACTTTGGAACCAAGAGTGATGTACTGGGCATAGTTACAGTGCCACCTTTTATTTTTGTTAGTTTACTTGTAAGAACAGGAATTTCTCTCTGTTAGAGATAATTCACATATTGTTAAATGTCAAACAACGCTTACAATAAAGATATTTTGACAAGGAAAAAAAATGTATCTGATAAACTCTTGAATTTTATTTATTGCTTGTGCTTCTTTTAGTTTTCTCCTAGGTTCTCCTAGTGCACTTGCAGTGCCAAGTGGATTTACCTTTAGTAAATAACGCCTATTGTCACTGTAAACACCAACTTAATACAAAAAATGGTATTGAGCATTGAAAGAAGAAGCCACACATTGTTGAGTAGAATTTTTTTTACTCTATGCACATTGACATGTGCGTTTATAAAATTTGAGTAAATTAAAACATTTTTCTTTTCAAGTTTTACAATTTAAATATTTTTTTGGGTAATAACAGGCATGTTTCAAAATATAACATACACAACTCTGGAACTTACAAAGTTCAACCTTGAAAAAGTGAAGGCAATATCAGACATTATAGTATGTCATAAATGTGTTGATCTTGTTTTTATCAGATGGGGTGATATCACCCCTGTAAAAGCCAAATTTTGAAGATGCACTAAAATTGGGATTCAAAATGGGGAATTCCATCCTGATCCCATGCCTAATGTCAACATGTGCTATCTCCCATCATGGGGGATCAATGGATGTGTTTTGGGGGTGCAACTCCTTCCTCTCACCTACTTGAGTTGCGAGGAAGGGGTTGCACCCACAAAACGCGTACATTGATATCCCCTGATAGCAGATAGCACATGTTGACATTTGGTCATTTTGTCCATTACAATGCAAAATGGTGGCATTTTGTTCATATTTAGATTCTCCCCAACACATCAATCATGTTCTTCAATTTTTTTTTAAGAACATTGAGATTATTCCTCATGTTGTCTATTTCCCGACTACACACCATGATGTCCTGAATTAGGATTTGTGCACTAGCAATTGTAAAATGAGGAGATTGTTCTTCCATAACCAGCACATCACCTAAAAAATTATTAAAAAAGCATGTATTATAAATATGCAGGCCTACATATATTATCTGAAGCTGTGGTGACCTGTTGCGGTGACAATTTCGCCCACTTCCTCCACATCCTCAGGTTGGGGTGTCCTCTGTTCCCCTTCTTCATGAGGTGTGGGTGTCAGGTCACCTGTGGCCAGGTGACAAGTGCACCCGTTGGGGTCAGGGATGCACCACAGGGTAGTGAACCCTATAGCCGACTGCTGCAATCAGAGAGGAAGCGTGAACCCAAGATTCCCCAGGGTGCAGAGTCTAAGACCCAGCTTTGTGTTCACCAGAGCCTCTAGTGGTGAGGATGGCCTTCGCCGCAGCTGGATCCAGGTCGCGACCCCTGGGATCCCCTAGGTCACGCTCCGCAGGGAGAGAGGGGAAGCAGCAACCAGGACAAGCGATAGTGATGGGTAAGCCGAGGTTGGGGCAACTGGCAGACAAGGGTAAACAAGGAACAGGCCAAGGGTCAGGGAAACAGGCAAACAGGAGAAGTCAGAGACGAGCCAAGGTCGGTAAACGTAACACACTGCAGACAGGAACAAGCTACAAACAAAGGTTGAACAGCACTGCAGACCTGTAGTGCAATAGTTAATATAGACTTACTGGGATGGCCTGGGTGGGTGTAACGCCACTGGCGTTATCCTGTATACATCGAGCGCAGCCGTGCCTCCTCCAGATAGCTGCGCTCCTTTCTCCAATCTAATTGCGTCATTTCCGGCGCGCCGAGGCTTGCGTACCACGCTGGAACGCGGAAGTGCGACTCGGCGTCCGCGGCTTTCTCCCGCGCTCCACGGGCTATTTAAACCCCCAGTAATGACGGCAGGTTGTGCTGCTAATTTGCTGGACACCTGCCGTCACCCGGAACTCGCTGATTGCACCCCTGACTCAACGCTGTCTATACCACAGACCCTCTTCCTGCATAGGAGATCTACTCCCCCCTACAGCCTATCTCCCACCAGGAACTGCACTGACTGGGACCCTACCTTCCATCAGCCTATGACACCCTGGATGACCTCACTCAGAGTGGAAGAATCACTCCACTGATCAACAGAACCGCAAGTATCCTGAAGCATACCTTGACAATTCAAATGTGATTTGACTATAGTGATTCTCTATGGACTATGCCAACTAGCTTATCTCCTGCTTAAATAACACATGCCTAAGTTTGATATCTGAGTAATGTGGATTTAACTACTGTGGGAATAATTGCTAATGACATTCAGAGACTCTTAAAACAATTACTACTGTTGTTATTAGGTCACCACCAAACGTCTTGATTACCTTTATAACCAGCAGGTTCTCCCTCATTAAGATACATGTACGTATCAGGCTTATGAAGGAAAAGCTTCCAGGTTTAAGTTGATTTTCTAAATAGAGGTTGTGATGATTTAACCACTTGCTGACGGCCGTACGACTTTGTACGGCCTCAGCGCGGCTCCCAATTTCTAACAGGCCGTGTTTTTACGGCCTCTCCTTTACACGTTCCCCGCGCGCGCTCCCGAGCGCGCGGCGGGGAACTTCTGTACTGGCCGTGTCCCTTGGACACAGCCAGTCACAGATCGCCGTGAACGGCCAATCGGAGCGGCCGTTTCCTAGGCGATCTGTGCGGCCAATGAGAGATGATCTCATATGTTTACATATGAGATCATCTCTCATTCCCGGCTCTCGCAGACAGCGGTGCTGTCAGGGGAGAGAGGAGACGGATCTGTGTCTCTTGTACATAGAGACATAGATCGGTCACCCCCCCAGTCACCCCCCCTCCCCCACAGTTAGAACACTAATTAGGGTACACATTTAACCCCTTCCTCACCCCCTAGTGTTAACCCTTCCCTGCCAGTCACATTTATACAGTAATTAGTGCATATTTATAGCACTGATTGCAGTATAAATGTGAATGGCGCCAAAAATGTGTCAAAAGTGTCCGATGTGTCCGCCATAACGGCGCAGTCCCAATAAAAATCGCAGATCGCCGCCATTTCTAGTAAAAAAAAAGCATTTATACAGTAATTAGTGCATATTTATAGCACTGATTGCAGTATAAATGTGAATGGCGCCAAAAATGTGTCAAAAGTGTCCGATGTGTCCGCCATAACGTCGCAGTCCCAATAAAAATCGCAGATCGCCGCCATTTCTAGTAAAAAAAAAAATTTATACAGTAATTAGTGCATATTTATAGCACTGATTGCAGTATAAATGTGAATGGCGCCAAAAATGTGTCAAAAGTGTCCGATGTGTCCGCCATAACGTCGCAGTCCCAATAAAAATCGCAGATCGCCGCCATTTCTAGTAAAAAAAAAAAAAAAAAAATAATAATAATTCTGTCCCTTATTTTGTAGGCGCTATAACTTTTGCGCAAACCAGTCGCTTATTGCGATTTTTTTTTTTTTTACTAAAAATATGTAGAATACGTATCGGCCTAGACTGAGGATAAAAAAAAAACGTAAAAAAAAAAATTGAGCTATTTATTATAGCAACAAAGTACAAATATTTTATTTTTTTTCAAAATTGTCGCTCTATTTTTGTTTATAGCGCAAAAAATAAAAACCGCAGAGGTGATCAAATACCACCAAAAGAAAGCTCTATTTGTGGGGAAAAAAGGACGTTAATTTTGTTTGGGAGCCACGTCGCACGACCGCGCAATTGTCAGTTAAAGCGACGCAGTGCCGAATCGCAAAAAGTCCTCTGGTCAGGAAGGGGTTTAAGTGCCCAGTAAGGAAGTGGTTAAACCCTAAACTCTTTGATCATACAAGAGAGTGTGGTAGTGGTTTATACCTGAGAAACCTCCGCAGCTGAGATTCAACTCAATTAAATTAACTGATAGCAGGATCGTTACATAATAGCAGCACCCTTAACTATTAAATGGATCCAGCGGAGCTTGCCAACCACTTAGTTGGACTATCACAAAGAGTCGATACTCTCACCACTACCTTGAATGACCTTCGGTTAGAAAATGAGGCCCTCCGTAACCAGAATTTTGTTCAACCTAGGGACAGACCTGAACCCAAGGTCTGCCCTCCGGAACCTTTTTTAGGAGACAAAATATTTCCGTCAATTTATTAGTTCTTGTCGTCTTATGTTTGAGTTACGTCCCCGTACCTACCTACCCTGATATCATACCTCAAAGGAGAACCTAGAGTTTGGGCTGATGCCTATGTTGAAGAACACAGTGACCTCTTGGGTGCATTTAACACTTTTATAGATGGAATGTCTCTCCTCTACGAGGACCCAAATAAACAACTTACAGCGGAAAACACCATCAGGAACCTTAAGCAAGGAAAAAGACCTGTAGAAGATTACATCTCAGAATTTAAGTGCTGGTGCCGGGAGACTTTGTGGACCGATATTGCCCTCAGAAATCAATTCCATCTTGGGCTGTCTGAGTCTATGAAGGATGAACTCGCCCGTGTTGAAATTCCTGTTTCTTTAGAGGATCTCATGCACCTTTCTCTTTCTATTGATCGTCGTCTCAGAGAAAGGAAGGCTGAACGTGCCAATTCCTACCAGCTTACACCTTTTAGGAGGTCCAGATCTCCCCCAAAGGAAGTACCTATGGAAGTTGGCGCAATTAAAGGGCCGTTATCATCAACTTAGAAACAAAGACGAAGAGCCCAAAACCTCTGTCTCTACTGTTCTGCCCCTGATCACATTGTGTCTACCTGCCCACTCCTAAGGAACAGGTCTGAAGGTAATATTTCTAACATTAGTAAATTCATTACACTTGGATCTACCACTAATCAATATGTCTTTATCACTCTTACCTTACAGTGGGACCAAGATAGGACAACCATTGATGCGATGGTCGACACTGGTGCCTGTGGCAACTTTATAGATTTAGGATTTGTCAAATAAAATAAAATCCCTTGTATGATTAAGCAAACTCCCTTGTCTGTCACTTTCATTGATGGCTCTACTTCCTCTTTTGGCCCAGTTCATTCTCAAACTTCACCTTTGTTGGTTACTTGTGGCAAAGGCCATACTGAGACCCTTGTATTTGACATCATTCCCTCACCTCTATTCCCAATAGTATTGGGGTTACCCTGGTTACTTCTCCATCAACCAACCTTCCAGGGGTCTAATAACTCACTTAGTCTACATTCCACTTATTGTAAAGAAACCTGCTATCCCATCTACACCATCCTATTAACAACTGATTGCTGTGATGGTCTCCCAACATATTTACAAGATTTCACTGATGTCTTCAGTAAAACCAATGCAGAGATACTCCCACCACATCAAATATATGATTGTCCAATTGATCTCATACCAGATAGTCCTATTCCAACTGCACGAATCTATCCATTATCTCAACCTGAATTAGTTCATCTTAAGGTAGATATAAGAATATGAGGCTTGTAGTTTAAATATGTAAATAGGTCAGGTTTCCAGTCCTATAACTGCATATATGGAAAAAATTGTTTGAACAAGAGGGTCAAACCGAAAAGAAGGACTATAAGGAAAACCACCTGACTAAATAATTATTCAAAAAGTAGAAAATTTTATTTTAAATATTAATAGTACATATATTGGAAGAACTTGGTTGGATAAGGGACAATATTATTAAAAGATTGGCTGCGGTGCGGTTCACCAGCTATAGGGTATATTGAGACCAGCAAGGCAGCCTCCACATACTAACAATAAAGAAAAAATATATACAAAACATATAAACATAGAGGCCATCCGGATATCAGATAGTGTGGAGGGATATATATTACAGGGAAATCCCTGAATGAAGTTACCAATAAACAAACTTATTGAAAAAGTAAAGAAAATATATTATCCCTCCAATCTCATCTGAAGCTTGAGCTGTTGAGAAAATTAGATAAGAAAGCAGAGGAAGCAGAGAAAAAGGAAAGAAGAAACAATGTAGCAATTTAATAACAATCCAGGAGGGAGCAGGAATTCCTGTGTATATCCTCATGTAATTAATGTTGAATGTATTCCGCTACATATAGATTCAAACCAGGGATATTGTATCTCTGCTAGTTGATATAAGGCAACTGTAGCTGATGGATATTCACATATCTTGAGAAAGAATAAGGGACAGGAAACTACCTGTATACGTCCTTACAGAATGAAAGTGCAAAAATTGCAGCAATGCCTGGGGAAGATTTGATTCCTAAGGCAGAAAGACCCACATATATTTCAGAGGGGTCCCTGAAAGTCCAGCATATAATTTCAGTATTTTCCAGTAAATGCGTTCTCATAGATTGTGTAAGAGAAAAGCATTAATTCACAATGGGTACTTTACCAGTCCTGGAACAATCAGGTGTTTGCTTCTGCCGTTCGTAGTTGTAGTCCACAGATGGAAAAAAGTCGCAGCGTCTGTGTATCCAGCCAAGCTGGTTGAGACGGATTCTCCAGCCGTTTGCAATCATGTAGGGGGATCTGTTCAAGTGTAGATAACACACAGACCAGCTGATGTCCTCATACTCTGAAGATATTACTTCATGTGGGTCATTCACCGTTGCAGTAATTAGCTTTATAGCTGGTTTTACTGTTGTCCCCAAAGACTCACATCCGTGGATTTGAAACAGGGGTCAAATCATGTTCTTTGTCCAGCAAATAGTTGCCTGAAGGTTTAGCTCTGCTCTCCGTTGTATTGTATTGGTTATACAATCTCAAACAGCTGCTTAAGCCTCATCGTGTGAGAATCACACAGACATACAGGTCTGTAAGATAGCCGGATGGTCAAAATAAAAAGATCCTCGCCGACTAGTTTCGCATGGTCAATGCATAGCTTCGTCTGTGGACTACAACTACGAACGGCAGAAGCAAACATGGGGACGGGCGAAGGAGATTTTTCCTTCAGTCTTGTCCCCGCTCACCAGCCGACAGCACCCGATCACCTCCGCCGCTACCGACGGCTACGGTAAGCGGCGGAGGGCGCGGGAGAGCGGCGGGAGGGCCCCTCTCCCGCCACCGTTAACGGCGATCTCGCGGCGAATCCGCCGCGGAGACCGCCATTATCGGATTCCAGACCGCGCACCCTAAAGATCGATACCTCGGTTGTGGCAGCAGCTGCTGCCGTTACCGAGATATCAATCTTTAAAAACAGGACGTACATCGTCGTGCGCAGGTCTGGAAGTGGATAATGACGCCACCAGCTCTTCCTCTCGATTTTCACCATTCTATGCTAATTACGGTTTCCACCCAAACAGTTTACCATCCAGCTTTCTTTCAAATAATGTTCCTGCAGTACATCAATATCTATTTAATTTAAAGAAGACTCTGGGAATTCTTCGTTTCAATTTAGAAGCTGCCCAGCTACAACAAAAACAGAATTATGATGCCCACAGATCATTACCACCTGTTTATAAGGTAGGAGATTTAGTCTGGCTCTCCACCAGAAATCTACACCTTAAATTACCCTCGAAAAAACTTGGCCGACAATTCACTGGACCTTTCCCTATTTCACATGTAATCAACCCCAACGCTGTTAAACTACTTTTACCGCCTGATTGGAAAATACATCCCTCATTTCATGTCTCACTCATCAAACCAAATCCATTTCCCAACAGAAATTCACGTCCCCCACCTCCGGTTGATGTCATGGGGGAAACTGAATATGAGATTGAGAGAATCCTGGATTCCAGAAAAAGGGGCTCTACTTTTCAATATTTGATACGATGGAAAGGCTACAGCCAACTTGATGACTCCTGGGAAGATTCTACACACCTCCATGCTCCTCGTCTAATCAGACAATTCCATCGACGATATCCTACTCGCCCTTGTCCCAAAAGGAGCACTGGTGGTGCCCCCTTGAGGAGGGGAGTATGTAACACCACTGGCATTATCCTGTATACATCGAGCGCAGCCGTGCCTCCTCCAGACAGCTGCGCTCCTTTCTCCAATCTAATCGCGTCATTTCCGGCGCGCCGAGGCTTGCGTTCCACGCTGGAACGCGGAAGTGCGACTCGGCGTCCACGGCTTTCTCCCGCGCTCCACGGGCTATTTAAACCCCCAGTAATGACGGCAGGTTGTGCTGCTAATTTGCTGGACACCTGCCGTCACCCGCTGACTGCACCCCTGACTCACCGCTGTCTATACCACAGACCCTCTTCCTGCATAAGAGATCTACTCCTCCCTACAGCCTATCTCCCACCAGGAACTGCACTGACTGGGACCCTACCTTCCATCAGCCTATGACACCCTGGATGACCTCACTCAGAGTGGAAGAATCACTCCACTGATCAACAGAACCGCAAGTATCCTGAAGCATACCTTGACTATTCAAATGTGATTTGACTATAGTGATTCTCTATGGACTATGCCAACTAGCTTATCTCCTGCTTAAATAACACATGCCTAAGTTTGATATCTGAGTAATGTGGATTTAACTACTGTGGGAATAATTGCTAATGACATTCAGAGACTCTTAAAACAATTACTACTGTTGTTATTAGGTCACCACCAAACGTCTTGATTACCTTTATAACCAGCAGGTTCTCCCTCATTAAGATACATGTACGTATCAGGCTTATGAAGGAAAAGCTTCCAGGTTTAAGTTGATTTTCTAAATAGAGGTTGTGATGATTTAAACCCTAAACTCTTTGATCATACAAGAGAGTGTGGTAGTGGTTTATACCTGAGAAACCTCCGCAGCTGAGATTCAACTCAATTAAATTAACTGATAGCAGGATCGTTACAGTGGGGCCATACAGGGAGGAAGGTGATAAAAGACAGCCAGAAAGAGGGTCAGGCCTCTAATGAACACATGAGACAGGTAAGCTGCCAGACTTTATTGCATATCCATGACAGTGGGGTTCCTGGTGTCCTCAGATGTCCCGAGTCTGTTCTCCCCTATGAGAAGGAAAGAAAAGGTATACTTAGCACACTGATATTTGAGGCCAGAAATAGGAATATGAAACATTGGCCCAGATTCAGGTAGAATTGCGCGATATTTGCGGGGGAGCAGGGCAACGATTTTGCCCTGCGCCCCCGCAAATATTTTGCGCTGCCCTCGATTCACGGAGCAGTAGCTCCGTGAATTGCGAGGGCGCGCCGGCAAATTTGCCCGGCGTAAGCGCGCGCAAGTTAAATGATCCCGCCGGGGGCGGGAATCATTTAAATTAGGCGCGCTCCCGCGCCGAGCGTACAGCGCATGCTCCGTCGGGAAACTTTCCCGACGTGCATTGCGGCAAATGACGTCGCAAGGACGTCATTTGCTTCTAAGTGAACGTGAATGGCGTCCAGCGCCATTCACGTTTCACTTACGCAAACGCCGTGAAATTCAAATTTCACGGCGCGGGAAGGCCAGGTATACTTTAGCATTGGCTGCCCCTACTATTTGAAGGGGCAGCCTTGCGCTAAAAGTAGCTGTACGGAAACTCCGTACCTGGCTTGCGCGGGGCCCGCGCAAGCTTGTGAATCAGTGGTAGTATGCAATTTGCATACTACACGCTGATACACAATGGGAGTGCCCCCTAGCGGCCCCCGCAAGAATGCAGCCTAAAATCTGCGAGGCATAAGAGCCTTATGCCGCGCAGATTTTAGCCTGCAGTCGGTGTAACGAGGTTCCTGAATCAGGAGCACTTGTTACACCGGAGCAAGTAAGCACTTGCGCTGCGTAACCTATGGTTGCGCGGGCGCAAGTGCTTCTTGAATCTGGGCCATTGCTTGGAAGTGTGGTACAATTGACTGTTTTGGCAGAGTTCCAAACTGAAGACATGATTTTTTCCCTTACCAAAGCTGGAATACTTACCCTTTTTGGCCAAGTTTTACACATGGAGACACCCCAAGTATCCACTGGAGCACCTGTGTGGGACACCCCAAAAAGGTTGTTCTGGTGTCCCACACTAGTGCTACTAAGTCCAGATGTGTAAACAGCTGCTGAGTGTCCTCTCCTTACACTGAATCAAGCTTGCATATCATTCTAGTTCCGAACACATCTAGACAATAATGTACTAAACTTCTTTTTATACAAATAGGGATGACCAAATGTACCTGTAGTTAACCCGTATCTGCCCAAAACATTGGGCTAGATTCACGTAGAATGGCGTAACTTTGTGCGGGCGTAACGTATCCTATTTACGTTATGCCTCCGCAACTTTTACAGGCAAGTGCCGTATTCTCAAAAAAAAATTGAGGGGGCGTAGCGTAAATAGGCCGGCGTAAGCCCGCCTAATTCAAATTGTGAAGAGGTGGGCATGTGTTATGTAAATCAGACTTGACCCGACGTGATTGGCATTTTTCCTGAACGGCGCATGCGCCGTCCGTGGAATTTCCCAGTGTGCATTGCTCCAAAGTATGCCGTAAGGACGTCATTGGTTTTGACGTGAACGTAAATGACGTCCAGCCCCATTCACGGACGACTTACGCAAACGACGTAACTTTTTCAAATTTCGACGCCGTAAGGACGGCCATACTTAACATTGGTACGCCGCACTTACGCCACCATATAGCAGGGGTAACTACACGCCGGGAAAAGCCTAACGTAAACGGCGTAACTGTACTGCGTCGGCCGGGCGTACGTTTGTGAATTCGCGTATCTAGCTGATTTACATATTTCGACGCGTAAATCAGCGTACACGCCCCTAGCGGCCAGCGTAAAAATGCAGTTACGATCCGAAGGTGTAATAGACTTACGCCTGTCGGATCTAATAGATATCTATGCCTAACTGATTCTAAGAATCAGGCGCATAGATACGACCGGCCGGACTCAGAGATACGACAGTGGATCTGGAGATACGCCGTTGTATCTCCACTGAGAATCTGGCCCATTGTATTTAGTGGACGAACAATGTTTACTACAATCGATTACTGTGCCCACTAACCTCAAAGTAACAGTAAAGAAAAGCACATGGAGCAACATGCAAGTAATAATAATAATAATAATAATAATAATAGGAACACAGGACAAATACTTACTTTTTTGAAGCATTTTCTTGATCCTCCTGTACTGATCGTGCTCCCTCAATTTCAGGTCTGACTAGCGTTTTCTCAATTGCTCCTTGGATCGTCGTACCCCAAAATTCCTGTGTAGACTCCCCACAACTTTAACTATGATCTTGGCCTTTCTCACATTAGGGTTGGTGTACGGTCCATGCTTCCCATCATAGTCGGTCATCCTCAAGATGTCCTCCATCTCCCCCATCTCTACAAAGGACATATTTGAGGTCTTATATCTCCTCCTGGATCGGGATGTTTCTGGCTCCGGGGTTTCCTCCTAATTAGTGCTATTATAATGCACCTGCTGTGTCTCTGCCATGTTCCTCTTCCACTGCGACGAAAGAGAAGGGGTGGGGAATATACTAGAAAGAACGCCAGGGGCGGGCGACGCAGGCTAACACGCATGTGTCGTACCTACGTTCTGTGTGTGGAGGAAGTGCCGATCGTCCTAACGAAGGGAAAATTTAAACTTGGGTCACCAATGGCCTATACTGCTTCAAGATTGAGGCCTATATTGGGATAAGATTATGTGAGTTAAGGCTGACATTAGTGTTTTTGTCTTGTGTTTTGTCTTGCAGCAAATATGAATCCCTTTAAGGAGCCAGAATTCATGGCCAGGTTCATAGACCGGTACAGGGAGCTGAACAATTTGTGGGAGCTAAAAAAAAAAACTTACATTATAATAGACCAGCAAGGAAGGCAACGCTGGAGAAACTGCTGGTATTAGTGAAGACTCCGCTCCCCGAGGCAGATATCACTTTTCTGGAAAAGAAAATTGGCACCTTGAGGAACATGTATAAGAAGGAGCATAATAAGATCCAGGATTCCTTCAGATCAGGAGCAGCAGCAGTGGATGTGTATGTACCCAGACTGTGGTACTTCAACAAACTGCGGTTTCTGGACAACCAGCTTGAAGCCAGGGAATCACTTTCTACACCTGCAGCCTTCCCTCCACCCTTCCCTCCACCCCAGCTGAGGCTTCCGAGGACCAACCTGGGCCTTCCATTCTGGAAGAAGTGGATGATCTCAGCTAGAGCCAGGTATAGTATTTTTTAACATATTTATTGTCCTAAAATGATTGTTGTTAACTAGATGTTATTATTGAGAACAAATTAATGATTTAAGAAAAAGTATCTGACATATCAATAGACAGTAGTGGCCAAAAATGATTGGGACAAGAATGAAAAATGCTCAGGTTAGAATGAGAGTCTTTTCTATTTAGTAACATTCAATTTGCAACAGTCATGAGCTGAGAATTGTGTGTGATTGATGAACCAAAAACTAAGTCCCTTTTTTATACACAGGAAGACCTCAGCCAGGACAAGGGTCTGGAAAGTGGCAGGCAGGAGGTGGGGGTCAGTGTCAGCCAGGAGGTGGCCATGCCCACTGTCAGCCAGGAGGTGGCCAGGCCCAGTGACCTCACCCAATCCCAGGTGCCTGCCCTCCGCCTTACAACAAAAAGGCCCAAGAAGGGGGGAACATGGATGAGGCAGCACTGGGCATCATTAGGAAGGCTAGTGAGTCCCTCAGAACCCCCCCCCCCAATGCTGAAGAGGCCTATGGCTGCTATCTAGCTACTAGATTGCAGAAATTGGAGGAGGGCCAATGCCTCATCTGTGAGGGAATTTTTGCTCTGGCCCATCAGAAGGGGTTAAGGGGGCCAGCTGACTGAGAACAGCCACGTATGTGAGCTCGACCATCCTCCTCCTCCTCCTGCCACCTCCAGAGCCACAGCCTCCAAGGAAGCGTGCAGTGAAGGCTGCAGGGAAGGGTGGAGGGAACGCTGCAGGGAAGGCTGCAAGGAAGACAAGAAAGTGATGACCTCGCTTCAGTCTGGTCTGACAGAAGACGCAGGCTGTTGTAGTACCACAGACTGGGGACATATATGTCATCTGCTGCTGTTCCTGATCTCTGGGAATCCTGGACCAGATTGTGCTCCCTATTATATGGACTTCTCAAGCTACCAATTTTATTTTCAACAGAGTTGATGTCTGCCCTGGGGTCCAAAGGCTTTGCAAATTCCAGCAGTTTCTCCAGCCTGCCTTCCTCTTTTTCTTTTGTTATGAGCCAGAATAAATGGATATTTTTTTATGTGTTTTTTTAAAAAAGGACAGTTTGTTTGGGAGTAGGCAGGTACATTTCATAAATACAATGTCAAATAACAAGGGACACCAACCTCCTTGAGGTTAAAAAATGCAAGATAATAATGTTGTGGTAACTTGACAAAAAATAAAAATAAAAAAATATGGAGATCACTACAAAATATTTTGTAAACGATCTTGATAAGAAAAAAAAAAAAAGAGGACTATAAAAAATAATACAAAACATTATTATGGAGGTCTGACTTAAAAAAAATATATATATTCATGAGATTACGAGAAAAAATAAAGAAATCAGGCCCAGATTCACAAAAGAGATACGACGGCGTATCTCCTGATACGCCGTCGTATCTCTGTTTTACGGTCTTCCTAACTATGCGACTGATTCATAGAATCAGTTACGCATAGTTAGCCCTAAGATCCGACAGGTGTAATTGAATTACACTGTCGGATCTTAGGATGCAATACCTCGGCCGCCGCTGGGGGGAGTTTGCGTCGTAAACCAGCGTCGGGTATGCAAATTAGTAGTTACGGCGATCCACGACGGTTTTTCGCGTTCGCTACGTCGCTGCTAGTCTAGTTTCCCGTTGCAAAGTTAGTCGTCGTTTTAGCTGCCCTAACTTTACACAGCACACGTATGTGCTGTAAAAAGTATGGCCGTCGTTCCCGCGTCGAAATTTCAAATGTTTTTGTTCTTGCGTAAGACGTCCGGGAATACGAAAGTACGCTACGCACGTCGCCGTTCGAAAAAATGACGTCACTTCGCGCAAAGCAAGGCGGGAATTTCAAAACTGAGCATGCGCAGTAGGTCCGGCGCGGGAGCGCGCCTAACTTAAATGGCACACGCCCCTTTGAATTATGCGGGCTTACGCCGGAGGCCGCCGGCGTAAGTTTTCATGCAAGTGCTTTGTGAATCAGGCACTTGCGATGATAACTTGCGGCGGTGTACCGTATCTACGATACATTACGCCGCCGCGATTCTACGTGAATCTGGCCCTAAGTTTGTCTGAACTCTGTGTAAATATCAGCAGCAAAACAACTTAATTATTCTAGCATTATAAAGAACAAAAGAATGCGCTGCATTAAAAGATCCCAGAATTTGCAGCGTGACAAATGTGCTATCTCCATTAAAGCGGGGGTTCACTCTTAGAGGGCACTTTTTCCCCTTAGATTCCTGCTCATTTTCTCTAGGGGAATCGGCTATTTGTTTTAAAATATGTGCAGTACTTACCCGTTTACGAGATGCATCCTCTCCGTCGCTTCCGGGTATGGGCTGCGGGAATGGGCGTTCCTTCTTGATTGACAGTCTTCCGAGAGGCTTCCGATGGTCGCATCCATCGCGTCACGATTTTCCGAAAGAAGCCGAACGTCGGTGCGCAGGCGCAGTATAGAGCCACACCGACGTTCGGCTTCTTTCGGCTACGAGTGACGCGATGGATGCGACCGTCGGAAGCCTCTCGGAAGACTGTCAATCAAGAAGGAACGCCCGCTCCCGAAGACCCATACCCGGAAGCGACGGAAGAAGATGCATCTCGAAAACGGGTAAGTACTGCTCATATTTTAATACAAATAGCCGATTCCCCTAGACCGAACGAGCAGGAATCTAAGGGGAGAAAAAAAAAAATTAATAAATGGGTGAACTCCCGCTTTAACCTCCCTGGCGATTTGATTCTTTCTGAAAAAACATGCTGAAAGCGGTACAATTATTTGCAAGGAAATTTGGTGTTTTATACTGTAGGCCTGTGATTTTTAGGAATAACTCACTTAAATCTGACCAAACAAGAATCTAATAGGCATCCTGGGTATGACATTTTTTTAAAAACAAAATTTTAAATTATAATATAATAAATAATTATAAATAATTATAGCAAGTAATAATATAATTAAAATAAAAAATATTCAATAATGTAATCAACTCAAAATCACTGAAATTTGCTCAGTTGCAGAATTGTTGCTGTCATTATTTTTTTTTTTTTATGACGAATTTCCCCGCAAATCGCTATCGCACAATTCTGCAAGTGATTATAATTTATTATCGCTGTTTTCTAGCTGATCTAAAACCATTTTTGACATAAAAAGACACTTTTGGTTGCTATGGACAATCTACAGTTTTTAGGCAGAAAGAAAGGTTTTTATTATATAAAATGACATGTAGGGCACAGGACAGACCACTAGGGACAAGGGGGGTGTGTTTTTTTTAACATACAGTACTGTAATCTATAAGATTACAGTATACTGTATGTATAGTGTTTGTTTACTTTTTTGAATTTGGCGCCGATCTCCGCTCCCGTGCGTCGTAACGTCGCAGGGAACGGAGATCGGCGGCACAGGAGGACGCTGTGCGAATCGAGCGAGGTCCCGCTCACTCACACAGCGTGGTGACATCGCTGGATCCAGGAGAAGGTAAGCCAGCGCGCGCTGCAGGCTCTGCATGTCTACCCCGAGCGTGACTCGGGGTTACCGATTTTGGTAGAAAAAATCAACCCCGAGTCACGCTCGGGGATACCGCCAGGGGGGTTAAGAACGCTAGTTTTACCAGACCGAGCGCTTCCGTCTCGTACTTGATTCTAAGCATGTGTGCTTTTTAGTGCGTCGGAATTCCATACAGATGAGCTCTCTATCTAAGTCCGTCGGAAAATCAGACGAAAAAAGTCAGATGGGGCACACAAACGGTCAAAATATCCGATGAAAAGCTCCCATCGGACTTTTTCCATTGGAGGTGTTCTGAGGTAAAAGTCTGTCAAGTTTAGTGTCAGCCATCTTGTTCTATCTCGAAAGTGCAATGCACTCATTTCTATATCCTATCTGAAGAAGTGTAAAGCATCTATTGCTATATAAATAAATAGTGCAGCGCTCAAATGGTATAATGTGACAGTCCAAATATAAATCAATGCAGGGGATAGTTGATAGGAGCTGATAGAAGTCCTCCACTACAGCTTCAGTGTGAACACACCACACCACCGAAATTTCAAGACTCGGAAAATGGATGGCTATACTGTGCAATCATCACATGGAATTAACCAATGAAGAGAAGGAAAGCAACAATAGTAAAGCCCGTAAGGTAAAACATACTAAAATTTATTGTAGTCTACTTACAGGTGTACAAAGATCATCATGCCATTAAAAATCTGCGGCTCTCAAAGTGCTTGTATCAGCCAGCCTGACATGTTTCATCCGAAGATGGATATCATCAGAGGCGTGGCCCAGTGCTGCCAACCATACGTATATTTACGGACAGCCCGTAAATGTAACCCCTTTTCGGGCTGTCCGTTAAACTCCGCTATAGGCATCAGGTGCCCGTAAAAAAGATGGGCGCGAGCCGACGATACAACTGCGCATCCGCCATTCCGAAGCCGGCTGTGCTCGGGAAAGCTTTTATGCGTACGGCCGGGCGGCCCATGCGCATTAACGTAATGGCGCCTATTCGGTGGCAGTGCCGGTTGGCAGTGTTGCCAACCGTATGTATCGGAAGAGCATTCATGGGAGGATGTCCATGGACTCCATCCCAGAACTGGAAGCCCACGCTGTAGCCGTCTTTCGGCTATGGCACGGATGGGAAGCAGTTATGACAGAAAATTTCAAAGAACACAGAACATAAATGGGAATTCTTCAAAGTGACTGTATGCAAACACACTGCAAAATATAGTTTAAGAAGATGCTAAAAAAGAAACTGTGTCTCAAGTCCAAAATAAAAATGGCTATAAATAATAAAAGAGAATTAAAAAAAATATAAAAATTAACCACTTGCCGCCCGCCAATGACAGATTGACGGCGGCAAAGTGGTTGTAGAATCCTGACTGGACGTCATATGACGTCCTCAGGATTCTGAGCCGCTGCGCGCCCCCGGGGGCGCGCATCGCGGCGATCGTTGTTGCAGAGTGTCAGTCTGACACCCCGCAACACCGATCTCGGTAAAGAGTGTTATATCCTCTGTGTTGTGAGGGAGACAAGACTCTGGGCTGGAACAATGGATGTTTATTCAGTACAGCCTGTACACTGCAACATGCATCTCAGGACATTACATATCTCTCTGCTTTCTACATGTGCTCTCTCTAAGATGGCTACTATACCCCTTGACCCTTGTCATCACTGCTGGGTGGAGCCAGCCTTAAAGTGCCAGTACATGTGGAACCCTTCAGGTATAACACCTTCCATCCATCCCTAAAAAAAAACAAAAACAAAAAAAAAAACACAACAAAACAATAACAGGCACAAAACATTAACTGCTAACTGTCCAATAACAGTCCTCCAAACACAGGAGAATTATGGGACTTCAAGCTTCCAGGAACCATTGCAGGGTTAATA
Source organism: Rana temporaria (assembly GCF_905171775.1). Classification (NCBI taxonomy): domain Eukaryota; kingdom Metazoa; phylum Chordata; class Amphibia; order Anura; family Ranidae; genus Rana; species Rana temporaria. The sequence goes on from NC_053495.1 coordinate 70,550,929, forward strand.
TGTCATCGGATCACTTCCGTCGGCCCCGTCGAAAGTCTCGTAACCGCTCTTGCAACTGAAACCGGTCAGGAGGGCGACAGTGTCGTTGAGGCCGGGCATCCAGCAATTCGGGACCGGAGGATACAGGGCTGGCCGGAATGGGTACCGGCAGGGCCAAGAAGGGATCCCCCAGCTCAGAGGGTAAACAGACCTCCGGACCAGAGCTGGAGGGCTCTGTTGGAGCTGAGTTCAAAAGTTCAGAGTCCCCACAATCATCAGTCTCTGTGCATCCTGATTCGCTGGGAGCAGATCCTTGAGATACTGGTGGTTCAGCCGGCATCAGGGATTCGGGCAGTTGAGAACGAGGACGCAGTTGGTCCGCATGACGTCTGCAAATGGAACCATCTTCCAGGCGTACCTTGTACATCTTGGGTCCCAAGGTCTCTGCAATGACAGCAGGAAGCCAACGGGTGTTGGAAGCCCCATAAGATCGGGCCCATACCTTTTGTTGGGCTGTGAATCGGGGGAGCTCATTGTGTTGGACCATCTTATCTTGGGACTGTAGTACATGTTCCTGGACTGTTTGAGGGCGGAGCATATCCAAAACAGTCCATGGCTGCCGCCCCAGAAGGAGTTCTGCTGGAGTTTTCCCAGTGGTTGCATGTGGTGTGTTTCTGTAAGCAGAAAGGAAGGAGTCCAGCTGCTGGGGTGACAGGGACTGTTGTTTACTTGCAGCCACTGTAGCTTTGAAATAGCGTTTAAAAGTCTGCACAAACCGCTCTGCTTGACCATTTGTAGCCGGGTGGTAAGGTGCGGTCAACTTGTGCTTGATGTTGTGGGCAGTCAGGAAACGCTGAAACTCCTGACTGGTGAATTGTGCACCGTTGTCTGTGACGATCTCTCTGGGGTATCCAAACGTAGCAGCAAGATGTAACAGTATGGAAACCGTTGCCTTCGTCGTTGGCTGAGTAACAGGAATGACCTCAGGCCACTTTGAATGGGCGTCCACTATGATCAAGAAGGTGTGTCCTCTGATCGGGCCTGCAAAGTCCAAGTGTAGGTGAAACCAAGGAACCGTGGGCCAAGTCCAGGGCTGGACGCACCCTCGAGGAGGGTCTCTTGCCGTTTGTGCACATCCAGCACAAGCATTCACATATGTTGTGATATCTGAGTCTAGGTTTGGCCACCACACATAGCCTCTGGCCTTTTGTTTCATACGTGTGCTCCCGGGATGACCAGTATGTAGCAAGTCCAGAATGTGTCTCCGGAGGGTCTGTGGAATGATCACTCGGTCTCCCCATAAAACACAGTTGCCAGCCACAGTTAATTCCATACGCCTACGGAAATAAGGTTCATACTCCTGTGTGACAGTTGCAGGCCAACCGGACCGTACCCAGGAGAGTATTGTTTTCAGAAAGGTATCCTTGTTTGTATGGGCTGCTATCTCCCCAGAAGACAAGAAGGACAGGCTGGTGTAACGACAACTCTTGACCGGTGGAGAAGAGTCCATGGACCTCCCTGTCAGTCGGGACATAGCGTCCGCATTAGCATTGGCATCATGACCACGATACTGAATTTTGTAGCTGTATGCCCCCAAGAATAGGGCATAGCGTTGGAGGCGGGCCGCAGTAGTCTGGGAGATGCCTTTGTCAGGGCTAAAGATCTGAAGGAGTGGTTTATGGTCCGTCAGTATGGTGAATTCCCTACCATACAGGTAAAGATGAAACTTCTTAATTGCCCATATCAGCGCAAGAGCCTCTTTGTCAATGTGTGAGTAATTGCTTTCTGCTTTTGTCAAAGACCTGGAGGCAAATGCCACTGGTTTTTCTGACCCATCTGGTAAGATGTGAGATAGTACCGCCCCCAGACCATAGGGTGAGGCATCACAAGCCAAGGTGAGAGGCTTCTGGAGGTCATAGTGCACGAGCATGCGTGACGCCAACAGCTTCCGCTTAGAAACTTCAAAAGCACGTTGGCATGCAGCCGACCAGTCCCATCTGGAGTGTTTCTCCAAAAGCTTGTTCAACGGAAACAAGGTGTGTGCCAGATCTGGCAGGAATTTGTGGTAATAGTTCAGCAAGCCAAGGTATGATCGCAGCTGCTGGACGTTGGTTGGGGCTGGAGCTTTGACTAAAGCATCAACCTTGGCTTCCGTGGTGTGTATACCTTCTGCATCCACAAGGTGGCCACAAAACTCCAATTTAGGCACCATGAATTGGCATTTTGCTAAGTTCACTTTCAGACCCTGTTCTTGCAGTCTCGCCAACACAAGCTCCACATTCTGCTTGTGTTCCTGGTCGGTCCGTCCTGTAATGAGCATGTCATCTAGCAGGCACTGAGTGAAAGGAATGTCCGCCAAAATCTCATCCATTTTTCGTTGCCAAATGGCTGGGGCAGAGGCTACCCCAAACACCATCCGATTATATTGATACAGTCCCTTGTGGGTGTTGATGGTCAGAAACTTACGGGAAGAAGGATGGACCTCAAATTGTAAATATGCTTGTTTGAGATCAAGCTTGGTGAACTTTTGACCTCCTGCAAGAGAGGCAAAAATGTCATCTACTCTGGGTAGGGGATACTGGTCTATTTCCAGTTGAGAGTTCAGTGCCATGCGGAAATCGCCACAAATGCGCAAGTCCCCATTCGATTTCTTTACCGGTACAACTGGTGATGCCCACTCGCTGTGCTCTACCTTTGAGATGACACCTTGTTCCTCCAGCCGACTTAGTTCTGCTTCCACACCTGCTCGGAGTGCGAAAGGTACTGTCCGAGCTTTGAAGAACTTAGGCTGAGCGTTGGGTTTCAGCTTGAGTCTCACACAGTCATGCTTTATTTTTCCCAACTGGTCATCAAAAATATTTGGGAACCGCTGCTTCAGGGACACCACCCATCCCTCATTATCTCCTAATGGAATGGTAACGGTGTTACAGGGACTTATGGCGATGTCTGGCATCCCAAAGTGAGCAATCCAGTCTCTCCCAAATAGAGGGGGTCCCCCATTTTCTAGGATATATAATGGCAGTCTCTTTGTCTGACCCTTGTACAATACCTTTACTTTTGCGTAACCCAGTGGGTGGAGTATCTGTTTTGAGTATGTCTGCAGTTTGATTGGTGTTGGGCGGACAGTTTTTCGGGTCTGAAGTTGTCTCCATTGTTTCTGGGTGATAACTGAAACTGCTGCTCCTGTGTCTACATCCATCTTGAGATTCTTTCCCTCAACGGTTACATCTACAGTCATTGCGGAGGGTGCTGAATGCATATGATGTATGTCTAACCTGTGGAGCACTTGCTCATCCTCTGACTCAGATGATGATGTATATCTTCCCACCATATATGTCTTTGTCTTGGGGTTCAGAGGTTGTTTATCTCGCACCTTCTTGCTACGGCAAACTCGTTTCAGATGGCCGGTCCTACCGCAATTGTGACAGGTCTGATCCTTAAACCGGCAGACTTTGTGATCATGGTCTGTATTGCCACAACGGTAGCAAGCTGACTCCCGGCTTGGTGGGGATCTGTATTTCCAGTTTGCAGCAGTTGGTTTGACTGCTGTCCTGAAAACTTCCTGCTTCACCTCTTCCCTTCTGCTCTGGGGGTTCAATTCCTCTGTATCTTTCACAGCCATTTCCATCACTGAAGCTATCTCAATTGCCTTTGTAAGGGTAAGGTCTTTCTCTGTTAACAGTCTCTTTTGTGTTGACTCACAATTCAGTCCCATGACAAACTTATCTCTCAGTGCAGTAGGTAGGTAGTCCCCAAAAGAACAGGTCGAGGCTAGTCTGCGAAGGGCGAGCACATAAGCTTTAATCTCTTCACCTGTCTGTTGCTGCCTCTGATAGAAGCGAAATCTTTCTGCAATCTCTAATGGTTTAGGCTGGAAGTGATCCTCTAGCAGTGTCAGCAGCTCTGCCAATGTCTTAGCTGCTGGTTTTACAGGGGAAAGCAAATCTCTAAGAGTGTCATATGTCTTGGCCCCAACCACTGTCAGGAACACTGCTACTTGCCTGTTGTCTGGGATGGCATTTGCACTGAAATACTGTTCCAGCCTCTCAACCCAGGAAGTCCAGGATGTCTGTTCTCCATCAAACTCACTTAATGTCCCGATTAATGACATTTTCCTGCTGGGATCTGTGATTGCTTTTATCCAGGTGACAATCCACAATGTCTTTGTCTCTCTCTCAGACTGATAGACACTTTATAAATCCCATCCTCGTCGCCACTGTTATATCCTCTGTGTTGTGAGGGAGACAAGACTCTGGGCTGGAACAATGGATGTTTATTCAGTACAGCCTGTACACTGCAACATGCATCTCAGGACATTACATATCTCTCTGCTTTCTACATGTGCTCTCTCTAAGATGGCTACTATACCCCTTGACCCTTGTCATCACTGCTGGGTGGAGCCAGCCTTAAAGTGCCAGTACATGTGGAACCCTTCAGGTATAACAAAGAGTCTCTCACGGAGACTCTTTACCACGTGATCAGCCGTGTCCAACCACGGCTGATCACAATGTAAACAGGAAGAGCCGTTGATGGCTCTTCCTCACTCGCGTCTGACAGACGCGAGTAGAGGAGAGCCGATCGGCGGCTCTCCTGACAGGGGGGTTCGCGCTGATTGTTTATCAGCGCAGCCCCCCCTCGGATCGCCACACTGGACCACCAGGGAAGCCCACCCTGGACCAGGGAAGGGCAAAAAAAAAAAGTATAAAAAAAAGATGCCAATCAGTGCCCACAAATGGGCACTGATTGGCACACATGGGTAAATAAGTGCCGCCCCACAGTGTCCATCAGTGCCACCCCACATTGTCCATTAGTGCCACCCCACAGTGTCCATCAGTGCCACCCCACAGTGCCCATCCATGCCCAGTGCCCACCTATCAGTGCCCATCTGTGCCACCCATAAGTATCCATCAGTGCCGCCCATGAGTGCCCAGTGCCGCCTATGAGTGCCCATCAGTGCCGCCCATGAGTGCCGCCCATGAGTGCCCATCAGTGCCGCCTATGTGTGCCCATCAGTGCCGCATACCAGCGCCGCCAATCAGTGCCACCTCATCTGTGCCCGTCAGTACTACCTCATCGATGTCCATCAGTGCCATCTCATCGGTGCCCATCAGTGCCGCCATATCAGTGCCTGTAATTGAAAGAGAAAACGTACTTATTTACAAAAAAATTAACAGAAAAAATAAAAACGTAATTTTTTTTCAAAATTTTCAGTCTTTTTTTAGTTGTTGCGCAAAAAAAAAACGCAGAGGTGATCAAATACCACCAAAAGAAAGCTCTATTTGTGGGGAAAAAAGGACGCCAATTTTGTTTGGGTACAGTGTAGCATGACCGCGCAATTGCCATTCAAAGTGCGACAGTGCTGAAAGCTGAAAATTGGCTTGGGCGGGAAGGTGCGTAAGTGCCCTGTATGGAAGTGGCACATACAGAAAAAAGGAAATCAAGGCCACAAAAATTGAAAATGAGCGACAGGATGCAAAAGAGTAGGAAAAGCTCCCAAAAAAATCAACTATATTAACAGTAGAAATGTCAGGTCTGAACATGTAGGAACTTAATTTAGAGTTGGTGAATGAGGACAAAAAGACAAATTTATTAAATACCTTCTTTAGCTCTGTGTATGGGCATGGGGGAGCTCAAGTGCATAGTGGGGTTAGTATTGACGAATAAGACTCTCCTGAACTTTCCTTCACCATGCTGAAAAGTGCTGTCTCGCGGTCCGATCCAATCGTTACAATCATTACATCATATTCCCAAGTTACAGGACTAGATATGCCTGGATCCCGCCATCAATGTTGGAATTCCGCTCTTCCAAAGCAAAGGGGCGATGAAACATTGCAGTACAGACTCTTGTGGGTCGGATGTGAAGTCGCAAAGGCACCAGAACTATCTCAAATCTACCAGGATGGGTTCCGGCGTGTTCAAGAAAGGAAGAGGAGGCCACTGTGGTGGTGGGGAAGGGTTGGGGCTTCTGGGCTGTTGTGGGTGGGTACAAAATCATTGAAGGAGGACATAAGTTTAAGAATGAACTTGAGGGGGTACTGTTATAGAAATGTTGAATTTCATATTTATACCAGGGGAACCATTGAAAAAATGGTTGTATATGTTGTACTGGACTGGTTATGACAGGGCCACGCTCAGACTGTATAAGAGAAAAAACAACAACAGGCGCCACTTAGAAAAGACTGTAAACTTTTAATGTATAAACAGCATCAAGTTACTCACATAGAAGTTACTGTATTTAGGCATAAAGATGGGGTCCATAGGACAGTCAGTCTCTCGGCTGTGTTGGTGGAGTCCACTTGTAGCAGCTGCTGTGTGTTGCAGGAGGTTTCCGGGTAAACTGTGCGGCAGCTAGGTGGAGGGCTGGAGCGCACACTGGGACACAACGGCGTGAAGAGGGGATGATGTCACAGGACCCAGAATGAAACGCGTTTCTTCACACCGTTGTGTCCCAGCGTGCGCTCCAGCCCTCCACCTAGCTGCCGCACAGTTTACCCGGAAACCTCCTGTATGGGAAAACAAGCACCTGCGTTCATCTTTGCAACACACAGCAGCTACTACAAGTGGACTTCACCAACACGGCCGAGAGACTGACTGTCCTATGGACCCCATCTTTATGCCTGAATACAGTAACTTCTATGTGAGTAAATTGATGCTGTTTATACATTAAAAGTTTACAGTCTTTTCTAAGTGGCGCCTGTTGTTGTTTTTTCTCTGTTACATGTTTGGAGTTTGGCTTCAGCTCCCTGCACAAGGCTGCCCAGATCCTACAGACTGTTATCTCACTTCAGAGCCTGGTGCTCAAAGGACTTTTTACTTGAAATGTGTTATATCCTCTAACTGCAGCGTGCGCCATTACTGTGTATATTTTACTCAGACTGTATAAGCATCTCCTGTCTTGGGAACCAATTAAAGGTGTCAGGTGTTAATTAAATTAGCTAAATCATCCTTTTGTCTTGAAGGGAAGTTCGGACAGAGTGAAGGCTCCATCCCAGCAGGGGCCATTAGCATGCTTATATGGCAAATAGTCAAACCACGCATCAAAGAATCGTTTGACATACCATAGGCTTTTTTTTTTAGATTTAGCTAGGCTTGAGGTTAAACCAATCTGGTTGTAAGACAATTTTACAACCAATAGCATCTTAAGGATTTTGAATCCTGGAGGGGGGGTAGAGGAGGGCAGGGGAGCATAAAGGTCAGAGAGAAAGCTCTCAGAGCTCTCTTCCCCTGGAGATGTTGACCTGATACAATGGTGATGTAGTATCGCTCTCGCTCTCTCTCCTTCCCCCCCTCTCTCTCTCCCCCTGTCTTGAAATTGGGCCTGGGATTGATCTCACTTCGCCTTTGCTTTCCTCATAGATTCATTTAGCTACGGTTTGTCATTGCTTGCTGCTGTGTCCATTGTGGCCATGTCTGAGTTGGGCCTTAGTCATCCTTGTAACATGGCAGCACTATACCTGTAACATCACCTAGTGATATTTGGTAATTTCGAATCATTAATTTTCTTCATCTCTGTCTTTTTCCCTTCCTTACTGCTTTTCTTAACATATTGTTGAATCCTCTATAGCCATATTCTTATTTGTACCATGTATGTTGTAACAATATTCAGCAGTATCCTCTCTGCTTTAACAAGTGATATCATTTACGTTATGGTTGTAAATATTGGATTAATACAAGTTTCTTCTCTGTATCAATAAATGTAATCCTTTTTCTCTTTTTCGCAGCGCTATTCTTTGTTTTTAATTTTTATATAGACAAAAAGGTTTTTATAGCTTATTTTAATTATTTACGTGCGTTATAAATATTTCTATGACAATATGCATGTTTATACTTTTCAGAGGTTCGATATTGTTCTATGTACAATCCTTTTTTTATTGATTGCATGTAATATTCAAATTTTCTGAGATTGTGGATTTGGGGTTTTCATGAGCTGTAAGCCATAATCATCACAATTATGACAAATCATGGCTTGAACTATTTTGCTTTGCATGTATATCTCATATATTAATTTCACCTTTTAAGTTGCATTAGTGAAATAAATGAACTTTAGCGCGATATTCAAATTTTTCGAGTTTCACCTATATTCACCTTTAAAGCGGGGGTTCACCCAAATTTTTTTTTTTTTTTAACATTACATTCAGGAGAGTTGTTAGAATGACAATCGGGTGTTTTCTTTTTTAAATCGTTGCCGTACATACCGTTTTATAGATATATGTTCACCGCGGCTTCCGGGTATAATCTGCGGGACTGGGCGTTCCTAATTGATTGACATGCTTCCGACCGTCGCATACAGCGCGTCACGAGTTGCCGAAAGAAGCCGAACGTCGGTGCGCAGGCACCTTATAGAGCCAACTCGCAGTCCGGCTTCTTTCGGCAACTCGTGACGCGCTGTATGCAAAGCATGTCATGGCTGCTTTCACACTAATGTGCTGCGGTTTACCCGCACCGCGGGTGCAACGCAGTGTACCTTCGGCTTTTTTGCACTTTGCAATAGACTTCTATTATATTCTACAGGTTTGGTGCACTTTCAGAAATCTCACCAAACATGCAGGTAATAACAGAAGTCTATGGCTCAGTGCAGGTAACCTGCAGGTGCACTGCTCTGCATCTGCGTATAGTTTTAAAGCAGCCCAGTAGAACAGATATGCCCATATATACACTGATTTTAGTAATAAACTGACCTTTAATAACAGTGGGCCAGATTCACATAGAATTACGCCGGCGTATCAGCAGATACTCCGACGTAAGTCCGAATCTAAGGCCGTCGTATGTTTAAGTGTATTCTCAAACTGAGATACACTTAAACATGCCTAAGATACGACGGCCAGCGCCGTTGTATCTTAGGGTGCAATATCTACGCTGACCGCTAGGTGGCGTTTCCATTGCGGTCAGCGTAGAATATGCAAATGACTAGTCACGCCGATTCACGAACGTACCCTTGCCCATCGTAGTGATTTTACGTTGTTTCCGTAAGCAATACGAGGCGTAAAGATAAACATGCCCCCTAGGTGGCGTACTCAATGTTAAAGCGGTTGTAAACCCTCCTATCTTTTTCAGCCAAGGAAGCTGCCATCTTGGCCTTTGTTCAATCTTCAACTGCCATGAAGCTGCACATGTGATCAGTTATGACACCAGCCATTGGATGGTTTGACAGTTTGGTTGAGAGCACAACCAATGTGCAGTAAGCATTCCCGGCATGCCGGGAATGTTAACAGTTTTTTTTAAGTGTTACATCGATGGGTTTACTTACGCTTTAAGTATGGCGTTGTTCCCGCGTCGCAATTTGAAAATTTAACGTCGTTTGCGTAAGTCGTCCGTGAATGGCGCTGGACGCCATTTACGTTAACGTCAAAACAAATGACGTCCGTGCGACGTCATTTAGTGCAATGCACGTCAGGTAATTTACCCGACGGAGCATGCGCAGTACAATCGGCGCGGGAGCGCGCCTAATTTAAATGATCCACGCCCCCTACCAGGATCATTTGAATTAGGAGGGCTTGCGCGGGTGGACTTTATGCTACGCCGCCGCAAGTTTACAGGTAAGTGGTTTGTGAATCAGGCACTTGCCCGTAAAACTTGCGGCGGAGTAACGTAAAGGAGATACGTTACGCCGCCTGAGATCTACGAGAATCTGGCCCAGTATTCTATTCCATCCCAGATCAGGAGGTCGCGGGCCACATCAGAGGGCTTGGCGGGCCACTGGTTGGGCACCCCTGGATTAGCTCAAGTTGAGGTTAATGTCATCAAAGACCGTCTTCCAGTATGTCAGTATGGAGGGGCATTCACAAAACATGTGTATATATGATCCCTGTTGGATTTTGCATCTAGGGCAGGTAGGGTCACGGTCTGGAAACATTCTCTGTAGCCTTACAGGAGTGTAATAAATCGATGGAGAAACTTAACCACTTCCATACCGGGCACTTACGCCCCTTCCTGCCCAAGCCAATTTTCAGCTTTCAGCACTGTCGCACTTTGAATGACAATTGCGCGGTCGTGCTACACTGTACCCAAACAATTTTTTTATAATTTGTTTCCACAAATAGAGCTTTCTTTTGGTGGTATTTGATCACCTCTGCGGTTTTTATTTTTTGCGCTATAAACAAAAGAAGAGTGACAATTTTAAAAAAAAAACACTATTTTTAACTTTTTTATTTAATAAATATCACAATTTAAAAAAAAAAAAAAAAAAATTCCCTCAGTTTAGGCCGATACGTATTCTTCTACATATTTTTGGTAAAAAATCGCAATGATCATATATTGATTGGTTTGCGCAAAAGTTATAGCGTTTACAAAATAGCTGATAGATTTATGGCATTTTTATTTTATTAATTTTTTTACTAGTATTGGCGGCGATTTGCAATTTTTTTACTGTCACCGTGACATTGCGGCGAACACATCGGACACTTTTGACACGTTTTTGGCGCCATTCACATTTATACAGCGATTAATGCGATAAAAATGCACTAATTACTGTATAAACGTGACTGGCATTCAAGGGGTTAACACTAGGGGGTGAGGGAGGGGTTAATATGTATACCTGTATTGTGTTCTAACTGTGGGGGAAGGGGGGTGACTGGGGGAGGTGACCGATCTGTGTCCCTATGTACAAGAGACACAGATCGGTCTCCTCTCTCCCCTGACAGGACGTGGAGCTCTGTGTTTACACACAGAGCTCCACGTCCCTGCTCTGTCGTTACCGATCGCGGGTACCTGGCGGACATCGCGACCGCCAGGCACGCGCATCGGCATCTCGGGGGCGCGCCCCCCAGTGGCCGCAGGAATACATGACGTCATATGTGGAGCCGTCATTTGACGATGGCCCGGTACTCTACTGGTTAAGCTGATTCAGGTTATCTCAGGATGAAATTACATGCTTAAGACCCTGCTCTAGACTATCTTCCCAGTCCTACCTATCCAGGTAGGGCAGGGGTGTCAAACTCAATTTTGTCGAGGGCCGCATCAGCAGTGTAGTTGCCCTCAAAGGGCCAGTTGTATATGGGTCGCACTACATACAGAGTGCAGAGTTCAGGATTACGTCAGCATTATGCTACGTACAGAGTGAAGGGTTCAGCAGTGTGCTACGTACACACGTACAGAGGGTAGGGATTCAGGGGTGTGTTATGTACAGAGTGCAGGAATTCAGGGTGTGCTACGTACAGAGTGCAGGAATTCAGGTGTTCGCTATGTACAGAGTGCAGGAATTCAGGTGTTCGCTATGTACAGAGTGCAGGAATTCAGGGGGTACGCTACGTACAGAGTGCAGGAATTAAGAAGTGTGCTACGTACAGAGTGCAGAAATTCAGGGGTGCGCTACGTACAGAGGGCAGGGATTCAGGGGTGCGCTATGTACAGCGGGCAGATATTTAGGGGTGTGCTATGTACAGAGGGCAAGGATTCAGGGTTGCGCTACGTACAGAGGGCAGGGTTTCAGGGGTGCACTACGTACAGAGGACAGGGATTCAGGGGTGCGCTACGTACAGAGTGCAGGAATTCAGAAGTGTGCTACGTACAGAGTGCAGGGATTCAGGGGTGCGCTACATACAGAGGGCAGGAATTCAGGGGTGCGCTATGTACAGGGGGCAGGGATTCAGGGGTGTGCTATGTACAGAGGGCAGGGATTCAGGGGTGCGCTACGTACAGAGGGCAGGGATTCAGGGGTGCGCTACGTACAGAGGGCAGGGATTCAGGGGTGCGCTATGTAAAGAGGGCAGGGATTCAGGGGTGCGCTACGTACAGAGGGCAGGGATTCAGGGGTGCGCTACGTACAGAGGGCAGGGATTCAGGGGTGCGCTACGTACAGAGAGCAGGGATTCAGGGTTGCGCCACGTACAGAGGGCAGGGATTCAGGGGTGCGCTACGTACAGAGGGCAGGGATTTAGGGGTGCGCTATGTACAGGGGGCAGGGATTCAGGGGTGTGCTATGTACAGAGGGCAGGGATTCAGAAGTGTGCTACGTACAGAGTGCAGGGATTCAGGGGTGCGATACGTACAGAGGGCAGGGATTCAGGGGTGCGCTACGTACAGAGGGCAGGGTTTCAGGGGTGCACTACGTACAGAGGGCAGGGATTCAGAAGTGTGCTACGTACAGAGTGCAGGGATTCAGGGGTGCGCTACATACAGAGGGCAGGGATTCAGGGGTGCGCTACATACAGAGGGCAGGGATTCAGGGGTGTGCTATGTACAGAGGGCAAGGATTCAGGGTTGCGCTACGTACAGAGGGCAGGGATTCAGGGGTGCGCTACGTACAGAGGGCAGGGATTCAGGGGTGCACTATGTACAGAGGACAGGGATTCAGGGGTGTGCTACATACAGAGGGCAGGGATTCAGGGGTGCGCTACGTACAGAGGGCAAAGATTCAGGGGTGCGCTACGTATAGAGAGCAGGGATTCAGGGGTGCGCCACGTACAGAGGGCAGGGATTCAGGGGTGCGCTACGTACAGAGGGCAGGGATTTAGGGGTGCGCTATGTACAGAGGGTAGGGATTCAGGGGTGTGCTACGTACAGAGGGCAGGGATTCAGGGGTGTGCTACGTACAGAGGGCAGGGATTCAGGGGTGCGCTATGTACAGGGGGCAGGGATTCAGGGTTGCGCTATGTACAGGGGGCAGGGATTCAGGGTTGCGCTATGTACAGAGGGCAGGCATTCAGGGGTGCGCTACGTACAGAGGGCAGGGATTCAGGAGTTCACTACGTACAGAGGGCAGGGTTTCAGGGATTGATATATATCAGGTTGCAGGTTTTTGCTGCTTTTTCTGACAGTGCGCCATGTAGGAATTTTAGTGCGCTTTCAGAAAATACAGAAAAAACACACAACCTAATAGAAATCAATAGGACTGTGGGTAAAATGCAGGAAAACTGCAGATACATCAGGAATGGGCCAAAACACAGCAAACCAATGTGAACCCACCTAAAAGCACAAGGGACCAAGCACTACCACAGGCATATGACACAATTCTAAACTTTTTGGTTGGAGTTATAACAGCTACTGCTGGAGAACATTTTTTAAAAACGAGGGGAAGGGAGATAAGAGTCATTGAGCTTACACTTGGATGGTCCCTGGAGGCTTATCACTCAGAGATATCCTGTTCACCTTCTGGCTGCATGGCTCCTTCACTCACTGCACCTTCACTCACTGCACGGACTTCACACAGGGGAGGGGAAAGGCAGAGCCGACTTAGCCACTCCCATTTGTGTAGGGGGGAACTGTGAACTGCGACATTGTAATGACCACAGTGAGCCAACACAGATGCAGCCAGACACCCCTACATTTACACACAGCTTCTCCTGTCCCATAGAAGTTTATGGACAGGAGAAAATCGGGGTTATACATTGCGCTGCAGTGAGAACAAGAGATGGAGTCTGGTGTGCCACTGTGCGGGCCACATAACAAGGCCTGGCAGGCCTGATTCGGCCCGCGGGCCTTGTGTTTGCCACCCCTGAGGTAGGGAATGTCCTCCTTCCAGTAATGCCAGAGTTATGCTACGTACAGAGTGAAGGGTTCAGCAGTGTGCTACGTACACACGTACAGAGGGTAGGGATTCAGGGGTGTGTTATGTACAGAGTGCAGGAATTCAGGGTGTGCTACGTACAGAGTGCAGGAATTCAGGTGTTCGCTATGTACAGAGTGCAGGAATTCAGGTGTTCGCTATGTACAGAGTGCAGGAATTCAGGGGGTACGCTACGTACAGAGTGCAGGAATTAAGAAGTGTGCTACGTACAGAGTGCAGAAATTCAGGGGTGCGCTACGTACAGAGGGCAGGGATTCAGGGGTGCGCTATGTACAGCGGGCAGATATTTAGGGGTGTGCTATGTACAGAGGGCAAGGATTCAGGGTTGCGCTACGTACAGAGGGCAGGGTTTCAGGGGTGCACTACGTACAGAGGACAGGGATTCAGGGGTGCGCTACGTACAGAGTGCAGGAATTCAGAAGTGTGCTACGTACAGAGTGCAGGGATTCAGGGGTGCGCTACATACAGAGGGCAGGAATTCAGGGGTGCGCTATGTACAGGGGGCAGGGATTCAGGGGTGTGCTATGTACAGAGGGCAGGGATTCAGAAGTGTGCTACGTACAGAGTGCAGGGATTCAGGGGTGCGATACGTACAGAGGGCAGGGATTCAGGGGTGCGCTACGTACAGAGGGCAGGGATTCAGGGGTGTGCTATGTACAGAGTGCAGGAATTCAGGTGTTCGCTATGTACAGAGTGCAGGAATTCAGGGGGTACGCTACGTACAGAGTGCAGGAATTAAGAAGTGTGCTACGTACAGAGTGCAGAAATTCAGGGGTGCGCTACGTACAGAGGGCAGGGATTCAGGGGTGCGCTATGTACAGCGGGCAGATATTTAGGGGTGTGCTATGTACAGAGGGCAAGGATTCAGGGTTGCGCTACGTACAGAGGGCAGGGTTTCAGGGGTGCACTACGTACAGAGGACAGGGATTCAGGGGTGCGCTACGTACAGAGTGCAGGAATTCAGAAGTGTGCTACGTACAGAGTGCAGGGATTCAGGGGTGCGCTACATACAGAGGGCAGGAATTCAGGGGTGCGCTATGTACAGGGGGCAGGGATTCAGGGGTGTGCTATGTACAGAGGGCAGGGATTCAGGGTTGCGCTACGTACAGAGGGCAGGGATTCAGGGGTGCGCTACGTACAGAGGGCAGGGATTCAGGGGTGCGCTATGTAAAGAGGGCAGGGATTCAGGGGTGCGCTACGTACAGAGGGCAGGGATTCAGGGGTGCGCTACGTACAGAGGGCAGGGATTCAGGGGTGCGCTACGTATAGAGAGCAGGGATTCAGGGTTGCGCCACGTACAGAGGGCAGGGATTCAGGGGTGCGCTACGTACAGAGGGCAGGGATTTAGGGGTGCGCTATGTACAGGGGGCAGGGATTCAGGGGTGTGCTATGTACAGAGGGCAGGGATTCAGAAGTGTGCTACGTACAGAGTGCAGGGATTCAGGGGTGCGATACGTACAGAGGGCAGGGATTCAGGGGTGCGCTACGTACATAGGGCAGGGTTTCAGGGGTGCACTACGTACAGAGGGCAGGGATTCAGAAGTGTGCTACGTACAGAGTGCAGGGATTCAGGGGTGCGCTACATACAGAGGGCAGGGATTCAGGGGTGCGCTACATACAGAGGGCAGGGATTCAGGGGTGTGCTATGTACAGAGGGCAAGGATTCAGGGTTGCGCTACGTACAGAGGGCAGGGATTCAGGGGTGCGCTACGTACAGAGGGCAGGGATTCAGGGGTGCACTATGTACAGAGGACAGGGATTCAGGGGTGTGCTACATACAGAGGGCAGGGATTCAGGGGTGCGCTACGTACAGAGGGCAAAGATTCAGGGGTGCGCTATGTATAGAGAGCAGGGATTCAGGGGTGCGCCACGTACAGAGGGCAGGGATTCAGGGGTGCGCTACGTACAGAGGGCAGGGATTTAGGGGTGCGCTATGTACAGAGGGTAGGGATTCAGGGGTGTGCTACGTACAGAGGGCAGGGATTCAGGGGTGTGCTACGTACAGAGGGCAGGGATTCAGGGGTGCGCTATGTACAGGGGGCAGGGATTCAGGGTTGCGCTATGTACAGGGGGCAGGGATTCAGGGTTGCGCTATGTAAAGAGGGCAGGCATTCAGGGGTGCGCTACGTACAGAGGGCAGGGATTCAGGAGTTCACTACGTACAGAGGGCAGGGTTTCAGGGATTGATATATATCAGGTTGCAGGTTTTTGCTGCTTTTTCTGACAGTGCGCCATGTAGGAATTTTAGTGCGCTTTCAGAAAATACAGAAAAAACACACAACCTAATAGAAATCAATAGGACTGTGGGTAAAATGCAGGAAAACTGCAGATACATCAGGAATGGGCCAAAACACAGCAAACCAATGTGAACCCACCTAAAAGCACAAGGGACCAAGCACTACCACAGGCATATGACACAATTCTAAACTTTTTGGTTGGAGTTATAACAGCTACTGCTGGAGAACATTTTTTAAAAACGAGGGGAAGGGAGATAAGAGTCATTGAGCTTACACTTGGATGGTCCCTGGAGGCTTATCACTCAGAGATATCCTGTTCACCTTCTGGCTGCATGGCTCCTTCACTCACTGCACCTTCACTCACTGCACGGACTTCACACAGGGGAGGGGAAAGGCAGAGCCGACTTAGCCACTCCCATTTGTGTAGGGGGGAACTGTGAACTGCGACATTGTAATGACCACAGTGAGCCAACACAGATGCAGCCAGACACCCCTACATTTACACACAGCTTCTCCTGTCCCATAGAAGTTTATGGACAGGAGAAAATCGGGGTTATACATTGCGCTGCAGTGAGAACAAGAGATGGAGTCTGGTGTGCCACTGTGCGGGCCACATAACAAGGCCTGGCAGGCCTGATTCGGCCCGCGGGCCTTGTGTTTGCCACCCCTGAGGTAGGGAATGTCCTCCTTCCAGTAATGCCAGAGTTCTTCCATTCTAGGTATATCAATGCAAAGAAGAGCGCTATACAGTGCCGACAAAGGTTTATCTAGTTCCCCAGGTGCCAACCGATCCTCAATAGGGTCTGCCTTGAGGATAGGATTCCCAGAGAACTGGGCCGCAGCAGCATGTCACAGCTGGAAATATCAAAACAGCATCCAGCCCAGCAGATTGAACCTCTGAGACAACTGTGAAAAGTTTATGAGGGTACTCATGGGCATAATATCCCCAATAGTTTTGACCCTATATCACGCCCATAGCTGGGGATACTGAATGATACGGAAATGGCAGAGTGCAGGGTTGCCCCAAAGGGGTTGGGCAGGGTATAACTGGTCCAGGACGGAGAAATTATGTTTTGCAGCCTTCCAGATTCGCCATGTGACTCTCGCTGGCCCAGGGAGTTTGGTATGCCCCTGACCCCTTGTAAATAACGTTTTGAAGATCTAGCGGGGACTCCAGGAAAGCAGCCTCCAAACAGGTGGCCGCGTTGGCTCTAGAACTCTGGAACCACCAGTAGGTGGATACCAACATTGCCGCCCAAAAGTATACCTTAAAATTAGGCAGTGCCAGATCTCCCAACTGTGGAGGAAGAGACAGCGTAGCCTTGGTCAGACGGGGGGGGGGGGGGAGGCCTCATTCCAAATAAAGGAGACCAGGCATTTATAATTCTTACATTATCTAACGTAAATCCACTGAAAGACCCAAACCCTTAGATATCAGGAGGAAATTATCACTGTCCTTGTGTACCCGAAAGTTCCTCCATAAAGAATTTAATTGGATGCAGTGAACAGACATTTTCCAGATAAAGCCCCTCCCAGAAAAACAAGGCAAACATTTCAAAACAAAAATGTTGCGTATGCTCCCAAAGGGCAAGACAAGACACCATTTATTATTATCCCCAGTGTCCCTCCCAACCAGGCCTATGCATAAGAGACTTCTTCCACCGTTACCATACGTCTCTACAATTTTAGTAAATCATAGTAAACATAATTTTGACTTCCTGTTGTTTCCCCATATCTGACCATTTGCCTTCACACTCATCATGCCTCTGCCTGCTCATGATGTGACCCTGGCCTGTTCTTCCACCACACCTCTGCTTGCCACCTAAACTGACCGTGCCTCTGCATACCACCCAGACAATGCTTCTGCCTGCCCCCTAGATTATCAACCGAGTTTCTGCCTTTTACCTGAAGTGACCTCAGCCTGTTACTTGACCATGTTTTTTGCCTGCCGCTTGGACTGATCTTTTGCACAGTTATTGTAGTAGTGGGATTCAAGATAACACGGGGGTTTCACATATGTGAGGGACTCCAGAGTAGTTTTTTCAGAGTGAAGAAAGCCAAGTTTTTGGTTTTCTAATTACCAAATTAGGGTCTGGAGACCAGAGGGTGACAATATCGCTGCCTGCACCGACCCTGGCCTGTTTATGGGCAGTATTTTTGACTGCTGCCTGGACGATTGCTTTCGCTGTTGCTGACCACATCATAATCATTTTCTTTCTACATTTTCCTGTCGGGATTATTGGGGTTAAAAGAATATATATAGGTCTTTATATTATGTGTATATTTTTTATGTATGCTATGAACAATACCAAAGCCATTTTGGCTTTCATTTATTTAAAAGAGTTGAAACTAAGTTCATAGCTCATGAATAGACATTGTTACAAGAAGTCTCACAAGCAAACTGTAAATCTGTCTGTACCATCTACCAAGGTTATAATTCAAAGGTTTAAACACAGTAAAATAAACAAGATAAGAAAATAGTAAGAAGTTCTCGTTTCACATGAACTCACAGTAGTGTTCTTTGCATGAACAAAACCAGAGGG
Organism: Rana temporaria; assembly: GCF_905171775.1. NCBI lineage: Eukaryota > Metazoa > Chordata > Amphibia > Anura > Ranidae > Rana > Rana temporaria. The sequence goes on from NC_053495.1 coordinate 70,569,192, forward strand.
CTTATTCACAAATAAGCTATAGTAATATGTATTTTAAATAATAATGTTTATTTCATATATTTTAACAATGTATTAGTTATTCATAAAAACATGTTAAATACATATATAGATTATTATGATAAAGGTTGCAAATGTGGTATCCTATTAATGAAACTATTCATGAATAACTGTTGGCTTATCGTTCGAATAATGACTTAATTTTCATGGCATTTTACAGCCCCAGCTAATTGTGTGGGTATATCTCATCACATAAATATATTATAAGTTAGAGCCAGAATGTCTGGAGGAAATGAACACGTTTGACAGTTTTTGACAATTAATGGTGTCTTACCAAGCCGAGGCCAGAAGGTCATGAAAATAACATTAGAAGTAATTTCTTATCCAACACTGCCTCTAGAGGTTAAACTGGTAATTATTCAAGATGGCCACTAAACTTGGTTGTCATAGTAGTGTATAACCCCCATTGTCATATTACATCATTAATTAAATAGTTGTGACACACACACATACTTTTTGGAGTGATATAAAAATGAGTTACAGATAGCAGAGGGGGGACTCTATGTCTCACTACCCAGAGCAGAAAGGGATGCTGAAGACCTCAAAATGCTGGAATGCTAGGAGATGCTAGGCTAAAGGAAGGTCTCAGAGGGAATTTGGATGGAGACTGGGAGATCTTGAATTGCAGAGATGTAGGAGGTTGAAAAGAGTCCTGTGGGACTCATAACTGAAGCTTCTCAAAATGACAGAATTCTTAAAGTCCTGGTAAAGTATTATTCTGTTTATTTTACCTTTTTAGATAATTGAAGTTTGGTTGAGCATATGCTTGACTAATCCAATCCATTGTTAGTTCAGTTTTGGAGTGTAGTGAATTCTAACTGCAGTACGAATTGGATTGGCTTCTAAAAACAAGAGAGATACATATATTGTTATATCTCACAAAACTGACTTCAAAGTCTTATGCCGCATACACACCATCACTTTATGTGATGAAAAAAAACGACATTTTCTGTGAAGTAAAAAACAACGTTTTTGAAACTTCAATTTTCAAAGACGAAGTTGCCTACACACCATCGTTTTTTCACAATGCTCTAGCAAAGCGAGGTTACGTTCACCACATTTTTCCATTGAAGCTCGCTTCATAACTAGCTTCTGGGCATGTGCGGGTGTAAAAACGTTGTTTTAAACGTCGTTTTTTGCTACACACGTTTAATTTCTGTGAAGTAAAAAACGTTGTTTTGAAAAACGACACATAAAATTGAAGCATGCTTCAAATTTTTTTTGTCGTTTTTCACAAGACATAAAACAACGTTTTCCCCCACACACTTCTCTTCTCTTCCTGATCTACAGTTCATACCTGTTCCCGTGACTTTCTGTTCCCGTGATCTGATCTGTTTCCTGCGTGTGACGCGGCTTGTTTGACTACGATTGATCTCTGTTATCCTGATCCCGGCCTGCCTTGTAACCACGCTCAGCTCTACACTGCTTGATATCCTGTAGCCAAACTTTACCTGTATCCTGACCATTCTCTGCCTGTCGTCTATACCTACATCTGATCGTCTGTTACCAAACCCGGCTTGTCTGACTACGTATTCAGTGTCTCCCCAACCAGTGCACCTACCAGCCTGCTTCCTGCTGCACCAGCTGAACTGACAAGACCAAAGACGAACCAGACACCCATACACCGCCAGGCTCTTGTGGCCACTGTTGCAACATCGGTGGCCCTTGAGCTGGGGTTGTACGAGAAAGCCTTCCCACTGCATGTCAGGCTTATCCGGCAGGTACGTAACATTGTCTATGTACGTTTAAAGTTTAAAGTGGAGTTCCAACCACAATTAGCATTTTTTAAATGTATGTCCTTTCATCCTGCGTTTTTATAATATAAATCTGGTCACTTACTATTTTACAATCCGCCGCCGATCCGCATAGATATTCAAAAAAGATAGTTTATAAAACTATATCTACACCATTGTCATTTTGCTTGTGGGCATTGTGAAGCCTACAGGCACTTACTTTCTGGAAGTCTTGGATGGGGAGTGATAATTGGACAGCGCACTGCATCCTGGGAAATGATGACACACATTTCCCAGGAGCATTAGAGGGAGATGACGTCAGAATCATAGGTGGTTTCAAAGGCAGATTTTGTGGGACCGCATAGCAACAGGCATTTCCAGATGAGTAAAAAAAAAATCATTTTTTTTTCTTTTTTAGTCGTAAGCTACAGTTTAAAGCAAAATAGTTTTTTTGATGGAACCTCCACTTTAAGTTAGAAGATATGTTTGTTTTGAGAAGGAAACACCGTTATTAACCACTTAAGGACCGCCTAACGCCGATATACGTCCGCAGAATGGCACGGCTGGGCACAGGCACGTACAGGTACAACACCTTTAAGAGCCCAGCCGTGGGGCGCACGCGACCTGGTCCTAAGCTCTGTGACCGCGCCTGCAGGACCCGATCGCCGCCGGTGTCCCGCGATCGGTCACATGAGCTAAAGAATGGGGAGAGATGTGTGTAAACACACCTTCCCCCTTCTTCACTGTGGCAATGTCAGTGATCGTCTGTTCCCTGATATAGGGAATAATGATCACTGACGTCACACATCCAGCCCCGCCCCCCTACAGTTAGAAACACATATGAGGTCACACTTAACCCCTTCAGCGCCCCCTAGTGGTTAACTCCTAAACGTCAATAGCAATTTTCACAGTAACCAGTGCATTTTTATAGCACTTTTCGCTGTAAAAATGACAATGGTCCCAAAAATGTGTCAAAATTATCCGATGTGTCCGCCATAATGTCGCAGTCACGAAAAAAATCGCTGATCGCCGCCATTAGTAGTAAAAAAAAAAATTATTAATAAAAATGCAATAAAACTATCCCCTATTTTGTAAACGCTAAACATTTTGCGCAAACCAATCGATAAAAGCTTATTGCGTTTTTTTTTTTATCAAAAATAGGTAGAAGAATACGTATTGGCCTAAACTGAGGAAAAAAAAATCTTTTTTTATATCTTTTTTGGGGATATTTATTATAGCAAACAGTAAAAAAATATTGAATTTTTTTCAAAATTGTCGCTCTATTTTTGTTTATAGCGCAAAAAAATAAAAACCGCAGAGGTGATCAAATACCACCAAAAGAAAGCTCTATTTGTGGGGGAAAAAGGATGCCAATTTTGGGCAGGACCACGCAGGACCACGCAATTGTCAGTAAAATCGACGCAGTGCCGAATCGCAAAAACTGGCCAGGTCCTTTTATTTTGCGAGTAAATTTTGAGGGCTGGCAAGGAGCAGGAGCAGGGGGGGCGAGCAAGGAGAGGAGCCGCCGCAGCGTTCAAACTGAGGGGAACATTACAGCTTTCAATTCAATAGCTGTGTTCCCCGCAGCGCGCCTTATACAGCCCCTCCCCCTTGTCGGGCACTTTGATAGACATATCCACCCATCCCAGGATTGGATGGGTGATCTGGCTATCAACGTTTCCCGGACAAGATGGGAGGGGCTGTATATGACGCGCGCAGAGGGGATCACAGCTTTTGAATTAAAAGCTGTAATGTTCCCCGCGGTTTGAACCATTCGGCGGCGGCTCCTCTCCTACCCAGCACAGGTAGGATGGGGGGGACTCTGGCTACAATTGTGGTGGTGGTGGTGGGGGGACTCTGGCTGTGATGTGGGGGGACTCTGGCTGCAATGGTGGTGGTGGGGGGACTCTGGCTGCAATGGTGGGGGGACTCTGGCTGCAATGGTGGTGGTGGTGGGGGGGACTCTGGCTACAATGGTGGTGGGGGACTCTGGCTACAATGGTGTTGGGGGACTCTGGCTACAATGGTGGGTGGGACTCTGGCTACAATGGTGGGGGGGACTCTGGCTACAATGGTGGGGGGGACTCTGGCTACAATGGTGGGGGGGACTCTGGCTACAATGGTGGGGGGGATGGGGGGACTCTGGCTGCGATGGTGGGGGGACTCTGGCTGCAATGGTGGTGGTGATGGTGGGGGGGCTCTGGCTGCAATGGTGGTGGTGATGGTGGGGGGACTCTGGCTGCAATGGTGGTGGTGATGGTGGGGGGACTCTGGCTGCAATGGTGGTGGGGGACTCTGGCTGCAATGGTGGTGGTGATGGTGGGGGGGACTCTGGCTGCAATGATGGTGGTGGTGGGGGGGACTCTGGCTGCAATGGTGGTGGTGGTGGGGGGACTCTGGCTGCAATGGTGGTGGTGGTGGGGGGACTCTGGCTGCAATGGTGGTGGTGGGGGGGGGGGCTGGCTGCAATGGTGGTGGTGGTGGGGGGACTCTGGCTGCAATGGTGGTGGTGGTGGGGGGACTCTGGCTACAATGGTGGGGGGGACTCTGGCTACAATGGTGGGGGGGACTCTGGCTACAATGGTGGGGGGGACTCTGGCTACAATGGTGGGGGGGACTCTGGCTACAATGGTGGTGGTGATGGGGGGACTCTGGCTGCAAAAGTGGGGGGACTCTGGCTGCAATGGTGGTGGTGATGGTGGGGGGGCTCTGGCTGCAATGGTGGTGGTGATGGTGGGGGGACTCTGGCTGCAATGGTGGTGGTGATGGTGGGGGGACTCTGGCTGCAATGGTGGTGGGGGACTCTGGCTGCAATGGTGGTGGTGATGGTGGGGGGGACTCTGGCTGCAATGATGGTGGTGGTGGGGGGGACTCTGGCTGCAATGGTGGTGGTGATGGTGGGGGGACTCTGGCTGCAATGGTGGTGGTGATGGTGGGGGGACTCTGGCTGCAATGGTGGTGGGGGACTCTGGCTGCAATGGTGGTGGTGATGGTGGGGGGGACTCTGGCTGCAATGATGGTGGTGGTGGGGGGGACTCTGGCTGCAATGGTGGTGGTGGTGGGGGGACTCTGGCTGCAATGGTGGTGGTGGGGGGGGGACTCTGGCTGCAATGGTGGTGGTGGTGGGGGGACTCTGGCTGCAGTGGTGGTGGGGGGACTCTGGCTGCAATTGTGGTGGTGATGGTGGGGGGACCCTTGCTGCAATGGTGGTGGTGATGGTGGGGGGACTCTGGCTGAAATGGTGGTGGTGATGGTGGGGGGACTCTGGCTGAAATGGTGGTGGTGATGGTGGGGGGACTCTGGCTGCAATGGTGGTGGTGATGGTGGGGGGACTCTGGCTGCAATGGTGGTGGTGATGGTGGGGGGACTCTGGCAGCAATGGTGGTGGTGATGGTGGGGGTACTCTGGCTGCAATGGTGGTGGTGGTGGGGGACTCTGGCTGCAATGGTGGTGGTGGTGGGGGACTCTGGCTGCAATGGTGGTGGTGGGGGGGACTCTGGCTACAATGGTGGGGGGGACTCTGGCTACAATGGTGGGGGGGACTCTGGCTACAATGGTGGTGGTGATGGGGGGACTCTGGCTGCGATGGTGGGGGGACTCTGGCTGCAATGGTGGTGGTGATGGTGGGGGGGCTCTGGCTGCAATGGTGGTGGTGATGGTGGGGGGACTCTGGCTGCAATGGTGGTGGTGATGGTGGGGGGACTCTGGCTGCAATGGTGGTGGGGGACTCTGGCTGCAATGGTGGTGGTGATGGTGGGGGGGACTCTGGCTGCAATGATGGTGGTGGTGGGGGGGGACTCTGGCTGCAATGGTGGTGGTGGTGGGGGGACTCTGGCTGCGATGGTGGTGGTGATGGTGGGGGGACTCTGGCTGCAATGGTGGTGGTGATGGTGGGGGGACTCTGGCTGCAATGGTGGTGGTGATGGTGGGGGGACTCTGGCTGCAATGGTGGTGGTGATGGTGGGGGGACTCTGGCTGCAATGGTGGTGGGGGACTCTGGCTGCAATGGTGGTGGTGATGGTGGGGGGGACTCTGGCTGCAATGATGGTGGTGGTGGGGGGGACTCTGGCTGCAATGGTGGTGGTGGTGGGGGGACTCTGGCTGCAATGGTGGTGGTGGGGGGGGGGACTCTGGCTGCAATGGTGGTGGTGGTGGGGGGACTCTGGCTGCAGTGGCGGTGGGGGGACTCTGGCTGCAATTGTGGTGGTGATGGTGGGGGGACCCTTGCTGCAATGGTGGTGGTGATGGTGGGGGGACTCTGGCTGCAATGGTGGTGGTGATGGTGGGGGGACTCTGGCTGAAATGGTGGTGGTGATGGTGGGGGGACTCTGGCTGCAATGGTGGTGGTGATGGTGGGGGGACTCTGGCTGCAATGGTGGTGGTGATGGTGGGGGGACTCTGGCAGCAATGGTGGTGGTGATGGTGGGGGTACTCTGGCTGCAATGGTGGTGGTGGTGGGGGACTCTGGCTGCAATGGTGGTGGTGGTGGGGGACTCTGGCTGCAATGGTGGTGGTGGGGGGGACTCTGGCTACAATGGTGGGGGGGACTCTGGCTACAATGGTGGGGGGGACTCTGGCTACAATGGTGGTGGTGATGGGGGGACTCTGGCTGCGATGGTGGGGGGACTCTGGCTGCAATGGTGGTGGTGATGGTGGGGGGGGCTCTGGCTGCAATGGTGGTGGTGATGGTGGGGGGACTCTGGCTGCAATGGTGGTGGTGATGGTGGGGGGACTCTGGCTGCAATGGTGGTGGGGGACTCTGGCTGCAATGGTGGTGGTGATGGTGGGGGGGACTCTGGCTGCAATGATGGTGGTGGTGGGGACTCTGGCTGCAATGGTGGTGGTGGTGGGGGGACTCTGGCTGCAATGGTGGTGGTGGGGGGGGGGACTCTGGCTGCAATGGTGGTGGTGGTGGGGGGACTCTGGCTGCAATGGTGGTGGTGGTGGGGGGACTCTGGCTGCAATTGTGGTGGTGATGGTGGGGGGACCCTTGCTGCAATGGTGGTGGTGATGGTGGGGGGACTCTGGCTGCAATGGTGGTGGTGATGGTGGGGGGACTCTGGCTGCAATGGTGGTGGTGATGGTGGGGGGACTCTGGCTGCAATGGTGGTGATGGTGGGGGGACTCTGGCTGCAATGGTGGTGGTGATGGTGGGGGGACTCTGGCTGCAATGGTGGTGGTGATGGTGGGGGTACTCTGGCTGCAATGGTGGTGGTGGTGGGGGACTCTGGCTGCAATGGTGGTGGTGGTGGGGGACTCTGGCTGCAATGGTGGTGGTGGGGGGGGGACTCTGGCTGCAATGGTGGTGGTGGGACTCTGGCTGCAATTTTGGTGGTGGTGGGGGGGACTCTGGCTGCAATGGTGGTGGTGGGGGGGACTCTGGCTGCAATGGTGGTGGTGGGGGGGGGACTCTGGCTGCAATGGTGGTGGTGGGGGGGGGACTCTGGCTGCAATGGTGGTGGTGGGGGGGGGGACTCTGGCTGCAATTTTGGTGGTGGTGGGGGGGACTCTGGCTACAATGGTGGTGGGGACTCTGGCTACAATGGTGGGGGGGACTCCGGCAACAATGGTGGGGGGGACTCTGGCTACAATGGTGGGGGGGACTCTGGCTGGAAAATGGGGACATTTTGCTGCATTGGTAGACATGGGCAGGCTGCATTTTTGGGCAAGGAGAAATTTCTTGTTAATATTTATTTTTATAACTTAATTCTACATAAAACATTTAAGTGTAATTTCATGAGATTTATGAGGGCGTGTCTAGGGGCGGGATTAGGGGGCAGGACATGGTAGGGGTTGGGCGGGGCAACTGGTGGCGAGTATGCCTTGAGGCCTGGCTATTAGCTCAGGACTTGAAATTTTGAGCCCTGATATCATTTATCTTTGATATTTAGAAGTATATTCATTTATTTGTATTATCACGAAATATACCCGATATTAATTGCACTGTATTTTTAGTTAATACATTTATATTTTTAAGCATATCATTTGTGTCACTTGTCTTCAAAATAGCACGGATAAACCAACTTAAATGTCTTGTTGGTATTTGTGGAAAAAGGTAAATCTCCCAAAACCAAGATTTGCATAATTTCATAAATACAATACCGTTTTATTATTTCAGTATAAACATTCTGACATTCCAAAAACTTGTGAAAAAAAAAAAAAGAAAAGACTCTTAATGCCTCATAGAAAATACATTGAGGCGTTTGCTTTCCAAAATGTGGTCATTTTGTGGGTATTTAACCATTATATGGTGCTCCAGGGCCTTTAAAAATGTGATAGGTAGTCAGTAAATTAAATGTGCAATTTATGCCCCTAGACATCTAAAAGTGCTCCTTGGATTTTGGGCCTCTCTATGTGGCTAGGCTGTGAAAAAGTCTTACACATGTGGTATCTAGGGATGAGCCGAACAACCCCCAGTTCAGTTAGCAGCAAAACATGCGAACAGGCAAAAAAATTGTTAAAACACGCAAACATCATTAAAGTCTATGGGACACAAACATTTAAAATCAAAAGTGCTAATTTTAAAGGTTAATATGCAAGTTATTGTCATAAAAAGTGTTTGGGGACCTGGGTCCTGCCCCAGGGGACATGTATCAATGCAAAAATGTATCAATCAATGGACATAAAGTGAATCAATAAAAGTGAAATATTCCTTTACATTTTGGTACCTGGGGGCGTCTATAGTATGCCTGTAAAGTAGTGCATTTTCCCCGTGTTTAGAACAGTCCCTGCACAAAGTGAAATTTCTTATGCCCTGTACACACGATCTGATGGAATCTAATCCGATGGATTTTTTTATCGGATATCTGATGAAGCTGACTTTCATCAGTCTTGCCTACACACCATCGGTTAAAAATCCGATCGTGTCAAACGCGGTGATGTAAAACCCTACGATGTGCTGAGAAAAATGAAGTTCAATCCTTCCGAGCATGCGTCGACTTGATTCTGAGTAGACATGTGCACAGCAAAAATTTTCGTTTATTTCTGTTTCGTTTCTGTTCGTTTATCGTGATTCGTAACGAGTCGTAATTTCGTAAGACGTTAGTTATCGTATTCGTACTCTTTAGTATTTTCGTAACACTCTTTTTTCCGTTTCCGTTTTTTTCTGTTAGTTTATTTTTCGTTGAATCGAGATTCGTATTTTCGTTATATTTTGTATTCTGCCGCATTCGTATTTTTAAAATGATTTTATTCGTTCCTTCGTTTTTACGTTAGTTTAATTTTCGTTGTTTTGCCATTCGTATTTACATTATATTTTCCATCATGCCGCATTCGTATTTTCGTAAAGAAATATATTTTCGTTGCTTTATGATCATTCGTATTTTCGTGTCTAATTTCCTTTGATTGTAAAAACTTACTTTTGTAGATTTTATTGCATTCGTAATTCTGTTAGAATACATTTTACGTTTATTCGACACACTACTCGTCGTAATTTTGTAATTCGTATTTTACTGTGATTGACTTGACTGTCTTAGTTAGCACACACACCCTGTCTAGAAGGAAGTCTGACGTAGAAGAAAACTAAAATATGTCAGATATTACAAATACAAATCTAGAAATTAGATGCAGTGCACTGCAGTCTAACACAGAAAAAGACACAAGGAGCCAGGAGGTAATGAGAAAGAAGCTCATTGGGGGAAGGAACAAACCTCTTCAGAGGAAAGGGACAGCGCTCAGTGGCTATTGGTCAATGTCCAGAAATATTTTAGTACTAACGAAAGCTAATTTACATTATTTTGTATTTTCGTTGTTTTCATTTCAGTTTTCCGAAGATTCGTAATTTATTTTTCGTTAGTTTTGATTTTCGTTTTTTAGTCTTTGTTCCGCATTTCGGTTGTTTTCTTTTCGGTCTTCGAATATTAGTAAGTTTGCATTTTCGTTCATTTTGTTTTTCGTAATTTTTTTTTTTTTTTGGGTTCGGTATTTTCTTTGTTTCTATGTTTTCGTTTCTTTCATCTTTCGTATCTTCGTTGTTTTTCATATTTGTTATTTTGAAAATATCGTTATTCGTTATTAATTGCGCTAAACCATTCGTTCATTCGTATGTTAACGAATCAACTAAAATAACGAAAATTGACGGAAAACGTATTCGTAACTTAAAAAATTGCACATGCCTAATTCTGAGCATGCATGGATTTTTGACCGATGGATTTCCCCACACGATCGTTTTTCTCTATTGGTTTTTTAACCATAAGAAAAATCGAAAACAGGTTCTATTTTTTTTCACCGATGGCGCCCTGTACACACGATCGGTTTGTCTGATGAAAACAGTCCATCGCTCCATTTTCATCAGATGAACCGATCGTGTTTACAGGGCTTTAAGGAAAGAAAGTAATTTAAAACTACTCGTGGCTATAATGAATTGTCGGGTCTTGATAATACAGAATAAAGTCATTGAAAAAACGGCATGGGTTCCCCCCCAGTCCAAAAAAAAATATGTGGGGGTCCCCCGAAAATTACATACCAGGCCCTTTAGGTCTGGTATGGGTTTAAAGGGGAACCCCAGGCCAAAATTTAAAAAAATGGCGTGGGTTCATACCAGACCCTTATCTGAGCATGCAAACTGGCAGGCCGCCGGAAAAGAGGGGGTAGAGCGCCCTCCCTCCCTCCTGAACCGAGGATGTACCCATGTTGATAGGGACAAGGGCCTCATACCCCAACCCTTGCCTGGTGGTTGTGGGGGTCTGCGGGCAGGGGCTCATCGGAATCTGGAAGTCCCTTTTAACAAAGGGGACCCCCAGATCCCGCCCCCCCCTTTGTGAATTGGTAACAGGGTACATTGTACCCCTACCATTTCACAAAAACGTGTCAACATTTTTTAAAACCACAGTAGACAGCTTGGAACAAGTCCTTTATTAAAAAGAAAAAAAAATGTAAATATGTGGGATAATATAATACATAAACCCAAAATATGTGAAATTATTCAATTAAAAAGGCATATAATTGCTCCTAATAATGTAATAATAAAACAACAGAATTTATTCCTAATATAATTACTGGCAATTAACAATACTTGTTTATAGGGCACTTTTAAATAAGCCCCTTTTTATTTTTAGTAAAGATACAAAATAAAAATCCAGCAGCCTGTATTCATTGTAGAGTTGAGACATGAGTCATCAATCTCATTATACACATACTAGTACCATGGCTGGTCCTTATCTGATTTGGTTGTCTGGGATTCTTGACTTCCTGGAAGAATATGCGATAAGGTTTTTTTTAAACATCTCTCGTAAGAGATCCTATGCAATGAACTTACATTCACCCTTCTAACAAACAAACAGAACAAGATGGTTTCCCATGTTCAGGGCCGTCTTAATAGCATCATGGGCCCCTGGGCAAAGTTGCTCTGGGGCCCCTACAATGATGACAGTGCAGGTAAACAGACATTAACCACTTCCCGACAGCCGTACGACTTTGTACGGCCGCAGGGTGGCTCTAAATCTCTGGGACGCCGTCTTTTTACGGCCTCCGTTCCTCCTGGCCATTGGGCGGCGCGCGCCCGCCGCATCACTGAGATGCCGATGCGCGTGCCTGACGGCCGCGATGTCTACCAGACACCCGTGATCGGCGGTTACAGAGACAAGGACGTGGATCTGTGTGTGTAAACACACAGATCCATGTCCTGTCAGGGAGAGAGGAGACCGATCTGTTTCCCTTGTACATAGGGACACAGATCGGTCACCTCCCCCAGTCAGTCCCCCTCCACACACAGTTAGAACACTATGCAGGGTACATATTTAACCCCTCCCTCACCCCCTAGTGTTAACCCCTTCAATGCCAGTCACATTTATACAGTAATTAGTGCATATTTATAGCACTGATCACAGTATAAATGTGAATGGTGCCAAAAATGTGTCAAAAGTGTCCGATGTGTCCGCCATAATGTCGCAGTCCCAATAAAAATCGCAGATCGCCGCCATTACTAGTAAAAAGAAAATAAAAAATAATAATTTTGTCCCCTATTTTGTAGGCGCTATAACTTTTTTTTTTACCAAACATATGTAGAATACATATCGGCCTAGACTGAGAATTTTTTTTTTTAAATTGGGCTATTTATTATAGCAACAAGTAAAAAATATTATTTTTTTTTTCAAAATTGTCGCTCTTTTTTTGTTTATAGCACAAAAAATAACCACAGAGGTGATCAAATACCACCAAAAGAAAGCTCTATTTGTGGGGAAAAAAGGACGTCAATTATGTTTTGGAGCCACGTCGCACGACCGTGCAATTGTCAGTTAAAGCGAAGCAGTGCCGGAAGCTGAAATTTCACCTGGACAGGAAGGGGGTATATGTGCCCAGTAAGCAAGTGGTTAAGTAGGTAGGAGGCAGACTGCCTCCCCTTTGCATCTATCACTCTGTGTCATCATGGGGCACCCAATTTCGGGGCAGCATGGGCTCAAGGACCAGCTGCTTTGGGGAAGTGCAGGGGCCCCCCATGCAGCTGGGGCCCCTGGGCAGTGCCCAGGTGTGCCCTCTCATTAAGACAGCCCTGCCCATGTGCTCATGAATCCATGTATAAAATAATATGTATAGGCCTTAAAAATAAAGTGGATGGAAACCCTCACATATACCCATTGAAGTGAACAGCCTCACATGATACACAGAGATTACACAAATCATCCTACATAAGTTTTACATGTATATCTTCTGTCTTCGGCTTTATATACTGTTTAGAAAGTGCATGTCCTCTTAGAAATTCCTCTCCCTGTGCCAGTAGGGATGGGGAGTCTGGCCATACACTGAGACAGCTGATTGGAGAAAAGGCAAACAACCCCTCTCCTCATATCCAGAGCTGTCCTGGGAATTGACCAGCTGTCTGCTAATCTATTTATAGCACCCTCCCTGACACAAATTTCAGGCTGGTTTTATCATGTGTCAGAGAATTATATGTTATCATGCTGATAACAAAAGAACGGGGCAGGAGAAAGCCACAGGACTTAGGGCTGTGGAGAGATAAGAAAACACTGCAGATATGTGCCCAGCTCAAATGTCATAAATCAGGTTTACATCCACTTTTTAACCTCAATAGATCTGACACTACATCTCATTAAACATTCATTATGACTGCCTATCTCATTTCTTGAGGCCTTAAAATGCCAGGACAGTTCAAATACTCCCAAATTACCCCTTTTTGGAAAGTCGAAGGTATTTAGTAAGTGGCATAGCAAGTTTTTTGAAGTTGTAACTTTTTCCCCACAATTCTTTAGAAAACACTTGCAATTACACCCCAAAACACATTCTGCTACACCTCCTGAGTAGGGGGATACCACTAGGCATGAGCCCGATGTTCAGCTCGAACATAAGTTCGACTCAAATATCATTGGTTCGCAGCAAATTTTGAAAGTCGCGGGACACCCTTTAAAAGTCTATGGGAGAAATCAAAAGTGCTAATTTTAACCACTTTCCCACCGCGCCATAGCGAAAATACTGCTACAGCGCGGTGGAGTTATTCTCGGAGGACGTCCCTGGGACGTCCTCCCAGAATCCCCCTGGGGCGCGGTCCCGGAATTATCTGTGAGCGCCGGGTCTAGAAGACCCGGCGCATCACAGATCGCGGTAACTTGCCGCTGATATCGGCCGTTTACCACGTGATCGCTCCGTCAAATGACGGCGCGATCACTTGTAAACAAACCGGCTTCATGTAATATAATGACGGTTCCTCCCTCTCCTCTCTGTACCGATCGGTACAGTGTGAGAGGAGGGGGGGAGCGGGTGTCAGCAGCAGCACTGTGGGCTGGATCTGTGACTATTGCAGTCACAGATCCAGCCATCCCTCCCTGCGCAATACTCTGCAATAACACCCCCCACACTCTGCAATACCCCCCCACACTCTGCAATACCCCCCCCCACACTCTGCAATACCCCCCCACACTCCGCAATACCCCACAATACCCCAATACTCCAATACTCCACAATACCTTGCAATACGTCGCCTATGGGGATTTTTTTTTTTTTTTTTTCAAATAATTTTTATTGAGATTAATAATAATTACAACATATTAAGAAGTAAGGAACATACTAAACGTACATTGTAAAACTGTGCCTCAATCCCCCCCCCCCCGGCACCCCACACGGGAACATGCTGTGCAGGGGGAGATCGGGACCAGCCAACTTGAGAACCAAGTCTTAAAATGTGGGTTCCACAAATTAACTCAGTGCTAAATACGTAACAACAATTATCAAGAGGTGACGGCCTCACAGGGCCCAATAAACAATATTAAGCAACCATTTCAGCTAGTGAATATATCTAAAGTATCAAGACAATAAAGTAAAGATGTGGAAGTAAATAAGACTATAAAAAATAAACAAATAAACAAATGCACCCGACCTACGTGAACACATTTATCGCTTGTACCACTCCTTCCAGCAGTTCCAATTTCTATCGAAGTCTGCGCAAGAGGATTTCCTAATAGCAAGAAGTCTTTCATATTGGAAATTAAGATTAACTAGGGTCATGACTTCCGAAGGGTTAGGAGAGAGTGTAGTTCTCCAATGTCTGGCGATAATCAGTTTCGCTGATATCAATATATGGGTAACTACAGTGCGGAATTGCAACGGATAATTGTCAATACCTAAATGGAGAATTGCTAAAGCTGGCTCAGGTGGGTTCAAGACCCCGGTGATATCAGCAAGAATAGAGAAGATCTTTTTCCAAAAACTAGATACATTTTTACATTGCCAAAATGTGTGAAAGATAGTGCCTTTGGAACCGCAGTCCCTCCAACATAAGGGAGACTGTGAGGGAAACATCTTGGCCACGTTATAGGGAGTTCTGTACCATCTCACCAACATTTTCTGAGTAATTTCCCAGTGATTAATGCAATGGGAAGCTATATAGTTATAACGGAGAGCGTATGACCACTGTTCAGAGCTAAATAACGTCTTTAAATCTTTTTCCCATTGGTGACGATTTAGTAAATTCCTGTTTAAATTGGAGCGATATCCCTTTAACTTTATTTTCAGTAGATGAATAGAACTGCCCTACTTTTACATTTAAATTGATCAACGGGGGTGGAGATTTGGTCAGAAATGAGACGATCCGTCTATAAAGAAAATTGCTGGAGTTGGAAAGGTTGTATTCCGCTTTTAACGAAGTGAATTGCTTAATAGTGTCTTGAACCATGAGTTCATCGACCCAATCTACACCCCCATCTTTCCATTGGGTGAAACTGCAGTAGGGCAGGAGAATTTCCAATGTTTCAATTGGGATTCTTAACGGTTGGACCAAACTATTACGGCTAGTTTGTGACATCAGATGTCTCCAGGCCATAATTGAGGCTTGCGATGTGGGAGGGAAGCCCGATATAGAAATTGATTTCCACGTATCGGCTATTAGAAGATTTTTCAGGATTGGGGATTTGGTAAGAGCTGCTTCAATACTGACCCAAAGGGGTTCTGAGTAGGAGTTAAACCAATGTTTAATTTGGGACAACAGAGTTGCCCAATAATAGTCTTTTAGATCAGGGAGTCCCATGCCTCTCACCTTACGGTGCTGAACTAGATATGCGTGTGAGCAGCGTGCCCTCTTACCCTGCCAAATGTAGTGCTTAAGTAGTTTATGAAGTTCCGAGAAATGTTGAGTTTTAAATGGAAGTGGGAGAGTGCGAAAAATAGAGTATTTTAGGAAGTATTAACATTTTGAAGGATGCTATTCTGCCTGCCCAAGAAAGTTCAGTTTTAGCAATACGTGAAAGGGTCTGTCGAATGTCCGAAATAAGGGGTTTAATATTAGTCTCCGCTAAGAGGGATGTCTTAGCTGTCAGTAGGATGCCTAAGGGATGGAATCTTTAGCCCATGTGTATGGGAGAGACTTGATTAAGTGCGAGCAGGTGTGATGAATAACACCCAAATCTAATATAAGGGATTTATTGAAATTGACCTTATAATAAGAGATGTCACTGAAGAGATTTAGAGTCTCATGGGCAAACGGGAGAGAGACAGCAGGGTTGGAGAGAAGCAAAATGACATCATCCGCAAAAAGATTAATTACATGAGAAGTTCGTTGTAATTTAAAGCCCGTTATATGGGGGTGTGTTCTAATGGTCTCCGCCAAGAGTTCCATCATAAGATTAAAAATAGTAGGAGAGAGCGGACAGCCTTGGCGAGTGCCATTTGATATCGTGAACATTTTGGACAATAGGCCAGATGTAAGGACTTGTGCGGAAGGATTAGAGTAAAGGGCCAAAATGGCAGAAAGAAATGGGCCCCCGATACCAAATTTAAGTAAAACTGCTCTCATGTAGCCCCAGTGTACTCTATCAAACGCCTTCTCTGCATCTATAGAAAGAAGCAGAGAAGGCGTTCTACGAGATTCAGCCAGGTGAAGGATGTTCACTAGCCGTCTGGTGGCGTCAGATGCCTGCCTCCCCTTGGTAAAGCCTGTTTGGTCTTTTTTTATCAGTAGGGGAAGTATATCAAATAGCCTATTGGCAAGTACCTTTGCATATAACTTGACATCGACGTTTAAAAGAGAAATAGGGCGAAAATTGGAAGGTTGGTCAGGTTTTTTACCGGGTTTGGGTAGGGTGATCACGTATGCTTTTAACATTTCAGCCGGGAAACTTCCCGATGACATAGCCTCATTGAATACAAGTAATAAATTGGGGAGCAAGATACCTTTGAATGTTTTATAATATAAGTAGAATTGTAGAGCAAAGGCACCAATTAAAGGTAAATAACCATCAGCGACCGAGTAACTTTAGAAATATATTTTAAAAAGGGGTTGTGGGACTTTAATTGAAGCTTGATGGATAAGGATCAAATGTGTCAATAACTCTATAGGCTTGGTCAAACCTCAGTCATTCAAGTCATACCGACAATAATTGTTCTATCATAAATTTATTTTTACAAAAAGTAGAAAAAATAAAAAAAATGAACAATAAATAAATGTTTAGTACATATTAAAAACATTCAGACTATAATTAATATATTGTACTGCACATGCAAGATGCTGCAGGTGATCTTCATCACAGCCCACGTGTGGGGGTTCAACTAGTTTCGCCCGAGAGGGCTTCGTCGGGAACCCGTGGAGGGTGATAGTCTACATAGATAAAAGGTATGTCAGTAGGATATCATCAGACATAAAGGCCAATTATATAACGTGTACCAATAATAGTCATATAAAGAAAGCAAAAAGCAAAAAACAAGCCCATTAGTTGAAGGGCTGAAATTATAGTATTCTAGACAAAATATGTATTGTTGACCAAAAAAAATATATACATATACATATATCAAAGTGCATATAATAGATTACGATACAGTCATATTCATTTAAATGAGGTATAAGTGGACTGGATGCATGTAAATGCTGTGGACTGTGAAACAGTCCTTACCTTGCAAAAACGGAGTAGATGGTTTAGGGCGTAAGCCGTGGCGAGATCAGATCCCAAATGTAAAGAGTCCCACAAGGGGAGGGAAAAATCTCTGCACAGCCTATACTTGGCTGTCACACAGAGAGCAGACCACAGAAAAAAGCCGGCCTAGGGAGACAAAAAGAGGACGGAGGCAGGCAGAAACTGAAAATGGAAGATAAAAAATAAAAATGAAAAATATGAAAGAAAGATATGTATAATAAAGTTACTATAGCACACTGTAAAGGTCTATTCGCTCAAAAGAGAGGAAAGATACTGATTAAATAATGAAGTTACCTTACTGGTGTTGGTTGTTAAGAATCATGACCATAAGTCTGATGGACTCGATAATTGGATAATTTCAAAAGAAATTCCAAAATTAAGTAGTATGTTGACCATTCAGGGTTAATCCTGTTAATGCTGTATAGCATAAAAAGGAATGGATTACACATTCATACTTATAAAGATATATATATATGCAAGTGCATATTAATTCATATAGAAAATATATATAGTTGTTGCCTATATTAATTATTACATCTAAATATATAATGGCATCTATCTGCATGTAGAGTATAAGTATATTGACAAGATTAATTAGTTTAAAATTAGAAATTTCCTATGTGCATAAAATCTATACCTATCTACGTGTGCTAAGGAAATATGCAGAGCTGGAAACAGTACCTGGTTGATATTGCAGCAGAGTCTGCCAATGGTGTAACGATTTCAATCACAGGTGTACCCGACAAAGTACAAAAGCTAAGAAAAATTAAATTAAATAGGAAGGTATCACTAATTAGGGCAAATATAAGGTGACTGAAAAATTCAGTGATTCACCAAAGAGGTCTGTGTATAAAAATAGGAATAAAGGGAGAGCGCCTGCCTCTTGCCTACCTGTGTCTCAGATTAGTGTCCAAATGATCTCTCCAGCAGAGCCCACGCTAATGGGACAGCTGTAGAGATCATTTAAATACCGCTCGCAGTCAGGTCCCAACGAGTGGAACCTGTGTGTGGGGCAAGATCAGTTAGAACAGTGGGCGGGGAAGACGGACGGCCGTCAAAGGGATTCCCCATGTGTTAGCCGTCAATCCCACAGTAGATGGGGAGGCGGCACGTCACACATGGGAGGAGCGCTGGTGTCAGTGATGACGTCCAGGGCATATCCAATAGACGCTGAACCGAGGCAGACCTGCGCTGTCACCCGAGCCTCCGCTCGGATTCGGCAATGCTACTAGCGTCACCGGTACAGGCCCCCTACCGCCCACTGTGGTCAGCCTGAAATGCGTGCTGCCATGTGTGTGTACAGCGCAGCAAGCCAAATCAGTATACACCGCACATTGTGTGGATGATGGCTGGAACCTCCGTGTGTAGGTTAGAACTGAGAAAGTGAAAAAGATAATAATGAGAGAGAAAAAGAGAGAAAAAGAGAGGAAGAAAAAAGGGGAAAAGGGAAGAGAAAAAGAAGAAAAATAAAATGAAATTAAATCAAGTGAATATAGAAAAAATAAATAAACATAAAAAGAGGAAAACAGAAGAGAACATTGCAGTTTGGCAATATGTCAGACTAGAGCCAAATCCACAGCTTACAGCGCCCGTCCATCAAAGATACATATAAAGAGAGAAGGTATAAACACAAAATAGTTACATCAGTGTACATAATGCAATAATTACAGTTATGTAAATACATTGCTACATCATTGCTACAGTGTGCATCCACAGTTTCAGTGCAAATTCTATTCTTAAAATTCATTGTGTACAGAGTGATAGAATCCCATCTGGGGTGATCACCTGCAAATATAGGGAAATGCACTAATTAGATGTTATTACATTCCATCACTAATTTGACACAAGGAGTGTTCTAGGAGCCAGGGTATTGATATTCAACCTCTTCTGGCGAAAAACAAGCCAGATGGCAGTGCACCAGGGACCGAAATCCACATTTTTTGGTATGAGGGGCAGGATATGGCAGGCATGGATCCAAAACACAAAGCAATAAATAGATTACAAAAAGGGTTTATAACTAATATTTTCGTTTAAGCCAGGGTGCTGGGTGGCCCGTAGCGTATAAATCCACCACGCTTCAGTCTGTAGGAGGCGTTTGTCAGCAACGCCCCCTTGTTCATTTAGAGGAATATGAGCTAAGGCATAAAAGCCAAGCATAGCAGAGTTGTGATTGTGAAACAAACCTATATGGCGGCTGATAGGAGTTTCCATCAGTTTTTTATTAACCGCTCGAACATGGTCCCGCATTCTACAAAAAAAGTTTTGTTTTGTTTTTCCTACATAGTAGGCACCACAGTTACATTTCATTAAGTAGATTATACCAATCGTTTGACATGTTGCACGAAATTTGGGCGATATAGTTTCACCATTAGGGAGAGAGATGCTCTCCCCTTTCAAAATGTAACGGCAAAAATTGCATTTGCCACAAGGAAATGTGCCCATTTGAGTAGGCTTTGGCACCATCTGTACTGCGTAGTGACTAGAGACAGCTTTGTCTCTGATGGACGGAGATTGTTTAAAAGTGATCTCAGGAGTCAAATTAACAAATTTTTTGATTTTGTCATCAGAAGTAAGGAGGTGCCAAAATTTACTATAAATATTGCGTATCAGACCATGTTGGCGGTTAAACCGAGTGATCACTCGGGTAGTGTTTACTTTAGGATCAGCTTTAGGTTTGTAAATAAGAGAATTTCTTTCTAAAGTGCTAGCTTTGTTAAAGGCTCGACGTAAACACGTCTTGCTGTAGCCCCTTTCTTTTAAGCGGGCATACAGCTGGCCTGCTTCTCTTCTATAATCTTCCTCACGGGAACAGTTGCGCCTCAGTCGCAGGTATTGGCTGTAGGGTATACTGTTGATGAGTGATTGGGGGTGCGAGCTGGTGGCATGTAACAAACGGTTACCTGCCGTCGGTTTCCTATAGAGAGTGGAGCACAGGAGACCTTTTTCGTCTATGTAAAGTTCTACATCTAAAAAAGTAATAGATGTCTGGCTGAAATTATACGTAAATTTCAAATTATAGTGGTTATTTTGTAGTCCCTCCAGAAACAGTACCAGGTCCTCCTTTGATCCCGCCCAAACCATAAACACATCGTCGATATAGCGATGCCAAGTTAGCACACTATCCGACAAGGTGTCTCTGGATTCCTCACTGAAGAGGTCACGTTCCCACCCCCCCAGGTACAGGTTGGCATAGGAGGGGGCGCAGCCCGCCCCCATAGCCACTCCCTGCACCTGGAGGTAGTGGGAACGTTTGAACAAAAAAATATTATTCATCAAAATAAATTCAAGCATTTCGACAATAAAGTTGTTGTATTTCGATGTATTTTTGTCACGCTCATTAAGAAAGCTTCTAACCACCTGAGTGCCTAGCCCGTGAGGGATAGAATTATAAAGTGCCTCAATGTCTATTGCGACCAACCATGCGTTGGGTGGAATAGTGAGGCCGTCAACGATTTTCAATAATTCGATGGTGTCTTTGACATGAGAGAATAGACTCTGAACGTGAGGGTATAGGTATTCGTCAATTATCCGACTAATGTTTTCAGTTAGTGAGCCACATCCAGATACAATCGGACGGCCTGGTGGAGGTAAGACTCCTTTATGTATTTTGGGTAAGGCGTAAAATGTCGGTGTTGTAGGGTTTTCGACATTGAGAAATTGTAAGGTGGTATCATCTATTGTACCCTGCCGTCGTGCACGGTTCAGAATTTGGCGATAATGTTTAACACTTTGTGTAATCATAGATGCCGGAACCGGCCTATACCAGTCTCTATTCTTAAGGATTTTCTGACACGTCTTCATAGCTGGCTCTGTCCATTACGACAATATCACCACTCTTATCCGAGGGTTTGATGACAAGGTCATCATTGTTACGAATGGTATTAAGGGCTGTTCTCAAATTCCGACTTAGATTGGGCGTTGCCCCGGTCTTCCAATTAGCTGCTTCTATGGCCTTAGTGACCTGCAGGACAAAAGCCCAAATATTGGGGTTGCCCTGCAGGACAGGAAAGGATCTAGATTTGGGTTTATAAGTTTTTGGAACTACATATACAGGTTTGTTAATTCGCGACTGTACCCAAGCTCCCGGTATAATCCCCGGAAGTTGGTAAGTCCAACCTTCTTCCTCCGGGTTGCTTTCGTCCCAGAGTGACATGAGATCCTGTAAGGCTTGAAGCTCCTGGAGGAAGACATTATCGAGGGCCGTATTGTCAATGGCAGGGGTATCGGTGACAGTACCAGTTTTGTCGTAAAGTACTTTGTACATGAGTCGGCGAGCGAAAAGGTGTAGATCTTTCACCAATTCGAACTTATCTGCCTCGCCATCGGGGCAGAATGAAAGACCCAGTTGAAGTACCTCTTCCTGGTCTGGAGTTAGGAGGTATGGTGAAATGTTAACGATATTTTTAGTTAAGTCCCGGTCTACGCCATTATGGGGGGCCGGACCTGATCTTTTAGTGACTGTTGGCTGTTCTGAGGTACAGCACTAGATTTCCTATCCAAAGTAAAGATAGGTTCGGTACGTATTTCAGTTAGATTAACGGATGCCGTGTGGTTTGGACCAAGTGGCATTGGGGTCATGGGAGATGCCAGAGTCGAAGTTGTAGCAACACCCAGAGTTGTTATGGGAAGAGTCAAAGAGGTATTACTTACAGAACTCGCATTGCCAGTGGAGTGACTAGTGCGAGATCTTTGGGACCGAGATCTTTTATCCTTCAGGGGGAACTGCGAACGGGTAATCTCCTGTAGGCTTCTATCCAAATCATTTTTTCTCTTTTTATTTTCCGCATCTCCACGTCGTTGTTTTATAATAGGCATTCGAGAGCCCGTCAGGACCTGGGGCCTTATCTGCAGGGAGAGAGGAGATAGCATGGTCCAATTCCGTTAATGATATGGCAGCATTTAATGACTGCAAGTTTAAGTCAGAAAGGGAAGGCAAGGTAAGTTTAGCTAAAAATTGCTCAATAGCTCCTGACACTGGTTGGACCGTTGACGGGTGGTCCCTTAGGTTATAGAGTGAGGAGTAATAATCTGCAAATGCATCTGCTATCGCTTGTGGGTTTTCGACTTTGGCGGAGGTTTTTGGATGGAAAATATGAGGAATTCTAGTTTTAGATCTTTGTATTTTTAAACGATCAGCCAAGAATTTTCCTGCTCTATTGTTGTTTGCATAGAAGTTTAATTTTAGCTTTCTCATATAGTTTTCATTTTGGATACAAAACAATTCTCTCAGAGAGTTACGGACCATGGATAACTTAGAAACTAAACACACAGAGGGATTCGACTGATTCTGAGTTTCCAGAGCGCGCAATTCAGTAAGGAGAGTAGTTATTTTAGCCGAGCGCGAGCGATTAAGTTTAGAGCTTAGCTTGATAAGGGCTCCTCTTATGGATGCTTTGTGGGCATTCCAGTTAGTAAATGGGTTGGTGGCATTTGGGTCATTGAAGTGAAAAAATTCTTCTAAATGTTGAGTTAATTCTTTGTGGGAACTAGGGTCTTGAATCACCGAAGTATTACATCTCCATATGCGTGATGGTGCAAACGTATTCCCCTCCTCTATCTTGATTGTAACTGGGGCATGATCAGCCCATGTGATATCATGGATAGAGGAGGATGATACCCGCTGCAAAATCCACCAATCTGCTAAAAATAGATCTATTCTAGAGTAGGAATTGTGACTAGGGGAATAATAAGTAAAAGATTTTTCGTTTGCATTTAGACATCGCCAGACATCGTACAATTCCTCCCTGATGAGGAGATCCCGAAAATAATGGGACTGGCTCCTCAAAGAGGTAGAGTCCAGCTGTCCGTCAACAATAACATTAAAATCACCACACAATAGTACGCTCCCAACACGCACTCGAGAAACTTTTTTGAATACCTTTTTAAGAAACCTAATTTGGTGCGAGTTGGGTGCATAAACAGACACTAGCGTAATAGGCAGGTTATTGATAACACAGACTAAAATAATATAGCGTCCTTCTTGATCAATAAAGGAATCCTTGAGTTCAAAAGAGACAGTATCTCTAATGGCCAGCATAACTCCCCTCTTCTTAGCTGTAAAAGAGGACATGAAAACATGAGGGAAACTTACATGTGAACATTTTGGGGTAGCCATCTTGTGGAAATGAGTTTCTTGCACTGCCAAAACATCCACCTTATGAGAAAGTGCTTCTTTCCATAAAGATCTTCTTTTGGCCGGATGATTAAGCCCTCTTGCATTTATAGTAAGGAGTTTAATACCCATTGTTCAGTACAGGAAAATAAAATAAAAAGATCTCCAAGGTAGTTGTACAAACTGAGGAACATTGTAGGGTGACGAAACAGTGGCACGAGGGAATACATCAAAAGGTTACTGAAGGTAAACATCACGGTCGAGACAGTGCAAAACACGAAGGTGGATGAAACATAGTTCAAAGGTTGCTTGAATGTAGACAAAACTAAATTGAACATGGACTGAAGAAATGCTCAAGGAGCTAATGTAGAACAAAATCTGTCCCAACGGGGACCAGGTGTATAATACACAAAACAAAATTAAGAAAGGGTCCAAAGGACGAGGCAGCTAACTGCCTAAGGTAGTGGGGTACGGTGACAGGTACCACAGGCACTGGGGAATCTTAATGAGACGTGTGGTCTAGCCGTTAGGACCACAGGTATGCTTCAAAGATTGATTACGTTGAGGCATTACTTGCCAATCTTGCTGAACCTTACGTGGCAGTGGTTGATGTTGTAGGACTGGACCGGTATCAGGAGCAAGGGGCAAAATATTCCAGTTCTTTAGGAGAAGAAGACCGTCCTCCAGAGTATTGACGAGATGATTGGAGCCATTGTGAGAAATATTAAGTTTGGCTGGATATTTCCAGCGATAAATCACCTTACTGTTTCGTAAGGCTTTGGTGAGTGTCGACATATTGCGACGTTGTTGCAGCGTGTGTTGAGACAAGTCCGGCAGCACTTGTATGTTTTTGGCTTGTACTGGCAAGTTGTCCACCTTGCGGAACGCATCAAGAATTGATTATTTGGCTTTAAAAAAATGAACTCTTAGCACTACATCTCTGGGTACTTCCGGTGGCAAAAAGGTTGGTTTAGGTACCCTGTGAATCCTGTCCAAAGTGAGATCCAATGGAGAAAGTGATGGAACGACAGCTTGGAAGAGATCTCTAGCAAATTGCGGGAGTTGTTGAACAGAAATAGATTCGGGTACTCCTCTTAGTTTTAGATTGTTTCTGCGAGAACGATCTTCCAAGTCAGCCAGCTTCGCCTGCAGCTTAGTAATGATTTCATGTTGTGCCGCATGGGAGTCCACCAGAGCGTTAAAGGATTGCGTGACATCGCAAATTCGTGTTTCTACCTGGTGGACCCTCTCACCTAAGTCACGTGCTCTTCAGCTCTGCATTGTTGAATACAGGATAACATGTCAAATTGAATAGAGGATCTCAGAGACATCAACATCTTTCAGTGTGATATCAGATATAGGTTGCCCTGTAGTAGGAAACTGGGCGATTGGATCAGCTTGTGGTGTATTGGTTGCCACTGGTAATAAGGGATTCACTCACCTCCAATATTGAGTGCGAAAATCTATTAGTGGTTATGGCTTCTGGTCCAGCCTTGGTCTGGTCTTTGCAGGGCTCCTTGTAGATGGAGTCACACGGCGAGCTGGAGCTGCTCGAGTCTATCTCCTCTGCAGTAGCTGTTGCTGCGGCTTCCGACAAAGGGATGTCCGTCTGATGCAGGAGAGCGGGCACAAGAGGTCCGGCGTTCAGCGGCACTGGATGACTCCCGCCGCCATTTTGTTGTAGCCCGCGGCTCTCTGACTGAAAAAAGTCGGGCAAATTAGGGATTGCGGAGGAGTTTGCAGTCTTCTTCGCATGCCTATCTTTGTCCCGGGATGTTTAGCAGTTCTGCGAGTCGAAGACCGAGCAGTCAGCGCGTCCCGAACGGCCGTTAGATCCTTAAATTCCCCAGAGCAGAGCGGAGCTCTCTTTCTATGCGGCCATCACAGTGCGCGGTCGCCACGCCCAGCCTATGGGGATTTTTAAGTAGCGAAGTTTGGCGCAATTCCACAAGTGTGTGCAATTTTGTAGGGTGACATGTTAGGTATCTATTTACTCAGCGTAACTTCATCTTTCATAGTATGCAAAAACATTGGGCTAACTTTACTGTTTTTTTTTTTTTTTTAAGCACAAAACAGTTTTTTTTAAAAAAACACGCGTTCAAAAAATTTGCTGCGAAAATACCGTGCAAGATAAAAAGTTGCAACAACCGCCATTGTATTCTCTAGGGTCTTTGAAAAAAAAGCATATATAATGTTTTGGGGTTCTATGTAATTTTTTAGCAAATAAATGATGATTTTTACATGTAGGAGAGAAATGTCAGAATTGGCCTGGGTGCTCCAGAACGCCTGATGGTGTTCCCTGCATGTTGGGCCTCTGTATGTGGCCACGCTGTGTAAAAGTCTCACATGTGTGGTATCGCCATACTCACAAGTAATAGCAGAATGTGTTTTGGGGTGTAATTTGTAGTATGCATATGCTGTGTGTGAGAAATAACCCGCTACTATGACAGAAAATAGAATTTTTTTTTTTTTTTTTTTTACAGAATTTTCAGTCTTTTTTCTTTTATAGCGCAAACAATAAAAACTGCAGAGGTAATCAAATACCACCAAAAGAAAGCTCTATTTGTGTGAAAAAAAAGGACAAAAATTTCAGACGGGTACAATGTTGTATGACAGAGTAATTGTCATTCAAATTGTGAGAGCAACGAAAGCTGAAAATGGATCTGGTTAGGAAGGGGGTTTAAGTGCCCAGTGGTCAAGAGGTTAAAGGTTAATATGCAAGTTATTGTCATAAAAAGTGTTTGGGGACCTGGGTCCTGCCCCAAGGGACATGTATCAATGCAATTTTTTTTTTAAAACTACAGTTTTTTCGGGAGAAGTGATTTTAATAATGCTTAAAGTGAAACATTAAAAGTGAAATATTCCTTTAAATTTTGTACCTGGGGAGTGTCTATAGTATGCCTGTAAAGTGGTGCATTTTCCAGTGTTTAGAACAGTCCCTGCACAAAATGATATTTCTAAAGGAAAAAAGTAATTTAAAACATCTCGCGGCTAAAATGAATTGTCGGGTCCCGGCAATACAGATAAAAGTCATTGAAAAAAACGGCATGGGATCCTGAACCAAAAATAAATAAATTGCGTGGGGGCCCCCCAAATTCCATACCAGGACCTTCAGGTCTCTTTATTTTAACTGGTGTAGGGGTCCCCCTCAAAATCCATACCAGACCATTCTGATATGGATTTTAAGGGGAACCCCGCGCCAAAATAAAAATGGTGTGGGGTTCCCCCCAAAAATCCATACCAGACCCTTATCTGAGCACGTAACCTGGCAGGCCGCAGGAAAAGAGGGGGGATGAGAGAGATGCCCCCTCCTGAACCGTACCAGGCCACATGCCCTCAACATGGGGAGGATGCTTTGGGGTCTGGACATGTCCCCATGTTGATGAAGACAAGGACCCTCATCCCCACAACCCTTGCGCGGTGGTTGGGGAGCTTATCGGAATCTAGAACCCCCTTTAACAAAGGGACCCCAGATCCTCTATGTGAATTGGTAGCGGGGTATATTGTACACCTACCATTTCACAAAAAAAAGTGTCAAAAATGTTAAAAACCACATTAGACAGCTTGGGACAAGTCCTTTATTAAAAAAAAAAATTCCCGGGGTTTCCCGGCGTCAGAGGTGGACGGGGTCACCTGTACATGTCACTGGGTAACTCTGCAACGTTTCCCCGTTGCATCAGAGGGGGGCGGGTGGCCCCGCCCTCAGCTATTTAAGAGCTGTCACGGCGGGTGTAAATTTAATGTAATTTTTTTTTAATTGCCGCAGGGTTCCCCTTAACCACTTAAGACCCGGACCAATATGCAGGACCTTGCCCTTTTTTGCGATTCGGCACTGCGTCGCTTTAACTGACAATTGTGCGGTCGTGCGACGTGGCTCCCAAACAAAATTGGCGTCCTTTTTTCCCCACAAATAGAGCTTACTTTTGGTGGTATTTAATCACCTCTGCCGTTTTTATTTTTTGTGCTATAAGCAAAAAAAGAGCGACAATTTTGAAAAAAAATCTATATTTTTTACTTTTTGCTATAATAAATATCCCCCAAAAACATATAGAAAAAAAAATGTTCCTCAGTTTAGGCCGATTCGTATTCTTCTACCTATTTTTGGTAAAAAAAAATCGCAATAAGCGTTTATCGATTGGTTTGCGCAAAATTTATAGCGTTTACAAAATAGGGGATAGTTTATGGCATTTTTATTAATAATTGATTTTTTTCATGACTGCGACATTATGGCGGACACATCGGCCAATTTTGACACATTTTTGGGACCATTGTCATTTTCACAGCAAAAAGGGCTATACAAATGCATTGGTTACTGTGAAAATGACAATTGCAGTTTAGGAGTTAACCACTAGGAGGCGCTGTAGGGGTTAAGTGTGACCTTGTATGTGTTTCTAACTGTAGGGGGCGGGGCTGGACGTGTGACGTCATTGATCGTCTTTCCCTATATCAGGGAAAAGACGATCAATGATAGTGCCACAGTGAAGAATGGGGAAGGTATGTTTACACACAACTCTCCCCGTTCTTCAGCTCCTGTGACCGATCGCGGGACACCCGCAGCGATCGGGTCCCGCAGCCAAGGCACTTCGGGCCGGCGGCGCGCGCGACCCACGGCTGGGCTCTTAAAGGCGATGTACCTGTGCCCAGCCATGCCATTCTGCCGACGTATATGTGCAGGAGGCGGTCCTTAAGTGGTTAATACCCATACCAAACCTGAAGGGTCTGGTATGACATTTGCGGGGACCCCCACGCAATTTTGGTAATGGACTGACTTTTACCTGTGTTGCCGGGACCTGACAATTCATTATAGCCGCAAGTAGTTTTAAATTACTTTTAGTCCTTTAGAAATGTAATTTTGTGCAGGGATTGTTCTAAACATGGCAAAAATGTGCCATTTTACAGGCATATTATAGACACCCCAGGTACGAAATTTAAAGGAATATTTCACTTTTATTGTTTCATTTTAAGCATTATTACAATCACTGCTCCTGAAAAAATTGTTGTTTTTAAAACGTTGTTTTGCATTGATATATGTCCCCTGGGGGCAGACCCAGGCCCCAAACACTTTTTATGACAATACTATGCATATAAGCCTTTAAAATTAGCACTTTTGATTTCTCCCATAGACTTTTAAAGGGTGTTCCGTGGCTTTCGAATTTTCCGCAAACACACCAAATTGTTCGCTTTTCGGTGAACATCGGGCTCATCCCTAGTTACATAGTAAATAACACGTCATTTGACACCATTGGTTATGTGCAAAACACATCCACGCCTATTTTCTGTTGAAAAGAGTTGAGGAGGGTCGTGTGGGCGGGCTCTAGCAGGACTGACATGCCTGACTAGAGCTCCGCTACATGAAAGGAGAAAACCGCAGATAACCTATTCCCAAGCCAGAATTGCTGAATAAAAATCGGGTCAGAGCTACAGGAAGGTGAGAGGAACATTATCTTGGCAATATGGTGCTGGGAGGCTCTAGAAATAAAGCCAAAACGAATCCCCCCAGCGGAGCGCAGCAGAGCAAATGCACTGCTAAGAAGGCGCCATTCATCTCAGAGCGGCTCCCCTCAGGGAAGGAAAAGAAGCACACAGCTAATTCTACTTTTCCCATTGCTACCCCGACCAATTTTACCTCAGACAGTGAGGAAAATGACACTAGCAATGCAGTTAAAGCCGCTAGTCAAGATGACACTGTCCCTTCAGGACTACCTAAACAATTTTAAAAAATGCTCCATAAAGCATTGAAACAGACCTCTGACCAGATTACCTCAGACCTCACTAGAGAAATTAGGAAACTGGGAAACCGCACAGAGGTCCTGGAAGCTAAAACGGAGGAAATTGAAGTATATACTCAAGAGTGCCTAACTGAGATAGACTTGCTCAAGGAAGAAAACTTAACATTACAGAACAGGCTGGAAGATTACGAAAACCGTGCTAGGAGGTCTAACTGGAATAACACTAAATCAGCATCCCTGTATGAAATAGCCGTTGAAACAAACTACAAGGTACTCACTCGATGGTACCTAGTGCCAGTCAGGATTGCAAAATACGTGCAAAATTACCCAGACCATTGTTTCAGGGGATGCTCATCACCAGGGACATACTTTCACATTTGGTGGTCGTGCCCAAAAGCACTATTATTTTGGTCGGAAATTTTCCATATAATCAGTGACCTCTTCGAAAAGACAATCCCCTTAGATCCCAAAATGGTATTACTAAATCTAAAACCTGACAATGTGTCACATAAGCAATTTAAACTAATTCTGCAGCTTCTTACAGCCGCGAAACAGACACTCGCGAAGGCTTGGAAATCTCCTAATTTATCACTAAATGAAGTGACAAATAGAATGAATACCGCAATGTCTCACGCCAAAATGATGGAAATTGATATGGATACGATCACCAGATTCGAGAAAATATGGAAGCCTTGGTTCACATATGTAATTCCGAATGCAATTAATAATGATGTTTTACAGCCGTGGTAGCCCAGCCAATTTAATAACCTACTGCTATGACATCAGAACTCAGATTGCTCCTGCAGACCCCCTTATCCTCAACCCTTCCCTTCTCTGCCTCTTTTTCTCCCCTTCCTCAGAAACATGTTCTTAGCCTTATAATTTTGTTTCCGCAACTAAGGTTACAATGTTGAATATCGTTGAAACTCCTAACGATTGCACCAAAAGAGTATACATAAAGACATGGCCCTAGATTCATTTTAGTTCACAATGGTTAATAGAAGTAATGCAAAATGAACCTAGGTGGCCAGTTATTCAACCGATATTGTTTCTGTATACCTTGTTAAACTGACTGAAATAAGCTACTTTTGCAATGTACAATGACTATGTTTGTTTGTTAGAGAGTTTCTTCTTTTTGTAACTCGTTCTTTTTATTATGCTTGTACAATTCTTTATCAATTCAATAAAATACTTTGACAAGGAAAAGAGTTGAGGAGTTGAAGTGAGTGTGTGAGGAGAAGGAGAATGGAAGAAACAGCATACAGGTTAAAAAAGTGATCACAGTTTAAAGATTCATAAAAGCAATATGCGTTTCGTTCCAAGGACTTCCACTGGATGCTTCTTGGAACGAAAAGCGTCAAGTTAGCAACACCTGCTCCCATATTGCTTCTATGAATCTTTAACCACTTAAGACCCGGACCAAAATGCAGGTAAAAGACCAGGCCCCTTTTTGCGATTCGGCACTGCGTCGCTTTAACTGACAATTGCGCGGTCGTGCGACGTGGCTCCCAAACAAAATTGGCGTCCTTTTTTTGACACAAATAGAGATTTCTTTTGGTGGTATTTGATCACCTCTGCGGTTTTTATTTTTTGCACTATAAACAAAAATAGAGCGACAATTTTGAAAAAAATTCAATATTTTTTACTTTTTGCTATAATAAATATCCCCCAAAAACATATATATAAAAAAAAAATGTTCCTCAGTTTAGGCCGATACGTATTTTTCTACCTATTTTTGGTAAAAAAAAATCGCAATAAGCGTTTATCGATTGGTTTGCGCAAAATTTATAGCGTTTACAAAATAGGGGATAGATTTATTGCATTTTTATTAATAATTTTTTTTTTTACTACTAATGGCGGCGATCAGCGATTTTTTCATGACTACGACATTATGGCGGACACTTCGGACAATTTTGACACATTTTTGGGACCATTGTCATTTTCACAGCAAAAAATGCATTTAAAATGCATTGTTTATTGTGAAAATGACAGTTGCAGTTTGGGAGTTAACCACAAGGGGGCGCTGAAGGGGTTATGTGTTCCCTGAAGTGTGTTTACAACTGTAGGGGGGGTGTGGCTGTAGGTCTGACGTCATTGATTGTGTGTTCCCTAATATAGGGACGCACAATCGATGACAGCGCCACAGTGAAGAACGGGGAAGCCGTGTTTACACGCGGCTCTCCCCGTTCTTCAGCTCCGGGGACCGATCGCGGGACTGTAGCGGCGATCGGGTGCGCGAGTCCCGCGGCCGAGGTGACAGAGCTTCGGACCGGGTCACGCGCCCGTGACCCACCGCTGGGCTTTATACAATCACGTACGGGATTGTGCCCAGCGGTGCCATTCTGCCAACGTATATCGTTGTTAGACGGTCCTTAAGTGGTTAAACTGTGATCACTTTTTTAACCTGTATGCTGGTTTTTACCATTAAAAACCTTCTTTTGCTGGCCTGCACCATTGGAGCCCCATTTTTTTCTTTTCTTTGCATGCTCTGTGGAGGAAAAGTTTGAGTGTCTCCAGCTGGTCCCCATTACTCTACTAAGGGTTGCAGTCTGTCTGAACTGAGCTGTTCTCAGATGTGTGTTGGATCTACACGATTTTTCTATTTACTTCATGGTTCAGACACCTTTATCGGAGTCACCTTCGGCTGAGGAATACCAGGCCCCTTGACCTTCCCTTCGGTTGATGTCTTCTGGACAACAGGGAGGTGTATTTCACTCATTTTTGGATCTTCGCTGACAGTCCCGTTGAACAGCTGGTTGGGTACCGTAAGCTCGATTGACCTGTTGTCGTATGACAGTTGGGTCCAACGGTTCCGGTAAGCATATTCATAATTATACCTCAGACAGGAGGCTCATATCTTATGCATTATCTTTCTTTAATAATGCCCATAGCAGAAATACAGTAAACATTTATTGTAACTTAAAAGAAAAAATTCAAAGAACTACCCTTCCCAGCAGTCCCTGGGCCAGCGTAGCCCCTCCCAGACCGTAGTCTATATAAGGGACTGTCTGAGGTAACCTATTCCTCTTTCTTTCTGCTCATGGCAGAGCACACAAGATAAGTATTTCATGTACCTTTATTATTTACAAGATAGGTATTTCATGTACCTTTATTGTTTGATTATATATATGGTCTCTGATACCGAGTGCCCCGGTGTCGGGTGATTTTGTTCAGTCTTGACTGATATGTTTGAGGTATTGTGGAACATGGGGAGTTTCCATGGAATTCCTCCCTAATACCGAATGCCCCGGTGTCAGGTATTTTGTCGGAATTGATTGTTCTGTAGTTTTGGAAGATGTGGAATACTGGGGGTTCTCCCTGCTATCCCCCGTTTCTGCGCTTTATTTCTCTCTGCCTGACACCGGAGCGGTGTCAGGCAGATATGTTTGAGAGGCCACGTTTGTTTGTTTCCAATTCTTTGCTCGGGTTTTTTCCCTTTCTTTGACGGCGGAGCACTGCGGCGTCCGTGCGGGATCCGCGCTGTTTTTCATTCGCTCCCTCGGCGGGCGCCATGCCTGAGCAACTGTCCCCCCCCCCCCCGCTCCTCTCCTCTCTTTCGGTACCTCTCTCGGTATCGAGAGCGAGACGGGGGAGAACGGTTCTCATCGACCGTTCCGTCCCTCACAACCTCGGGCCAATAAGAACTCCAGAGGCCGTAGTCTCGCGAGACTTCGCCTCTGGAGTTAGAATCTCGTCAGGCTCCCCTCACACCGCAGGATGTCCTTCCCAGCGGTGTCGTAGCCAGGAACCTGCTGCTGTTTCACCATGCTTTCAACCACTAGATGGCAGTACATCTTTTCAGATAGATAGATTATATATATATATATATATATATATATATATATATTTTTCATTCTAATGAATCAATATCTAATAAATAAATTAAATTAAATTAAATTATTTAAATAACCGAATCTACAATAAATAATTCAATATATACTCAAATTATATTTCTGGGGAATTTATTTCCTAGAACATATACCTTATTTATCCTAATAAATAATCAATATGTAGATAGATCAATAAATCAATAAATTAAATAAAGAAATTATAGCATGTTTATCTCCGGGGAATTTATTCCCTACAACATACTCTAAGGATTGAATGAATAAATACATTTATTATTAATGATATTATTATTAATATATATTTTTACTTATAATATATAACTAAATCCATTATTCAATTTTACAAATAATAAATTATAGATGGATTATACAAATTATATATTCATTATATAAATAAATTATACAAATATGTATAAAAAATTGTATTGAATTGTACAAAGATTCTACAATTTAATGAATATCATGGCATTGTTCATGCCGGTACCCCAGATGGGGTGGACACAGTCCTAGGAGGCCAAATCTCAACAGTGTTACACAGTTGCCAAAACTGATCGGTAGACCAATCTTTACGACCATGGCGTCGGTTACCCCCGCCTGCACACCATATGCCCGGACCATCCGGCAACGGTCTACCGCCCCTGAGAAGGGCTGGGCGTTCCAAAACTCTGCCACGTTTCTGTGGCCCTTGACTCCCCGACAGGGGAAGTAAATAATATGTCCCAGGCAGTACCCTACCCGGACTGCCGACCCACTGCCCTCCCAGACTCCGACCGACCCCCGAGCCTCGGGGAGATGCACATACAGAGGCAGCGATCCGTTAGACGGACTAAGCCAGACCCATTCGTGGACTCTTCCAGAGTTGTCCGCGGAGTCTGAGGCGGCTAACACCTTGAGTCTGAGGTTGTAGATGATGAGAATGATGATGAGTGTTAGGGCAGTGGGCACATGGCGCTCTATGACGACGCCAACCCTGTTCCCAGGGTGACACTCTATGGATTCTCGTAGAGAGCCATTATAGATCCGGGGGGCGATATGCCATCCACACTCCGATGACTGGGCACCTCCGCCCGAGGTGATCCAATATATCACATAATGGACCCGGAGATCGGTCGAAAAACTCACCGAATCATTTTCAGGGCGTAACCCCCTTCCTTTACCATTTATGGCTGTGCACACTCCCGAGGTGAACCCCATACCCTGGGGGTATCCCACCATACACGGGAAATCCCCCAAGCTGGGAATAGAGAGGTCCTTCGGATCATACAGACCAGGGCCTTGGATCTTTGGGACCTATCACCATCATCCCACACCTTAGTGAGCAGGCCACGCCGCTGAACAGCCGACTGACCTGTCCCAAATCGGGGCTGGGCCCAACGGGCGGTCACCTCCTGGGATGCGTGGACACTACGGGTCCGACTGGACACCGCCGCTCGAATCTTAACATGGCTTGTTCCCCAGCTGTCTCACCTAACCGAATCAGACCCCGGTCCGACCACCGAGGGCAGGCTAGTCGGGATCACGCTGATTACGATATTCCAAGACGGCAGGGCTCTATTCCATCCCGGATGAGCCCAAACGTCATCAAAGTCTAACACGGTACAGTGCCGGTCTATCAGGATTACAGGACCGGAGATGGACCTAGTCCCTCTTTCCTCGGTCTTCAGACCTGAACACCGCCCTAATAGACAACGAATTGCAGGGCCTCGGGTTCACCCAAACGATAGTGGAGACGGACCCGCTCTCCCCGGGTTTTCCCCAACAACGTCTTCCTGGTCAGGAAAGGAAGGCGGTTATCGCCCGGTAGTAACTTGAGAAATCTCTCGTAATTACTGTATACAGTGACGACATTCTGCGACACAAAGGGTGAGGTTGATTATCTACTTGGACGACCTACTCTTAATGGCTCGTACCCCTCGCCTGGCGAACGAACACGCCTCCGGGACAGTTCCCCATAGATCACGGGGAATCTATCCTCTCCCCATCTCAGGAGGTAGAGTTTTAGGGTTCTTGGTGGACACCAACCTAGTGATCCTTCGGCTACCCATGACCACTTGGCCGCCATCTGCACGAGGTCAGTATCGTGCTGGGCTAACGACGGGTATCCTTACGCGGACTGGCTCGCCTGGTCGGCCTGTTTCCGGCGTTAATCCAGGCCATTTGTCCAGCTTCTTTTCACTATCGAGACCTTCAGAGTCTCAGTCCCTACGTCTTTGCCAGGGGCTTCACTGTGCAGACGTCGTCACTCTGGACACGGAAGCCATAATTGAACTACGGTGGTGGCTACGTCAGGTCGACAGACGGCACGGCAGGTCCACCTGCAACTCCACGACGGATTCATCTTGGAATAGGTTGCCAACCACCTTGGTTGGGGTACTCGATGCGGTCCCTCGTCCACAGGAGGGGCGTGGCCCACAGCGGAGTCTCTGCTGCACGTTCACACGTGGAAATACTGACGACCGTCTTGCCATCAGGACTCTAATGCCACACACGTCCACCTACGGTGTGTTCTTGCGTATGGACACCGTATCCGCGGTCCAGTACGACCTTCGCTTGGGGGGTCCTTGACCCCAAATCCTAACGGATCTAGCAAGATCTCTGACATTTCTGCCTGGAACGCGACATCGTTCCAGCTGCGAAATGTACCCCAGGCACTTCCGCTATGGTGGTAGATTGGAATTCTCGTTACCCGCCCAATTCCATCGACTGACGACTGCACCGGTCAGTGTTCCTGGCCCTTGCTCCCTTATGGGATCCTTTCTCTCCCCAGTCTGTACGGGGATCTGCACCCTCTATTCACGACGCACGTCCTACTTCTCTTCGCATGGTTGGGTTTTCGGGGTGTCGGTCACGGACAGCGACCTTTTCTTTTATAACGGGGGTTCCACTTGCCTTGATCTAGGCCTTGGGACTAGATATACATTTCGATCATCCGGAGGACTCTGGGTTAGTTGGTGATCAACGACAAGTTAACCTCATGAAGGCGTTCGTCTGAGATGACCAACTACCTGGTGGACTCGTTTGAGTCCGGGAGGTCCTATAGCTGCCCTGCACCTTCCGCGCTGCGAACTCGGACTACCGCTCCCTTGTAGACTTACTACCGGTGGGATAACACCCATGGTGTACCGACTTAGTAAGCGTTAAGTTTCAACGCCCATCACACCCAGGGTATCAACGCTCTTGGGAGGCGATCAGTGGTCCTGACCACGCGCCAGGACAATCTCACTCTGTCGGAGGTTATTGTCGTTTGAGCTTCTGCCCCCTCGTGTCTGATTCCGTCAGACGCATATCGGGTGTCACGACGTTGGCCATTCCAGGCGTCGGATCCCGCCTCGGAGAGTCGGGGTTTTTCCGTCGTGCGTAGGACAGCGGCGGGACTTCATCGGTTTTTTCTACCCGTTCTTCCCCACACATCGTACTCCGTTATCTACGGATTTCTTAGTCCTTCACGGTCCCACTGCGATCTTCGCATCTCTTCCTACTCCTCATTCCTACGCTAAAACCTCAGTTTCCGGTTTCCTCAGCTACGCTAGCCAGAGGGGTACGATCAATCATGGAAATGGCAGGGTCTTACGTAACCCCGTGGGCGCCCACCCCTCCAGTGGAGCGGTGGCTCCTAGGTCATCACCCCGGGCGGCTCCCTATAGGATTTACGGCTAGCGGCGGACTGGTAACCACGATTGCTTTCCGCCAATTCTGCTTGGATCGGAGGAACACATATCTATATCAATTTTGTAGTTGTTTCATTTGTTATCATCTATATATGCATTGTTATAGCTTTGAACTTGCATAAGATATGAGCCTCCTGTCTGAGGTATAATTCGAGATTTTCCTAGCTTGTGACGGAAAATATTGATTATATGAAGACAGGAGGCGAGTATCTTCCCTCCCGACCCAACCCTGTCACGAGGTTGTCTCTCTCTCGTTCTAGACTGTTGAACCACACACCCTGCAAGTCGGAGGCTGGTACGCCCCGGGAGTTCGTTTTCACTAACCCCGTCGGGATTGCTGTTCCGTTTCGATCCATGGGTTTAGTTCACCGCAGATGGAGGCTCCTACTACGTTCCAGATCCGGAGTCAGGATGCCGTTGACTGAATCCGTTGGTCCATGTTCCTGAAGACGACTGACCGGTCGGCTCCGAATGGTTTTGGTTTTCCTATAGTCCCCGTTGGGATGAAGTTGGTCCGGATGAAGTTTTGTCCGTGTTGGCCTTGTCCTTTCGTTTCCTCCAGATTCAGATGTTGTGTTCCGGTCGGAAGGTTCCCGGCAGCCGCGGTGATGTCTAATTGGACTTTCAGTTCCTGTTTACACTAATTCGCATGAAGAAAGAGGAATAGGTTACCTCAGACAGTCCCTTATATAGACTACGGTCTGGGAGGGGCTACGCTGGCCCAGGGACTGCTGGGAAGGGTAGTTCTTTGAATTTTTTCTTTTAAGTTACAATAAATGTTTACTGTATTTCTGCTATGGGCATTATTAAAGAAAGATAATGCATAAGATACTCGCCTCCTGTCTTCATATAATCAATATTTTCCGTCACAAGCTAGGAAAATCTCGAATTACATCTTACATTTGAAGATCTTCGTTGGGATGGTTCATTCAATCTCATGACATCTTTATTATGTTATTTACTCACGATGGACAATTTATCATGTTGAATTTCAACATGGACTGATTGTTTTCATGTGGATTAAACATTATTACTTTATGGTTATACCCTGTTGAGTATATATTATGTGGTGTTTTTTCATATTACACTAATACGTAGTTGCAGTATGAATTGTTTCCCTTTTTAAATCAAAGAGAGGGATACACCTATTTGTATCATCTCATGAGGCTAATTTTCAGTTTCTAGTAAATGGCTTAGTTATGATGTATGCTTAAACATAAAATTTGTTAGAAATGTATCTTTACCTTAAATATAAGTTTTGGTTAAATCACCATGTACACGGTATAACAATTTTGTCCGAGTATTTTTTTAAATATATTTCTTGCTCATACATCACGGGGCACAGTGCCTTAATTACTTAATGGGTTATGCAGTCACCACAGGTGATTGGACACTGGTAAACTCAATTAAAATTGAGTTCCTCCCCTATATAACCCTTCCCAAATAGAGAGTACCTCAGTTTTATCGCCAGTGTCTAAGGTGGTTGGTCACGTTGAACATGTGCCAAGAAGAAAAAGCTCTTTTGATTGTCTTCTGCAGAGGCCTAGGAGCTATAACCGTATACATACCACGGGCCGATATCAAAAGCCTAAGATGGGTGGTACCCGGGCCTTGTGTAAAGAAGAAACAAGGTTTGTCTGTAATGTCTCTCTGCGGGGGTCTGGGTTCTGAGATCCAGGCTTTGGTGTACTAATGCAACTGTGGCACGAAAAGTTACTGGCAGAGTCTTCTACAGGTCCAGGTATGAGGTTCCTCTAAGTAGGAAACCTTGGTAAACCTGAAGGTTGGCACAACATACCCGCCGTGATGGGTGAAAGCTGGATCTACTTTTTAGGAGCTTTCCTGTGGCGTGGATAATGTAAGAGAGGATAATTTGCCTGAGCCTTCTGTAAAGTGGCATGAACAAGAGCTGTGGGCTGTAAGGATCCCTGTGGATTGAACCAGGCAAACCTAAGACTCCTACTTGGCATCAGGTTGTGCAGTGAGCTGATGTTTGTGTATTGTAAGACTATAGCACATGGGTGCTCAACCTGTGGCTCTCCAGCTGTTGCAAAACTACAATTCCCATAATGCCTCAGCCTTTGGGAGACATGCTTGTACCTGTCAGCGGCTTGCAATGCCTCATGGGAATTGTAGTTCCGCAACAGCTGGAGAGCCACAGGTTGAGCACCCATGCTATAGCACAACAGTGATTGCATTTTTGTGGATAGTCCTTACTGCAAAGCAAAGGTACTATGTCCCCAGAAGAGGTACAAGGGCCAGTAAAAGAGGCACCAGGAAATCCCTGCTTATGGCTAAAGGATCTCAAGCTTGCCTGCAGTTTACCATCCCCCTCTGTCAGTCTGGTAGCAGCCTCACAGAATGATCATGTGCCCCTGTCTGGTTTTGCAGCTTCTCCTATGGCAGCTCCTGTATACGTCACTGAGGATGCTTTAAAGTTGCTTTGGATGGCTTAGAAGGAAGGATTGCTACTATAAATCGCAACCTCCTTAAAAGATAGCAGAAAACGGGGTAGATGCCCTTCATCTGCTCTGGCTCTCTCATCAGATGAGCATTCTGAGGGTGAAAAATCCCTCTCTGGAAATGAGGATCATGTGCAGTCTGAGGACTCAGAGGATGAGAGAATTCCTTCTACCGCTCAGTCGCTAAAAAGATGCAGGTGCAATATTATGCAGAGATGGTGCGTGCCACTTACAAATTGCCTCCTGTTGAAGCTTCTAGGTCCTCTGCTTCTTATTTGGGATCCTGGAAATCCCCACCAGCTGCATGCTCTTTCTAGTTCATCCCTTGCTGGATAAATTGA
Organism: Rana temporaria; assembly: GCF_905171775.1. Classification (NCBI taxonomy): domain Eukaryota; kingdom Metazoa; phylum Chordata; class Amphibia; order Anura; family Ranidae; genus Rana; species Rana temporaria. The sequence continues at coordinate 70,608,495 of NC_053495.1, forward strand.
TGTATGATGACTGGGTTCACCCAGATAAACAGTTTTCTCCTCCTAAGCAGTTTTTCCCTCCTTTATCCTATGGAGGAAGGTTTCACTAAGAAATGGGGGGTACCAGCTATAGATGCAGATATTTCTTGTGCAAACAAAAGCCCAATGCTCAGGGCTTTAAGGATCCAACTGATAAGACGCTGGAATCTTTATTGAAAGCCTCCTCCTCTATGGCTGGTGCTGTAGTACAACCTGCAGTTGCAGCTATTGGTATATGTCAGTTCCTCAAGGAACAAATGAAGCAGGTAGTTAACCTCCTCCCTACAGAGGAGATTGAGGTTTATGAGGCCCTTCCTAAGGCCCTGTGTTTTGCGATTGATGCGATTATTGACTCTGATCAGCAAGCATCCCGCTTGAATCTCCTGCTGGTACACAAGCGCAGGTCCCTTTGGTTGAAACATTGGGAAGCCAAGGTTTCTTGCAAAAGATACTTGGCAGCGTTCCCCTTTGGGGGAGGACGCCTGTTTGGGGACAACTTGGATAAATACATCCAAAAGATTACCGGAGACAAGTCTATTCTGTTGCCAGTTAAAAAGAAGAGTAAACGTCCCTCATTTACACGTTCTCTTTCCCCAGCCCCTGGAACCTCATTCTCCAGGCAGTGGCGACGGCCTCCCCAGTCTAGCACTAGGGGAAAGACCCAGAGCCAAGCCCAATGACATAAAAGAACTTTGGCTTCAAAATCTTTCAAGCAGAACCCCAAAACTTCCCTATGACGGGATGCCCCTGCTCGGCCAAGTGGGGGGGAAGGCTGCTGCAATTTGCAAACGCCTGGCGGGACGAAGTTCAGGACAAGTGAGTCATCTCCACGGTGTCCTCAGGCTACAAGCTGGAATTCAGAGAACTTCCACCACCCTGGTTTCTGAGATGAATTGTTAAAGATCCAGAAAAAAGAAGGCCTTTGTTTTTGGCCTTGGAACACCTGTTGCCCCAAGGGGTAATCATAGAGTTATACCCAGAGGATCAGGGTTTTACTCAAACCTTTTCACGGCTCCAAAACCAAACAGGGATGTCAGACCTATTCTGGATCTGAAAAGCCTGAATCAGTTTATGAACATCCCCTCCTTTCGCATAGAGTCTGTCCATTCAGTTGTCTCCACCCTCCAGGGAGGAGAATTCCTGGCATCAATAGACATCAGAGATGCATATCAACATGTGCCAATATTCCCCACTCACCAAGGATTTCTAAGGTTTGCAGTGGATCAGCGCCACTTTCAGTTTGTGGCCCTTCCTTTTGGGTTGGCTACGGCACCTCAAGTGTTAACGAAAATACTTGCCCCGGCCCTGGCAAGGCTAAGGGAACAGGGCATAGCAGTAAAAGCCTATCTGGATGATCTGTTGATCATAGATCAGTCCACTGCACGCTTGGGCCACAATGTGCACAGCACAGTGGAGTATATAGAGTACCTAAGCTGGGTCCTCAATCTGGAAAAATCCTCCTTACAGCCTCAAAGAAGGCTGAAGTATTTGGGCATGATTATAGACACATCCCAAAGCAAGGTATTACTTCCCGAGCCAAAGGCAAAAGCCATAGGAGACTTGGTCCAACTGATAAAGGTAAAAAGGCCTTCCATCCGTCTATGCATGAAGTTATCGGGAAAGATGGTAGCCTCAGTCGAGGCTGTCCCTTACGCCCAGTTTCACTCAAGGCCATTACAGGGCAGAATTCTGTCCGCTTGGAACAAAGATGTTCAGGCCCTGGACCTTCCTATGATCTTATCTCCAAAGGTCCGCCAGAGCCTCAATTGGTGGTTGTTCCCCCAAAATCTGTCAAAAGGAAAATCCTTCACTCCCGTTACCTGGAAATTTTTAACCACGGACGCCAGCCTTCTTGACTGGGGGGCAGTTCTAGAAGAGGCATCTGCCCAGAAGAAGTGGTCCGGAGCCGAAAAGCTCCTACCCATCAACATTCTGGAGATTCGGGCAATTCATCTGGCACTCAGAGTCTGGTCTTACAGACTGCAAGGTTGTCCTGTTAGGATACAGTCCGACAATGCTACGGCTGTGGCCCATATCAATCACCAAGGGGGCACCAGAAGTCTGGATGCTCAAAGAGGTGAATCATATCTTGTCCTGGGCAGAAAGGCATATTCCTTGCCTATCTGCGGTCTTCATTCCAGGGGTAGAAAATTGGCAGGCAGATTTTTTAAGTCGCCAGCAGCAACTCCAGGAGAATGGTCTCTACACCCTGACATATTTCAAATCATATGTCAAAAATAGGGTACCACAGATGTGGACCTGTTAGCTTCCAGGTTCAACACAAAACTGGAGAGCTTTGTGTGAAGAACAAGAGATCCTTTTGCTCAAGGCTCGGACCCCCTGACAATTTTTTGGGATCGATATTCTCTGGTTTATGCGTTCCCTCCGGTTCCGCTTCTTCCACGATTCCTTCAGAGAGTCAAGAGGGAAGGAAAGCCGGTGATTTTGGTCGCACCTGCTTGGCCCAGGAGACCCTGGTATGCAGACATAGTAAGGATGGCAGAAGGAAGACCTTGGGTTCTCCCACTACGCTCGGACCTACTATTGCAGGGTCCAATATTCCATCCTGCCTGACAAAGTCTAAATTTGACGGTTTGGCTGTTAAGACCCACATTCTGCGAAAACATGGGCTCTCAGGTCCAGTCCTATCCACTCTAGTTAATGCTAGGAAGCCGGCCTCCAGGCTCATCTATTACAGAATCTGGAAGGCATACGTTTCCTGGTGTGAACCCCGAAGGTGGCATCTTAGGAAGTATGCCATTTATAGGATTCTTGCCTTTTTTCAGTTGGCCTTAAATATTAAGTTGGCCTTAACCACTTCCCGCCCGGCCTATGGCCGATTTACGTCCGGGAAGTGGTTATGAAATCCTGACAGGACGTTCTAGAACGTCCTGCAGGATTTCATGCCGCGCGCGCCCGTGGGGGCGCGCATCGCGGCGATCGGTGATGCGGGGTGTCAGTCTGACACCCTGCATCTCCGATCTCGGTAAAGAGCCTCCGGCGGAGACTCTTTACCACGTGATCAGCCGTGTCCAACCACGGCTGATCACGATGTAAACAGGAAGAGCCGTCGATGGCTCTTCCTCACTCGCGTCTGATAGACGCGAGTAGAGGATAGCCGATCGGCGGCTCTCCTGACAGGGGGGGTTAGCGCTGATTGTTTATAAGCGCAGCCCACCCTCGGATCGCCACACTGGTCCACCAGGAGCACCAGGGTGGGCAAAAAAAAAAATGCCCAAAAAAAAAAAAAAGTCTAAAATAAAAAAAAAAAAAAAAAGCATAAAGAAAAAAGATGCCAGTCAGTGCCCACAAATGGGCACTGACTGGCAACCTGGCAAAAATCAGTGCTGCCATCCCAGTGTCCATCAGCGCCACCCCAGTGTCCATCAGCGCCACCCCAGTGTCCATCAGCGCCACCCCAGTGTCCATCAGTGCCACCCCACAGTGCCCATCCATGCCCAGTGCCCACCTATCAGTGCCCATCTGTGCCACCCATAAGTATCCATCAGTGCCGCCCATGAGTGCCCATCTGTGCTGCCTATGTGTGCCCAGTGCCGCCTATGTGTGCCCATCAGTGCCGCCTATGTGTGCCCATCAGTGCCGCCTATGTGTGCCCATCAGTGCCGCCTATGTGTGCCCATCAGTGCCGCCTATGTGTGCCCATCAGTGCCGCCTATGTGTGCCCATCAGTGCCGCATACCAGCGCCGCCAATCAGTGCCACCTCATCTGTGCCCGTCAGTACTACCTCATCGATGTCCATCAGTGCCATCTCATCGGTGCCCATTAGTGCCGCCATATCAGTGCCCGTAATTGAAAGAGAAAACTTATTTACAAAAAAATTAACAGAAAAAAATAAAAACGTATTTTTTTTTCCAAATTTTCAGCCTTTTTTAGTTGTTGCGCAAATAAAAAAATCGCAGAGGTGATCGAATACCACCAAAAGAAAGCTCTATTTGTGGGGAAAAAAGGACGCCAATTTTGTTTGGGTACAGTGTAGCATGACCGCGCAATTGCCATTCAAAGTGTGACAGTGCTGAAAGCTGAAAATTGGCTTGGGCGGGAAGCTGCGTAAGTACCTGGTATGGAAGTGGTTAAGCACTATCAAGGGCCAAATCTCTGCCTTGTCGGTATTCTTTCAAAAACCACTTGCCTCTTATTCCCTATTCCGAGCCTTTGTTCAGGGAGCACTACGCCTGAATCCGCCGGTTAAGTCCCCATGTGTGCCCATGGGATTTGAATTTGGAATTGTCTGTTTTTACAGAAATTACCCTTTGAACCATTACACCATGCTTCTTTAACCACTTCAATACAGGGCTTTAAAACCCACCTCCATACCGGGCCTATTCTGGCACTTCTCTCCTACATGTACAAATCATAATTCTTTTGCTAGAAAATTACTCAGAACCCCCAAACATTATAGACACCCTAGGGAATAAAATGGCGGTCATTGCAACTTTTTATCTTGCACGGTATTTGCGCAATAATTTTTCAAACGCCTTTTTTTTGTAAAAAAAATGATTTCATGCATTTAAAAATAACAAAACAGTAAAGTTAACCCAATTTTTTTGTAAAATATAAAAGATGATGTTACGCCGAGTAAATAGATACCTAACATGTCATGCTTTAAAATTGCGCACACTCATGGAATGGCGCCAAACTTCGTTACTTAAACTCCATAGGCGACACTTTAAATTTTTTACAGGTTACCAGTTTAGAGTTACAGAGGAGGTCTAGTGCTAGAATTGTTGCATGCGCTCTAACGCACGTGGCGACACCTCACATGTGTGGTTTGAACGAGGTTTACATACGTGGGTGGGACTTACGTGTGCGTTCGCTTCTGAGTGCGAGCTACCAGTGACAGGGGCGTTTTAATTTTTTTTATTTTACTTATTTATTTTACTTATTTATTTATTACGCTTTTTTTTACATTTTTTTCCCGATCGCTTTTATTCCAATTGCAAGGAATGTAAACATCCCTTGTAATAAGAATAGTGTGTGACCGGTCCTCTTTAAGGAGAGATGCGGGGTCAATAAGACCCCACATCTCTCCTCCAGGCTGGAAAGAATGAGATTGTGAAAACAAATTCACAGATCTCATTCTTACTAGCCGCAATTGCGGTTTGTTTACTTACGGGTACCCGGGTGTGACGTCATCACATCGTGCCCGGCCCTTCGACAGTCAGAGATGCCTCCCATCCAGCGCACGGCGATTATCTCTCCGGGCCCCCGATAGCACGGGAGAGCCAGGAAAAGCACCGGATGTCCCCTCCCGCCGCCTATAAGAACGATCAAGCGGCGGAACCGACACTATGATCATTCTTATGGTGCGCAGGATCGCCGCCGGAACAAAATGATATCTGAATGATGCCTCTAGGTCCAGGCATCATTCAGATATCACCGCACAAAGTAGAGGACGTCATATGACGTCCACCTGGGATAAGAGATCCCCTTTTTGGACGTCATATGACGGGCGTGCGGTTTTGAAGTGGTAAATCTTTTGACAAAGAAACATTTTTTTTTCTCTTAGCCATGTCCTCAGCAAGGAGGGTTCTTTCATGTAAAGAACCAGATATGATTATTCATGATTAGGGATGAGCCGAACACCCCCCCCCCCCCCCCCGTTCGGTTCGCAACTTTTAGAACCCCATTGAAGTCTATGGGACTTGAAAGTTCGAATTCAAAAGTGCTAATTTTAAAGGCCAATATGCAAGTTGATGTCGTAAAACGGGTTTGAGAACACGGATCTTGCCCCAGGGAACATGTATCAATGGAAAAAAAAAAAGTTTTAAAAATGCTTGTTTTTTCTGGAGCAGTGATTTTAATGATGCTTAAAGTGAAAAAAAATTGAAAAATTCCTTCCTTTAAATATTGTACCTGCTGGGTGTTACTATAAGAAAAAGTCATTTAAAACTGCTTGCGGCTTTAATGTAATGTCTGCAATATGGATGAAAATCATTGTGAAATGGTTTCCCCTCCCCCCAGGTCATTACCAGCCCCTTTGGCCCTATATACTTTAAACAGCAGTATACAGGCGGTGCAAACAAGACAGGGACTGTAGGTTTGTTGTTAAGTATAATCTGTTTGTAATTTTGAACTGGTACTTTTTTAAAGTGTAGCTCCAGCCAAAACGTCTATTTTTTAAGCTTTTTAGAAAACATAGAGAGGGGTTATCACCCCTTTAACATTTGTTTTGCTGTCTGTGCGCATCTGTTCAGAAGATTGCACCTCAATTTCTGTCTCAATGACAAATGATTTTTTGAAAATTTGGATTTTTTGGTGCCCCTCGGCCTCCTGACTGTGTTTTAAAGGTTCAACTTCACATCTATGCGATGCATCAGAGCAGTGTTTCTCAACTCCAGTCCTCGGGGCGCACCAACAGGTCTTGTTTTCAGGCTTTCCATTATTGTGCACAGGTGATTTTATCAGTTTCACTGCCTTAGTAATTACCACAGCAGTTTGATCTGAGGGAAATCCTGAAAACATGACCTGTTGGTGCGCCCCGAGGACTGGAGTTGAGAAACACTGCATCAGAGTATGTGCCTTGCTGCAGAACAGCCTATTAATTTGAGAATGAACTGCCTGCCACCCCTCAATAGCACCAAAGTGAATGGGCCTTTTTTTTTTTTTTTTTTTATGTCGCTGCACCAAAATGCATGGTGCTTTTGTTACCATGCATTTTAATTTTTGTGATTTTTTTTTTATTTACACACACAATATATATATATATATATATATATATATATATATATATATATATATATATATATATATATTAGTGCCTTGCGAAAGTATTCGGCCCCCTTGAACTTTGCAACCTTTTGCCACATTTCAGGCTTCAAACAAAGATATAAAACTAATTTTTTTTGAAGAATCAACAACAAGTGGGACACAATCATGAAGTGGAACGAAATTTATTGGATATTTCAAACTTTAACAAATAGAAAAAACTGAAAAATTGGGCGTGCAAAATTATTTAGCCCCCTTAAGTTAATACTTTGTAGCGCCACCTTTTGTTGCGATTACAGCTGTAAGTCGCTTGGGGTATGTCTCTATCAGTTTTGCACATCGAGAGACTGAAATTTTTGCCCATTCCTCCTTGCAAAACAGCTCGAGCCCAGTGAGGTTGGATGGAGAGCGTTTGTGAACAGCAGTTTTCAGTTCTTTCCACAGATTCTCGATTGGATTCAGGTCTGGACTTTGACTTGGCCATTCTAACACCTGGATATGTTTATTTGTGAACAATTCCATTGTAGATTTTGCTTTATGTTTTGGATCATTGTCTTGTTGGAAGACAAATGTCCGTCCCAGTCTCAGGTCTTTTGCAGACTCCATCAGGTTATCTTCCAGAATGGTCCTGTATTTGGCTCCATCCATCTTCTCATAAATTTTAACCATCTTTCCTGTCCCTGCTGAAGAAAAGCAGGCCCAAACCATGATGCTGCCACCACCATGTTTGACAGTGGGGATGGTGTGTTCAGGGTGATGAGCTGTGTTGCTTTTACGCCAAACATAAAGTTTTGCATTGTTGCCAAAAAGTTCGATTTTGGTTTCATCTGACCAGAGCACCTTCTTCCACATGTTTGGTGTGTCTCCCAGGTGGCTTGTGGCAAACTTTAAACGACACTTTTTATGCATATCTTTAAGAAATGGCTTTCTTCTTGCCACTCTTCCATAAAGGCCAGATTTGTGCAGTATACGACTGATTGTTGTCCTATGGACAGTCTCCCACCTCAGCTGTAGATCTCTGCAGTTCATCCAGAGTGATCATGGGTGATCAGAGTGATTAGTCATTTAGGTCAACATTGGATCATTCAGAGATCCTCACTGAACTTCTGGAGAGAGTTTGCTGCACTGAAATTAAAGGGGCTGAATAATTTTGCACGCCCAATTTTTCAGTTTTTTATTTGTTAAAAAAGTTTGAAATATCCAATAAATTTCATTCCACTTCATGATTGTGTCCCACTTGTTGTTGATTCTTCAAAAAAAATTACAGTTTTATATCTTTATATTTGAAGCCTGAAATGTGGCAAAAGGTCGCAAAGTTCAAGGGGGCCGAATACTTTCGCAAGGCACTGTATATAAAAATAAATAAATGTGTGTGTAAATAAAAAAAAATCACAAAAATGCATGCTAACAAAAGCACCATGCATTTTTTTGAGAATCGTGATCTTCATTCTAAGCAAAAGAATCGTGATTCTCATTTTCCCCAGAATTGTGGAGCTCTACTGCCTTTAGGAATTAATATGAGAAACACCAGCAAATCTATTGACATAGCTTTAGGTGCACACTGTACAGAGGACACAGACAGTACACCACGTGAAAATACTGCAGTCACAGATCAGTGTATATAGTGCAGCCTCAGTCATAGATATATTACACCCTCCTGTACATAGTATCCCCTTCTGTACATATTGCCCCCTCCCTCTACATATTGCACTCACCTGTACATATTAACCCCCCCTACCTGTATATATTACCCCCTCCCTGTAAATATTACTCCCTCCTTGTCATGGACAAAGTAGGCCACTAGATGGCGCTAGCAGCGCATCGGCACGCACAGGTGGCATCGGAGCACATGGGCACTCGCAATCGCGGCACTTTGGCGCGCACAAGCGGCAGCGGCGCGCGGGCACGTGCTGACGCCATTTTGGTGCCAAACTAGGCTATTTAATGGAGCTGATCCTGCGGCCTCTTGCTGTTCGGTCTTCAGCGCCTCCTGTTACCCACCTGACACTAGTTACCTGATTGTCTACAGTTCCTGCGACCCGAGTTGCCTCTGATCATCCTTGACCTCCGCCTGCCCTGAACCCCGGCCTGTCTGACCTAGTCTCTGCCTGCTCCTCTAATCAGACTGCTGTCGTTCTGTTGCTGATCCGGCCTGAACTACGACTTCGCTCCTGCCTCTACCCTGTACCTGATCCGCCCGCCAGTGTTTTACCTGGCCTGCCTGACCCTGCTTGTGCCCGTACTACAGCACACCTCCCTCCTGTTGCTGATCCCGGCTTCCTGCACCAAGCTCCAGCTGTCTGTTGTCCTGCTATCCCCGGCACCACCTCCCTCCTGTTGCTGATTCCGGCTTCCTGCACCAAGCTCCAGCTGTCTGTTGTCCTGCTATCCCCGGCACCGCTGACATCTCCCTGGAGTCTACAGGAGTCCACCTCAGCTCCAGCACAGCGTTCCTGCCAGGTGCTTGTGCGACTTTGTACTCTCAAGCTCCCTGTCCACACTACCAGGGGCTCCGGAGTCAGAGAAGCAAGAGCAGCCGCTCCCTGCACATCAGGCTCTATCACCAGGTACGTGACACTCCTGTACATAGTATCCCCCACCCTCCCTGTACATATTACCTCCCCTGTACATATTACCCCCTTCCCTCTACAAATTAAGGCCACCTGTACATATTACCCCCTGCCTGTAAATATTACACCCACCTGTACATATTAACCCTCCCTCCCTGTACATATTACACCCACCTGTAGATATTAACCCCCCCTCCCTGTACATATAACCCTCTCCTGTACACATTACCCCCTCCCTTCCTGTACATAGTATCCCCTTCTGTACATATTACCCCCACCCTCCCTATACATATTACACCCGTCTGTACATATTACACCCACCTGTACATATTAACCCCCCCTCCCTGTACATATTACACCCACCTGTACATATTACCCCCATCTCTGTAAATATTACACCCATCTGTACATAGTAACCCCCTCCCTGTACATATTACCCCCTCCTGTACATAATACCCTCTCCTGTACATATTATGTATGTAGTACACTCTCCCTGTACACAATACCCCATCTTGCCCACATGTATCCCCCTTCCTTTTAGACATCCCTCATGTATTGCATCCTCCATGTACCCATTGGCCCCCATCCCCCTACACATTGCCTTCTTGCACTTGTCCACTGTCTCCAAAAGTATGGCTGAGATGTTGCAAATTACTGCTCAGCCTGGCAGGGGTTAAAGCTGATGCAGTCGCTGACTCAAATTCTCTCTTTACATTCTTGAGATCACTAAGCTGCCGACCTGTCAATTCCTCTGAGTACACAGCAAGGACGACAAAGCTGAGAAAAGTCCCATAACAAGTCACTGAAGCTGAAGTGTACTGCAGGCTTCCCAGAGAGAGGTCTGATGCTTACCTAGGGGCAGTCACAACACGAGAGACGTCCACCTAGAGCACGCCTATGTGTGTAGGAGCTGGAGGACAGGGAGGAAGAGCTTCTTCATACCGCCATAGCGAGTGACGCCACTGCTCTCCACACAGTAGTGAGCCGGAAAATCGGAAGTGACACGGCAGTGGCCGCAAAAAGCACCGCCCAGTCTTCCGTTCACGCCAATAAAAAAATCAGAAAGGAGGCCACGTATGAATCAGTGAGGAGTGGGAGTGTTCGTGGGTGCAGCTCTTGCCCTTCCCGAATCCTCCTTTAACACACGCAAATCAGCTTCCCAGCTTGCAATCAGCTGATTTTGCATGGACTGCCGTGTGTCCGGCGCCTGGACACTCTTAAAGGGCCTTTTTTTTTTTAGCTTGGGGGGAGCCCCCTATGGACGGGCCCCCACTGTTTGTCACCAAATATATTTTGATATTTTGCACTGATTTTTAGAAATAAATATATATATTTTTTGCACACCGTTGTATTCCCTTTGTCTTCAGGTCAGCGCGAACAAACAAATTCTGGTTATTTTGTTGATTTGTGGAAATAAGTGGAAATCTCCTTAACCATAGATTTTTGCTTATTTACATTCTGACAGTAGCATAGTTTGTAGACTCTAACTTTCACACAGACTACATACCTTGATTTTGGTTGCTTTTTGTTACCAAAAAGATATGTAGCAGTATAAATTCTGGCCTAAAGCTATTTTTTTTTTCCTTCCACTTCAGACTCCACCAAAGGAAAGAACACAAGACTTGCTCACGTTTTACTTGCTTATAGCGTCTCAACCATGGTTTTGCATCATTTGTGGTTCGCCTTTAATGCCCTTTAGCTTTTTTCCTTCCCTTTTTTTTATATTTTTATTTCTTTTTTTTCCTCCTTACGGTCATAGGTTTCCAATGCAAGAGAATCAAAAATATATCCATTTATAGACATTTAAGAAAAACAACAAGGAAAAAAATAAAAAAATAACAAGGGGCTACTCTCTATTTTATCCCACAACCCTCCCTCCCCCCGCTACCTCACCGTTACAACCGTATTTTGTAACTCCTTCCTACGTTGGCCCCTTAGGTTTTCCGCATTGCTCCACAATTTCTTCCAGTGTTCCCATTTCTCTTTCTGAGCTTTTTTACCCTCCTCTAGGCTATTCCTTAGGCCTTGGCCTAAAGTTATGAATAAAAATTACTTATTTGAAAAATGTTAAAATATAAACGAAAAAGATGTATTTTTTTTCAAAATTTTAGCTATTTTTTTTGCTTATATCGCAAAAACTAAAATAATAATAAAAATAAAAAAAATAGGATTTTTGTACTCACCGTAAAATACTTTTCTCTGAGTTCATGGACGGACACAGCAGCAATCTTGACAAAGTGGGTATTAGCCTTCATTCAGGAGTGACTTAGGCTGAAACTTGTAGAAAGTGTTAATCACCTCAAACACAGTACAGTACCACCCAGGGGGCAGTCCCTCTGGGTACAACCCCTCTCCCTGCCTCTCGCAGCTCAGTTAGTCAAAAAGCAGTACAAACTTAGAAAGGAGGGGTGGGTGCTGTGTCCGTGTGTACGGTGAGTACAAAATTCCTATTTTCTCTTTCGTTCATGGACGGACACAGCAGCAATCTTGACAAAGTGGGACATCCCAAAGCAGTGTAAAAAACGAGGGGTGGGAACAACATTAAACAAACTTCCCCCCAAAACAAAACAGAGCTCATCAACTGAGGAGTTGCAACCCTAGACAGCCGCCTGCAAAAGCATCCGAAGATGCACTCACATCAACCTTGTAAAATTTAGTGGAAGTGTGAACCAAGTTACCTGGGAAATAGACGCTTGATGTCGGAAAGCCCAAGAAGTACCTATTGTCCTGCGCTGTGACAGGAAAGAGGGGCTCTCGACCCTTTATGGCATAAGCTTGAATCACGATCTGTCGGATCCACGTCGAGATAGTGGCCGACGAGACCGACAGGCCCTTCTTGGGACCAGCCACCGAAACAAACAGTGAGTCTGACCTCCGGAACGGAGCGGTAGAAGATAAGTATACTCTCAGAGCTCGGACAACGTCCAAGGAATGCAACGCCGCCTCCTTATGAAGTGATGGCCAAGGACACAAAGATGGAAGTACAATGTCCTCATTGAGATGGAAGGCCTAAATGACCGTAGGCAGCAAAGAAGGCTGCGGACGCAGCACTACCTTATCCTTGTGGAAGACCAGATAGGGAGCCTTGCACGACAAGGCTGCCAGCTCAGAAACCCGTCTGACGCAACAGCCACCAAAAACACCACTTTCTGAGAAAGTGTCAACAAGGGAATTTCCCTAATGTTTTTAAACAGTGGTTTCTGAAGCACCGAGAGGACCAGATTCAAGTCCCACGGAGGTAGTGGACGGATGGACCGGAGGGGCCACATGCCGGACCCCCTGCACAAGCGTTCTCACTAAAGAGTGAGCTGCCAGGGGTCATTGAAAAAAGACAGCCAGGGCAGATATCTGTCCCTCAACCGTACTTAAGGCAAGCTTCTGGTCCACCCCACGCTGTAAGAACAGCAGGACCCTGGAAACCAAATAGGTACGCGGATGCCACCCCATTTCCTCACAAGTGTAGGCCTTCCAAGTGCGAGGGTAAATCTTCCTAGAGGACGACTTCCGAGCACTTCTCATGATAGAGATCACCGAATCTGACAGGCCCCGGTCTCTTAGCACCTGGCTCTCAATAGCCATGCCGTTAAAGCGACAGCAGGTCCTTTCATAGCGGTAGAACGCCAAGGAGCGTCTGCTACCAGACGCACTGGATCAGCGTACCAAGGACGCGGAGGCCAGTCCGGAGCAATTAGGATCATTGGAATCCCCTCTGCCTCTACTCTGCGAAGCAGATGAGGAAGGAGTTTCAGAGAAGGGAACCGATACTGACTTCACGGTGCCACCAATGCATCTGTCGCGTCTGCCCATAGGTCTCTTGACCTGGCCACAAACCTCAATACCTTCCGATTGAGTTGAGAAGCTAGCAGATCTACGTCCGGCTCGCCCCATCTTTGGCAAAGGAGCTGAAACACATCCGGGTGTAGAGACCTTTCTCCTTGGTCCAGCATCTGGTGACTCAGGTTGTCCGCCTGCCAGTTTTCTACGCTTGGAATGTATACGGCACCCGACCACAAAGCGCAGGAATCTCTGATGCCTGGTGCATATGGGAACATGCAAGTATGCGTCCTCGACGTCGAAGGACGCCAGAAAGTCACCCGGATGGAGAGCAGCGACAACAGAGCGAACTCCATCTGGAATCTTTGTAACTTCACAAAGCAATTAAGGGCCTTGAGGTCTAGGATTGGACGAACCCCATCCTTCCTTGGCATTTTGAACAGATTTGAGTAAAACCCCTGAAATCGTTCCTGTACTGGGACAGGAATAATCACCCCGCGTTTCAGCAGATCCTGAACCGCCCCACACAGGGCTTCCCGACGGGTCGGCTGGAGCTGGAGGTTGGAGGGGAAAAATCTGTTCAGTGGGCAAGAGAGAAACTACCTTGTACCCTGAGGAAACTACTTTGCAAACCCACCGGTCGGAAATCAGAGATGCCCATGGGTCGCGAATTCGCAAAGACATCCCCCCTCCCGAGAGATGGGCGGGGGCAGAACTTCACACGGATGTAGATTTGTTCGCAAAATGCGAAACCAGGGACAAAGCAGGCGCTTTATCGACCTGAGATCGTTTACCTGCCATGCTGGGCAGACGAGAAAAACGATTGTGTGCGGTGAAGGAGGGCCCTTGCCTACGGTGTGGCTCCTTACCCTTAAAGGGCAAATTCATCAGGGCCTTCTTGGAAGATTGGTCCGCAGACCAACACTTTAGCCATATGTGCTTTTAACCCATTGTGCAGCATTTTTGTCTGAGACACCAGGGCCCCAACCATCGTTGAACACACAGCCAAGCCCACCACCATGTATAGGTAGCGGGTGACTGCCTCAGCCTTCTTGTCCGCAGGGTCCTTGAAAGCAGGAGCCCCTTCCACCGGAATCGTGGATACCTTGTTTAATCTGGAAACAGGAGGGTCCACTATCGGAGGAGAGGTCCATTTTTTCAGGAAACTCTCCTCAAAAGGGTGACGCACCGCCAAACTTTTAGGGACCGAAAAAACATTCTGTGGTTTGTCCCACTCCTTGTATAAAAATTTGTCTAGATAAGACACACAAGGAAACACCTTAGCAGTGCGGGTCGGCTTACGGAACCCGAAAGGGACTGACGCCTCTGTTGCTTCCGCAGAGTCCTCTATCTTTAGAGTATCTCGCACTGCGGTGATAAGATCACCTACCAGAGTCTTTTTGTGTGCTGACCAGGACACAGAGTCATCCTCACTGTCCGGCCAATCTCGGTCCGCATCCTCACATACATCAGAAACAGGGCCATGAGCCGTAGCTGGGCCCGACTCCATATCAGAGTTGTCCCCCAGAAGATGGCGGGGGAGGGGGCGCTTTTTACCCCCCGTGTTCCCACGCGCTGCTTCCACCTTGGCAACAAAAGCCTCCAAAATTATAAAATAAATAAAAATAAATAAGAAAACAAAAGTTTTTTTTTAAAGTGCCCCGTCTCGACGAGTTCGCGCGCAGAAGCGAACGCATACGCGAGTAGCGCCCGCATATGAAAACGGTGTTCAAACTACACAAGTGAGGTATCGCCACGATCGTTAGAGCGAGAGCAATAATTCTAGCCCTAGACCTCCTCTGTAGCTCAAAAAATGCAACCTATAGAATTTTTTAAACGGCGCCTATCGAGATTTTTAAGGGTAAAAGTTTGACGCCATGCCACGAGCGGGCGCAATTTTTAGGCGTGACATGTTGGGTATCATTTTACTCGGCTTAACATTATCTTTCACAATATATAAAAAAAATTGGGCCAAAATTTATTGTTGTCTTATTTTTTAATTCAAAAAAGTGAATTTTTTCCAAAAAAAGTGCGCTTGTAAGACCGCTGCGCAAATACGGTGTGACAAAAAGTATTGCAATGACCGCCATTTTATTCTCTAGGGTGTTAGAAAAAAAAGTATATCATGTTTGGGGGTTTTAAGTAATTTTCTAGCAAAAAAAACTGTTTTAGTCTTATAAACACCAAATCTGAAAAACACCTTGGGGCAGATCCACAGAGCGAGTACGCCGGCGTATCTACTGATACGCCGGCGTACTTTCAAATTACCCGCGTTGTATCTTTGGTTTGAATCCTCAAACCAAGATACGACGGCATCTGGGTTAGATCCGACAGGCATACGTCCTCGTACGTCTTCGGATCTAAGATGCAATACTTTGGCGTCCGCTGGGTGGCGTTCGCGTCGTTTTCCGCATTGGGTATGCAAATTAGCTATTTCCGTCAATCCACGAACATACGAGCGGCCGGCGCATTTTTTTACGGCGTCTCTAGTCGGCTTTTTCCGGCGTATAGTTAAAGCTGGTATTTCGTCGCGTATAGTTAGACCTGCCATGTTAAGTATGACCGTCGTTCCCGCGTTTATTTTCATTTTTTTTTTTTTTTTGCGCAAGTCGTTCGTGAATGGGGATGGACGTAATTCACGTCTAAGTTAAAAAAAATTACGTTGTTGCGACGTCATTTAGCGAAATGCACGGCAGGAAATTTAGAAATGGAGCATGCACAGTTCATTCGGCGTGGTGACGCGCTTCATTTAAATGAAACACGCCCCCTAATCGCCGATTTGAATTCCGCCGCCAGAGATAGACTACGGCGCTAAATCTTCCAGGATTCGAACTAAAGCCAGGTAAGATACGGCGGCGTAGCGTATCTCTGATACGCTGCGCGGGTGCAGATCTCTGTGGATCTGCCCCTTCTGTCCTTAAGTGGTTAAATCTTGATGAAGTGTGACGTCCCCAAGCAGTGTCAAAAAACGAGGGGTGGGAACAGTATCAGTAAAACTAACTTCACCCCAAAACAAGCAGAGCTCCTCAACGGAGGAGTTGCAACCTTAAACAGCCGCCTGCAAAACCTAGGGGTCGAAAGAAGCATCAGAAGATACACTCGCAACAACCATGTAAAATTTGGAAAAAGTGTGAACGGACGACCAAGTCGCCGCCTTGCACACCTGTGAGACAGATGCATGATGTTGGAAAACCCAGAAAGCACCCATTGCCCTGGTCGAAAGTGCTGTGACCGGAAAGGGGGCGCCCGCCCCCTAAGAGCATAGGCCTATATGACGGTCTGCCTTATCCACCGAGAACGGGTGGTCGAAGAGACCGCCAGGCCCCTGATGTGGACCATACACCGACACAAAAGGAGCGTCAGATCTTCGAAACGGAGCCGTAGCAGGCAGGTACACCCACAAAGCGTGTACCATGCCTAAAGTATGAAACGCAACCTCCGAAGGATGCGCCGGCCGAGGACATAAGGATGGAAGAACAAAAGTCCTCATTCAGGCGAAAGGCCGAAACCACCTTCGGAAGAAGGGAAGGTCGCGGGCGCACCATCACTACCTAATCCTTATGAAGGATCAAGCATGGCGACTTGCAAGACAAGACCGCCAATTCAGAAACCCTTCTGATGGAAGTAATGGCCACTAAAAACTGCCACCTTCCGAGATAGTGTCAAGGTAAGAATCTCTCTGATGTTTCCAAAAGGAAGGTTCCTGAAGAACCGAGTCAAAACTCATGGGGGAAGAGGTGGGCCAAGAGAGGGGAAGTATATGACAAACCCCCTGCACAAAAAGGTACCCACCAGGGAATGGGCGGCAAAAGGCCACTGAAAAAAACACAGCCAAGGCTGAACTCTGCCCCCAAACGGTGCTTAAGGCAATTTTTAGATCCACTCCAAGCTGTAAAAACAGCAGGACCCTGGACACCGAGTACGTCCTTGGACATCACCCCATCTCATCGCACCAAGAGATGTAGGACTTCCAGGTGCGATGGTAGATCTTCCAGGAAGAAGACTACCATGCCCTCAGCATGGTGAGAAGACCAAACGGACAGACCCGGTCTCTTAAAATCTGGCTTCCAATAGCCATGTCGTGCAAGCCAGCGACTGTACAACAGGAAGAAGTATTGAACCCCGAGACAGAAGGTCCTCCCGTCCTGGCCACCCGCCAGGGTACCTCCACCACCAGGCGCCCGAGATCGGCATAGCAAGGATGCCGAGGCCAATCTGGAGCGATTAGAAGTAACAGGATCCCCTCAGCCTCCACTCTGTGGAGCAACTGAGGAGGCAACTACAATGGAGGAAAGGTATAAAGTAACCGATACTGACACCACAGGGCCACCAACGCGACTGTACAGGATCACTAGACCTGGCCACAAACTCCGACACCTTGCAGTTGAGGCGGGCGGCCAGGAGATTCATGCCCTGTGAGTCTCACCTCCTGCAAGGGAGCTGAAACACCTCCAAGTACAAAGACCAGTCGCCCTGGTCCAGCATCTGGCGACTCCGGTAGTCCATCTGCCACTATACCTGATGGTAGACCGAAGCTACGGCCGTGGCGTTGTCCAGCTGAATCCAGATCGGACGACCTTGCAACCTCCTCGACTACGAGAAGAGGCATAGCCTGATCACCCAAAGTTCTAGGACAATGATCGGTAGACAGGATTAACAGCACCTGGTATTCCCAGGCGGTCTCCCATCCAAGTACTAACCAGGCCCGACCCTGGTTAGCTACCGAGATCAGACAAGAGCGGGCGCATTCAAGGTGGTGTGGCCATAGGCCCCCTAGAGACCAGCGACTCTGAGCCGACTGGACCCCCCAGGCGCCCCCCTTCAACCCGTGAGGCTGGCGTCCGTCGTAATCACCATCCACTGGAAGGGAAGAAACGACTTCCCGGACCGAAGAGTCGGGGATCTCAGCCACCATTTCAGAAAGACTCTGACCAGGTGGCGCACCTGAATGTGATGATCCAGACACAAAAGAGATTTGTACCACTCGGACAGTATTTCCCTCAGGAAGATACGAGTGTGGAACTGGGCATACGGTACCGCCTCGAAGGAGGCTACCAAAAGGCCCAGGACTTGCATGCAAAATGGAGAGGTCAATGCCTTTACTGCAAACTGAAGAGTCTGCAATTTTCCCCAGGGGAAGAAAGAACTTTGCCAGCGAGGAGTCCAGGTCAACCCTAGGTACTCCAAACGCTAAGTCAGGACCAGGACCGACTCCAAAATGTATAACACCCACCCAAATTCTCGGAGGGTCTGAATGGCTACAGACACATTCAGAAGAAAGTCGACTAAGTAGCCCACAATGGCAAAGCCTCGCAGTCCCAGCAAAGCTAGGATAAGTGCAAGCTCCCTGGTGAAAACTCTTGGTGCTGACGCCAGATCAAAAGGAAGGGCCACAAACTGACAGTGGTCCTCCCCCATCGCAAAGCACAGAAACCTCTGTGACTTGCACAAAATAGGACATGCATGTATGCGTCCTTGATGTCCAAGGGTGCCAGAAAGTCCACCGGATGGAGCGCAGCTACCACTGAACGAATGGATTCTATGCGGAACTACCCAAAGGCATTAAGGGCTTGAGGCCCAAAATCGGACGGACCCCGTCCCATCTCCGGGGACCGAGAACATATTCTAATAGCAGGCCTCAAAATTTCAAGTCCTGAGCTACTAGCCAGGCCTTAAGAGTTACTCGCCACCTGTTGCCCCACCCAAAGCCTACCTTGCCCCACCCCTAAACACGCCCTTGTAAATGATCTCATGAAATAACACTGTTAACTGTTTTATTCAGAATTAAGTTTCAAAAATAAATAACAACTACAACCAGTACACCTCTACATCCAGCACCTCCCCCAGTACACCTCTACCTCCAGCACCTCCCCCAGTACACCTCTACCTCCAACACCTCCCCTAGTACACCTCTACCTCCAACACCTCCCCCAGTACACCTCTACCTCCAACACCTCCCCCAGTACACCTCTACCTCCAACACCTCCCCCAGTACGCCTCTACCTCCAACACCTCCCCCAGTATGCCTCTACCTCCAAAACCTCCCCCAGTACGCCTCTACCTCCAACACCTCCCCTAGTACGCCTCTAGCTCCAACACCTCCCCTAGTACGCCTCTACCTCCAACACCTCCCCCAGTACGCCTCTACCTCCAACACCTCCCCCAGTACACCTCTACCTCCAACACCTCCCCCAGTACACCTCTACCTCCAACACCTTCCCAAGTACACCTCTACCTCCAACACCTCCCCCAGTACGCCTCTGCCTCCAACGCCTTCCCCAGTACTTCTCCATCTCCAACACTTCCTCCAATGCCTCCCCTCTCCATCACACCTATGTCTCCAATCCCTTCTCCCCCTAGCACACCTCTATACCTATAATCCCTCTTCCCAGTATGTCTCTGCCTCCAATGCCACCCCAGCAAACCTATGCTTTGTGCTTTTAATGACCCCCCAGCACACCTCGTCTTCAGATCAATACAAGCAGGGGTTTTCCGCAATAGGGAGTGTGGGTACCTTATACACCCTGGCAACCAGAGGGTCCACCACCGGAGAAGCCCATTTTTTTTTAAAAGGCTCTCCTCAAAGGGGTACCGAACCACCAGGCGGTGAGGGACTACAAAAGCCTTCTGCTGCTTTTGCCATTCCCCTTCTATGAAATTATCAAAGAAGGGCACAGAGGGAAAAAAACTGCACAGAGCAGTCTAATTTGTGTGACCCAAAAAAGACAGAGCCTTTAGCGGAAGCCCAGCTGCACTATCCAGCTTAAGGGAGTCCCTTACAGCATTGAAAAGTGCACCAAATGCGTTGTCATGCACCGACCCAAGTGAGGGGTCATCCTCACAAGTACCTGGTCCACGGCTCCAGATAAAACAGAACCACAGCCAGGTCCTGGTCTGATATAGAGCATTCCCCAGGGGATAGCAGGGGAGGGGGCGCTTTTTACCCCCCCTACGTCTGCAGTCCCCTCCCACCCTGGCAACCAGTTTCCAGGACTAACAACAAAGTGTCTGTGGAAATCCCAGGTGCAGGAGCACCAGCTGCCACCTCAGGCATGTTTTGGAAAGAAGAACCCAGATACTGACTCCAAAAACAGAAGCTCCCAGGGCCCTATTCAGTGTTAGAATGAAAACCCACCCTCTTGCTGCGCTGACCAGGGGGTTACCCAGGGGACTTACCACAGGAGGAGACTGCACAGCGCCGCTGCCCGCCCTCAGTACACAGCGTGTGGAGAGGAGAAAAAAACGTGAGGTAAAGCCGTGAGATATCTATGAGGAGACATGTGTGCACCATAGGAACCAGCACTAGAGGCCAAAGACTCATCAAAGATCGCTGCCAAGCGTTTTAGATAGAGCAGAACACGGCCACAGTAAAATGACTGACCGCAATATAAGCTGCGCCATAGCGTGGCTACAACAAAATGGCCACCAATGGGAGTTTTCAATGTAATTGAAAACCACCCAAAAAAATGGCGCTGGCGCCACCAAACACTGCATTTAAACAGGAAAAGCCTATCTTAGGCTAAAAACAGTGCAAAACACCTGACAGTAAAAAGACCCCCAGAACAGAAAACGCAGGCCAGACGCATCACAGTTCACTCAGTAAGACCCCCCCCCCCAACAGCAGCAATTTTAGCAATGCAGCAGAGGGAAAAGGAGCAGGGAAGGGGGAATAGGAGGACCCCCGAACCCAAGGAATGCCCAGCCTACCAACCCACCTAAGCGGGAGGGACTGTACTTAGCCGTCCAAGCGAGCACTCACTGATGCATTCCTGACAGGCCTACAACCGCAATGGAGGTAGCTGTCGGCCCGGCCCACTGTGAGTGAGACAACACCACAGCTCAGTCATATGTGAACCTTGGAGCGGAAAGCTCACCGGCCACCCCAGGAGTTATGGGGTATGTCGTGGCAGACCCAGCCTCTTTGCAAAGGTGTGCTCACGCTCGCTGGCCAGACTGAGAAGACTACAAGGATCTATACAGTACAGACCAAAAGTTTGGACACACCTTCTCATTCAAAGAGTTTTCTTAATTTCCATGACTATGAACATTGTAGATTCACACCGAAGGCATCAAAACCATGAATTAACACATGTGAAATTATACATAACAAAAAAGTGTGAAACTGAAAATGTATTTCATATTCTAGGTTCTTCAAAGTAGCCACCTTTTGCAGCAGACACATCTCTAGAACTGTTAAGAGGAGACTGCGTGAATAAGGCCTTCATGGTAGAATATCTGCTAGGAAACCACTGCTAAAGAAGGGCAACAAGCAGAAGAGACTTGTTTGGGCTAAAGAACACAAGGAATGGACATTAGACCAGTGGAAATCTGTGCTTTGGTCTGATGAGTCCAAACTTGAGATCTTTGGTTCCAACCCCCGTGTCTTTGTGAGACGCAGAAAAGGTGAACGGATGGACTCTACATGCCTGGTTCCCACCGTGAAGCATGAAGGAGGAAGTGTGATGGTGTGGGGGTGCTTTGCTGGTGACACTTGGGGATTTATTCAAAATTGAAGGCATACTGAACCAGCATGGCTACCACAGCATCTTGCAGCAGCATGCTATTCCATCCGGTTTGCGTTTAGTTGGACCATCATTTATTTTTCAACAGGACAATGACCCCAAACACACCTCCAGGCTGTGTAAGGGCTATTTGACCAAGAAGGAGAGTGATGGGGTGCTGCGCCAGGTGACTACCTCTTGAAGCTCATCAAGAGAATGCCAAGAGTTTGCAAAGCAGTAATCAAAGCAAAGGGTGGCTACTTTGAAGAACCTAGAATATGAAATATATTTTCAGTTGTTTCACACTTTTTTGTTATGTATAATTCCACATGTGTTAATTCATAGTTTTGATGCCTTTAGTGTGAATCTACAATTTTCATAGTCATGAAAATAAAGAAAACTCTTTGAATGAGAAGGTGTGTCCAAACTTTTGGTCTGTACTGTATATGCAGCCTGTCTCTCAGCCGACAGTTGATAGAAGATTATTTCAAGGAAAAATAAAACTTTTCCTCAGGGTGCTGGGCCCAAAGGGAGCCATACGTCCTTCTCCTTTGCTAGGCATAACGAAACTGAGGCTGCATACTGCAGGGTTATGTCTGGAGGGACGGGGCTGTTCAACTCTGTTAATGTAACATGTATTTAATTATCTAACATGTTTCTGCCTAGTCCTCTCCTGTGAACAGGAACATAACCCACTTGTCAAGATTTACGGAGCTGTGTCCGTCCATGGACGATAAGAGAAACAAGATATTACAAAGAATTGTGGGGAAAAAAATTACAACTTTAAAAAACTCACTGTGCCTCTTACTACATACTTTGGGATGTCTACTTTCCAAAAAGGGGTAATTTGGGGGGTATTTGTACTTTCCTGGCATGTTAGGGTCTCAAGAAATGAAATAGGCCTCCAGTACTTTAGGTGTGATCAATTTTCAGAGATTGGCTTGTGGACTCTAACTTTCACAAAGACCAAATAATATACACCAATTTGGGTTATTTTTACCAAAGATATGTAGCAGTGTAAATTTTGTCAAATTTTTCTTATAGCGCAAAAAAACATTGGTGATTAAATACCACCAAAAGAAAGCTCTATTTGTGAGAAAAAAGGACAAAAATGTTATTTGGGTACAGTGTTGTATGACTGAGTAATTGTCATTCAAATTGGGAGAGAATCGAAAGCTGAAAATTGGTCTGGTTAGGAAGGGGGTTTAACCACTTAAGACCCGGACCATTATGCAGGTTAAGGACCTTGCTCTTTTTTGCGATTCGGCACTGCGTTGCTTTAACTGACAATTGCACGGTCGTGCGACGTGGCTCCCAAACAAAATTGGCGTCCTTTTTACCCCACAAATAGAGCTTTGTTCGGTGGTATTTGATCACCTCTGCGTTTTTTTTTTGCGCTATAAACAAAAATAGAGCTACAATTTTGAAAAAAAATGTATATTTTTTATGTTTTGCTATAATAAATATCCCCCAAAAAGATATAACATTTTTTTTTTCCTCAGTTTAGGCCGATATGTATTATTCTACCTATTTTTGGTAAGAAAAATCACAATAAGCGTTTATCGATTGGTTTACAAAATAAAGGGTAGTTTTATGGCATTTTTACATTTTTTTTTTTTTGCTACTAATGGCAGCGATCTTTTTCGTGACTGCGACATTATGGCAGACACATCGGACAATTTTGACACATTTTTGGGACCATTGTCATTTTCACAGCGAAAAGTGCTATAAAAATGTAGTTTGCTGATTACTATGAAAATGACAATTGCAGTTTAGGAGTTAACCACTAGGAGGCGCTTAAATGTGACCTCATATGTGTTTCTAACTGTATGGGGGCGGGGCTGGACGTGTGATGTCAGTGATCGTCTTTCCCTATATTATTATACACCATTCTTACAGGGCCCAGCGAAGGCTGGCTCCAGTAGTGCTGCAGGGAGCCTGAGGTGTCTGCCAGGCGACATTTGAATTATATCCATCAACGATTGGTTGCACCAGTAAACCTAGATTACAATGCTGCTCATCTTCTTCGTTTTTAACGCATTAATGGAATGATCTGTTGATAGAATAGCTTCAAAGTTGTGAGTATTGAGAAGTTACCACTTCTTTACTATTGATTACACTTTGGATAGTGATGGATTCTTTAGGCTTATTGTTTGTTATACACATTATAGACAAATGGCTGATTCTTCTTCACACCCCTGAGGAAAGAGGCATCTCTCGGAAATGTTGGGTATCATTTGGAGAATCACGTCTCAACGATTTCTTGCACTTTGATTCTAATTGTATTCTAGTCTGTATTCATTCCATATACTGCCAATTTTTTAACATATTTTGCTTTGTATAATAAACGATATTTCTTTCTTACATATATTTTTCTACAATGTGGTTCATATCCTTGTGCCTTTAAAGTCCAGTCAGGGGACCTATCGCTCTTTCTTGACCTATTTTGGATGTGGCACCGTATAGAGACACAGACCGATAAACACAAACGATCACTGACATTGCCACAATGAAGCTTGGGTGACCGCTCGCGGGACACCGGCAGCGATCGGGTCCGCGGTCACGGAGCTTCGGACCGGGTCGCGAACGTGCCGCTGGCGGAGCGCTCGCGACCCCACGGCTGGGCCCTAAAGAGACACATGTACAGGTACGTGCTTGTGCCCAGCAGTGCCATTCTGCTGACGTATATATCGACGTGAAGGGGTTCTTAAGTGGTTAAGTGCCCAGTGGTCAAAAAAAAATACATGTTTGGGGGTTCAAAGTAATTTTCTAACAAAATTTTTTTTTTCATGTAAACAAAAAGTGGCAGAAAGGACTTGGTGTTTCAAATGGTTAGAAGTAGGGTTGTCCCGATACCACTTTTTTAGGACCGAGTACAAGTACCGATACTTTTTTTCAAGTACTCACCGATACCGAATACCGATACTTTTTTTAAATGTCCCCCCCAAATGCAGCCATGTCTCCCCACAAATGCAGCCATGTCCCCCCACAGATGCAGCCATGTCCCCCCCCATATATATATCTGTCCATCCGTCACCCACACACACACATATCAGTAACCCCCTGCACATCTGTCCCCCCCCACACACACCAGTACCCCCCTGCACGTCTGTCTGCCCCCCCCACACATATCAGTACCCCCCTGCACGCCTGCCCCCCACACACATATCAGTACCCCCCTGCACGCCTGCCCCCCACACACATATCTGTCCCCCCCACACACATATCAGTACCCCCCTGCGCGTTTGTCCCCCCACACACATCTGTCCCCCCTGCACGCCTGCCCCCCACATATCAGTACCCCCCTGCACGTCTGTGTCCCCCTCTGTACACAGTGCAATGCACTATTAACTTAAAAGCAGAGTCAATGTTTTATTGCTGCCTGTGTTTTCACTATACCTGAGCCATCGGCTGGTGATTACTTTACTCCAGGAGAGTTGCGCTGGAGAGATGGATGGAGGGATGGAGATGGAAGAATGGGGCTCTGTACAGAGATGGAGGGATGGAAGGAAGGAGATGGAAGGAGGGAGGGATGGAGTTGGAAAGGATGTAGGGAGGGAGGATGGAGATGGAAGGATGGGGTTCTGTACAGAGATGGAGGGAGGAATGGAGATAGAAGGATGGAGGGAGAGATGGGAGGATGTGGCTCTGTATGGAGATGGAAGGAGGGAGGGAGGATGGAGATGGAAGGATGGAGATGGAGGAAGGGGCTCTGTATAGAGATGGAAGGATAGAGGGAGAGATGGAAGGATGGGGCTCTGTATAGAGATGGAAGGATAGAGGGAGAGATGGAAGGATGGGGCTCTGTATAGAGATGGAAGGATAGAGGGAGAGATGGAAGGATGGGGCTCTGTATGGAGATGGAAGGAGGGAGGGAGGATGGAGATGGAAGGATGGAGGGTGGGGCTCTGTATAGAGATGGAAGGATAGAGGGAGAGATAGAAGGATGGGGCTCTGTATGGAGATGAAAGGAGGGAGGGAGGATGGAGATGAAGGCGGTGGGAAAAAGGGAGGGAGGAGGAGGCAGACAGGGAGGGTGAGAAGCGGTTGCCGCTGCTGCTGGTAGAAGTCTGGGGGATGCAGTGAGAGGAGCAGGCAGAGCCTTGTTGTCTTTGGCCGGGGAAGATTCCTTCCTGTGTAGCCCGGCACCTCTCTCCTCCAGCTCGGCTCTTGTCTCCTCCTCCCGCGCTGAAATCTGGACCGTTCCCGGGTGTGACACCAGATGCCGGGCGCCCAGGAAGAGGGGGGAGCGGATATCGCGGCAAGCCCGCCGTAGTTCCAGTACATGCAGGGCTTCCATCTTATCCGCTCCACCGATCATGCGACACTTCCGGCCGGCTGCTCCTCGTCCCGGCTCTCTCCCCTCATCTCCTCACTGCCGCCGCTACTAGGGCGGCACTGCAGGCTGGGGATAGAGCGGTCCGTCCGGCATGTAGTAACAGGCGCAACCGCCCCCTAGCCTGGCGCCAATCCGCCATAAAGCATGTATTTTAAAAAAATGCCGGTATTTTAATAATCTGAATCCCCAGCAAGCTTGACCCGCCTATTGCATAGTGCCGGCCCTGAACATTACAGCTTTGAATAGCTGTAATGATTGGCGCCGCGCTGCGTATAGACACTCCCCCCTCGCTCGGGATTGGACAGTTCATCCGAGCAAGGGGGAGTGTCTATGCGCGGCGCGAATCATTGCAGCTATTCAAAGCTGTAATGTTCCCGGCGCGTATTATACAGTCGGCGGTTAGCGGCGATGCGGCGTAACGGCGGCGGGATGTGGCGTAACGACGGCGGCGGGGAGGAGAGTATTCTATTCCGGTATCGGGGGTATTTGTGGGAGTACGAGTACTCCCGCAAATACTCGGAATCGGTCCCGATACCGATACTAGTATCGGTATCGGGACAACCCTAGTTAGAAGAGTGGGTGATGTGTGGCATAAGCTTTCTAATGTTGGGCATAATATGCCAGGACAGTTCAAAACCCCCCGAAAGGACCCCGTTTTGGAAAGTAGACACCGCAAGCCATTTGCTGAGAAGCATGTTGAGTCCATGGAATATTTTATATTTTGCCAAACGTTTCGGGAATTTTTTTTTTACACAAAGTTGTAATTTAAATGATATATTGCTCACACATGCCATGGGTATATGTACAATTACACCAGAAAATCCTTTCTGCTGCTTCTCCTGAGTATGGGCATACCACATATGTGAGACTTTTTGGCAGTCTAGCTGCATACAGTATCCTGAACACCAATCACCGCCTTCAGGCTTTCTATGGGTGAAAATTGTTGATTTCACTCCTCACTAGGGGTGCAACGGATCAAAAAACTCACGGATCGGATCGATCCTCGGATCAGGAGTCACGGATCGGATCAGCAAAAAAAAAAAAAAGGGTCCGTTTTTCCATTGGTCCAAAAAAAAAAAAAAATTCATATATATATATATATATATATATATATATATATATATATATATATATATATATATATATATATAAAAAATAAAATAATATATTTTTTTTTGGACCAATTAAAAAAAGGAACCTTTTTTTTTTTTTTTTTTGGCTGATCCGAAAAAAGAACACAATAGCAATTCACAGGGGTGGATTAAAGAGGAAGCAGGTGAGGCTGTTTGGGACTTAAAGTACAATCTTGATGTTTTTACAGCAATATATATATATATATATATATATATATATATATATATATATATATATTTATTTATTTTTTGCTGTAAAAACATCAAGATTGTACTTTAAGTCCCAAACAGCCTCACCTGCTTCCTCTTTAATCCACCCCTGTGAATTGCTATTGTGCTCTTTTTTCCCCCTTTCCCCCCCCCTCCTCTCACACCAGTGCTTCACTGCTAACATTCCCATTCAGCTTGCTAGAGCCCAGTGCACAGCGTGACACGCCTCCCCGGGGAGGTGTGTCACGCTGGGCTCTGGCAAGCAGACTGGCCGCCGCTCCGGAGCTAGGCCGAAGCCGGGGACTTTCCTAGGCCTAGGCTCCGGAGCGCTCCGCGGATCGCGGGGTGTGCCGATCCGAACGGGGGGTGGCCCGTTCGGATCACGGATCGGTGACGATCCGTTACACCCCTACTCCTCACTACCTATCACAGTTTCGGAGGCCATGAAATGCCAAGATACCCCCCCCCCCCAAATGACCCCTTTTCAGAAAGTAGACACACCAAAGTATTTGCTAAGAGGCATTAGTATTTTGCAGCTCTCATTTGTTTTGGAAAATTAAGAAAAATCTATATTTTTTCTTTTTCCAATTTTCAAAACTTTGAAACAAAATACTCAACATAACAATTCCTGTTGATGAAAAATAATGCGACCCAAGTATAATAAATCCACCACTTTCTGTGTTACTAAAAATGTTCCACTCCAAATGTAGTTGAAACAACAATTCCAACATCAATGAAATAATGTGGACGGTGATGGGAGTGAGAATATATTAATATGAATATCCTAATTCAGATAATACAAACGTGCCTATATACGCACATGTAAGAAAAAATGAACATAATAAATCCTCAAAGACCTGGGATAAAGAACTCTCCAAGGCATCAATAAATAATTGTGGGGGATAATGAGAGTGAGATAAAATCAAATTTCCTATAGGTGAGCAAGCGTGCCAATAAAAGTATAATGAATAAATATAAGATTATAAATGAATTAATGGCAATACAATCCAAATATCATAAATAAATAATAAGTGAAAAATCCAAAAAAGTGCTCCATTCATTAAACGTGCATTTGTGTAATAACTGTAGTCCAATATTAATCCTAAGAATATAGCCTCCCTGAGGTAAGGGGCTTGCATGAACGTTGATCTGTATACCTACACTGTGGAAAGCCTGGTGGTTGGTGGAGCACTTATGCACCTTTCAAGTTTATGATTGTAATATTCTTTGGATTTACTTCATTTTGCACGTTTGTGCACTGGACACATTATTGGATTTCATCCATTAGTTTCTGTACGTTTGTGCACTGGACACATTTTCATAATTTTTATACTTCATATATCATATATTTTTTATGACACACTTTTTTTTTTTTTTTTTTAATTTTATGGGACATTTCACTTTGACTTATTTATGGATTGGGTCTTGTTCACCCATGCATGTCATTGATTTTTTTCACTGATAAGGACCCCTGTTCTTAGGATTAATATTGGACTACAGTTATTATTACACAAATGCACTTTTAATGATCGGAGCACTTTTTTAGATTTTTCACTTATTATTTATTTATGATATTTGGATTTTATTGCCATTAATTCATTTATAATCTTATATTATATGTATTCATTATACTTTTATTGGCACGCTTGCTCACCTATAGGAAATTTGATTTTATCTCACTCTCATTATCCCCCACAATTATTTATTGATGCTTTGGAGAGTTCTTTATCCCAGGTCTTTGAGGATTTATTATGTTCATTTTTTCTTACATGTGCGTATATAGGCACGTTTGTATTATCTGAATTAGGATATTCATATATTCTCACTCCCATCACCGTCCACATTATTTCATTGATGTTGGATGGTTGTTTCAACTACATTTGGAGTGGAACATTTTTAGAAACACAGAAAGTGGTGGATTATACTTGGGTCGCATTATTTTTCATCAACAGGAATTGTTATTATGATCATTTAGTTCTCATTTATTGCAAGCGCCATTACACCCCCTCCCCCCCTATATCAATCTATTGCCAGTGTGTGAACACTATTAGTTGTGGCTGCTGCTTGTTAGTTTTAATTTTGT
Source organism: Rana temporaria (assembly GCF_905171775.1). NCBI lineage: Eukaryota > Metazoa > Chordata > Amphibia > Anura > Ranidae > Rana > Rana temporaria. The sequence goes on from NC_053495.1 coordinate 70,637,850, forward strand.
TTAGCCATTTGCCCTTGACAGGTTGGTTTGCGCATTGGTTCCCCCCATTATTTAAAATACTCAACATGCCTCTCAGCAAATAGCTTGGGCTGACTACTTTGAGTAGTGAGGTGTGAAATCAACAATTTACGCCCTTCAAAAGCATTAAGGTGGTGGTTGCTTTTCGGGGTCCTGTACGCAGCTAGACTGCAAAAAAGTCTCACACAGGTGGTTTCCCCATACTCAGGCGAAGCAGCATAATGTATTTTGGGGTGTCATTTCACATGTATCCATGGCATGTTCGAGCAATATATCATTTAACTTATGGCAAAATATAAAATATTCCATGGACTCAACATGTTTATCAGCAAATAGCTTGGGGTGTCTACTTTCCAAAATTAGGTCATTTGGGGGGGGGGGGGGGGGAAGCGCTATCTTAGCATTTCATGGCCTCCAAAACAGTGAATACATAGTTGGTAAATAATGAAGAGTTCTTTCAAATATTTGAATTCATAACTACGTGCAAATAGCACAAGTTATAAGTCCTTTAGTGGTTTCAAATTAAAGCGACAAGTGCTATCCGTTATTGTGTCCTTAATATAGCTCTCCAAAAAACATGTGTCAAAGCATTTCTTGGTATAGTGCTGCTGTGAAACACTTAATCTGGTGTTGCAAAGAGAATTCCATGGAAGACCATGCGGTGTGCCCGGTGTCTCCACACATGCTTCCTCTCTTATTCTCTCCCCGCACGGGAGTAGCCAGCATTTACAGAACCACCAGGCTGTATATAGATATCCAGGGCCCAGAGAACGTGGTCTCTCCTTTGCCTTATTTCCTCTGCCCCAGAAGTCTCATACATGTATGGAAATATCAAAGAACAAGCTCTGTAACTCTGTATGACAAAATTTATTAAAAATAGCTAATATTGCACTTACATTTGGTTAAAAGTCAAATAGCATAAAAAAAAAACAGGAAGACTGGGATGCAATGCGATCCACAGACCCGAAACTGGAAGTGATGCAGTAACGCTGTAGCTCTTCCCTACGTGTTTCGTCACACAGATATCAGGAGCGGCGCCATCTTGCTGCACCCCCCCCCGTTTTTGTGTATGGTATCCTAGCAACCCAGGGGGCATGTGACCAACTGCCATTTTGTTTAATTTTCAACTGGGTAAATTGTGCTATGTGTATATATGGTGTTTTGGCAACCCAGTGTCACCTGACCCGTGGTAATTTTAAATTGTATACACATATAATGCCATAGCAAACAGAGTAAAAAAAAACATGGACATATCCAGTAATATACCGTTGGTGGGCTATGTTGTGAAAAAATATCCCTGCTGCTGGAAATGCATTATAGCATATAGTGCTAGGGTTGCTACATTACCAACAATATCAATATACACATTTTATATTTATGCAATTGAGTTAAAATACATAACACTTTAATACAGGGAATAAAATAAATAAAAGTAAATTTAAACATATAATCAGTGAAAAAAAGGTGTGTATAAGAACTGTGCTAGTCATGGGAAATGGAAGTGAAAGACTGAATGGATGGTCTTAAGAGATTGTAGGGGTCTCAAATATATTCCAGGGGGGTGCCCCAAAATGGGGGAGGGATGGAAGGAGGTCAGAACACATGGCAACCCCAGAGACCCGAACACCAATATTGCTTTGTGATATCACAAATAAGCCACCTGGGAACAGCAGAGAGACAATTGGAGGAATGGACCAGAGAAACCCCCCAGACACCGTGGATGGGAAAAAGAAAAAGGAGAGAACACCAGGCCAGGCATTTTTAATTTAAGTGATTTGGATTTTAAAATATGCCCCAGATAAATCCTAAGGGGCAGATCCACATACATCGGCGCAGGGCACAGCGTATGTAAGATACGCTACGCCGCTGTAACTTACTTTGCTTTTCTTTGAATCCTCAACGAATTTGCGCCCTAAGTTATGGTGGCGCAGCGTATTTCTTGCGGCGTAAGGGCGCGGAATTCTAATTCGGCGGGTAGGGGGCGTGTTTCATTTAAATGAAGCGCGTCCCCGCGCCGAACGAACTGCGCATGCGCCATCCATAAAAACTCCCAGGGTGCATTGCTCCAAATGACGTCACAAGGATGTCATTGTTTTCGACGTTAACGTAAATGGCGTCCAGCCCCATTCACGGACGACTTACGCAAACAACGTAAAATTTTCAAAATGATACGCGGTAACGACGGCCATACTTAACATTGAGTACGCCACCATATAGCAGCTTTAACTATACGCCGGAAAAAGCCGAACGGAAACGACGTAAAAAAATGCGGCCGGTCGTACGTTCGTGGATCATCGGAAATAGCCAATTTGCATACTCGACACGGATTACGACGGGAACGCCACCTAGCGGACGCCGAAAAATTGCATCTTAGATCCGACGGCGTACGAAGACGTACACCTGTCGGATCTAGCCGAGATGCCGTCGTATCTTGTTTTGAGGATTCAAAACAAAGATACGACGCGGGAATTTTGAAATTATGCCGGTGTATCAGTAGATATGCCAGAGTAATTTCTTCGTGGATCTACCCCTAGGTATACATTAACCTACAAAAGTTCATCAGAAAACTCAATATGAAAAAATTCTTCATTCTCAACAAAACAAGCATGAACTCAAATGGTATATAAACGCACTAACCTAAAGAATAACTCTACATTTAACCCAAAGAACCCAAGTAATGACAGCCTGGAAGTTTTCAAGAAAATGGTGGAGAAGGTTGTCAAAAAATGAAAATAAAAAGGTCTAAATAAGATAAAGTTTTGAAAACAATCAAAGACATAGAAAAGAAGAAAGAGGCAGTTATCCGACAAAGGAGGAGAATTAGTTATCTTGAAAAAAAAAGACCATGAAGAAGAAATTTATTAAGCAAGGAAGACGCTTCTAAAAAACTGAAGCATAATCCAAAGAAAAAAATATGAAAAAAAAGAGACTGAAATCATACATCAAGAAAAAGAAAGAAATAGCCATCTTGAGCAAAAAGGAGACAACATATTTGGTGCCTGATGCATTTAAGACTCCGGTAATCTATGATTTCCCAAAGGTACAAAAAAAACAAGAGAAACCGCACGTTATAAGCGGAATCAACTCTCTATTTGTGTGATTGGGAGAATACTTGGACCAATATCTGCAACCATTGATTTCAAAGAGAAAATCATACTTGAAGGACAGTAACCAACTTCTTTAAGAGATAAAAACATACAAGGGGTAGGTGGAGATGTATTGGTCACTATGAATGTAAACTCACTGTATACCAATATAGTTCAAAAAGACAGTTTGAGTCGTGCGTCATGGGCACTACACAAATATACGGATATGAAACCAGAAACAAAAAAAGTTCACATTAGCAAGATATGCTCCGAGTGTAGCAAATCTATTAATGAACAAATGGGAGGAAGAACAAATATACAGCGTGGAAAGACCCAATCTTACATTTTATAGGCGGTATATCGATGATATCATGATAATATGGAAAGGCACGGAAGACTCATTAAAATATGTTTTTGATGAAATCAACCAAAACCGGTATGGAATTTCATTCACGGGAGGTTGGAACCAGTATAGCATTGATTACTATAAAGAAAATGGTAAATTAGGCACAAGGACCTTCTTTAAGCAAACAGATTGCAATGGATACATACCCACTAAAAGTTGCCATCACCCAATAAGGACACATTTTGAGGATCTGAAGAAACTGCAGCAATGAAAAAGACTACGAAGAGCAGTCAGAAATCTTGATAGAGATTTATTGAAAAAGGCTACAAAAGGAAAGAATTGGAAATCCTGAAGGCAAAAGTAAAAAACCATGGATAGAGAAACATGCCTCAAGAAAAAAAAAAAAAAAAAAAAAAAAAGAGTAGTAAGGAATGGGCTTTCGCCACTGTATTCAACAGGCAATACAAACAGGTAGAAGATATAGTTAGGAAATACCATTTCAAAATCAGATAAAACATTAAAGTATTCCCACAACACCCAAAATTCATCTATAGAAGGGACCTCTATGCTTAGAAACAAACTTGTACATATTGTACTGGATCCCCCAAAACCATTAGCCTTTTTTCCAACCTAACAGGTGCCAAAAAAAGTCTGTTATGCGGGGTTAGCAAAAAAATACCAAGGATAAAATTATTGTTTATCTCCACGGCAACAGGCAAGCAATACAAAATCACAGAGTGGATATCTTGCACAAGTACACGTCACATGTTATCGAATGCCAATGCTGCCTCCAGTACATAGGCAGAACCACCAGACCTCTTCACGTTAGAATCAGAGAACATATCAACAATATAAAAAAGGGCTTTATGAAACATAGCGTGTCTAGACATTTCTGAGAAGTCCATAGAAAAGACCCCTCAGTGATGTTTTTTTATGGCATTGACACAACAAAGGGACACTGGCAATGGGAAAACAAAAGAATAAGTCTCACAAAATGAAACACAATGGATATACTTGCAAAATTCCCTCCATCCCGAAGGTATGAACATTGATATAGACCTCAATTGTTTTCTTTTTAAAGAATGACTCTTACAACTAAGAGATTTGAAAAACACACGTCTTTTGACAAAGCATACATGCCCATGGATATATTTGAGACCTCTTTGATCACTTAAGACCAGTCTTTCAGTCTTATTTATTTTCATTTCACATGACTTTCCCAGTTCTTATACACACTATTTTCTTTTTTTTTTACTGATTTTATGTTTAAATTTACATTCATTTATATTATTCCATGTATTAAAGTGTTATGTATTTTAACTCAATTGCATAAATGTAAGATAAGGATATTGGGCCAAATTCACAAAGATCTGGCGTAACTTAATTTTTTGCATTTAAGTTACACTGCCTTAAAATTTCTACCTAAGTGCCCGATCCACAAAGCACTTACCTAGAAATTTTGGGATGTGTACCTTAAATTCTAAAAGAATGAACTCTTTGGCCTGAATGGCAAGCGCCATGTCTTGAGAAAACCAGGCACTGCTCATCACCTGGCCAATACCATCCCTACAGTGAAGCATGGTGGGGCAGCATAATGCTATGGGGATGTTTTTCCGCAGCAGGAACTGGAAGACTGGAAGTAAGAAACGAGGGAAGGATGAATGCAGCAATGTACAGAGACATTATTGATGAAAACCTGCTCCAGAGCACTCTGGACCTCAGACTGGGATGAAGGTTCATCTTGCAACAGGACAATGACCCTAAGCACACAGACAATAAAACAAAGGAGTGGCTATGGGATAACTTTGTGAATGTCCTTGAGTGGCCCCCCAGCCAGAGCCCAGACTTGAACCCGATTGAACATGTCTGGAGCGATGTGAAAATGGCTGTGCACCGACGCTCACCATCCAACCTGATGAAGCTTAAGAGGTCCTGCAAAGAAGAATGGGAGAAACTGCCCAAAAATAGATATGCCATGCTTGTAGCATTATACTCAAATAGACTTGTAATTGGTATCAAAGGTGCTTCAACAAAGTATTGAGCAAGGACTGTAATTTTTTCATTTAATTTAAATAAATTTGCAAAGATTTCAAACACACTTATTTTACTTTGTCATTATGGGGTATTGTTTCTTAAATTTTGAGGAAAATAATGAATTTAATCTATTTTGGAAAAAGGCTGTAACATAAAATGTGGAAAAAGTGAAGGGATGTAAAAACTTTCCTGGATGCACTGTATTTTGTATGTCACAACACCTGTCTTGATGCTATACTCTTCTGTGCTAGCCACCTTGTGATGCCAACAGCTTTTTGTAAAAGTATTCCCTCTGAATGAACCAATATGTTCCCACCTGTATTAGTAACATTTTTCTAGATCATTCCTCTCCAAATGACTTACTCTAAATGGTCATGTACTGACACATTATACACATCTGTGCATTTCATAAACAGTAAATATACAGAAAGATCATCCATTGACATTAATATGTATAATGACCAGATGCTGTAATTTAAAGCTTCATTATTTTACACAAGACATCCTCCTAAAAAGGGACAATGGTATTATTAAATTTACAGATTCTAACAAAGTTTTTAGTACACCATAAGACAGAAAAAAAAGAAACAGGAGCCAATTTAATTAATGCTTTAGCAGCCAAACACATTTTAATAGACTTTGTATTCCAAGAACCCCCCAAAAAATATTTTGTCGTAGTTATAATGTGAAGCAACAGAGTTGCACATAATACAAACAATTTCTAAAAACAAGAAAAAATAAGTTTGTTAAAAGCTCCACCCACCCATTTAATAACAAAAGAAAAAAAAATTAAATCAGAAGACTCCACATGTAAATCCGTTTTCTACCAGAGATGCCCTTACTTTCAGGAGTTGCTGGTAGAGAATGGATAAATATATAACATTTGACAGGTATTCTTGAAAAGTTACACAGACATTAACCAAAGCTTCCAGAAATTTCCTGGTAATCCCCCCACCCCCTCATCCCCATAACCTGGGTGTTTACCTCTGAGTCTTATGTAATGATACAGTACCAGCTGCTGCAAAACACAAATAATTGTAAAATAAAAAGACTTCAGTCTCAGCTTATACACTGCTTAATATATAGAGTTTTAACATTTTGTTTGCATTATCTGACAAAACAGAAGATTCCTTCTTGCAAGTACCACAATACTATTTAGAATTTTAAACATGGTATGTAGAAACATTATAGATAAAATAGGGTATGGAGTTGGATGGCTATGCTGAAATGTGACTGTTAGTTTTGGAGGCTAAGGAAAACAATATCTGTAATACATCCAACATTTTAGCCTGAGGAAGTCATAGGATGTTGAACCTGATTTTGTCAGCAGTGTCTCTGGACAGAATTTTGGATAACCAGTCAAGTCAATCTGGAATAAAACTGGTCTTGGTAACTTTGTGATTATAACATACCAAAATAAAAACTTCTAAAGTGCTGTACTGGGTAGCTTTTTTGTTTCTTTTTTTGCAAGTTGAATTTAGACTGCTGAAAAAGCAGTATCACTCCTGCAATGTTCGGACATTGTGCCAGATAGGATATCTGGTACCTTACCATCATATCTCCTGGACAAAGGATTTTAGAATTCTCCACTTCTTACATAGGAACCTTTCTTGCTAGACAACAGCTTCCTTACATTACTGATTTGGAAGCAAATATTTATATGGACCAGGCTTGCTTAGCATTGCATCCACAGAATTACCATGGTTTTAAATTACCTAAAAAGGCTGGAAGGAGTATTAGGTTTCTCCAACACATAGCAATCCGGACCCATAACGCTTTGCAAGACAAAGCGAAGCACATTCAAGTATAGATTAGAATGGAACACTGAATTCTAATGAAGGCTTTAAGAGGTTCAATGTGCATTCAGAACTAAACTGTAAATTGTGTACTGCCAGAGCCAGACAATTTTTTTTAAATATACATTTAAATTATTCCTCATATTTGATAAATGATCACTGTAGTACATTTAAAGACAATTCAGTCTACTTAAACCTCCTGGAGGTGGCACAAGCATCTCCTGTAAACCCTTAACACAAGCTCCAATATTAAAGCAGGGTTCCACCCAAAAGTGAAACTTCCGCTCGTTGTACTCCCCCCCCCCCTCAAGTGCCACATTTGGAGGATGCCTGTCTTTCTTGCCCGGGCTCCCTCCCCGACCGCCGGAGAGAGGAGAGGAGCCTCGCGCATGCCCGGTAGGGTTTCCGGCGTGAATGATCACTGCTGGGTTCCATTACTCGCAAAGGAGGCGGCATGCATCAGACAGCTGATGGCAACACCAGAATCAGTGATTTTATGGCATTCCAGTCTTGCTCTTTTTTTTCTTGCCATATCTATTGGAGCTCACCCATTTTGTTTCTGTTTCTATGTAGACTAGGAAAAACAAGGGTCTTGCGTTCTAAGCCATCTTTTTAAAACCACAAAACATTTTACTGTAGCCTAACAAAATATGTATATAAAAATACAACAGACTGAAAAATTATTAAAAATGTCAGTTGCTTCATGTATTTTTTTTCTTTTTGCTGATGCAGGTAAAGGAATCTAGAAACGATTAAAGACATCTTCCACAAAAGTCTAGATTACAAATAAAAAAAGTTACCATACCTTATATATCTCAAACATTTATCCAAATCCCAAGATACATTTGGTCTAAGAACCATCACAATGTCTGGCAGTAAAAATGTAAATCGTGAACAAATAAAAAAAACAAAAACAAAACTGTAATAAAAGCTTACAAAGAGATAATTAATACCTTTGGCAGCAATGGGAAGGGGGATAAGTAAAGCATTTTTTTTATGATATATTGCAAACATAAGAAAATGGACTGAGGTGGGATGGTGCTGACTTTATGCCCATTAATGGATTGTAAACAATGGAAAGTCAGTTAAAAGTCCTTCCCTCCTCTTAATCTTTTTTTAGGGAGTAAGAGATATATGCATCCTCAGAGGGGTTGTAGTACATGTGATAAGGACTTAGTTACCCTATAACAGCACATTAGACCAAATTACTATACAGCACTTAAAGGCTTACTACATAACAAAGTGTACATACTGGTAATAGGCTTTAACAGCAGCAAGGATAATATTTCCATAAACATTAGATGACTGTTAAGCTGTGATTTCAACAGGTCTAACCAACAATCCAGCAGTGTTTGGGGAATTAATATCTCCAGTTTTTGGACACATCAAAGGATGGACTGGACAAGATGAAATGTTTTGCCCGATAGCACACTTTTCTTGACGGTTACTGCAAGTAGTTCACTTAGCTCATAAGATAAAAGAGCGAATGTTTATGTGTGAACTGGTTTTATCAAATGTACAACCATTGTCTACAGGCACTGGTTTAAGCACCCCTTTCAAATGCAAAACCAGCTGCAGTCTGCACCATGTTTATATAATTAAATCATTCAACCCACATACTGTAACACTAGTTGATGCCCCAAATATTTTTAAGAGCAGGGTAAAAGAGGTGGATAAAATGCATATGTTAAAACTACTGGCCATTAATAAACACAAAGAGAAACTGACAAACACAATCTTCTCGTGGTAACAACAAACAAGATAAATTAATTTAGCAACTAATCTTTATAGATAACATTCTTAGTTTAGCATTTTCTCTCTTTTTTTTTTACAACCCTTGTAATTTAAGCGTACAACAGAGTATTAGTGTTTATTTTTTGTTCTCTTCCTTGTCAAAATAAATTATAATCCGAAGCTCTGTTTCGTCCAGGTATAGCTTTACAAAAATAATCTATTGTGCATTTTAACAAGCTACTTTAAAACAGGATGTCAAGATTCAGGTTTTGTAGCATTAAAAGAATTACATCCAATTGGGGTAAAATAATGCCAAAGTCAAAAATTCCTCACACATATTGGCAAAATGACAAATTTAGAGAGTATTTTCTGGTACAAACACTTTATAGGACTATTCTATTTAGAAAAAGTGTATGTTTGTATTATTTAACAAATATTCACAGTACTTTGCAAAACCGAGCAATCCCAATAATATATTCTTGTTTTTTGTTAAAAAAATATCCCTTTCTTATCCAATACATTTCTTTTATACATTTTTCCAAACTGAATCTCCATCACAGGACAACCTGTCTATCAATAATTAAAAAAAAATCAGGCACAGGAATTACAAGTATAAAAAGCCATCAACTTTATTTTTTCTACCAGAAAGACTTCCTATTGTGTTTGACTTATTGGCAATGATGAGTTTAATTAAGTGACCAGTGGACACATACTGAATGCATTTCATTTGGCCAAATTTGGATCATCCATAACATTTTAAAGCGTTATATAAAACAGCAATTTTCTACCCAGAGAAAATTAGTCTTTTACAATGCCATCCATGCTGACTGCAGTAGTCTGTTATAAAGGCAGGCAGGTTAAGAGGTTTTCAGTTAGTGCAAAAACTGTAAAAATGCAGAAATTAAAATAAAATCTAGGAGACAGAATAGGTCAGCATTTTAACTAATGTCTTTGAGCATTTACATTTTTCACAAACTATTATTGTGATTTTTAAATAATAACAAATGATTCATCCTGCTGAGGCATAGAGAATACAAATTGAAAATAAATCAGCTGGCACACAACAGTTAAATGTGTTGTGGTACTATTAAAAGGTGATAATGCATATTTACCATGCAAAGCATTGTTTAAAAACAAAACAGAAATCAGTCAGATGTGGCATCACTTTACACATCTATTTTGCATGCTCTGGGTTTAGAGGCTGTTATTTTCTCACCTATTATATAGCTTATTCAAATGGATTTTATTTTAGAATTACAACATTTGCTCTGACCCATAATTATTTTTGGAGTCGGGTTAAATTTACAAAACAAGGGGGTGGCCATGGAAGCCAAGTTTGTTCCCAGTTTGGCCAAGATACATTTTTTTTAATGATAGGCGACCAGAATAAATTTTCTGGAGGCGTTTCATTCATAATATCCTGTTTATTTGGGATGGGGATAATGATTCAGTGCACTCTTTTTTTTTATTTGAATAACAATGATAGGGGAATAACTCCTTGTGTATAGACCCTACAGTATTCATTTTCTAGATTTACTCATTTTGATTGTGGAAGGGGCCATAATAATGAATACTTACTTTAAAAAGACCAACAGGAATAGTTACATTCTGCTTGATTTACGTCATCATCCTGCTTGGGTACCTAAGGGGCAATTTCTAAGACTTAGGAAAAACTGCACAAAGAAGGATGATTTTTTGAGAATCTGCCATTTTAAAATCAAGGTTTTTGGAGAAGGGATATGAGGAAGGAGTTCTTGATCAGATTATTTGTGATGTAGGTGATAATGATAGAAAGCAACTACTCTGTAACAATAGTACCCCAAGAAATACAGATTCCTTTAGCCTAATGATTTTGCCTACTTATTTCTGTCAACATTACGCCATTAAGAACATTAAAAAATATTGGCCAGCTTTGAAAAATTACTGAATATTGGGCCCCAATTTACCTGATCAGCCTGTTATTTTTAGGGGCGGCAGCGGTTTGAAAAATAGGGTGGCACCCAATGTGGCTGATCCACGACGAGACCCTGCTCTAATAAATGTAGAGCATGTCAAATCAAAACCTTTAAGGGGACAAAGTTACCAAACTTCTCAGTTCCTGTTCTTTTATATCCTGTTGTACGAAGAACGTGGTATACTCGATCAGAGGCCCATGTGGTTTGGACTATGCGGGCCGTACCACACGAGCCCCCACAACCATTTAGGGGAACATATCACTAACATCTGTAAAGGTTTTCCCGGTCATAGTGTGTCTATACATTATGCAGAGAAACATAATAAAAACCCCAGGTGGACGACCTTCATTGCCTTAGAAAAATATATTCCTGACTGGAGCGGGAACAATGCAAGGAGAAATATATCTAGGTCTTAATATAGAATGGGATATTAACGGTTTTATTAAAAACTAAGGAATTTAAGTATTGATCTTTGATTTAACTTAATGGGTTAATGGTATGTATCTAGTGGTGGGATTTATCCCCAATATCTATTCTTGTTTTTATACATTTTTAAATTAGTTTATCTATTATGGGTTTGCATTACGTGTATTTTTAAATACATTTTTATATATGTGTATATGAATTTTACATCATTTATATTAAATCTATGCTCTAGAGGGATTCGGCACTGAGCTGGGAAAGGATCCAGCTTTCTCACCCTTCTTGATCCATTTCCATATTGTTTCAATTATATTGGCTTCCTCATGTAATCGGTCTTTTGACCAAATTATGGCAATGTGAGATATTACCTATATATAATACAATTGGAACCAGTTTATTTAATGTAAAACTTCAAACCAATCTCAGGGATCCTTCCCCGGCTGGATGTCAATATAAGGTGTGTGGTGAGGTGTGCGTGCCCCTGATGACATCAGATGTGATGAAACGCATCAGCTGAGCTACGTTTTTACGTGACTATGCATGTTCAGCCACAAGTCGGTCATCTTTACCACTGGAGAACCTTTTCTGACGGTATTTCTCATGCCAGATTTTGCGATTCAATATTTTCAAGATGTTGCTTTTGCTTTCATGTGATCAGGGCCTGCTCTGGACTAAGTTCTAATCTCCATTCGGGTTCTGGTGACCGATTAGTCTAAAAGGAATTCTCTTACCCAATCTTTTATATACCAAAGCGTTCATTGACCACTCTAATTAGGGGGTCACACAACTGGTAAGCCAAGCATATCACCTGGCTTATCTAAAGGATCCTCAATACCATCACGGCTGAGGGACTATTAAATTTACTATCAAACCTCTTTTTTGGGACTTTGCTTGATTGCATATTCGAATCAATATTTGTTCACTTATTGGGTTATACCTATTGGTATTTTAATCACACTATAGCACTACACTATCTGTTTAAACAAAAAACTAGGGGACAGAACAGGTCACATTTCAGTTAACTAATGTGATTGAACATTTAAATGTTTCTAAAACAACTATTGTGATTTTTAAATATAAACAAATGGTTCATCCTGCTGAGGCGTAGAGAATACAAATCAAAAATTTATCAGCCGGCACACTAAAGTTAAATACTTTGTAAAACTATTAAATGGCAAAAATGCATATTTACCATGCAAAGCGTTTAAAAAAATAAAAATAAATCAGTCAGTCAACATTTAGTACTATAATGTAAAATTAGGTCAAAATGCAATATGGTAAAACAAGAAAAAGCACAGACTGGGAAAATCAATGGCAACATAAAAAAGTCTAAAAAGTACAACATTCAAAATAAGCTTTTTTTGGTCACCTTAATTAGCCCGATCTGAAAGGGATACCAACATGTTAATTTCAGGGGTACACAAATAGAAATTCCTTAAAGGCCTTCTATTGTTTTTATTTGCCAGGCAAGCTAAATTAGATCAGTTGCATGTAATACACAGTTCCCATAGCATGCCACTTTAACTGAACAATGAATTTTCAAGAAATGTGGAAAGCATGGGCACGTCTAAATTAATTTTGAACTGTGCTGGAACTGGGGACATGGAAAGGTTTACTACATCCTGCAAGGGTCTACTTTGTTTAAATTTGTAATTCCTCTATAAAATTCAGCCTACCATAAAAAAAAAACAAAAAAACAAAAAAAAACATTGGATTGCCCACAGAACTGACATCTAAACAGTATCAGTACCTGCATATTTATTTGGATGTCTTCTTAAGTGCCCCATAGGCACTCTAATATGCAAATACTTAGCAGCCCATGCCTAAGATAATTGGCCTGCCTTGCTAGTGAAAAACAAAATGCAATTGTGGGTAGGGAAGTTTTTCACAATGCTAGGGTTGATATTTGCAAATCGGAGCAAGGTTTCTTGCGCTATAAAGACATTTGCAGGTTGCTCATTTTTGACAGGTTAAAAGTTAAGATTAAGATAGTTTTAAAATGGTTTCTTGTCCCATAACACACAAATTGCCCAACGTTTAGAAGCTTATTGTATAGTAATGTACGGTTTATAACTGCAATAGAGCATCTATAAAAACAAATCTATATTTGTAAGAAAAAAAAAAAAAAGGATATATTCATATCAGTTACCAGAACTGATGTGCAATGACACATGTGCATAGACTGTGGAGGGGTACGGCTTTCCTTTAACAGATGTGCATGTACTGTATTTAAGAATTGGGGAAAAGGGAATTGTAATAGACAATAGTTTTAAAATTGCAGTGTTATTATTGCTTGGAAAATAATAGGTATAGGGAGTGATCACTGCAGGTGCATGCTCCCTTAACACAACTGTCACTTTGTTGCGGCTGAAGAGCTTTGTGCTTATGCGAGTGACAAACAAAATCTAAAGAACATCATCTAAAGAACATAATAATTAGTGTGGGTCAACTTATAGATGCACTGTTGAAAGCTTATTCACAGATCTGTAAACAACCCAGAGTGATGCAACTTCCTGTCTGTAGAAAAAGTTAAACACCTCTAGACATCCAGACATATTCAGAAACAACTTTAGCAGCAAAGACACATATAGGCATTTAAGTAGTATTACAAAGTGCAACATTTTAACGTTAACACAGCATGCCTTTTGTTGCAGTGAACACAACACAGTGGAAACAGCAAGTTAAATAAATAAATAAATGCAGACATGTCACTTATGTCCAACTAATGGATGGAGTGGTTTCGCACAGAGCAGCTTGGATCCTCTTCTTTTCTTCTCTCTGTCGCTCTTTGCCCCTCCCTCCTGTCAAGTGCTCCCACAGCAAGCAGCTTACTATAGGGACACCAAAGCCAAAGCCGTGTGTCCATTAAGACACAGAGCCGCGGTTCAACCCTGCCCCCTCTCTCTTCTCATTGTCTAACTGACTTTGAAAGCAGTGGGAGCCAATGGTGCCACTGCTGTGTCTCAGCCAATCAGAGAGTCCCGGATGGCCAAAGCACTTGTGCACATTGCTGGAACAAGATGGGGCTTAGGTAAGTATTAGGGGGGCTGCTGCACACAGAAGGTTTTCTATCTTAATGCATAGAATGCATTAAGATAAAAAAAACTTCTACCTTTACAATCACTTTTAAGTTAGCACAAGTTCACCTCATTCACCACATCAAGGAGTTTAGCGCTAAAAATAGCGCCTAAAAACTCCTGCCCTGCAGTCTCAGTGTGAAAGCCTAAGTGCTTTCACACTGAGGCGATGTGCTGGCGGGACCGCTCCAAAAGTCCTGCTAGCAGCATCTTTGGAGCGGTGTGTTTACTGCTCCTTCTTATTGAAAACAATGGGACACAGCGGCTATACCGCCCGCAATGCGCCTCTGCAGAGGCACATTGCAGGCGGTATTAACCCTTTTTCGGCCGCTAGCAGGGGTTAAAACCACACTGCTAGTGGCCGAATACTGCCACAATTCTGACGGTATAGCGCTGCTGAAAGGGGCCTAAGTGATTTTTGAAACAGAAAGTTTTACTTAGCTTAGTAAAAGAGGTGAAGCAGTGCTGATGTAAATCATCCAATCATGACCAAGCAAAATGTTTTTATTTTTTTACTTTTCCCTGCACATGACCTTGTTTTTTTTTCAATGTGAGTTGTTACTTACATTCCTCTTCGTTCACTAAGATACCGGTAAGTGATTTTTTTTTTTTCAAAGTGAACATGCTCTCCTAGTAATTTTTGTCAATTTTAGCAGAAGGTACCGTATTTATCGGCGTATACCGCGCACTTTTTTGCCCTTAAAATCAGGGCAAAATCGTGGGTGCGCGATATACGCCGATACCCGCGCTGTTTGACCAACTCCGCTGACATATACCGAGCGCAGTACACTCGGGTATAGTCGGCCAGGCTCGGCGCCACTCGCGGTCACGTCCTGTGCGTCCTTTACGCGAGAGGAGCCGAGCCTACCCGAGTGTACTGCGCTCGGTATATGTTGGCGGAGTGGTTCAAACACAGCGCAGGAAGCGGGGATCAGCTGAAAAACACAGCGGGGAGGACACCACGATGGCCGCAGAAGGACGCCGGACCAGACAAGGCCGCCGTTAGACGCCGGGCAAGACACCGACGAGGGGCATCCAAACTGTAAGTATCTCTTTTTTTTCCCCAGGAATTTTCCTTCTAGGTTGGGGGTGCGTGCTATACGCCGGGTCGCGTTATAGGAAGATAAATATGGTATATACGAATTTGGCTGGTCAGAATTGGATATATACAAACGGTACCTTATTTTGGCCCAAGTTCTCAAATACGTTCAGTATGTCTAAGTAAACAGTGTCAATAGGTCTGCAGCTCCTAGTTAAGTTACAAGCTGTATATTAATGAAGATCAAAACACCTTGAGTTGGGTTTTTTTTATGATGTGATTTTAACATTTGTATCAAATAAAAGGCATTTTCTTCCTTTTGTGTGTATATCATATTTGGATGTGGTGCCATAGGATGTTATGATGCATCTCTGATTATATGAATGTTCACTTTACAAGGGAAGTTACACTTTGCAAGGGGATTTTCTCCAGAGCTTAGTGAAGGCCCTGCAGACTTCCATCATTCAAAAAGTGCATTTTAAAAAGCTTTTTTTTTCATTTTCTTTGCACTTGATTGGGTATTCCTTACAAGGCAACGTTTCCCCACGGTCACTAAGCCCTAGGAAATATTCCCTTGCAAAGTGAACAGCCTATTTGCCTTTAGTAAATCAACCCCTTTGGATACTATGGGAGATGGAGTTCAGCTAAAAAATAAGGGTCAATGTTGCTCAACCCTGTGCAGGGTATATTCATTGATTTAATTGAAAATATTATGTTTTTTGCTGAAACAAAAAATATTCAGTAATTAGTTTTTTTTATAATCTTAAAGCGGGGGTTCACCCTAAAAAAAAATTCTAACATTACATTCAGCTCACTACCGACATTGACAGTATGCAGAATTTTTTTTTTTTTGCTGTACATACCTCGTATAGCTATTTTCTTAGCCGGCTTCTGGGTAGTGAATCCCATGGGAGTGGGCGTTTCTATGCAGCAGTTAGTGATTGACGTGATGACAAAAACTACCCCCCCGTCGCATAAGGAGCGTCACGAGTTGCTGAAAGAAGCTGAACGTTGAGTCGGTGCTATACGGCGCCTGCTCACGATGTTCGACTTCTTTCGGCAACTCGTGACGCTCCTTATGCGACGGGTGGGGGAGTTTTTGTCATCACGTCAATCACTAACTGCTGCATAGGAACGCCCACTCCCGCGGGATTCACTACCCGGAAGCCGGCTAAGAAAATAGCTATACGAGGTATGTACAGCAAAAAAATAAATAAATATCTGCATACTGTCAATGTCGGTAGTGAGCTGAATGTAATGTTAGAATTTTTTTTTAGGGTGAACCCCCGCTTTAAACACCACATTTCTTTTGATTCAAATCTCATAGGCTAGATTATTAACACTGCCCTGTTAGCAACACAGAATTATTATCGTTCAAACAATCTTAAAGGGGTTGTAAAGGTTAGTTTTTTTATTTTCTAAATAGGTTCCTTTAGGCTAGTGCATTGTTGGTTCACTTACCTTTCCCTTTGATTACCCTTCCAAATGTTTTTTTTCTGCGTTTTCTTTGTCTGAATTTCTCACTTTCTGTTCCTCCTCAGTAAGCTGTTCTGGCTGACTAACCCCCAGCCAGAACAGCTCGGATGATGGGGGCATACTTACTGAGGAGAAACAGGAAGTGAGAAATTCAGACAAAGAAAAAAACATTTAGAAGGGAAATCGAAGAAAAAGGTAAGTGAATCAACAATGCACTAGCTTAAAGGTCCCTATTTAGAAAATGAAAAAAAAAAGAACCTTTACAACCCCTTTAAATACAAAGGGTAACCCATTCTATGACAAGACACAACACACTGCTAGATTTACAGGAAACAGGTGGTCAGGATCACTTAACTTTTAGGATAATTCCATATGAAATTGTGTTTACTAGGTGTTTTTTCTGTCAGCTGTAAAGCTGGCCATACATGGTTCAATTTTTTTTAACATTCAAGGTGGAATCCTTCCCACTGTGCTATTGTATTCGGACAACAGAGAGACTCCCCAGCTGCCGGAATGCACAAATCAGTACTGCAGCCATTGACTGCAGCTGTTGATCAAACAGCTTTATTCGACAGGGTGGTTGAACAGAAGTCGATCAGACACACAAAAAAAAAAAAGAAGGGTCATGATAATTACTGGCAGAACCATGGAAATTCATTTTTTTCCCCAAGACTACCTACCTATCACAACTGAAAACTCTACTTGTTGGGAGACAAAATTGCATTGTGCCGCAATATGGAATTGTAAGCAGAATCGCGGCGAATAAAAATTGCGATTGTGAAAGGGGCCTTAGGGCTAATTATCTGATAAAATCAGTTTGTGCTTTGTTTTTTTTACTCCTCTTTACAAGACATAGAGATGAATGGTAAACACACCTCGAACACCCACAAGCCCTTTAGTCATACGTTTTTGCCATTAGAATTCATAGTATTAAAATCAAAGAAGAACAATTTATTCTTTGAAAAACACTGACTCTTTATGGGACACAACAATGTCACAGTGCTAATGACAGAGGAGAGGTTTCCTAGCTATTCCAGGTATAAAGCACCCAGAACAAAACATATTCAAACTGAAAAAATCAAACGCAATTGAATATTGTTAACTGCAGGGGAAGTACACTAAGGGGAAGCACACTTTGCAATTATCTCCTACCAGAGTTGAATCAACCATGCTCTCCCTTAAACAAAAACCTGACAAATTTCACCATTACACAAGCATTACAATGCTATTTACAGTATTTATTTAGGA